>NC_135480.1:6222008-6872008 GCF_052094955.1 Ictidomys tridecemlineatus | reverse complement strand
CCCTAGGAGTGATTCTCAATAAAGCATTGTTCATCTGTTTTTAATCTGCCTCCTTTTGATCACTGGTGCCTGACCTTACAGTAGATCCCAACAAATGTTTGCAGCATGAATAGTTAAGTGCTTCCTAGTTTATGGTCTTATTTTCTCCACAGCTCTCTGGGATTCCCATGCCACCACCGCCTATGGGACTTCCTCCTCTGCAGCCCCCTCCACCACCCCCACCACCTCCACCAGGCCTTGGCCTTGGCTTTCCTATGGCTCATCCACCAAATTTGGGGCCCCCGCCTCCTCTCCGTGTGGGTGAGCCTGTGGCACTATCAGAAGAAGAAAGGCTGAAGCTGGCACAGCAGCAGGCAGCATTGCTGATGCAGCAAGAGGAGCGTGCCAAGCAGGTAGGGCAGGTGGATGCCTGTGTATTGGCTTCATTAGGTCCCTGAAGGGGGAGTGGAGCCTCAGAAAGCTGGATCCTGGGGCCAAGGCTTTTGGGACGATCTGGGACAAAGATTAGAACATAGGTCCAGGACTGGAAGAGGACCATAGGAAACAAAAAGTTGTGGCAGATTGGCCTGGGGAGTTTTGGTGCTGGTATGAGCTTGTTTTCTTTTTTAAGCAGGGAGATCATTCATTGAAGGAACATGAGCTCTTGGAGCAGCAGAAGCGGGTAATACCCCTCCCCCTAATCTTTGACCTCATGGTCCAGTCTATAGGCTGTCATTTAGTGTTTAGTGTCCAAAATGAGGTGCATCACTCAAATTTTCTGTGGAGGCTACCTCATCCCCAACTATGTTCCAGTATCTCCCAAAGAATTCCATTTTTCCTATAGTCCAGGTGTTGACAAACCTGGAACCTGCTTTTGAGTGACCTTTGAGCTAAAAATTATTTTTATATTTTTAAAGAGTTGTAAGAGGGCTGGGGATGTGGCTCAAGCGGTAGCGCGCTTGCCTGGCATGCGTGCGGCCCGGGTTCAATCCTCAGCACCACATACAAACAAAGATGTTGTATCTGCCGAAAACTAAAAAATAAATATTTAAAAAAAAAAAAAGAGTTGTAAGAAAAGAACCTCAAACCAAGAAGAGAAAACATAGTTCATATAATAGCCCCAAAGCCTAAAATATTTAAAAATTCAGTGGCCTATTACACAAAAGGTCTTGACTCCTACCAGTCTTATATGATATAATTTTAGGTACCTTGGAGAGGATTCTGGGTTAATTTAGTCCTTTGTATGGGATTTAGACTAAATGTGATGCATATAAATTTGGGAATGATGTAAAAAATATTCTGCTTGAAGTGCAAGGAGAGAGGGGATGTCAGAACCTGGGTGTTTCCTCCTTGTTCTTGTCAGTTGTTACCCATTAGGATACTCAGTAGTATTGGAAAATAAGGATTTAAAGCTGCAGGTATGGAAATACACATGAAGTACTGGCTTTGCCCAGTCTTTGGCAAACATTAAGGGGTAAGAATTTTCTAAGGAAAGAATTCAGCTGGATATGGTGATACATGTCTGTGATCTAGCAACTCAGGAAGCTAAGCCAAGAAGATTTCAAGTTTGAGGCCAGCCTTGGGAAGTTCAAGGCCAACTTCAGTTAACTTAGACCTTGTCTCAAAAAGTGAAAAGAGCTGGGGAATATAGCTTGGTGCTAAAGCACACATGAATTCAGTCCCTAGTACTTAAAGAAGAAAGGAAGAAAAAGAATTCATAGTTCTTTCTAAAGAATTTTTGGAGAAGAAAACTCTCACTGAGAAATATAAGGCTGCATTTAGCTAAACACTAAATTCTCTTCTAGGAACCAGAAATTTCCGGGGGATGTCGTTGGTGTTATTCTCAGGGATTGGTTGTTTTGATATGAGGGTGCTTCTGTTTTGATCATTAGTCTTGAAGTGCAAGGATAGAGGGGATGTCAGAACCTGGTGTTTCCTCCTTGTTCTTCTCAGGCCTATTACCTGGCTAAAACATTATATTTGTCATTTTCAAATGGGTCTCCACTCCTGCTTTCCTCCTGTAGGCAGCCGTGTTACTGGAGCAAGAACGACAGCAGGAGATTGCTAAAATGGGCACCCCAGTCCCTCGGGCCCCACAAGACATGGGTCAGATTGGTGTTCGCACTCCTCTGGGTCCTCGAGGTAAGAACCTGGAATGACTAGGAAGAGCAAGGAAGGTAATTTAAAAGGTTCAAAAAAACTTTTTTTTTTCCTGGTGCTGGTGATTTAATCTAAGTCCTTGAGTATATTAAGCATGCCCTGTTACTATTGAACTATAGTTCCAGACCCTAAAAAAAGACTTTTTTTTTTTTTTTTTTGAGGGTGTTCTGGGGGTTGAGCTCAAGGTACTCGACCTCTGAGTCACATTCCTCAGCCCTGTTTTGAATTTTATTTAGAGATAGGGTCTCACTGAGTTGCTTAGTGCCTTGTCATTGCTGAGGCTGGCTTTGAACTCACAATTCTCCTGCCTCAGCCTCCTGAGCCGCTGGGATTATAGGTGTGGGCCATTGCGCCTGGACTGTTTTATATTTTATATAAAGACAGGGTCTCACTGAATTGCTTAGCACCTTGCTGTTACTGAGGCTGGCTTTGAACTTGTGATCCTCTTATCACAGCCTCCTGAGCTGCTGGGATTACAGGCATGCACAAGTGTTTTTTTTTTTTAAAGTGCTGTGGGTCCTCCATATCTGCTGCTTCTGCATCAAAGCATTCAACTAACTAGAGATTGAAAATATTTTAAAATAATTTGCTGTGGTGGTGCATACCTGTAATCCTAGCTACTTGGGTGGCTAAGGCAAAAGAATTGCAGATTTGAGGCAACTTAGAGACCTTATCTCATAATAAAAAAATAAGAGATGGGAATGTAGTTCAGTGGCAGAGGGCCCTGGGTTCAATCCCCAGTACCACAAAAACAAAAAACAAAAACTTTATTTCTGAACATGTTTAGGTTTTTTTTTCTTATCTTTATTCCCAAGACATACTGTAGAACAGTGATTTATATAGCATTTGCATTGTATTAGGTGTTACAAGTAATCTAGAGGTGATTTAAAGTGTATGGAAGGATGCTTGTGGGAAAAATGTGCACAGGCCATACAGATACTATGCCACTTTTTAGGAGGGCTTGAACATCCTTGTATTTGTGAAGGTTTCAGAAACAAATTCCCTATGAATACCAAGAGGCAACTGTATGTATAACATTTAAAAAATATTTATATAGTAAATGTACAGTTTTAAAAAATTGATACACCCATAACAACGAATACCTAGACCAAGAACTAAAACATTCCTAACACTCCAAAAGCACCCTTGTCACTTGTCACTCTCTGCCTTGTCACTCTCTGCCTTGAAGAAATCACGCTTTCAGTGAAAGAAGTAGTTTTTTTTTTTTTTAATGTGTGTGCTGCGGCTCAAACCCAGGGCCACATACATGCCAGGTATGTGCTCTTGTTGCTGAGCCACATCCCCAGCTCTGGAGGTAATTTTTTAAAGAGGTGTTTTGTCTCTTCTGACATCGGACTTCTTTTCTTCTTTCTTTCAGTGGCTGCTCCAGTTGGCCCAGTGGGTCCCACCCCTACTGTTTTGCCCATGGGGGCTCCTGTTCCCCGGCCTCGTGGTCCCCCACCGCCCCCTGGAGATGAGAATAGAGAGGTGAGACTAATGATTCCTTCCTAGGGACAGTAGAATGGAGGTTTGGAAGGATACTATTTTAGGATTTTAGAGGATTTTGTGAGAAGATTGCAGGGGTGGATTTAAGGTCTTAGTGGAAGGGGAAAGCCACATTGGTTAAAGTATGTTTAGGGTAGGGCAGAGGGATCTGGAAGGCATTTCTGGTCAGAGTTTTGAGGTCCTGCCCACTGTCTGTTGATTATGTCACCCAGCTGGTAGCCTTTGTAGTATAAGAGGTGAAAGTCAGAGGAGGAAGAGCACTGTGATTCAGCCCCTTTGACTGGTTGTCTGGCAGATGGATGATCCCTCAGTGGGACCCAAGATCCCTCAGGCTTTGGAAAAGATTCTGCAGCTGAAGGAGAGCCGCCAGGAAGAGATGAACTCTCAGCAAGGTGAGTGTATTGGTGGGTCCTGAAGCTGCAGGCTATGACTGCATCCATTTTGTCCCCTCCCTGAGGAAGCTTTAGAAAGTTACTGGCTCTTGACAGAGTGAAGGTACTCTGGGCAGGGCAGGGGCACTGGAGAAAATCAAGCCTTTTTGATTTTCTCCTTTCTCCTTGACAGAGGAAGAGGAAATGGAAACAGACACTCGCTCATCCCTGGGCCAGTCAGCATCAGAGACTGAGGAGGACACGGTGTCCATATCCAAAAAAGAGGTATATGATGGAGCTGGTCTGGAAGTATTGTCAGGAGATGGGGCTCAGGTACCAAAGTAAACTAATTGTAAGTGTTCAGTAAATAGTATCTTCTGATGTTTTGTGTCAATTTTTGTTCTTTTTTTTTTTTTTAACCAGAAATTGAACCAAGGATGCTTAGCCACTAAGCCACATCCCATTCCATTAATTTTTTTTTTTTTTTTTTTAATTTTCAGATAGGGTCTTAACTAAGTTGCTAAGGCTGACTTTGAACTTGCAGCCCTCCTGCCTCAGCCTCCTGAGCCACTGGGATTATAGGCATGTACTACCATGCCTGGCTCAATTCTTGTTCTAAACATCTTGCAGATATTTTTCATTTCATTCCCATAAATTCCTTTAAGTTCTCAGATCTGTGCATGCCTACATTTTACACTGAAAAAGCTGAGGTTCTGAGAAGTACAGTAATTTACCAAAGGTACACAGCTTGAGAGAGGCAGAACTTGGGATTCTGTCCCCAGGGCCTCTTTATAGGTGCTTTATGAGATTGCCTCATTGGGGAAAGACTGAGCATTGAATTATTGGTAGAGTAGGGATAGGTAAGGTGCTTGGATTCTCTGACTGAGTTGGTTTTTCTTGTCTTGATAGAAAAATCGGAAACGTCGAAACCGAAAGAAGAAGAAAAAGCCCCAGCGTGTGCGGGCAGCTTCCTCGGAGAGCTCTGGGGATCGGGAGAAAGACTCTGCCCGGTCCCGAGGCTCTGACTCCCCTGCTGCTGATGTTGAGATTGAGTATGTTACTGAAGAACCCGAAATCTATGAGCCCAACTTCATCTTCTTCAAGAGGATTTTTGAAGCCTTCAAGGTAGACAGAGCGGCACACTCGGGGTTGGGAGGCAGTCGGACAGGTGGAGACAGGGCTGAGGAGGTGGTGTTTCAGTGCAGGGTTCTGGAATGGGATGGGGGCTGGCTCTGAGAGGTGGGGTTTCCACAATGTCTGCCTCCTCAGCTCACCGATGATGTGAAGAAGGAGAAAGAGAAGGAGCCAGAGAAACTTGACAAAATGGAGAACTCTACAGCCCCCAAGAAGAAGGGCTTCGAGGAAGAGCATAAGGATAGCGATGATGACAGCAGCGATGATGAGCAGGTCAGGCCATCCTTCCTTGGTGGGGAACAGGAACAGGAGTTGGTGGGGGCATCCAGCCTTCTCTGGGACCTTGGTGAACTTCTGCAGGTTGTTTGTTCATGGCTTATGAAAGTGGGGATTCCCACCTGCTCAAAAGAGGGATTGTTCTGTCATAGGAAAAGAAGCCAGAAGCCCCTAAGCTGTCTAAGAAAAAGTTGCGCCGAATGAATCGCTTCACTGTGGCTGAGCTTAAGCAGGTGAGACCTAAGATGACCCAGCAGGCCCTGGATCCTGGCTGGAGACCCATGTGAGGCACGCCTTTCACCCTATGGGAAAGTTTGGGTGACTTGGATCTGGTCCTTTGGAAGAAAAAGGAAGCCTAAGGGCTGGTGCTTTCTAGAGGTCTTGCTTGGAGGTTCTAGCCATGTAGCAGCTACTCGTATACCTTGACCCAAGAATGGTCCTCCTCTCACAGGCAAGATCATGAACTTCAGAAGGAGGAAGGGGACACCAGTGTAGCCAGCCAGATGAGCTGGATCAACCCTTGCTATCAAAGGGTTGACTGGTGTCACAGCCACATGGCCCTCACATCAGATAGGACTTTCTAGAGACATGTTGCTGTGTTTTCCAGCTGGTGGCTCGGCCTGATGTTGTGGAGATGCATGATGTGACAGCCCAGGACCCCAAGCTCTTGGTTCATCTCAAGGCCACTCGAAACTCAGTGCCTGTGCCACGTCACTGGTGTTTTAAGCGCAAGTACTTGCAGGGCAAACGGGGCATTGAGAAGCCCCCCTTTGAGCTGCCGGATTTCATCAAACGCACAGGCATCCAAGAGATGCGGGAGGCCCTTCAGGAGAAGGTGAGGGCCCCAGTGGGGTACAAACCTGTGCTTAGGCACCCACGTCCTTCATAGCAGTCAGCTTCAGAACTGGAGTCAGGTTTTCGAAACACGCCTACTTGTTACTAGTCTAATCCTTTCTCTAGTTCAGAAGTTGACACTATATAGGTGCAGTGTATACACCTGGCAGGAAGCAGGAGGGGTGGGACTTTGGGGAAGCAGACTGCAAGTCTGTTTGGAACGGCTCTCCTGCCCCAGGCTAGGCCTCTGCTTTGACCGGCTCTTTTCCTCCTCCTCTCCCCTTCTGCTTTCACTTTGCCAGCTCACATGGTGACTCCTTTCCCTGATGCACTTAGTGGCTAGAAACTCACAGTGGTTTTGTAGCTTCTTAGGTTTAAAGATTTTATTTAATATTTGGAATAAGTACTAATTACCTTTGGTGTAAGACTGAAGGATGTGCCAAAATACATAGTGAAACTGCCTTCCAGTTAACCTCTGTTCTCCTGGTCTTCTGCAGAGGCAGCTACTGAGATCTGTCTCTTTGATCCGATGGTTTAAAAAATAGTTATTGACATACAAAGTGGAGGCTGATTTCATACACTAAATCTTATTTTTTTCAGTATGGTTTGTGTGATCTTATTTATTTATTTATTTGGTGCTGGGGATTGAACTCAGGGCCTTGAACATGCTACACACGTGCTCTGCCACTGAGCCACACTGAGCTCATTGAATTATGTAATTTTAAAAAAAATATTTATTTTTTAGCTTTAGGTGGATATAATGTCTTTATTTTGTTTTTATGTGGTGCTGAGAATCGAACCCAGTGCCTCACGCATGCTATGTGAGCGCGCTACCACTTGGGCCACATCCCCAGCCACAAATTATGTAATTTTGAGGGGTTTGAGCAGGAAGGATTTTGGAGACTTTCAGAATGAGATAAATGAGATTTCTCTTGACTTCTTTTGGGAGTTAGGAGCCAGATCCTCTGCCAGAGTTGAAGGTGGTGATTACCTGTCAACTCATGAATACTGCCATTATCCACAGGAAGAACAGAAAACCATGAAGTCAAAAATGAGAGAGAAGGTTCGGCCTAAGATGGGAAAGATTGACATCGACTATCAGAAACTGCATGATGCCTTCTTCAAGTGGCAGACCAAGCCAAAGCTGACCATTCATGGGGACCTGTACTATGAGGTTAGAGAAGATGCTGTGGATGCATACATACCTCAGTCTTGGGGTTGTGACTTTGTACCTGTTGGTTGGAAGGGCTTACACAGTTGGTTTCCAGAGATGGAGTTTGAGATTTTAAAATGAGATCCTTCTTGAAGGAAAGGTGCAGATCATGTCTTTTTATTTGGTATAGGGGTTTGAACCCAGGAGTGCTCTTCTACTGAGCCATATCCCCCACAACCTTTTTTATTTTGAAACAGTGTTTCACTAGGATGTCCAGGCTGGCCTCAAACTTGCAATACTCTTGCTTTAAACTCTCCAGTCGTTGGGATTAGAGATGAGCTCTATCATGTCTTTGAAATGATAATAATAGTTTGTGGTGGGTGGTTTACGACAGAGGGGCCAAGTCGCAGATGTTTTTTAGAAACTTAATATTGGGAGCGGGAGAAAAATTTCTATTTATTTATTTATTGGTGCTGGGGATTGAACCCAGGTGCCTTGTGCATGCAAGGCAAGCACTCTACCAACTGAGCTATATCTGCAGCTCTTTTTTATTTATTTTTTTGTCCTTGAAATATCATGCCTCAGACTTCATAGGATGTCTGAGGCAGAAGGTTCTTGGAGATCAGCCTGTTTAATGTCCTCATTTCACAGATGAGAAAGCAGGTCCTGAAGTTGGGCCTGTTCTTACAATGGGTTAGTGACAGCCTGGCCTCTATTCCTTCCCCTATGGTAGCTAGAATCCAAGTGGGAACCAGGTGGCCCTCATGGGATTTTGTATCTGATGTGGATTAGGACTTCTTGTCTCCCGTCTCTTGTCCCTGTGCCATTGAGGCCCCATTGTGTGTCTGGCATCCCTAGTATAGCATGTTATGCTTTTTCCTCAGGGGAAGGAGTTTGAGACACGTCTGAAGGAGAAAAAGCCAGGAGATCTGTCTGATGAGCTGAGAATTTCTTTGGGGATGCCAGTAGGACCAGTGAGTGTTGGTTAGCTGGTCGGGGAGGCAGGGAAGAGGGTGGGAATTGGGGCAGAAAGGAGAGTGTTTAGGTTAGGCAGGTAGTAGCCTATTCTCTTTTTCTTGCAGAATGCCCACAAGGTCCCTCCACCTTGGCTAATTGCCATGCAGCGATATGGACCACCCCCATCGTACCCCAACCTGAAAATCCCTGGGCTGAATTCGCCAATCCCCGAGGTAAGTATTGTGTTTACTTTCATTCTTGGCAGCCTACATTTTAACTGAGGGATGGTTGTTTGTTTTCCTTCTTTAACTACTGTGTTTAACAAAAAAAAAAAAAAAGAGAGAGAGAGAGAGAGAGAGAAAAATAGTAACAGTTTTTGTTTTTTAAAAATATGTGACATGTTTATTGTAAAATATTTGGTCAAGCTAGATGCAGTGGCATTCACCTGTAATCATAGCAGTTAAGGAGGCTGAGGCAGGAGGATTGCAAGTTCAAAGCCAACCTCAGCAAAAGCGAGGTGCTAAGCAACTCAGACCCTGTCTCTAAATAAAATACACAATAGGGCTGGGGATGTGGCTCTCCCCCTGCCAAATATTTAGTCAAAATTGACAGGTACAAAGATGAAAACAGATACACCACAATTGCACCAGTGTAAAATATTATATTTGTTGATCATGTTTCCAGATGGTTCACTGATATATATGTGGAAGACAGAAGTAATTTTATCTCAAGAATGGCATAAAATTTATCATTTCCAAATAAAAAGCATCAATTAAAAAGTATTAACAGACAACAGTTATTCAAATGAAAAAGTGACATTGTTAAACTTCAGATAAAACTATCTGTCCCCTAAGTGAAATAGATATTAACCAAGCCAGCTTTCCAAAATTAGGAAAAGTCAGTAAGAAGTTGGAATCATGGTTTGTATGTGTGTGTATTGTGCTGGGGATCAACCCAGGGCCTCTTGCATGTTGGGCTACATCCCCAGTCCTGGAGTCCTGATTTTTAAAGTCTTTTGTTTTAATTTTTGGCAGCACAGACATCACCCTGAAGGAGGAGATTTTTAGCATACTCTGCCTCCTATCCCCATTCTGTTGCCTTCAGAGTTTGGTGCTTATTAATTTTGCTTTCTAATGCTTTATAAAATTTAATTTTATTTTGCAATCACAATTTTCAGATTTCCCAAATATGAGTTCCATACTTTGCTGCATGACTTTTCTCTAGGGCTTTGGCATGTTTCCCTGGAACTGGTGAGTGGAAATGATTTATGCTCTCTCTCCTGCAGAGCTGTTCCTTTGGGTACCATGCTGGTGGCTGGGGCAAACCCCCAGTAGATGAGACTGGGAAACCGCTTTATGGTGATGTGTTTGGAACCAATGCTGCTGAATTTCAGGTATGGGCTGTGATCTGGTGAGCTTGTTTTACTTAAAGCCATGAAGGTTAGAGAGAATTGGCCTATAACTTCATTATCAGGGAACGGGGTGTTCTGAAGTTTCAGTCTGAAAAAGTGCATGTTTTTTCCTGAGTTGTAAGACAAACTCCCCACTGGACTGTGAGCTCCCTGTAGGTAGGGATTATTGTCTGTTTATTTTTCTGTGGCTTCAGTTTACAAAAGCTTGGCACATAATAGCTACTTTGTATATGTTTTTTGAATGAATGAGTGATGTCTTTCAGACCAAAACTGAAGAAGAAGAGATTGATCGGACCCCTTGGGGGGAACTGGAGCCATCTGATGAAGAGTCCTCAGAAGAAGAGGAAGAGGAGGAAAGTGATGAAGACAAACCAGATGAAACTGGCTTTATTACACCTGCAGACAGGTGGGATGATAGAGTTTGCCTTCCCCCAGTAGCCTGGTTTGGGGTGGTTTTCTCTACTCATGAGCTTCTTTATTCACAGTGGCCTCATCACTCCTGGAGGGTTCTCATCAGTTCCAGCTGGAATGGAGACCCCTGAACTCATTGAGCTGAGAAAGAAGAAGATTGAGGAGGCAATGGATGGGTGAGGGAACCAGGCAGGCAACAAAAGGAGGACCTTCACTTCCCTTTAGTCTCTGGGTTGCCTAGCTGACACATTAAGTGACTTTTTTGTCTGTCCTCTTCTTTGTTTCCTCTTTCTGTTTTCTTCTTGTCTTTAAGATTAATTAAAAATTATTTTCTGTGATTCCATTTTACCTCCTTGGTTGTCTTATTAACTGTAAGTCTTTGTTTTGTTATTTTAGTAGTTATCTTAGGGTTTATAGTATCCAGCTTTACATAGTTACCTTAAAGTGATATTATGCCAATTCTGATGGTATTGAGAACCTTAGAGCAGTGTACCTCCATTTCTATCCTTTCCACCTTGTGTGGTCGTACATTTCACTTATACACGTGTTATAAATACTGTGCTAAATAGTTACTATATTTGTTTAAGTAGTCCGCTATCTTTTAAGTAATTATCATTTCCAGAGTTTTTTGATTTCTTGTTGTCTATTCAGCATTCTGTCTGGTATCATTTTCCTTCTGTGTGAAGGGTTTCCTTTAACATTTCTGGTGTGGGTCTACTGGTCAGCGTTCCTTCTGCTTTTGTAGTCTTAAAAGGTTCATTTTTGTGGATTTTGATTTTGAAAGATTTCTGTTGCATGTAGGAATCTAGGTTAACAGGACGTTTTTTTCCCTTTCAGTACTTCTGAGATGTTCCAGCATTATCTTTCTTACGTAGTTTCTGATGAAACATCTGCTGTCATGCTTACTGTTTGTTCTTTGTGATGTGTCATTTTTCTCTGGCAGCTTTTAAACTTATCTTTTTTAAAAAAAATATTTATTTTTTTTAGTTTTAGGTGGACACAATATCTTTTATGTTTATGTGGTGCTGAAGATCAAACCCACTGCCTCATGCATGCTAGGCGAGCACTTTACCACTGAGCCACAACCCCAGCCCTTTTAAATTTATCTTCATCTCTCCTTCTAATTAATCTGAGTATGATGTGCTTTTTTTTTCCTTATGCTTTTAAAAAAATTTTTTTTTGTAGTTATAGATGGATAAAGTGCCTTTATTTTATTTATTTTATGTGGTACTAAGAATTGAACCCATGCTAGGCAAGTGCTCTGCCACTGAGCTATAGCCTCAGCCCCTTTTCAAGTCTTTTTGCTAGGGGTTTGTAGAGCATCTTAGACCTGTGGATTTATAGCTTTTATAAATTTTGGGAAATAATTGGCAGTTATTTCTCCTGTTGCCCCCTTTTTCACCTGTCTTTTAGCAACTCCAGTTGTATATCTAATGGTCTCTTGTAGCATTTATAAGAATTTATAAAGAATTCACTTTATAAGAATTTCTCTTTTTTCTTACATTTAAGCAAGTTTCTACTGCTGGGTCTTTATGTTTGCTATTTTCTTCCACATTTATATATTCTATTCTGACATTAATCCGTGTAAAGGAGTTTTAATCTCCAGAAGTTTGATTTGGGTTTTTTTTATATATTTTAAGCCTCATATTTAGCTTTTTGAACATGTAGTATGCACTTAGAATAATATTTTAATGTATTTGCGTGCTAATCAGCTGTTCTGGACTGATTTCAGTTGATTGATATTCTCATTAGAGGTTGTATTTTCTTGCTTCATATGCTTTGTAATTTCTGATTGGTTGCTAGTCTTCATGCAGGGCCCAAGATATTTTCATGTTCCTGTAATCCTCTACAGCTTTGATCAGGCATATGGTTATTTGCAAACAGATGAATCCTTCAAGGTCTTGTTTTGAGGACCTTAATAGGACTGGAGCTGTGAGTATTCCTCCCCACCAGGATGCCCAAGACTCTTTTGTATGCTGAAAGCCCTGTGAATCCAGAGGTTTTTCCCTTTATCTGGTAGGAATCATCATGATTCCTTATCCTGAGTGAGCAGCAGGTACTCTGATATTTTTGGATTGGCCCTTCCCTGTCCTCACATACATATGCTCCTCATCACTCTTCTGAATACCTGAAGAGGACTTCTGCAGTCTCCATTTGTGTCCTGCAAACCCTGGCTGCCTTGATCGCTCTGGACCTATGGTTTTTATCACAACTCCCTTCCTTGTTCTCCCTTTTATACTACAGCTCCCTTGGTGCAGTATGCTGGGGCAGTAGAAAGGGCTCACCTTATTTGTTTCTTTTGCTCTGTTTCCAATATCTTGAAAAACCACCATTTCACGTATTTTGCCTATTTTGGTTATTTCAGATAGGAGAATAAATCCAATTCTGCTTCTCTTGACAGGAAGCAGAAGTCTCAAGCTTTGTATATTCATGGAAGAAAAACAAAGAAGGGTATTGTGGACAGAATTGCCGTAAGAAGCAATTGGGCTTGGGACCTTTAGGTCTTGGTTAAGAAGTTTGGAAGCCTTAGGTTTTTGTTTTGTTTTTGTACTGGGGGTTGAAATGAGAGGCACTTTATCATTGAGCTACATCCTCAGATCTGAAATAGGGTCTCCTAAGCTGAGGCTGGCCTTGAATTTAGGATCCTCTTGTTTCAGCCTCCCAAGTCACTGGAATTATAGGTGTGTTTCACTGTGTGTGGCTAAGAAGCCTCAGGGTTTTCAGCAAAGAAGGGGAAGAATCTGAATTCTGTTTTAAGGTATTTACTCTGGTTGCTGTGTGAAAAGAAAATCATGTTCCAGAAGAGTGGGAGACAAAATGGTCTGGGGTGACAGTGGTAGATTTGTTATTGTGTTCTGAGTATAATTTTTGAGTTAGGTTGTGAGACTGGTGGTGGATGGCCCTTGTGCCCTTGGGAAGTGTTGCAAATGTGAATTGTGTACATTAGAAAACCAGGCACCACTCTCTCCAGGAAGCTTTTGGCCTCTTTGATTTTTAGCCGCCTTTGCCTGTTTTCTGATCCCCTAACTTGATTCAGGGGACCTCTTAGCTCAGTCTCTATACCTCTCTAACTGTATCCCCTGAAATCAGTGCTGTGATCCAAGTCATCCCCCAACCAAATCCTTTCTTATAGGCTTCCATGAATGGTAGAGGCTATATACCCAGTATCTCAGAATCTGGGTGGAGGTACCACCTATGTTTCCTTTGCTTCCCCTTCTGCAGACCCTTGGTCTCTTTTTGGGCTTGACTTCATTGTCCTTTTCAGAAGTGAGACACCTCAGCTATTCACTGTGTTGCCTGAGAAGAGAACAGCCACCGTGGGGGGAGCCATGATGGGATCGACTCACATTTACGACATGTCCACGGTGAGCATTGGAGGACACTGCTTTTGGAGCTGGGGAAGGGGGAGTTAGGGCCTCTGAGACTCTTTGGAGGTAATAATGCCCTCATCTTTCTTCTAGGTTATGAGTCGGAAGGGCCCTGCCCCTGAGCTACAAGGTGTAGAAGTGGCCCTGGCACCTGAGGAGTTGGAGTTAGACCCCATGGCTATGACCCAGAAGTATGAGGAGCATGTGCGGGAGCAGCAGGCACAAGTGGAAAAGGAAGATTTCAGTGACATGGTAGCAGAGCATGCTGCCAAACAGAAGGTGAGAATTCCTAGTGGACTGAAGCAGGGAGGGGAGAGCTAGGGAGTAGGGTCTGCCTTTTCCTGTGGAGTTGTGCCCTCTAGTGGTGAGAGTGAAGGCACACTCAGTGCCTGCTGCCTGGCTTCCTTAAAATTCTCCAGTTGGTTGTCTTCTCTAAGGATCATGACACTGAGGCACAGGAAAGGAAAGGATCTGAGGGGGAGGATCATCAGGTCTGAGAGGGAGGTGTTTTTCACACAACTTCCATGTCCATCAGGCTGGCCCCTATTGATTGGGCTATGGGGTGGTTTAACCTGTTATAACTATTTTTTTTTTTCCCTTTCCTATAGCAAAAGAAACGAAAAGCTCAGCCCCAGGACAGCCGTGGGGGTAGCAAGAAGTACAAGGAGTTCAAATTTTAGGTCTTCTTCACACAGCCAGACTTCTTTTAGGCTCTTTGGATGCCTGAGCTTCATACATGGGTCCCTAAGAACCAGTTCCCCTGCAGTCATTTCATGTACTTATTTTAGACCTGTTTTGTAAATAAAGCTGTTTCCCAATGAAAGAGATGGCTGTGAAAACTCCTCATCCTCCCTTGTCTCCTTTTAGCCCCTTCAGCAAATAGACTACAATAACCACAACCACTGGGCTGCCCCAGAGATCAGGGGCAGGTACTTGGATCAAATGTTGCATTGCAAAGATGGTAAAGCTAAACTTGTACTGAAATTGTGGTTGTTTTACCACCTGTACCCCACCCCCCTTGCTAGGGAGGCTCTGGGGGAAGCACCCCTAGGTTTGGTTTGACCTTACTACTTTGCCCTTGGGGAGTAAAAATAGCCAGCTTAGCGCCCTGGCAGGCTGGGGAAGTAACTGTGGGCTAAGGAAGTAGGCCATGCCAGGCCTTCCTAATTGACCTTGTGGAGGAAAGCCCAAGTCCTTACCTGTGAGAGCATAGCTGAAAATCTAAGTAGGATGTCCTGAGTCCCTGGGAGCCCCTGGATTTATTTGACACTAGAGCTAGGGTGTTTGGAGTGTGGGAAGGAGCCTGCATTCTCAAGGTCCTTCTTCCTGAGAAATCTTCCTGGATCAAAAGGATTTGCTGAGCCCTGGGGAGAGCTCCGTTGCACTACTGTTGTCTGTGGAAATGCACGGGAGGTGCTAGAATACTGGTCTTCAAGTTGGTTTCTGGAAAGGGGGAGGACAGGGTCATTTAACTATTGAGCTAGGCCTTGAACAGAATTTGAGAAACTTGAGAACACATTGAGGCCTTAAAATAAAGGCTTCTGGGAGGGAGAGGAGCTGTAGGGAAAGGAGGAGTAAATTGTCGCCAAACGGGCCAGCCCAGGGCTAAGCCCGAGAACTGCCCACCCCCAACCCAGGGTCTTTTGGACTCCAGATTTAAGCCCCTGCCTACTACCTCGGGCCGGGAACTTCTAGCTCTTGAGGTGCTGGGCAGCCTCCCATCCCCACCGACCGCTCCCTTTGGTGGTCTGGGTAATAAAGCCCAAAGGTTTTAAAGCCGGGATTAGAGGAGGTGGGCAAACAGCTTGCGCACCGCGCAAAACGCTCTACAGACCCCGAGGGCCAGGCGCACTCCGGCGGCAGCCCTCCCCTGGCCGGGACCGCGCCCCGGAAAAGCGGGATTTCCGCCGGTGGGGCTGCGACCGTGGAGCGCGGGGAGCGGAAGGGGTCAGGAGGCGGCGGTCAGCGTGGGGGCGTCGAGCACAGGCCTAGCGAGCGCCTTCTCCGCCCCTCGGGGCGGGAGTCTGGGTGGGCGCGCGCCCAGAGCCCGCCGGGCGCGAGCGCGCGCCCGGGCCCCGCCCCTCGGCGCTGGGTGGGGCTGCGAGCCCGGGCTCCCCGCCCCTTCCCAGACACGCCCACCCAGTGTCTCGGCGGCGCGGGCCGCAACAGGCAGCGGCGGGCAAGCGCGAGGACCGCGCGCTGCGAGGCCCCGCGCGTGCGTGCAGACTCGCTGGCGGCCGTGCTCGGTCGCGCGGGCTGAGGAGTCGCGCCGAGGCCCCGCCGCCGTCGTCGCCGCCGCCGCGGGGGAAGCCTGGGAGCCGCTCGGCGTCGCCTCGGTTCGCGTGAGCCCCGCGCCCCTCGACCCCCAGCCGGGCCATGGCTGAACGCGGAGGGGCCGGCGGTGGTGCAGGAGCCGCTGGGGGCGGCGGCGGCCAGAGGGGCTCTGGGGTCGCCCAGTCCCCGCAGCAGCAGCCACCGCCGCCGCAGCAGCCGCCGCAGCAGCCGACGCCCCCCAAGCTGGCCCAGGCCACCTCGTCGTCCTCGTCCACCTCGGCTGCGGCTGCCTCCTCCTCGTCCTCGTCCACCTCCACCTCCATGGCCGTCGCGGTGGCCTCTGGCTCCGCGCCTCCCGGCGGCCCGGGGCCAGGCCGCACCCCCGCCCCGGTGCAGATGAACCTGTACGCCACCTGGGAGGTGGACCGGAGCTCGTCCAGCTGCGTGCCCAGGTGAGCGGCGAGCGGGTGGGACCTGGCGCCGGGGTCGGCGGGGGCCCCGGCCGCCGGGCTGGGCTGTGACAGGCCCCCGCGTTCCCATCCCACGGGTCACGTCGCCTGGCTGGGGCGTCCTTCCCAACTCGCCCCCCACTCCCAGCCTGTCCCGAGGCTGGGCCTGGCTCCAGCCAGGCCTCCCAGGACTTCGCCATGGGGACCCGCCCTCCTCCGGCAGCCCCACCTTCTGCCTGTGCGGGGACCACCCTCTTCCCCTCGACGAGCTAGCGGGCCTTCTGGACCCAGCCCAGGGCCTTCTCTCGCTGGGTCTGCCGGAACCTGACCTTCCCACCGTCAGTTTCCCCGAGTAAGTCACTCTTCCTGCCTCGCCGGCGCCCCTGGGCTGTATATATGTTGCACAGCTGTGGTGGAGATGGCTTTTGATATTCTTATTTCCCAATATACTCAGCATGTGCCAAACTCGGTTGTCACCTTTTCCAGGTAAAACCCGTATAGTAACCCTTGGGGCTTCTAAGAAGGCTTCAGTACACAGGTTCACCGGCTTCCCTGCCTGGACTCTGGTGCTTGTAGTTTGGGGTCCTATTGAATGTGTCTCTAGGTGTGTTTTTCATCCCCTCCTACCCACTAGAAACTGGTCACAGAATCTTCCAACCGTGTAGGGTCCATAAAATGACTGTCTGGTTACTAAATTCAGTTCATTCCTTTCTGTTGGAACCCTCGGGGACTTTCCTTTCATCAGCAGAATATGCCTGGATTTGGGAATATTTTCTGTTTCTGTATTGGCAAGGCGGTCTTTCTCCAGTTCTTTGGGAACAGTGTACCATGTCTTAAAGCTTACCCTGTGAGTAGGCAGCCTGTAGAGCTGGTTTCACCCAAGAAGCCCAGAGAAGTGCCTGGAAGGTGTCCTTTTTTAAGGCACCTCTAAACTTGAGTTGATTCTCTTGGGCTCTCTTCTTACTCTAGCCCACCCATGGGCAGATGGGTGTGTAAGAGAGAGGGAGTATTATGGGGTTCCACCCTCAATTTTTTTTTTTTTTTTTTGTGGTGCAGGGAATTGAATTCAGGGCCTTGTGCATGCAAGACAAGCACTCTATCAACTGAGTTATCTACCCAGCCATTCAACTCTTTAATATTATTTTTCTTTCTTTCTTTTTTTTTTTTTTTGGTACCAGGGATGGAACCCAGGGGCGACATCCCCAGTCCTTTTTATTTTATATTTTGAGACAAGGTCTTACTAAGTAGCTTAGAGCCTCACTTAGTTGCTGAGGCTGGCTTTGAACTTGCAAACCTTCTGCTTCAGTCTGCTGAGCAGCTGTGATTATGGGCATGTGCCACTGAGCCTGGCTAATATTTTTTTCTTTTTAAAATTTATTGTTAATATTATCATATACTCAAATGCACACATAAATATAGAATGTGAAAAACAATCTCAGGCTAAGAAATAGAGTGTTGTCCCTTCTGTCGAAATCCACAGGGTGCTCTTGAACCATATCCCCACCTTTCCTCTTACAAGGTAAGTACTCTTCTGCATTGTGTTTATTATTTCCCTTGTCTTCCATTTGATTATAGATTTACTACATATTTGCATCTCTAAACAACGTATTTAGTTCTGAATGTTTTTGAAGAAATGCTGTCATACTGTATGTATTCTTGACTTATTTTTTTAACTCAAAATTGTGAGAATGATGAATGTTGTATAGTAGCTCTAGTTTTAAATATTTTCATTAATGGATTGTAGCATGTTGTATGAATGAATATATCATAATTCTCCCGATGAACATTTAGGTTGTGTCCTATTTGTAAACATGAGCAGCGATGCATAAATTTTTTTTTTCAGGACTCCTAGTGTTTCCATGCAGGTTTCTTTAGGGCATATTTATACAGATGGTAAAGTCGCAGATCATGTGGCATAGATCTGGAACTTTAGATAATGCCAGGCTGTCCCACTTGCCCCTCTACTCTTCATGTCCTTTGTGCGCAGCACTGCACTGATTTGCACTTTCTTTTTTCTCTATCCTTCCTTTTGGGGAATGTTTTAATTCGCTTTGTCCAGAGCCCTAGCACAATACTGTACTCAAATGAGAACTTAGCCTGTGATGATGTACCTGTTGGTCTTGAGCTGTTGTAGGTGAAAGTTGGTCTTTCCTCTGTGTACATTGTGCAAGTATGCAAATTTATGTCTTTAAACATAAAAGCTCTGTGCCCCTTTCTGCAAAGATCCACTGTCATTCAGCCATGCTTATCCACTCTTCCTTCACATCCATCACTGTGGTTGTTGACATTTGGTCAGCTGCCTCCTCTAGCTTGTGAGATTGAAAAGGCATGAGCTGACTGACAGGAAACTGCCAAAGAGGAGGACAAATGAATTCACTAGTAGCTGTTGATTTTTGGTCCGACTCTGGATTTCTTAGCCACTAAGTAGTCCATGTTAATAAATTTTTAGCTCAAGAAACAGGCAGGCATCCTGATGAGATAGGCAGTGATTAATGCTAGCTTGTGAGAGGCTTAAGATGGCTTGTTTTCCTGTGCTGGGTGCATGCAGTTGTGTCATGTTTACTGACCAGTCCTTGAACTTGTCCGCTGTCCTGCTCCAACCTTGTTTCTGGGCAATGACCCTTGTGCCCCCCAGATCCTTGTGAAACACTTGTGCTCCTTGGAGCATGCTGCCGCTCTGTCTTTAGGATGGAAAACAACACAGTATAGGCAGAAAAATGGCTTGCTGTTGGTCCTTCTGAGGATTGAGGTTTCCTGGGTGTACTTGTTTGTTGTTTAGAATATATTGACAATGTGCAGCTCTGTATAGAGAGTGTCTTGTGTAACTCCATGGAAACACAGATGTGTGAGCTATAGGCATTTAGGAATGTTGTGATCTGAGGTTTGGTGTGCATAAGAACATGAGAGTCAGTCTCTCCCTGGTACAGAGGAGAGGAGTTGAGCAGTCATACTTTTTTTCTTGATGTCTGTGAGAGTATAATTTGCTTTTGAAAAAAAAGTTTCCTTTGTTAGATACTTAAATAAAGATGAACATTGTAGGGGCTGGGGCTGTAGCTTAGTGGTAGAACGTTTGCCTAGCACATGTGAGGTACTGGGTTCGATCCTCAGCACCAAGTAAAAATAAATAAAATAAAGACATTGCGTCCATCTACAACTTAAAAAAAAAAAAAGCACTGTAGTTGTTTCTCCAGGTATGTGTTTGCTCTTTTTTAGAGAATCTACGAAATTCTCTCAGAATCCATAGATTTTAACATGTATGAGCTATAGGCATTTAGGAAATATCATGACTTTAACTTTTTATAGATAACTGACTTAGTCGAGAAGGTGTAATGATGCATGCTTATACACTTTCTTTTTTCTCTGTTCTTCCTGCCCCAGCTGCTGAGGAGGCTGAGGCAGGAGGATTGCAAGTTTGAGACTTAGCAATTTAGCAAAACCCTGCCTCAAAAATAAATAAATAAATAGATAGATAGGACCGGTTGAGGATGTGGCTCAGTGATTAAGTGCCTAGGTTAAATCCCCAGCACCAAAATAAACAAATAAAATAAAAAAATAAAAAAAGGGCTGGGGATGTAGCTCAGTGGTAAAAACCCTGGGTTCAATCCCTAGTACAAAAAAAAAAATTGCCATTTTACCAGAAAATTTTTTGGGGGGCAGGTACTGGGGATTGAACTTAGGGGCACTCAACCATTAAGCCACATCCCAGCCCTATTTTGTATTTTATTTCAAGACAAGGGCTCCCTGAGTTGCTTAGCACCTTGCTTTTGCTGAAGCTGGCTTTGAACTCACAGTCCTCCTGTCTCAGCTTCCTGAGCTACTGGGATTACAGATGTCCACCACCATGCTCAGCCAGAAATTTTTTAAACAAGAAGATTAACACATGTCCATGGTTAGAAATATAAGCAGTATAGAAAGATGGCAAGTGTGAAGGGTAAGCCCCTTCCCTGTTCTCATTCCCCAGAGGTAATCCCTATGAAATACAGTTGCTTTTAAGACTTTATTACAAGAAGGCAACTCAGCTATGAAATTAATAGTGTCAGGAGCTAGCATTGTTTCCCACCATGCTAAGTCACCTTCTGCTGTGGCCCAATGTGGCACAGTGGTGTGCTGTGGAGACTTGGTCGAATGCTGCCCGAAGGGTTTTAGGGTCTTATTATTGATTTCCTCTCTTCAGTCTTTGTGAGGTGGAATTCCCCCTGGTGTTATTTTCTCTCTTTGATTTGGTATAAGTAGGAGAGGCACAAAAATTGTTAAATTTTACAAGTGTACAATATTTCCTCTGGCATAAAAGTGATTGTTAGGAGCCAACCTGTGCTCTTCCAAGTCACTCAAACCAGAGTACCTTTGTCTTTTAGTACAAAGCATATCCTTATCTTCATGTATACTTAGGGAAGGAGTTGAGCAGTTATCAGTCACATTGCTCCTTAGACCACATTTAAAAAAAATGGGTACTAAGGTTAATTCTTATTGGACAAAGTGTTAGAGGCAGAGGAGGTGCCTGCCACAGCTGAGTTGGCATGCCTGGCCTGCAGTAGAAGTGTTCTTTGCATGAAAACACTTGGGGCCAGTTACTCCTGTTACCACAGAAACACTAGGCCAGGAGAGACTTGTTAACTGCTCTGACTGTACACCAGAACAAGCTCTTCCATGCTTTAGTTTTTTCATCATTGATCAGGAATACTTTTACTTACCATCCACCCTAAGACGTGTTGAAATAAATATAAAATAGAACTTAAAGAGCTACAACAGTGAGCATTACTTAAATGATAGATATAAAGTAAATGTAATTGATCAAATAAGAGAGAGAGCTGGTGACATGTCTGTTATTTCCCTAGCATTAAAAGTCTTAAAAGCATGTTTACCCTAGGAGATTCATAATAGAATATCCTCCCTATCAGGGTAATATTATCCATTATCCCTGTGGAACTTCATATTTATCCTTAAGTCAGAAAGAGAATGGCTTTCAGAGTCAGTTTTACATGTATTGATTTACAGATATTTAGGACATATTAGTGGTTATGTGATTTCTGTTTAAACTAGTTTTTTTTTTTTGAGAGAAAGAGAGAGAAGGAGAATTTTTAATATTTATTTTTTAGTTTTCAGCCGACACAGCATCTTTGTTTGTATGTGGTGCTGAGGCTCGAACCCGGGCCGCACGCATGCCAGGCGAGCGCGCTACTGCTTGAGCCACATCCCTAGCCCCAGTTTAAACTAGTTTTGCAGTTTCTTTTTTATTTTATTTTTTCTGTGTACTGGGGATTGAACTCACGGGCACTTGACCACTTAGCCACATCCCCAGCCCTATTTTGTATTTAGAGACAGGGTCTTACTGAGTTGCTAAGCGCCTCTCCTTGCTGAGGGTGGCTTTGAAGTCTCCTACTAAAACTTCCTGAGTTGCTGGGATTACAGGCAAGCGCCACTACACCTGGCTAGTTTTACAGTTTCGTCAGACATCCAGTTGTGGCTACCATTGTCAGCACTTGCCAGAGGGAGGTGCAATTCGGGTGCTTGGGCTGTGTCTCTTAACTGCCTCACCTTGGGAGGCTGGTCTTGCTTTGGCCAGGACTTAGAGGTGTTGATGCAGACTGAGGCAGATCTTGTGGGTCCTTGGCCTGGTGGCATCACTGTCATCGCATTCTGGAAGCTCTTTGGGGACCTAGGGTAGCTGTGGGAATGATTTTAAAGTGTTGGTCTTTTCCCACTTAGGGTTTGGAGTAAGATTGAGGGCTCTTGAGAAAAGGCAGATTTTGAAGTTGGCCTTAGAACTTCTTTTACATGGCCCTGATCATGGTGGTTGAATTCCAGATTGGCAAGCACCAACAGGATCCTTCCTTCTCTAGGCCGTGACCTAAGAGTAACCAGCACAGTGAGAAGGGTTTAGAGAACCAGAGGTATATGGCAGCACCCACCTTAGTGTGCGTTCCTCTTACATTCAGGGGGTGATTGTCTGCTTAGAAAGGTGGCTGACAGCAGGGCGCGGTGGCACATGCCTGTAATCCCAGCAATTTGGGAGGCTTGAGGCAGGAGTATGGCAAGTTTGAACCCAGCCTCAGTAACTTAGCAAGACCCGTTTCAAAATTAAAAAATAGAAAGGATTGGGGATGTGGCTCAGTGGTTAAGCACCCCTGGGTTCAATGAAAGTTGGCTTACAGTCAGTGCTTCCCAAAGGGGTAGACCTATATTGACCTCTATACTTTGGGAAGCAGTGGAGAAGGCAAACAAATGATGATACATATAACACATAGAAAATGGTTCCTTTTCTTTTTTGTGTGTGTAGTGCTGGGGATCAAACCCAGGGCCTTATGCTTTCAAGGCATGCACTCTACCAACTGAGCCATATTCCCAGCTCTAGAAAATAGTTTCTTAAAGCATTCTATCAGGCATTCAGTTATGTTTTAGCATCATGAGTTGCTTTATCTTAAAGCTGTGCCTTTCAGTGTAGTAGCTGTTAACAACAGGTGGCTACTTAAATTGAAATTCACTTCCCCAATTTACTGGCCCCTTTTGTGTCACCTTGGTAATGTGTGGCTAGTGGCTTCCATATTGAACAGGGGCATATCTAGAACATGGTAGCACCACATAAGGTCCTATTAGATAATACTTAGAGGAAAAACCTGCCTAAGTATTTCTAGTATGAATATTTATGGCTTCTTGAGAAAATACTTGCAATGTGTTTGTCTAACAAGGGATTAATATCCAGAATATACCAAGAACTCAAACAATCCAACAGCAGAAAAACAAATAATCAGACTAAAAAGAAGGCAAATGATCGGAATAGCTATTTCTCAAAAGAAGACATACAGGGGCTGGGGATGTGGCTCAAGTAGTAACATGCTCGCCTGGCATGCGTGGGGCGGGGCGCTGGGCTTCCATCCTCAGCACCACATAAAAATAAAGATGTTGTGTCCACCGAAAACTGAAAAATAAATATTAAAAATTTCTCTCTCTCTCTCTCTCTCTCTCTCTAAAAAAAAAGAAGACATACAGATGGCCAATAAGTATATGAAAAATGTTCAAATCACTGATCATCAGGGAAATGCAGATCAAAACCACGAGATTTCCTCTCACCCCAGTTAGAATGGCTAGTGTAAAAAAGACAGTAAATGCTGGCAAGGATGCAGAGTAAGGGGAACTCTCATGTGCTGTTGGTAGGAGTATAAATTAGTACAGCCATTATGGAAAACAGTATGGAAGTTCCTCAGAAAACCAGAAGTACAACTACCATATGACCTAGCAATTCCATTACTGAGTACATAGCCAAAGAAAAGGAAGTCATTATGTGTGAGAGATATCTGTACTTACATATTTATTGCAGCACTACTCACAGTAGCCAAAATATAGAATTAACCTAGGTGTCCATAGATGGATGAATAGTTAAAGAAAATGTGATATGTATATACAACAGAATATTAGTTAGCCATCAAGAAGAGTGGAATCTGTGACAACATGAATGGAACTGGAGGACATAATGTGAAGTGAAATTAATTGGGCACAGAAAAACAAATACCACATGTTCTCACTTATATGTGGGACCTCCAGAAATTAACTTCTTAGAAGCAGAGAGTGGAATAATGGTTTCCAGAGACTGGGGAGGGTGGGGCTGAGGGAGGTTTAGGGAGGATGGCTAGGGGATACAGGGTACAATTAGTAAGAGTGATAATCTTTTTTTTTTTTTTTTTTTGGTACTGGGATTGAACTTAGGGGCACTTAACTACTGAGCCACACGCCCAGTCCTTTTTATTTTTTATTTTGAAACAGGGTCTTACTTAGTTGTTTAGGGGCTGAGTTCCTGAACTTCAGATCCTTGTGCCTCAGCCTCCCCAAATCACTAGAATTACAGATGCACACCATCACACCTGACATCACACTTTTGTCCTCTTCCAAATAACCTTTTCTTGGCAAGAGTATTAATTTTTAATGTTCTGTAGCACAGTATGGTAACTATGGTTGACATTAATTAAGTGTATATTTAGAAATAGGGCTGGCGTTGTAGCTCAATGGTAGAGTGCTCACCTAGCACATGTGAGGTACTGAGTTCGATCCTCAGCACCATATAAAAATAAATAAAATAAAGATATTGTGTCCATCTACAACTTAAAAAAAAATAGCTAGAAGAGAGGATTTTGAATGTTCCCAACACTGGGAAATGAAAAAGTGTTTAAGGTGTTGAATATACCAATTATCCTGATCATTATTTGTGTATTGAAATATCACATTGTATCCCATAAGTATGTACAATTATTATGTGTCAATTAAATTTTTAAAAAAATTTAAAAAAGGAATTGGTGTTCTATGTGACTTGACTGGGAAAAGACTCTTGGAAGCTTGTATCTGGTCTCCTCTGAACTTTGCCTCATGAGCCTTTTCCCCTTAGCAATTTTGCTTTGTATTTTTTTTTGCTCTGATTTTTTAAAAATTTTTGTTCTCATTAGTTATACATGATAGAAGAATGCATTTCAATTCATTGTACACAAATGGATCACAACTTTTCATTTCTCTGGTTGTACACAATGTAGAATTGCACCACATGTGCAGTCATATGTGTACCTAGGGTAATGATGTTCATCTCATTCCACCATCATTCTTGCCCCCATGCACCCTGCCCTTCACCCAATCAAAGGTTCCTCCATTCTCCTCATGCTCCTCCCCCGATTATGGATCAGCATTGGCTTATCAGGAGAACATTTGGGCTTTGGTTTTTTGGGATTGCCTTACTTCGCTTAGTATGATATTCTCTAACTCCATCCATTTACCTGCAAATGCCATAATTTCATTCAATTTTAATGATGCTTTTTACTGTAATCTTTTTTAAAAAATATTTTTTAATTGTTGACAGACCTTTGTTTTATTTATTTGTATGTGGTACTGAGAATCAAACCCAGTGCGTCACACATGCTAGACAAGCGCTCTACCACTGAGCTATAATCCCAACCCCTTGCAATCTTAACTGTGAGTATCTTTTTAAAAATATGGGCTGAAGATGTAGCTCAGTGGCAGAGCATTCGCCTAGCATGTATGAGGCTCTGGGTCCCATCTCTAGCACCACCAAAGACAAAGCAAAACAAATACAAATATATATGTTTTTTTCTTATTCACTTAATTAAATGGAATACTTTTGTCCTCTTCCAAATAACCCTTTTCTTTGCTGTTTTGAGGGCTCCTGGGGTTTCTTAGTGTTTTCTCCTTGGACATCACCTTCTGGTTTGCTCTACTTCATCCTGTCTTTGCTTTCAGATGCCTGCCTGCCGGTTTAAGTCAATGTCTATACAGTTTTCAATATCTATTAAAAACTGACTGGATGTATTAACTCCAAAATGGTTTCATTTAGTTTGATTCTATTCTGTTCTGTTCTATGTTTTAAGGTATTAGCGATTGAACCAGGGATGCTTTATCACTGAGCTACATCCTCAGGCCTTTTTAAAATTTTTAAATTTATTTTTATTTTTTTCTTTTAAAATTTTTCATTTTGAGGGCTGGGGTTGTCGCGCTGTGGTAGAGCACTTGTCTAGCATGTGTGAGGCACTGGGTTCGATTCTCAGCACTATATATCAATAAATGAATAATTTTTTTTGTTTTGTTTTTGAGACAAAGCCTTTCTGAATTGTCCAGGATGGCCTTAAACTTAAAATCCTCCTGCTTCAATCTCCTGAATCACTGGAATTACAAATGGATGCCCCTGTGCCCAGCTTCAACATGGTTTTTAGATGGTAGAATTGTGCATGATTTTAATTTCTGGCCTTATTATTTTGGTGATTTCTAAAAATTATATACTAAACATGTCTTACAGAGAAGGTCAGTAAGTAAATATTTAAAACATACATATTGACTCTGTGAATACTGTATACTAAACATTACTAAACTCTACACTTCAGAAGGGTGAGTTTTATGAATTTTGATCACATTAAAACTATTAAAAAAGGGGAGGGGCTGGGGTTGTAGCTCAGTGGTAGAGCATTTGCCTCACATGTGTGAGGCACAGGGTTTGATCTTCAGCACCACATAAAAAATAAAATAAAAGTATTGTATCTATCTACAACTAAAAAGTGTGTGTGGGGGGCAGATGCAGTGGTGTACACCTGTAATCCCAGCGGCTATGGAGACTGAAGCAGAGGATCATGACTTCAAAGCCAGCCTGAGCAACTTAGCAAGGTCTTAAGCAACTCAGCAAGACCCTGTCTCTAAGTAAAATATTAAAAAAGGGCAGGGGATGTGGTTTAGTAGTTAAGCACCCTGGGTGCAATCCCTTGTACAAAAAAAAAAAAAAGTATGTATTTAGTGAACATTGAATGAGAAAATGGGAGGGGGTAATGCTGCTTCCTTTCTTGGTTCTAGAATACCTTGTTCATTTATATTGGTGGCAAAATGGCAAATGGAGAATGTTCTAGACCATTACTTACTTTCCTTGCATTGAGTAGATGAAGAATAGAAGGATAAGTTAGTGTTGATGAAGGCAGACTGATTTGTTTAATGTTTGTGCAGTTAGTTTTAGATGGTGAAGTATTTAAGATACACTAGAGGTTAGAATATTTGTTTAGTTCTAGCTTCACCAATTTTTCTGAACCTTGAATATTGTACTTCCTGTTTCTCTTTGTAAGTAATGATTCTTGTCAACTTCAGGTAAACCTGGCTTTCATTTGGCTTTTAAGCACTTTCAGTTTTAGTTCTGTAAACAGAATTTCACCAGATAATACCGCAGGTTATTTTGGCCAATGTATTTTTTAGGCTGTGTGCATTTCAGAAGTTGCACTGTAGGTAATTACTCGATGCTGTTTTTATGACCCAGTTTGGATACTGGAGACATGAAAGGGATGATAATCAAACTTTCTTCCTTCAGTACCACCTGTTCCTCTCTCTGTAGACAGCACAGCTCCTCCATGACAGTTCATCTCTCAGGACCTTCCTGTGAGCAGGATTCTTCCAGATGGCATCTTGGGCTAAACTGGCACATGGACCATCTCTAAGTAGAGTTTTAGAATGGTTATTGTGCTTAGGTATAGGAAAGTGTATTTTTTTCCAGTTATTCTCCAAAACAGTGTGTATGTCTATTTGTCTTTGAGTTTCTTTTGTTCCTCTTTTCATAGTTGAGACAGCCTTCATTCTTTGTTAAAAAAAAAAAAAATCTAGGACACACCAAAGGCTTAGGACATTACTTGTCACTTATTTGATCCCTCCCCACTAGCCTTTCCCTGTGTCTTGCTTAAAAACACTGAAAGGCTTCAGGCTTTGGGGAGCAGCTTTCTCTCCTTCTGTTTGCTGGCTCCTTTCAACACATTGCACTACACTGATGGTTTTTCCCCTTCTCTGACACTCTGGTCTCTCCTAGAAGGTAACCACTAGTGGCAGTTTAGAATGATGGAGGTTTCATTTTTGTTTTGTTGTTTTGCAGTGCTGGGGATTGAACCGAGGACCTTATACATGTTTGGAATGATGTTTTAAAAAGAAAATTAAATCATGTCCTTCTCCTTCCCATAATCTTCAATTTACGTATTGAGCAGATGCTGACAGACCAGCTGGTATATGCTACAAACAAAATCCTTGATGTCATGGAGTTTATGTTCTAGTGGGCAAAGATAAGAGACACTATCAAATAGCATCTGTCATACTTAGAGTAAAACCCCTTTTCATGTATTATTAGACACTTTGTGATGTGGCCCCTTCCTTTGACTTTGACCTTATCTTCTGTCATTCTCTGTTGCTTACATAGCTCTTGGTGAACTGGGCCTGAGCACGGTCACCCCTTCCTCAGGGCTTTTGTCTCTCCTGTCCTCTCTACTTGTTGTTCTTAATTCCCTGGATGGTAGCCCTGGTGTCATTCAGGTCTCAGCTGACCTGCCATCTTGAAAGGCTGGCCTCACTTGCTCAGTCCATTCAGAATTGGTGAAGCCTCTTCACAACAACTTACCATTAGCTGAAACAATTCTATTCATTTATTTAGTCACTGTATAAGTGCTCAATAGATACATGTGTTAAGTTAATGACACTGATTTTCCTATAGTACCTGTTCATTTGCAATGTTTGTTGGAAGTAGTTGGAAACAACACCTTTATTTTATTTATTATAAACAATTCGTTCAATAAATATTTACTGAGTATTTCTGAGTAGCAAATGATGTAGGTGCTGAGGAGACAGCAGCAACATGTTGATAAAGTCCATTCCCTCCTGGAGTATATCCAAGTGCAGGGAGAGAGTTGATAAGCCACTGATGAATCAGACTTAAAATGTAAGTGAGTGAAACAGACTCTGAAATAGGCAGGGAGTTGGGGGAATCAGGGGAAGCTGTTGAGCAGTGAGGCCATGGAAGGCCTCTCCGTTGGGGTGGTGTTTGAGCTCATGCTGAAGTGAAGGGAATCTGATGAACTGAGCATGTTCTGTATGTGGCCATCAGAGGCAAGTTCTCACATCTCTTTTCTCAGAAGGAAAACCAAGGCCCAGTGAAGGGAAAGCATTTTTGTAAGGCTACACAGTTTAGATGTGGGTGGAGCTGGAATTTGTCTCATACATAGCTCATGATTGTCTGACATCAGAGCTGTTTCTCTGTTAAACTTGGTACCTCAAGTCCTGTCTGGTTCTCATAGTTGACAGATAATACTGACTGCCTTATCCATTGTCAGTTGGAAGTACAGGAAGTGGGAAGCTACATGGCATAGAGGCTGTGCATGTGGGTTCTAGAGCCATCGATTGGATTTGAATCCCAAGTCTACTGTTAATTATTTGAGTGGCCTTGGGCAAGTTATTTAATCTCTAATGCTTTGATATTCTCTTCTATAAAATGGGCACAATTATTCCTATCTCATAGCATTATCATAAAAGTTAAATTAATACATGTATTAATTGTGTGTGTTGCATATAGAAAACAATAAGTGATGTACTCTTTTTTTTAGAAGTTGTTATCCCACTTTATTATTTTTAAACATTTTTTATTTTTTGGAAGTAGTTGGAAACAACACCTTTATTTTATTTATTTATTTTTACGTGGTGCTGAGGATTGAACCCACCTAGACGAGTGCTCTGCTGCTGAGCCACAATCCCAGCCCCAAGTGATGTACTCTTGTAATCCCAGTTACTCAGGAGGTTGAAGCAGGAGGATCCCAGTTTTGAAGCCAGCCTGAGCAATGTAGTGAAACTCTGTCTCAAGATAAAAAATAAAAGGAATGGTTAAATAGCTCAGTGGTAGAACATCCCTGAGTTCAGTCCCTAGTACTGCCCTCCCAAAGCAATTAATATTAGCTATTGCTATCTTTCATGCCAATGCAGTCTCTCTGTCTTCCCTCTCTTCAAGAAAACCAAAAGAACCTGCTATCTTTCTAGAATCAGGGTGACATTCTGAGGTCCTCAGTGGGATGGTCACAAGATCTTGGGTTCACCTTAGGCACAAATACTACCAAGCCCCAAACTTATTAGAAAGTCAAAGCTACATATTTTGGTCTGAAGCAGTGGCTGGGTCTGGATCCTGTTTCTACATCCTGCCCACTTACATGAACGGAAGAGATGGCGCAGGTCCCGCCTACAAACCACAACTTTGTTTTGAGGCTATTGGACTTGACAGCTTCCTTATTTCTACCTGCTGACTTCTTTATCCCTGGTTTGGCAGCCAGAAGAGCAACTAAACCAGTTTATAGTTCGCTATTTATTGCCAATAAAACTAGAATAAGGACTAGGAAAATGAGGACTTGAGGGGGAGGTGTCTTTTTCTCTTGTCTCCTTGAGGTTTGTTTTTTTTTTTTATCTCAAACTATAGAAAAACTCTATTTTCTTCTTATGTGAGAAATCTGATAATACTTTTGTGGCCTCTCTTGAAACATTTGGATCTTTGCATGAATATTAATTTTCCTCTTTATATCAAGAGTTTTAATTTTGGTTGAAAATATACAAACATATTTGCTTGTTGCTGGTTCTTCCTTTGGAATATATAACATACAAGCTGGATGTGGTGATACATGGCTGTAATCCCAGCAATTTGGGAGACTGAGGCAGGGGTGATCACAAGTGGGAGGCTAGCCTCAACAACTTACCAAGGCACTGTCTCAAAATAAAAAAAAAAATGAACAAATACATAAAACAGACTACCCTTTCTCCAAGTCTCACTCATCATAATGAACAGGATCCTCCTGGTGGACATCAGGGTCTAATGAGTAGTGTAGACTGGTACATGGAGCATAACTACTTCAAAATTTATATGTTTTTTAGTTTTGTTTTTTCCTTATTGCTAACAGCATGCCCTTTCTCTTTTGTTGCTTCTAATGGGCTGAAGAACCAAACAGTTGAAAATGTTAAGAATGACCGGGCTCTGAGTTTGAGGGTAAGATAATTAGCAGCATAGCATGAGAATGGGAGATTCAGAGCTGGTGTTGTAGGGAAAAGGAGCAGGCAGTTTTGCTCACCTCCTAGTTTAGGCTGTGTTCTAGAGAAGGAGGAATGTGAATTTGGGGAGGTGTTCATCCTTCTAAAATCTTAGGCAGCGACAACTTGGTGGAAGATAATTTAGAGACACAAGTCCACGTGCATGTGATGGGCGTGCCAGGGCTCTTGGATGGAGCCCTGTGTGCTTGGTGTAGTCAGTTCTGGTCCGTTCTGGGCCACTTGCTTTTGTCCTGCTATTTTAAAAAGAGACTGCCTTTCTCCACCTCAAAGATTTGTTATGAAGAGAAATAGAAGGCACATGGAATGTTTGGGCATCCAAATCTATGGACAACTTGGGTGCTGTTAGTGAGACTAGGAGCATGGTGGTGTACAGTGTTTGTCCTCTGGTAGACCCTCTGGTGGTCATCATTTTTGTTGTCTTCACAGGTTAGGTTTCTGTTAGGTCCTTTTGGCTCATGGACAATGGAATTTGGCAGTGTGATATACATTAAACTCACTGTTTGATTAAATCACCTCGTCAGACTTCAAGCATGTGGAGAGTGGTCTGCTGCATTATTGTCATCCCTGCCAGGCACTGCTTTTGCTGTGGATGAAAATGAATAAACAACTCTGGAAACCAAGGTCCTCTGGGAATATAAAAACTCCTGTGGCTATTAATGGACTTAATTGTATTTCCTCTGTGTCACCAAAATGTGCAATAAATTTGTTTATACCCATGCCTTTAATGGGGAGAATTGCTCATTAAATGTGCATAATATCATTATCACTTTGTTTTTTAGAACTGGTAGTGTCTCCTCTCTAGCTTTTCTTTAAAAAGAAAACTTATAATAAAGATTAGCTGTAATGTTACTAAACATTGTCCATTAATCTCTTAATTGACTTTTTCTTCCATAAAGAAGGAAAGGATATCTTACTGGGAAGCAGACCTTGGCTGGGAATAGAGATGGTCTCCTAAATCCCAGATAAGGCATGAAGTCAGTTTGGTAGGTTCAGGACTTAGGAAAGTGATATATTTACATGTGCTCCCGAAGGGCCTCATTCTAATGCAGCCTCACTGATAAATGAATGCCATGTCCCAGTGTGACTGGGCTTCATCTTATTTAAATCCATTTAAGAGAATATTTATAGAGAAATGACCTTAGGCTTGTGACTCTCTTTGTTTTGGGTCATTTAGGTATTTCCTCCTATTGTAATATAACTGGGGAGAAATGTCAGCAATAATCTCTTTAAAACCATTATGTCAGAAATGCTTTGACTTTAAAATATGATTTCTCATTTGGCTTTACCTTGCTATTTGGATTTCTATATGTCTCTAACTCTTCTCTGCTTGCTTCTTCTTGGTTTCCTCATTTAGTCAAAAGACACTGAATATACATTCTGTGCCAGTCATTGGTACATACTGAGCAGAGAGCAGTGAACAAATGCAAAAATTTCAGCTCTCACAGTTGTCTGCTAGGGACAGGGTAGGCAGCAGTTGGTAAATAAGCGAATGATAATAGGTGGATCAGGTGGTGAAGATAAAAGGGGAATGTGGATAAGCGGGGAGGAAGGAAAATGTTATAGTTAAACAAAAGGTGGTCTAGAAAAACCTCAGAAGGTGATCCAGTCAGGTGGAGCACACATGAATGCAAGACAGGTGAATTTATGGGAAGAGCCAGTAGAGGGAACAGGAAGTATTATGGGTTCCAGGAATATCCAGGTGGCCATTGTGGCTGGAGCCAAGTGAATGAGGGAGAAAGTAATAGGAGATAAAGACATAAATGTAAAGGGGACTGGTTTTTGGTTTTGTACTGCTGGGGATTGAACCTAAGGCTTTTCTGTGCTAGGCAGGTACACAGATCTTGTAGGCCATTGTAGGGCTCTGACTTTGACCTGGAGGGAGATGGAAAATCATTGGGGGCTTTAAGCCAAAGAAGAGACATAAAAATGACATCCACTTAAAAGAACCACTGGCCTCTGCAGAATCTCTTTAGAGAAGGATGGGGGTGGGCTAGGAGGTGCTGTGATGGTCTGGGTAGAGCTGGTAGGGCTTGGACCAGGACTAGGATAGGGGGAGATGAAGAAGTAGTCAGATTCTGGGAATATTGTCAAGTTTAAAGGATTTGCTTGTGGATTGGATTTGAGGTATGACAGAGCACAAGTTTTCAAGGATAATTCCAAAATGTCATTATTTAACCTCTTTGTGTCTGTTTTCTATTTTTCTTCCTCAGAGCAATATTGTCATCTCTTTATTTTAGTGATGTTATGAGAATGAAATTTGTTTAACAGGGCTCTTCAGAGCTTTTGGGGAGTTTGTTTCCCCTTTTGCCATTTGTATTAGTTGGAAATAAATTTCCTTGAGAATTTAAGGGATGATGGAATAATCTATAGGTAGATGCCCATTGGTTAAAAATTTAGGTAAATTCTTTCTATGCTTTAAGCCAGATGAGGCCTTTGGAGCAGCTGAGTCTTGACATCCCTAATTATTTTGCTGTCATATTTGCTCTGTGTGTTATCTTCTCTGTGATCCTTATTTACTAGATGGTTTTTCAAGAGGTGATCTATTGCAGAAATTGTTGATATCTATAGCTCAAATCTTTTGTCACCAACCCAGTGAAACTAAAAAGTCAAAACATTGTTGGCTTCCCTCCCAAAGGATTGGTTTGCTATAGCAGAACCACTGGCCTATGTTTTGATCACCTTTAGATTCTGTCTGTGCTCCCTAGGAGCTGCTCTGTAAGGAGAAAAACTGCTGCAGAATGATCTAACTTGTGTAATCTTGAAGGTGGAGCTATTTTTGAAAGAGAACAGAAAAATAATGGAGTCTTTGCTGGTGAATGCCAAACTGGAACTTTGTGATTTAAAAGGAAAAGGTTTCCTTTAGATGTTGTAATTTGAACTCTTATCTCCATTCTATTCTGCTCACCATGTCTAGATCAATTTTATGATAGATACACTTAAGTAATTGCTCTTGAAAATGGCAGCTGTTTTTTTTCTTTCTTTTTTTTTTACACGTTTTAGATAAGTGTATATAATTTGCAAAATTGGATGATATGAGTTGCCTAAAAGAACAGTTACTAAGTTCAGAAATGAGAATTCTATTTACATTTCCTGCTGATATACTGATGGTTTGTAACCAGTTGTCAACCCTGTCAGATTCTATGGCCACTTTCTTTCCTGAAATGGAATTCCCAGATAATAAAGTCTATAATGTAATAATTGCAACATAAAGGAAAAATGGACATTATTTATAGTGAAGTATGTATTTCTTTATGTAAATTCTCACATCGTAGAAACCATAGCCAATTGGTGCTTGTAGATTCAAATAGCTTTACCTTTGTGAACATTACACCTATAAATAGACATTGACCCAGGTGTATTACATTGTTGACTCAGATGATATATGTCAGTGCCATGAGTGATTTGATTTTCTATAACGATGAATAAATCTTCACGAAGTTCTACACAAAGCAGAGTAAAATCTTCTCTATTTACATGGTAGTTACATTCCTGGAAAATTAACTGGGTTAAATTGTGGAAAAATACTTATTTCTGTTTCTCCATGCAGTCTCTTCACTTGCAGATATGTCTGGTGGGTCAAAGGCAGATTTGTTATGAAGGCAGACTTAAATTTCAGGGCTCTTTTACATGACAAGGCAGCTCTCTGAGCCCTGTACTTGATGTAAGCAGCAGCAATAGCTTCTCATTGAGGTGTCACCTGCTCTCAGAAAAACGTACATGATGTGTACAGCTTGGTAGAGTTTTGCAAACTGAATTCACACACACACACTCAGCACCTATGTCAGGAAACTGAATGTTACCAGCACACCTGAACATCACCACACGCCTTCTGATCATTGCCTTCTCTCCATGGAGGATAACCATATCCTAACTTCTGACAGTTAAATAACTTTGCCTGCTTTTGTATTTCAGTGTATACTTTGGCTTAACATTGTGTTTGTTTGGTCTGATTGTCCTGGTTGCTATAGACCATCTTTTCTGGTTGCTGCATACTATTTTGTGGTGTGATGCATTACACTTTCTTTAACCACGTTCTGCTGATGATGGCCATGTGTGAGATTTTCAGTTTGGAGCTATTTCAAATAATGCTACTGTGAATGTTCTTGCACCTGTGTGTTGGTGACCAAAGTAAGTACTAATTTCTCTTGAGCATGTAACCAGGAGTGAAATGGATGCATCATAGGGTGTGAGTCTGATCAGCTTAGCAATGAATGAAAGTTGCTTTTGGTCTATATCTCCTAACAGTTGATATTCTTCATCCTTTTCCTTTTAGCCATTGTGGGGGTCGGGGTGTGGAGTTGTTTAAAATGGTTTCTCCTGTGGTTTTCATTTTCATTTTCCTGTTGATGTTAGAGTACCTTTTCATGTTTATCATCATCCATCTGGATATCCTCTTATGAATTACCTGTTGAGGTCAGTTGCTCAATTTCTTATTGGGTCTCTTTTTTCTTATTTACTTTTAGAATTTTTCTTACATATTACTTCATGCTCTATGGGTTGCTTTCACTCTTTCAGTGGTGTCTTGATGAACAGAAATTCCTCACCTTGGAATAGTCCAACTTATCAACTTTCCCCTTTATGTTTAGTGCCACTTATGTTCTGTTTAAGAAATCTTTGCCTGTTCTAAGATCATGAAGATGTGCTCTAGTATTTTTTCCTAAAGCTTTATTGTTTGTCCTTCACATTTAGAGTTATTTATAGTCCATCTGAATTTGACCTGTGTGTTGTATAAATTTAGGGATCAAGATGGAATTTTCTCGGCATGGATGATCAGGTAACCCTGCACCACTTAAGAGATCATTCATTTCCCAGTGTACCATGTTGCCCCCTTTAACTAAGTGCTGTGATATTTGGATATGGTTCTGGTTTTAGCCTTTTTGTGCAGAACTGTTGGTCAGTTTGTTTGTTCTTGCACTAACACCTCCTCCCACCTCCTTCTCAGTTTACCACATCTCATATCAGGTCTGTTACCTGGTGGCATAAGTTTTCTAGCTTTGTGCTTCTTCAAATTGCCTTGATTAGTCTTTTATTTTTTTAATACCAGGGATTGAACCCAGGGGCTTTAACCCCTGAGCCACATCCCTAGCTCTCTTTATTTTTTATATTAACACAGTGTCTTGCTATTTTGGCTTTGAGCTTGAAATCCTCCTGCTTCAGTCTCTCAAGTTGCTAGGATTATAAGTATGCGCCACCACGCCTGGCTTCTTTACTAATCTTTACCCTTTGTGTTTCCTTTGATATGTTAGAATCAACTTTTTGATTTCCTTAAAAGGTTTTTTGGAGGTAGGGGCGTTTTATTTAAAGTTGCATTGTATATGAATTAATTTGGAAAGGGCTGGGGATGTGGCTCAAGCAGTAGCGCACTCGCCTGGCATGTGTGCAGCCCGGGTTCGATCCTCAGCACCATGTACAAACAAAGATGTTGTGTCTGCTAAAAAAATAAATAAACAAATAAATATTTTTTAAAAATTTTTGAAAAGAGTCAAAATGTTTTAGAATGTTGAGTCTTTTCAATCCAAGGACAAGACGTGTTCCTCTATTTTTTAGGTCTTATTTAATTGTTTTTTTTTTTACATTTTTAGCATGAAGTATTCTCTATTTCTTTAGATCTATCCTCAAGTGTTTGATATTTTTAAATCCTAGAGCTAATTTAATAACTGTGGTTTTCGTATGCTCTTTCTTACTGAGGACCCTCTAACTTTTTCTTAAGCTTTCTGTCCTACAAAACCTGGTTCTGTCCCTCGGTGGAATGTTTTCACTTAGATAAATGTGGGAAATCATGTGGGAAGCTATTTCCTAGTTGTGTGGAATTGAAGGTCCTCATTTGGGTGGGTTGAAGGATGTCTGACATTATTTATTTATTTATTTTTAAGAAAAAGGAAAAAGAAGGTTTATTGCTTTGCTAGCAAAGGAGAAACACAGGGAATTCTGTCCCAGAGGCTGTGATTCTGCCCATCAGCAGGAACAGGGGGCTTTTAAAGAGGTGATTCAAAGGTTACATTCCACTCTTCTCTGTTGAAATTGTAATTCTCTTGTTAATTTGTAATTCTCTTGTTAATAGTTATTTCTGAGATCTTCTGGTGCCATCTCCAAAGTCTGGATTACTTCATTGTATAATGGGTGTGTGCTCATGGACAGGTAAATCTGCCTAGGATGGGGAAAAAAGATTTCCCCTCAGCATTGTTTGTTTTTATGCCTCTGAAAGTCTGTGAAGTTCACAACCAGTGGTGATGGTCCAGCCAGCATTTTAGGGACTTCTCACCACCATAGCTCATCACATTTTAGAGACACATATTACAGCTATTAGGGGCTGTTAATGTAAGTGTGGCCGAATGTCCTCTAGTGTTAGACTTTTGCTTGTTTGTTTTAGGAAGGATTCTGAAGCAAGCCAACAATTTCAATCTATGCCATCTGTAGTCTTCTAGACTTTAAAAATAAGCAAATGATTAATCTTCAGAGACTTCTGTAATAGGCCTGCTGGTAGAGCAGATAGAACACTAGTCTTGGAGCCAGGAAAATCAATTTGTCCTTCAATAAATAAAAATTGTGATTTGGGGTCATTGCCTTTAAGCCTCAATATTCTCATCAAAAGGGCTGAGGTTGTGGATCAGGGGTAGAGTGCTCGCCTAGCACGTGTGAGGCCCTGGGTTTGATCCTCAGTACCACATAAAAATAAATAAAGAAAATAAAGGTATTGTGCTCAACTATAACTAAAAAATAAATATTAAAAAAAATGGAAAGAGGGCTGGGGTTGTGGCTCTGCAGTAGAGCGCTCACCTAGCATGTGCAAGGCCCTGGGTTTGATCCTCAGCACCATATAAAAATAAATAAAATGAAGGTATTGTGTCCAACTACAACTAAGAAACAAATATTTTAAAAAATGGAAAGAAATAAAAATAAGTATCTGGCAGATACTGAGAGTTGTTGGGAAGAACAGATAACATGACTTGCAGGTGTGTTATATGTCCATAGAGTGCTATAGCAATGCCATTGGTGTAAATTCACACATTTGCTAACTGTTCTGTGCCAGGACTATAGGGTAATTACCAAGGCAAAACTTGATAACTTGGATCTGCCCAGTTTGGGATTATTTGAGCATGGGCACTATGACCATGACTTAGGGAAGAGGCATCTATTTTCCAGAAGTGTGTGACAACGGGAGCACTAGCCTGTTGGGATTCCTATGACTTAATTCTAGTTTTATAAATGAAAAGTATGCAAACCACTCACTTTCCATTTCTTTCATGTCTTACTTCTTAGAAATGTTTTGAGGATTAAGGTAAGATCACTAAATATTTTTATGTTCCTCAGGAAAGGTGCTATAGGCATAAGGATGGTGCATTGTTACAGTTAAATTACCAGGCTGGGGAGGGGTTGAGTGGTAGAGCACTTGCCTAGCATGCACCAGGCCCTGGGTTCTATCCCTAGCACTGGGGGTGGCAGAAGGGGGAGAAAAGAAAAGAAAAATTTTCATTCATATGAATTCACTATAAGTATAAATATCATCACTATAAAAGGTAATGAGATCTTGGAATGTAAGCTTTGAGGTATGAGGGATATGTCTTTGCATATTAATGTGAAATATTCTCAATACTGATAAGACTGAGTTTCAGTGTGATTCCTTCATAACCCTTGGTCTTCATAATCAGTATTACTCTGAAATGCAGCTTCTTGTACAGAATTGCTTTTTTTTAACTGCATTTTGGTTTTATTTGAAATTTCAGGATTTATTTTCCTCCTTTTCTCTTTTTTTTTTGTTATTTGATTCCCCCTAATAGTTTTTTTTTAATCTCATTGTTGCTGTTATTTTTAATCAAAGTTATACATATATTTCAGAGAGTCCAGTGGTTCTACAAGGTGTGTTTAGCAACAGTCTTTGGATATCATCTGGTGAATCTAGTTTGTTCCCTGTGCTCTTTACCTGGCCTGGGTCTGCTCATTGAATGCCAACCAATAAGGCAAGCCTACTCAGGAGAGGGGGGAATTGCTTCCACCTGTTCATGAGAGGACTGTCCAAGAGTTTGTACATACGTCCTTTAAACTGATGCCAAGTTATAAAATATTTTTTTTTCTGTTTGAGTCTGTGCTAGTACCATTATTTTTGCTAAGAATTGAACCTAGAGACACTTAGAGCTACATCTTCAGTCCTTTTTATTTCTTATTTCAAGATAGGGTCTTGCTAAGTTGCCCAGATTGACTTCAAACTTCTGATCCTCTTGCCTAACCTCTCAAGTTTTTGGGATTACAGGTGTGCACCACCAAGCCCGGTTGTTTGTCTTTTTAGAAATCATTGCCGTTTTCCCAGTAAAATTATAATTTTGGTTAGATTATTATTTAGGGTTTTATCATTATGACTGTAGAAAGTGAGTCAATGTTGAGCCAAATAATAAACTGTGGCCCACTTTAAATTTTTCCTAGTGTTAATAATTGCCTTTTTAGTTTTCTTTATTAAGAGCTAAACTTGAGTACATAGTTTGTTCCCTGTGCTATTATAATTGCTATCTCTGTGTTAACTCATTGAATTATTAGATAGCCATAGAAGCACAGAGAAGCTAGAAAACTTGCCCAAGAAAGCAGCACAGCTGGAGTTCAGACCCTGGTAGCCTGGCTCCCCAATTTATGCCTTTACCTTCTGTGCCAAACTCTTGTGTGTTTCTGTTAGTTGTGAGCCTTTTGTTTTTTTGAGGTGAAATTTAAATGCAGCGAAATCCATGACCTTAGGCTTATGATATAACTTCAGACAAATGTAGTCAAGTAACTATCGCTCCAGTCAAGACAGAGAATGTTAGTTGCACTTCCAGTTAGTCCTATCCTTCACAGACAATTATTCTTCCAGTTTCCATCACTATAGATTAATTTTATCTGTTCTTGGACTTTGTGTTGAAGAAATCACATAGTGTCGATTCTTGCATTGTAGATTCTGAATCTTTTTCCAGACTCAGCCATGTTATTGTGTTGTTATTGCCAAGTAGTGTGTCACTGAAACAGATTCCACAATTTTTGCATTCTCTTATTGATGGACATGAGTCCTGTGTAGTTTTTGCCTCTCTGAACATTCTTGTTACAAATCTTTTTGTGGGCATATATTTTAGTTTCTTTTTTCTTTTTTTTTTTTTTTTTTTTTTTTAAAGAGAGAGTGAGAGAGGAGAGAGAGAGAGAATTTTTAATATTTATTTTTTAGTTCTTGGCGGACACAACATCTTTGTTGGTATGTGGTGCTGAGGATCGAACCCGGGTCGCACGCATACCAGGCAAGCGCGCTACCGCTTGAGCCACATCCCCAGCCCCTCTTTTTTCTTTTAATTTTTTTTTAATGGACATGATATCTTTCTTTATTTATTTTTATGTGGTGCTAAGAATCGAACCCAGTGCCTCATATGTGTGAGACAAGTGCTCTCCACTGAGCTCCAGCTCCATCCCCAGTTTCTTCGGGGATAACTATAGGAATGGTGTGAAATGGTGGGTCTTAGAATTAGGTACATGTTTAACTTTGTAAGAAACTGCCATCTTATCAAAAGTAGTTTTTATCATTTACATTTCCTGGTATGGGTGGAACCTGTGACTTGCTCCTTACTGCTGGAATATGGCACAGGTAATGGGTGGTACATATTATGTTACATCAGATTGAAATGCCCATCTTACTGGCTTTGGAGAAGTAAGTTGTGTGTCAATGGGAGGGCCATGTGGCAGGGAGTTCTGGACGGTTTCAGGTCCACAGCCAGCAGGAAACTTTGGCCCGCAAGGATTGACTACTGCCAGCACCCACGTGAGCTTGGAGACGTGCTGTCCTGCTCAAGTTGTGGCTGAGACCAGTCCCAGCCAGCACCAGGTTGTGATCTTATGGAACACTTCTCTGATATAATAGATGTATTGTTTTAGGCTTCTAATAAGTTTGTGGTAATATTGTCATGCAACAGTGGATAGCTAAAAATAGTAATATGTAATAGAAGTAACATAACATGCAAAGCCCTGGGTTTATCCCCAGTAGTGAAAAAAAATATAGTAGTAATATATAAAAGTTCATATTGCATTACATTTCCACCAACATTCAGTTTTGTCATTAATTTTCATTTTGGCCATGTATGAAATATTTAACTCCTGGTGAAATGACTAATGACATTGAGTATCTACTAGTTGGCCATTTGGATATCTGTTGTGAAGATCTGTTCAAGTTTTTTTATTTAAAAAATTGTTATGTTTGTCTTTTATAATTTTTAAAAAATATATTACTTGTAGATAACCTTATTTTATTTATTTTGATATGGTGCTGAGGATTGAACCCAGTGCCTCATATGTGCCAGGCAAGTGCTCTGTCACTGAGCCACAACCCCAGCCTTTAATTTATTTTTAAAAGTTTTTTTTATATTACACATTAAATTCCTTATCAGATGTAAAGCTGTATCGTTTGAATAATAGGTGTTCCCCAAGAGCTCCTGTAAATGCAGGGCTATTCAGAGGCAAAATGATTAGATTATGAGTGCTGTGACCTAAATAGTCCTTTCTAGTTTGTACCAACTAACTGGCTGGTAACTGCAGGCAGGTGGAGTATGGCTGGAGGAGGTGGGTCACAGGGGTGTGCCATGGAAGGACATCCCTACTCTCTCTTTTTTTTTTTTTTTTTTAGAGAGAGGAGAGAGAGAGAGAATTTTTTTAATATTTATTTTTTAGTTCTCGGCAGACACAATATCTTTGTTGGTATGTGGTGCTGAGGATCGAACCCTGGCGAGCGCGCTGCTGCTTGAGCCACATCCCCAGCCCCTCTACTCTCTTTAATTCCTGGCCACCATGGGGGGAGCAGCATCTCTCTGCGCCATCCCTCCACCATGATGTGCCGCCTCATCTGAGGCCCAAGTGATGACCATGGAATGAACCTCTGAAACCTTGAGCCAGAAATAAACTTTTCCTTCTCTGAGTTAATTTTGTTGGCTATTTGGTCACAGTGATATAAAGCTGACTAACACAAAAACCCTTAGTCTTTTCCTCAACAATATTATGTTCAGGTTGATCTTAGCTTCCTTAATGTTGCCTATGATGAGACTTAGGTCTTGATTTCTTGATAGAAAATTTGACAAAAGTGATTCTACAATATTCCCAAAACATTACATCCATGGGTGCACAATACTAACAAGCCTGGTTACTAGTGAGATGATTCTGATTACCTGGTGGTGTTCGTGTCTGCCAGGTGTGTCTTATTTTCTTGACTGTAATGTCATTGTGCACTTTGTATCTGACAAGTGTGTTGTATGCAGACAGTTTGAGGCTGTGCTAGTACCATTTTCCTTGTTAGACTTAAGCTGTCAGCACAAGCTTCCTGCCCAAGTCTGTTGCCACTGTTCAGTTACCCAGTGAGTTTTTTGTTTGTTTCCCATGTATCTCTTCATTTATAAATTGTCCTTCTTCCTTCCAATATAGACTCACGGATTTTTATCTTATTTGCAGGGTTGTAATGGATTACTAGCATTACCTATTTTGATGCCCAAATTATTGCATAGCTGGTTGGTAGGAGCCCATTGTGCTATTTACCTTTTATCTGTCCTAACCTTCTTTTAGTGAGGAGGATGGTAATTAGAAGCTAGTAGTATCTGGGAGTTTGTTGGGCCCATTGCAATGGATGGCATTGCTTCTGGTGCTCTTAGCAGACAGAGCCAGGAAGTGAAAGTCTATGTATACAGTACACATGTCCCCTACACCGCATCACTTCTTTCTGTGTATGTATGGTTTTTTTTAAAAATATTTTTTAGTTGTCAGTGGACCTTTATTTTATTTATATGTGGTGCTAAGAATAGAACCCAGAGCCTCACACATGCTAGGCAAGCGCTCTACTCCCAGCCCTCCGTGTATGTCTTTAAAAACCATAGTTCAAACTAATGCCTTCAATTCCAGTGTAACATCCCAGTGTTATCTCCAATTTTGTCACTTTCCATGCTTGTAAATACCTTTTCCAAAAGGGAGAAATCTGTCTTTCATTATTTAATACTTTTACTTACTTGCTCATTGTATCTGACCTTCTAACTACCCTGACCTTTTCCATCTGCCACATCTGCACACCCCTATGCACCCCTTCTCCAGCAGCCTGTAGCCTTAAGCATGGCAGGTGGAAGCAGGAGAGCAGACTACTGAGACAACAGAGATGCAGGATGAGAAGCAACTCAATTTACTCAGCTAATCTCAAATAGTATTTATCCTGTTATCTACTTTTCTGCAAAAAAAGCCACTGCAAAACATTTTCACCTAAAATAAGGACAGTATTATTTTGCATTGCTCAGCAAGGAGAGTCAGTTCTCTCTTCCACCCAAATTTCCCAGGGACGAAGAATCATCTGCAAACTCATTTACTCAGCAGCTGGCACCTCCCCTAGGGCTGGGGCTGGAAGGCCTGCAGGTGGCTTTTCCATGTGTAAGTTCCCAGGGCCAGCATCACAAGAAACAATGAGCCAGGTGGAGGCTCCCCTCTTTACCTGGCCTGGGTCTGCTCATTGAATGCCAACCAGTAAGGCAAGCCTGTTCAGGAGAGGGGGGACTTGCTTCCACCTGTTCATGAGAGGACTGTCCAAGAGTTTGTATATATGTTTTTAAACTGGTGCCAAATTATAATATATTTTTTCTCAATAAATGGAAGATTCTTTTAGTTATACAATTGATTTGTTCAATACGTTCCAGTTTGTTTTTTCATCTTTATTATGTGTACACACACACACACACACACACACACACACACACACGTTTTGCTATCCTGGGGTTTGAGCCCAGGAGCACTCTACCGCTTAGCCACATCCCCAGTCTTTTTATTTTTATTTTATTTTGAGACAGGCTCTTGCTAAATTGATGAGGCTGGCCTTGAACATGAGTTCCTTCTGCCTCAGCCTCCTGAATCACTGGGATGACAACTGTGTGCCATCACATGTTGCCTAATTAATTGTATTTAAAAGTTTTAAAACATTTATAGCTACTCTTACATAAAGACATAAGAGAGATGTTATTCAGTTAGCTTCATGAAGTCTGTTGTTTCTTTTTTGCTTGAGTCATTTCCCCCTTTCTCTGCACTTTCCCTTTTTCATCACCCGTAACTCATGCATGTATTTTTCCATATTTTCCTCCATTCTTATAAAATATGGAAAACCCACAATGGATTAGGAAAATCATTTATAAAATGGAATCACATTAGAACAAATTTTTTTTTTTCATTTTGCTTTTCTCACAGAATCCCTTGTGGAAATTCCTGTGAGTGAAGAGGTTTTGTTCTAATTTGTTGGTTTTGCGGGGGTGGGGTATTGAACTCAAGGGTACTTGACCCTATGACCTGCAAAGTCCAAAATCTTTTACTCTGCTGGTCCACTCTAGAAGAAGTTTGTCTGCAAATTATGGCTTATAGGCCAAGTCCACCACTCTATAAAGTTTTATTCAAACACAGCTATACCCCTTTGTTTATGTGTTGAGAGTGTGGCTACTTTTACCCCACAATGACTGAACTGAGTAGTTACAGCAGAGACCCTATGACCTGCAAAGTCCAAAATCTTTTATTCTGCTGGTCCACTCTAGAAGAAGTTTGTCTGTTATGCTCGAATTCGGGACCCCCAAAAGACCACCAGAGACCGAAGATCCATGTAAGCAGCAAAGAGGTGTTTATTGCAAGCTAGCTCCGTCCTCCGCGCGCACACAGTATCTGGTGACGCTGAGAGGCCCTGAGCCCAGGGTTTGCAGCAGTTTTATACATTCTTTGGAGAAGGCAGGGACCCCTACATACATCATAACATCTCTTAGCAAATCATCACACACCGCGGGAAAATCAAATAACAACTCTAAAACATGATTAGCACATTCACTGGCGGGAACAAGTTGGATAGGGGTGATTGGTTACTACAAGAGGGGGATTTATTTGAACTGATTGGTTTAAGCCAAGAGGGGTGTTTGTGGTGAACTACGTGGTTTCCCAACACCTTAAACTACTGGGAGGGTCATCTGGCATCCCAGGTATTTCCCTGTCTCATGCTGATTGGTGGCTGATAGGGGGTTGCTATGGGTCCCCACCTAGCCTGACTGAGTCAGGGACACCTGGGGCAGCAGATCTCTCCTGTTATTTGTAGATGAACAACTTAGCAGGGTGGGAATGTGCCTAAGAGTGCTCTGTGGGTCTTTCCAAGGACAAAAGTCCTGTCCCTTCCTTGGACAGGCTTTGCTCTGAGGTAGAGGCTGGTTTTTCTTGTCAAGGGCTGAAGTTATACCTCAGTGGCAGAGCGCTTGCCTAGCATGTGTGAGGCACTGGGTTCGATCCTCATCACCACATAAAAATAAATAAAGCTATTGTGTCCATCTACAACTAAAAAAAAAAAAAAAAGAAAGAAAAGGTTTGTCAAGCCTTAGTCTATAAGAGCCTGGGCCCTGGTTAAGTACTGTGATGCAGCTATTGATCAGAAACAGCCATGGTTTTGTGATAACACTGTGTAGGAGTCAAAAGCCTTGAGTTGTATTTTGCTTTCTCTTTATCATTCATTCCAGCTGAGGACGTGAGTCTGTAGGAATCTCTCTGCCAGTTTGTTACTTGATTTTATTTTGTGCGTTGTCTTGTTCCCCTGCTAGAAAGAAATCTCCCTGAAGTCAGGGTTTTTTGTGTCTTATTTTTACTACTCTATCATCAGAGATTGGGTCAGTGTCACACAGTTAGTAGATCCCAGTAAATAATCTGTGGATAAATATAAGTGAATCCTTTAGTCTTTTGCTTTTCTTCTACATTAGACACATTTGGATGATATATTGTAGGTGGCAGGGATGCTATTATGTAAATCTGTGGTAATTTTCCCTTAACAAAGTTTAGAAAGCTATTTCATCAATACAGTAGAGTATCAAGCAACATTGAAAACTAATAGCCGTGAAGACTGTAGAAATGTTGGAAAATGTTCATGGTGTGTCACAGTCTTATGTAAATTTTACTGCCTCTGTAAAATACGTGTGAATATGGACAAAGCCTGGAAGACAAAGCAGAAATGAAATCATTGTTTTTAGACACTGGGATTTTTGGTATTGTTTTTTCTCTCCAAGATTTTCTTTTTTTTTTTTTTTTTTTTAAAGAGAGAGTGAGAGAGAGAGGGGGACAGAGAGAGAGAGAGAATTTTAACATTCATTTATTTTTTCTTAGTTCTTGGCGGACACAACATCTTTGTTGGCATGTGGTGCTGCTGAGGATCGAACCCGGGCCGCACGCATGCCAGGCGAGCGCGCCGCCGCTTGAGCCACACCCCCAGCCCCCAAGATTTTCTTTAATACTGGTATTTGACTCATCCTTTCAATAATGATTTTTTAAAATATATAAACTTCTTGTGCCTCTCCCCAGGTCCACACCCTTCTGTACTATGTCTAGTAACTCAACCCTGAGTGTAGATACAGACAGCAGTGACCACTGGGCATGGTGGCGTACACCTGTGTTCCCCGAGACTCAGGAGGCTGAGACAGGAGGATCTCAGGTTCAAGGCCAGCTTTAGTAACTTAGTGAGAACTTATGTCAAAATAAAACAATAAAAAAAGGGCTGGGGATGTAGTTTAGTGGCAGAGCACCCCTGAGTTCAGTCCCCAGTACTCTCCAAAAATATGACACAAGGATGAGAAATTGGAGATTAATATAATATATAATATGTTAAATTAATATAATTAGAGATTATGTTAAATCTCTAATATTAGAAAGGTAGATAAGCATTATGGGTAGACATTTTACTTCATTCTGCAATATAAAATTACTATGCACTTCCCAATAAGAAGTGTGCCTATGAGCATCCCTTGGTTGAAGTCTGATTTGTTTATAGGCTTACATTACACAAAAGCCCCAAGGTTCTCATTCTGGCTGTCTTTCTCATGGTACCATACAAGCCAGCATTTTTTAGCAGATGCAGTCATTTGGAGCAGTCATTTGGTTTTCTTCCCATTTTAATTCAACCTGTTTTTAAAAATGTAAATAACTCTTTTCTTTGTACCTCAGTTTCTCAATGTATAAGATCATTGTTCTTGGGCTGGGGATGTAGCTCAGTGGTAGAATGTTGCCTAGCAAGCATGTGGGACTGGGTTCAATCTTCAGCACCACAAAAATATAAATAAAAAAATTTAAAAAATGCTTCAAAAAATTATTGTTCTTTAAATATCTTCTAAGGATATGGTAAGTTTACAGTCCTTTTAGTTAAATATTGAAAAGGACTTTGTGGTTTTTTTAGCAAACTACATTTTTAGGACATATGTGGGCATTCTTGCAGGGCTGGAATTCTGCATCACAAAGAAAATTCTGCAATTCCAGAAGTCTACTTCCCAAGGCAGAGTTGCAAATGGTAGATGATCAAGTACCTGCTCTCATTTAAATGAGAATAAAACCCAGGTCCTGCTGTTGGTCCTCAGGAGTCTCTGTGAATTGACTCCTTTGTTGATCTTGCCACTTCCTGCTTCCACATTTCTGCTTTGCTGCACAGGCAAGCCCCTCATCCTCAGAAACCTTAGACTTGGGACATGGCCTCAGCCTTTGAACTGCCCCAGCAGGATAGAAGTCAGGGTTCTTTCTTGCTCCTTCCCAAGGTCCCAGCTGCCTTCCCAATGAGGTCTCTGAGCTCCCCTCACCTGCCTCCCTGCTGCTTCGCCACAGACTCGCCAACTTCTCACCTGCTCCGTAGTTTTCCTTATAGAGCTTGTGTGTTGCATACCATCTCCCCCCACCTCCAAGTGGAATGGAAGGTCCATGAGGGCTGGAATTCTTGCTGGTTTTGTCAGTGTTATATCCCCAATGGTTAGGTTGGGGTCCAACACATAATAAATGCTTGGTAGGTATTTGTTGAGTAGATAAGATGGCTGGGATGCATGTCTCCCCTTCCTCTTGGGATTTTCTTAATTACATCTTTATTACCATTGCATTGCATTGACTTCAGCTGTACTCTGTTCCCCCTCTGATGAGCAAGGACAAAATGTTTTCTCTCAGTTCTTGGTGTAGCTGAGAAAGGATGGAGATTTCAAGGGAACATTTTAGGTATGAAGAGCAGTAGAGTAGTTGGTATAGAGAATGCCGTATTATATGGTCCTGCAAACTCCTGAATCTGTGCTTGCGTGACCATATCCTAACCTACCTACTTACGAGAAGCACACTTCTACCTTCAGAGAGCCAGTGCTCACCTTTCCTGTGGTACTATCTCATACCCTGCTCTCTCTCGTACATGTGACAGCTATAAACAGGACCAAGATGATACACACTTGCTAGTTTGAATCTTGTTTTTCTAACCTGGCTGCTATAACAAAAGACTGTAGAACAGGTGGCTTAAGCAACAGACATTTGTTTTCTACCAGTTCTGGAGACTGAAAGCCAAGATCAGGGCCAGTAGGGTTGGTTCGTGGTGAGGCTGCTCTTCCTAACTTGAAGACGGCTGCCTTCCTGCTATGTCCTCATGTGGCCTTTGCTCTTTTCCTCTGTGTACATGCAGGTAGGGGGAAACAGAAACAGGGGGAGAGAGAGAGAGAATGAGAGAAAGCAAGCTTTGGCATTCCTTCTGGTTGTATCAGATCAGGTCTACCTTAGGACCTCATTTATCCTTAACTACCTCCTCAAGGCCCTGTCTTCAGATATTGTCACATTGGGGATTAGGGCTTCACATGAATTTTGGGGGGATACAATTCATTTCCTAAAATTGCTGTTTCTTTGACTGAAACAAATAACTTTAGGCTCCAGGTAAGATGTCTCACATAGTTGGGATGATGACCTTCATTCACTTTTTCAACTAGAATTTATTGAAAATCAACTATGTGCCACATTCCCAGCCAGATGCATGGGCTATCTTGGACCCAGCCATCATGAGGCTCACGTCCCAGTAGAAGAGACAGGTAAACGGTGTCAGAGACTGGAGGTAAGAGCTATGGAGGAGCTGTCTGTGATGAGGAAGTTTCCTTGAGAAAGCCATGCAGATTCTTGTGGTCTGTAATTGACCACACAGTAGCAGATGAGTCACGTCTTCATGCACACAGTCACAAGAAGGAGAGCCTGCGATTAACCTCAGACTCTTCCTGGCTCTTCACCTGTCTTGCTCTTTCGTGGTACTCATTCCCCCTCCCCAATCTTTGCCTTAACATTTTATTATGTCATTTCAACCACCAGTGTTGTCTTCACATTTTATTGAAAGCTGTTGATTTTTTTTTTTTTTCCCTGATTCCTTTACCTTAAAGGGTTCAGCTGAACCTTCAGTCTCTCTCCTCATCTAGCTTTCTGCACAGTAGTTCCTGGTGCTAAGTGAAAGCTGTTCCTGGCAGAGCCTACCATTTTCCATCAATAAGTGATAAGGGAGATTGTCAGCCAGCACAAGCACTCTGTTCATGAAATTGCAATTACTAATGCAGCATTTCGTGAAGTTCTTAATATTGTTAGAAATACCAGAGTACCACAAGGAAACAAACGTGCTTGGAAGTAGCTCCACAAGGCAAACTTTACTTCTGCAGAAGGGCATGCTATCAAAGAAAATTCAGCAAGCAAGCACACTTGGGCAGGCAGTCTGCCTGTTTTTATCCCTAATGCAGCACTTCCCCATGCTCTGATAGGAGGAGTTTGGGGTTATAGTCTATGTGATTGGCTAATGTTAAAATTGGGGATGGCAAAAGGAAGGGCTACGATCGAATCTCAGTTGAGACGGTCATGATTGGATCTTACTTCTCAAATAAGGCAAATATTATATTCTAAAAATGGACCACCAGACTTCTATTTCTTACACTATGTAAAAGGCACAAGTAATTTTATAAGTTATGACTCCAGAGAATTTCTTACATAATAAGGCAAAATTTCCATTTTCTTCCCCAAGGGGATAACAGATGTCATTAAGTTTGTCTTGGTTGCCATTTGCTTTAACCCTGTCTGGTTTTTCTGCCTGTGGTGGTCATGTTTATGAGAGTGCAATTGATGTCTCTTAACAGCATGGAGGAGTCTCATTGGTGACCCATAGTCTCAAATGAATGAAAAAATGCTCCATGCATGCCTTAGTGCTCCATGACCCTGTTTACCAGACATGGACACCTTACAGATGCCTCCTGGTGTTAATGGCATGTCTTGACTTCACAGCATGCTCCAGAACAGACTTGGAGTCTGTGGACACTCTCTTATCCTTCTCACTTCTGCAAGTTCTTTCCTAAGTATTTGTCTACAATGTTTCTTATCCTTGGGTTATAAACTTCCCAGATAGGTGACCCACCTTGTAAGTTGACGCATTTTAATAGTGTTTGTAATTGTATAGTAGAGACTTTTTTAATATTTATTTTTTAGTTTCAGGTGGACACAATATCTTTATTTTATTTTTATGTGGTGCTGAGAATCGAACCCAGTGCCTCATGCATGCTAGGCAAGCGCGCTACCACTTGAGCCACATCCCCAACCCAACTCAATATAGTAGAGACTTTTAAAAGAAATTTTAAAATCTTTTTTCTTTGCTCTTACTCTTTACTTTCTATTCCAAGTTTGGTTGTGCATTCATCCATGATTCCATCCAGCTCAGATAGGGTGCTTACTTAGTTGTTCATTCTTGGATAACTGTCTTGGTCCACTTGACAGTTGCCCTGACCTTAACAGATTGAATTTTTGTTTTCTGGCTGTGTGTGTGTGTGTGTGTGTGTGTGTGTGTGTGTGTGTGTGTGACCTTACTCTGTTTTTCTTTTCCATCCTTATGTGGAATAACTTTTTGTGCTCTGAGACCTTTGAATTTCAATTGCTGAAGTTAATTTCTCCAGTAGACTCTTTCTGAGTTTTACCTGCTGTTTTTTTTTTTTAATATTTAGTTTTTAGTTTTTGGTGGACACAACATCTTTATTTTATTTTTATGTAGTGCTGAGGATCGAACCCAGCGCCCTTCGCATGCTAGGCGAGCATGCTACCGCTTGAGCCACATCCCCATCTTACCTGCTGTTTTATAAATAGGTCTATCACAAAGACAGTTATATAGATAGGAAATAAATGTGTTTTCCCCTTTCTCATTATTATTGTGACTGACTCATTGTAACTTCAGAAATGGAGAAAATCTCAAATGATGCTGACAAATAGAAATGCAAGGTGAGCCACATGTTTATTTTTTTTTTTTTAAGTTTTATTGGGCTGGGGTTGTGGCTCAGCGGTAGAGCGCTTGCCTAGCAAGCTCGTGGCCCTGGGTTCGATCCGCAGCACCACATAAAAATAAATAAAATAAAGGTATTGTGTCTAATTAAAAAAATAAATCTAAAAAAAATTTTATTGTGGTGTGATTCATACTGTGCAGTTCACCCATTAAAAGTGTGTAGTTCCATGGTCATGGAGACTTTCAGTTTTTAATAGTATTATTTAAAAAGGAAAAGGAACAGGTGAAATTAATTTTAATAATAACTTCAGTATATTTAAAAACTTCAAGATGTAATCAATCTAAATCATTTTCTGCTGCTTTAGTTTAAAGTTTAAGTTCACTAAAATTAAATAAAATTTTGAAATGTAGTTTCTCAGTCCCACTAGCCACTTTTTTAAATGCTCACTAACCACATGCAGCCAGTGGCTCCCTGATAGAGCTCTAAAGGGACAGTCTTATTGCAAGATAATTCTATCTTAGACAATTGTATTGTATGAAATACAAATTTTCTTTTTGGGGATGATAGTTCATGACTATTTCTCTTCTGGAGCATGAATCAAAATTATTTGGCTGACATAGTTAAAAGGCAGGTGTAGTTTATTCTGCATTGCACAGGGAGAGGGGATATGTGATGCAGAAGTCTTACCCTGAATTACTCAGAGAGGGTGGAGGAGTTGGAAGAAAGCTTCACTTGGTCTTATAGCTCTCCTTTGCATGTACACTGTCCTCAGCACATGGATGCACTTCCTGATATTGAGCACCTTTTGTCCTCATTCCACCTAAGTACTATAGTTTTGATTTTTGTATCTGCTTTGTCCCATGAAACTTTTCAGTGCTTTCAAACAGCAAATAAAGGAACCATGTTATCTTTTTCTAGCCTTTATTCTGCTGTCTTCTGCAAGCCTACTTTTTCCTCCAGACTCTATCACAGATTTAAGAATTATTAAATAATTGCAAAGTTCGAGAAGCAGTAGCAACTTCAGTTGTTCAGAGACTTTGAAGTCAGATTGCTTATTGGGAGCTGCCTGGAGTGGCTGGAAGGTTCAGTCAACCAAGGCAGACAGTGATGATAATCTGATGCCTCCAGGAAAAGCTTAGCAGTTTGGCTCTGATTCATTTAATTGGTAAGGATGTTCTTTAGATGAACAGAGGATATGATGTATTCATGGTTCAGTCAAAAACCACTACTGAATGTGTTCAGGTTATTTGGTCTTCTCCCAAACTATGTCATTGAATTGGTTTAATAGACTTTAAAAATCATTTGACTAAAATGGACTTTGAGAGTTTGAGACTCCAGCTACCTTCAGGATTCAGTTCAGCCCACTCTTCCTTGGCCATCAGTGCTGTCTGTAGCAGCTTTCCTACAAAGCTCTAGGTACCATTGCCTCTTGCTGCCATCAGGCACAGCAGGACCCAGTGGAGGAGCAGGAATTTTACGCCAAATGGACAGCTACGCTTCAATACTCCAGCTGTGTAGTCTTCATGAAGGTATATGACATCTCTGTTTGAAGGTATATGACATCTCTGTTTTCTTCCTGGTAAAATGGAGATAACAGTTTTTACTTCATGGTGCTGTGATGAGGAGTAAATGAGATGGCACATAGTGATTTCATAAGGTATTCAGCAATGTAACACAAGTACTTATGTTATTGTGCTTTTAAGAACTGATAGATCTGAATAGACATTTCCAAAGAAAGTGAGCTAAGCACATGAAAACATGCTGAACATCATTAGCATCATGGGGATGCAGGTGAAAAACCACAATGAGATGCCACTTCCTACCTACTAGGTTGGCGAAATGTAAGCACATGAGCAGATGTGTTACATCTGGCATGATACAATAGATAAAAGCAGGTGTTGATGGGAAGGTAAAGTGGGGCAGCTGCTTTGGAAAACAGTCTGGTGGTTCCTCAAAAGATTTATCAAACTTGAATCCTAAGACCCAGCAGTTCTGTTCCTAGGTATTTGCTTAACAGAAGTAGAAACACGTCCACACAACACTTCTACATGAATGTTCGTAGCAGCATTATTCATAGTATCTGAAAAGTGGGAACAGCCCAGATTCCATCAGCTGATGGATAGGCAGATGAAATGTGTGCATTTATACGGAAAAATCATCTGGCAGTAAAAGGGAATGAAGGATTGATACATACCATAGCATGGATGAACATTGAAAATATTTGCCGAATGAAGGAAGCCATACACATATTGAGTGACTTTATTTGTATGACATGTTTAGAGGAGGCAAAGCCATAGACACAGAAGGCAGATTAGTAGTGGTCAGCAGCTGGTAGGGTGGAGGGGAAATAGGGAGTGACTGCTAGCTAATGGGATTTCTCTTTGGCATGATGAAAATGTTCTAAAATGGCTTGTGATGATGGTTATACAACTCTGTGAATGCACTAAAAATGATTGAATTGTCTACTTTATTTAAAAATTTTTTTAGTTGTAGATGGACTTTTATATTATTTTTTCATTTATATATGGTGCTGAGAATCAAACCCAGTGCCTCACACATGCTAGGCAACACTCTACCATGGAGCTACAGCCCCAGCCCCTGACTTTTAGTGAATGCATTGGTTTGCATATGAATTACCTCAATAAAGTTTTTTTTTTTTTTAAAAGAAAGAACCAACAAGCAGGAGTTTTCAAATTCTCTGCTAATCTTTGTTCTCTTCCTTTCCACATTGTTTTCACCTTCTTTTCCTTCTTTATTCCCCTTCAAGTAAAACTAGAAAGAAACAAAAGCTAAAAGCCTTTCTATTTCAGTGTACAGTCTTCTTAGTTCAAATATTAGTGCTCTCCTGACCAAGCCTACCAGTCACATTGCACATTGCATATTAAAAATGCAGCATGCAGTTTTAGTTCCCTGTAGATTTATGTCTTGGAGTTCTCACTAAAGAGTGAGACCCTGGAGAGCGGAAATACCTGGGGATCAGGATTAATTGGGGACTGTGCTTCAGTGTATGGAACTTACTCTTGAATTCTCAAAGTAACCCTTAGAGGGTTGTTGATTCTGAGGTCCATTTGCAAATCCATGAACTTGACATCACGTTGGCCTGCCTTTTTGTAATGCCTACAGCTGTTGGCACAGTCATCTGATCTGCATGTTAAATATTTGTGTACTCTGATACTCCTACAATGCTTTATTTTCTCAAATTCTTCAAGAGAGAAATAGAAATACATCACTAGGAGTAATATAGTCTAAACACTGCCTCTTATGAAGACAAACTTTCTTTGACGTCTTATGTTTAATCTTGAAAAATTGTGTGAATATTAGCATTTTACTCTTTATATGTGTATATTCAAATAAAATTCATTCTCCCACCCATCCCCCCCAACTCTTAAGTAAGATTGACGTGTGTAGTATGACATGGTGTCAGCCTAGAGTGCTGTTAGAGTTCATGTGCACTACTTCTAGGAGCCAAATTGTGTGTCAGTTTTCTTTTCAGCCTTGGGTTACGGTTACCTAGTGCTTTATCCAGTGCTGACTTCCTCTTTTTTTTTTTTTTTTTTTTTTTAAGAGAGAGAGAGAGAGAGAATTTTAAAATATTTATTTTTTAGTTTTTGCAGACACACAAAATCTTTGTATGTGGTGCTGAGGATCGAACCCGGGCTGCACGCATGCCAGGTGACCGCATTACCGCTTGAGCCACATCCCCAGCCCCTGACTTCCTCTTAACTCCAGATTCACTCTCCAGCCTGTTTGACATCTGTACTTGGATATGAACTTAGTCTCACAGACTTAGCAGGACTCGAATAGATATATTCTTGATTCTCTTCACTGCTCTAAAACTCCCATTGTCTCCTCCTCAGTTGCCTGTTTTAGTCAGTTTTTTTTTTTTTTGTCAGATTTGACAAAAGTAATTAGAGGAGTAAAAGTTTATTTTGGGACTTACATTTTCAGAGGTCTTAGTCCATAAATGACTGACTCCATTCCTCAGAAACCTGAGATAAGGCAGCACATCATGGCAGGTGTGGTGGAGGGAAGTGGCCAGGAACATCACATCAGGAAGCAGAGAGAGCTCTGCTCAACAAGAATACAATATATACTCCAAAGGCACTCCCCCAGTTACCACTCACTTAAGTCCTGTCGGGATTGATTCACTGATTGGGTTAAGGTTCTCATAATCTAATCATTTCACCTCTAAACCTTCTTGCATTGTCTCACATGTGAGCCTTTGAGGGGCATCTCACATCTAAATCATAACACTGCCCAAGCCTCAAACCTAGGAATTCTCCTAGTCTTTTCTTTTATACCTGCCATACTCACTCCATTGGCAAGATCTGTGGGTTCTAAACTACCCTTTCATGTTCCCTTTGTTCTTGTAGCCCAGGCTGCCCCATTTCACCTACTTTAGGTGGGTGCCCCTGCCTTATCTGCTTCTACCCTCTCTATACCTCTCTGCACAGCCCATTGAGCTATCCTTTAGAAATGCAGGTCTGATTTCACTCTCCTGCTTAATTCCCTCCAAAAAAACCCAAATTCTTATATGATCCATAAGATTTTGTTTGAGCAGGCCTCTGCCTTCCTCTCCAGCCCCTTTCTTACCCCGCAGCTTTGTTCTTTCCTTTTCTACCCCATGCCCATTTTCTGCACCTTGAATAGAAGTCCAGTCTCTCTGGGCTCTCTGGGTCTGCTGCAGTGTCCTCTGCCTGGAAGCCTACTTCTCAGAAACTGTTGGCTTCATGTCATTCAGATCTTGGTTCAGACAGGCCTTGCCTGACCATGGTATCTAAATTAGACACATGTGCCACTAGTCACTTTCTTGTTCTTTCGTTTTGAACTCTTTTTAATTATATACCACATCTAACATGATCATGATCTTCATTTATTTTTGTTTGTGCACCTCCCCCTAAAAAGAATGTAAATTTTATAGGAGAGGGATTTCTCTGTTTATTACCATATCCCCAGTGCCTGAGCAGTTCTTGACATATAGTAGACCCTTTTAAAGTGTTTATTGAATAAATAATTGCTTTTCCCCTTGTGCCCAGGGCCACCAAAAGAGTTGGAGTTGTGGTCACTTAAGAGTGTAGTCTCACAACATTTAGTGATGGGGACGTGTTCTGAGAACTGTGTCCTTAGTGATTTTGTCAGTTTTTGAATATCAGAGTGTACTTAGACCAGCTAAGGTGGCTGGCTCCAGGGTTGGTAGGCAATATGATCCTATGGGACCACTGACATATAGGCAGTCCTTTCTTGACCAGTGTTGTTTTGCCACACATGACTATACGGGCAGCACCCAGTTAGGGAATGAAAGTTATCAAAAACCTCTGGTACTTTGCACAATCACAGCTGATCTGTTCATGATAATCCCAAATTGGAATCCACCCAAATGTCCATTAGCACATGGATGAATAGACAGATGGTGGTCCATGCAGTACAGGTGTTACTTGGACTTGGAAGAAAGGAAAAACCAATACACAGCTTGGCATGAATGAACCTTGAAACTTTGTGCTACCTGAAGGGAGGGCTGGCACAAGAGCCTAACTGTGATTTCACTCCTGTGGAAACTGGGAACTGCACATTTAGTCTACGTGGACACGAAAGTGCTCACCAGGGCCTGGGATGGAATACAAGAAAACATCTAGGGCTATGGAAGTATTCTGTATCTTGAAATTGGTGGTGACTATACCAGGTATGAATTTGTTAAGACTTACTAAAATGTATAATTACACTAAAATGTACAGTTTGTTACAAAATTGTTTTACAGATTGTACCTGCTTAATTCAAAGGAAGCATACATCTGTGGTCTGGAGTTAGAGACATGGCCTCTGGTGGTAGCATTCAGAATCACCAGTTGGTTGTAGTCAACACTCTAGATGAACATTTTCCCCTGGAGCTGGAGTCAAGCATATGGGAAAAATGTTGTTTCTTTCTCCCCCTTTTTTATTTTATTTTAATTTTTTAATTTTTAGTTTTCGGTGGACACAACATCTTTATTTTATTTTTATGTGGTGCTGAGGATCAAACCCACCCCGGGCATGCCAGGCCAGCGCGTTACCGCTTGAGCCACATCCTCAGCCCTCTTTCTCCCCCTTTTTAAATTTGAAATCCTGTTAGGACACTCATTGATGTGGAACTTTTTGGCAGCCTCTACATCTGTTGCTAATTCATTTGTGTTCAAAATATTAAAGACTAAAGGTATTTCTTCATCCTCTTGCCCTGTATTCATGGAGATGCATGGATGTGAACGATTGTGGTGCTGAAGCAGAATTGGAAAGCTGTATTTCTGTAGAGGGATTGGGGTCTCTCCAAAGCCCGGGCTGTCAGTTCCAGATGGTGGAGTAGGGGCAGGCTGACACCGCTTTAGCCACTCCAGAGTGGCCTTTTATTAGGTTTTGACTGTGTCTTAGTTATGAAACCGTCAGACCTGGTTTGCTTTCACATTGACTGAACTCAATGTTACCCTTACCTTCCTTCCTCTCTTCTGTTTTTGGCATTTGACTTGCTTTTCCGATCGTCAGTGTACCTCGGTGTGAGGGTGTTGCTGTCAGTAGAAAGTACTACATTTTCTGGGAGTATTAATTTTCCTGGCTTTAAGCTTTCTTCCTCTTAAACAATATAGACTGCCTGTCATGTGTGAGGGTATAAATTCTTGTTAACTTTTTAATTTATTGTGATTAAGGTGGATTTTAAAAGAAAGCCATTTCCTCTTCTTAAGAATTGCTTGGCAAGATGTTGGAAACCCTAGAACCATGTTGCAAAGGAGTGTGTAGCCATCTATCAGGATTGTGTTTGCCCAGATCCAGTGGCCGCTTCTCTGTACATGCGCAATTAGATATCTTCGTGGGGGCAAAGCAGCAAGCGGGATAGGGCAAAGGGGAAAGTGTGGGGCAGAGTTGATGAGCAGGGGCCTGGGATATCGACTCTGTCTTTTGACTAACCTTGAGGCATTTCACATCATTTCTGTGTCCTCAGTTATTAGATAGTAACTTTCATTTGTGGATAAATGAGATTCTATGGATTTTGTGGATAAATGGAAACGGTTCCATTTTCCTCCAAGGAATTTGTCAGTATAAAGTATTGTATATTATCTTTCTTAAGGATGATAGATCCTAGTGGAACTACCTTTGATTAGAGTAAAGCTCTTAGGCGACAGAAAGTTCATTTAATAATTCAACAAATACTTACTAAACATCTGTTATATCCCAGGCATTTTCTAAGTTTTGGGAATAGAGTGGTAAACAAAATATTTGAATGTCTGCTCTCATGGCATAGAGATTTAAACTAGGGAGACGTACTGAGACAACATGAATACAGGACAGTTTAAAGTATTAGTGACTTATTCTGTGCAGGAAAAACAAAGCAGGAAGGAAGACAGGAAGTGTTGAGAGTCATCATGTGGCTTAGGTATTATTGCAGCTGGTTTCCCTTTTTACACTACACGTTTTATTTTGTGCATTCAAAAATGTCTGTTGAGGGGGGCATGGGATGAGTGGAGGAACTTTGGATGGAGAAAAGGGAGAAGAGGGATAGAGGGCATGGAAGTAGGAAAGATGGTGGAATGAGATGCACATCATTACCTTAGGCACATGTATGATTGCACCAATGGTGTGACTCATGTACAACCAGAGAAATGAAAAATTCTGCTCCATTTGTGTACAATGAATCAAAGAGCTTTCTATTGTCATGTATAACTGATTAGAACTAATAATAAAAAAATCTGTGGGGCTGTGATTGTGACTCAGTGACAGAGTGCTTGCATGTGTGAGGCACTGGGTTCAATCCTCAGCACCACATAAAAAGAAAGAAAGAAAGAAAGAAAGGTTTTGTGTTCATCTACAACTAAAAAAAAAAAAATTTTTTTTAAAAATATCTGTGAAGGGGACTAGAGTACCCAAGGGACTTTGGCATACAAAAGGTTAAGGACCCCGCATGGGAGTTTACCCCCCCCCCACCAATTGATTAAGAGGTGTCTATATCCTCTTTTATGCTTTATATTATAGTGATGTGTTGCTTTTCGGTGTAGATTTTAATATTATATATGGTAATTGTGGCTTTTAAGTTTTCTTTAATTATTTGAAGTCATCACTCACTTTGAGACTGGTGTTGTGGTCAGCTTTTCCATTTGTGTTCTGCACAATTCTCACATGCCCTGGAGCCTTTTTGGTAACTCTGTGGCCATCTTAAATTTGTATTTGAATCATTCCCATCCAGGTTAGTCTGAACAAGTCAGTTGGAAACCTGGTCTTAAAGGATTATAGTAAGGAGCATAGTGGGGTGTTGCTGTATGTTTATCCTGTAGAAACAACAGGTTGTTAACAGATGCAAAAAGTGGATGAGCCAGTGATTTAACCCCTTCATTGTATGCTGCTGAACCAGTATGAAGACCTTGAGCTGATGCTAATGTCTTTATAAAAATGTTAAGAATTTTTGTTGTTGTTGTTGTTGTATGGTGCTAAAGATTCATTTAGCACAAACCCAGGGCCTTACTTATGCTAGGTAAGGACCCTCCCACTGAGCTGCATCCCCAGCCCCCAAGTATTTTTTTCTTTTCTTTTTCTTCGAAGAAATAAAACATTGTTTGCCCTTCTTAGTGGGGAGCTGTAGACAGTTGAACAATTAGCCACAATATGTTATGGTTAGGACTAGGATAGAGATAGGCCCAGGTGTCACTGAAATTACCACAGGGGGACATCTCCTTTACCTGTGCACCAAACCAGTTGAGAAGGGTTGAGATTGAGAATGGCTGTGCTCACTGTCTTTTCTTTGTTCTCTTCTTATCACAGCACTTTGTTGTTCAGCGAAGGTGGACTTTCTAGCCCACCACCTGCTGCTGGATAGTCTGTAAGGCATACCTTTCTAAGAATTTAAAAAAAGAGCCAAAGAATAATATTTTGTGACATGTGAAAATTATGTGAAATTCAAATTTGTATGTTCTAACTTGATTATAACAGCCATTCTCATCCCTCTGTGGATAGTCTGTGGCTGCTTTCTCCCTACAAGTAGTAAGTTGAGCTTCATCAGAGACCTTACTGCCCATAAAGCCTAAAATATTCAGACATTTTGTAGAAAAAGTTTGCAAACTCCTGCTTTAATGCTTTTTAATGCCCTACTAAAAATGCACAAGACTTGAAGTGGTGGTATTCTGTCAAGAAGAATGCATGACATCCTGGTACTCTTCCCTTAACTGGTTGCAAGTAGTGCATTAGAAATATCTGAAACTTCCCTCTCTCTCTCTCTCTCTCCTTCCCTCCCCCCCCCCCTCTCTCTCTCTCTCTCTCTCTCTCTTTCTCCTTCCCTCCCTCTCTCCCATCAAAGCACAGTAACAGTACATATACACCTTCATGTAGTAACCGTCTTTGACCTCATTCTTATTTTCTGTTTTCAGTTTGATTATGGGAAACATTTTAATACTCATCAAAAAAGAGGGTACCTGAGTCAGGATGACCCCAGAATGTTTGCCTGAAGAGCAGGAATTATGAGATCCCTTTTGGGGTATGTATGAACTTGGCAGAAGGACCTTAGAACCATCCTTTAGCTTCTCTGCGGTTCTCTGTAGATGGTGGGTTGTTGGGTGAGTTTGCTAGATCATCTCTAGGAAGCTTTTAGCTTAGTAGAACTTTTAGCATCATGGCAGGTGATTGGGGTGATCTGGCTCTGTTATTTTGTACTCTGATGACCTTAAATAGCTTATTTAAACTCTCTGAGCCTCTGTTAGCTCATCAGAAAACATGGCTATAACATCGACCTTATAAAAATGAAATAAGATCATGTTTTTAAAACTGCTGGCATTGCTGGGTGCCTGTTTTTCTTGGAGTTGCTGCAGACAGAATTCAGCCTTGTGCATGCTAGGTAAGCACTCTGCCACTAAGTGACACTGGAGCCTCCTAATAGGTATTTAATGTAACTGTGAAAATTATTATGATTGTAAACCTTTCCTTTGTATTGTAAGACTTTTTAAAAAGTAAAGGTGTCCCAGTAGTTTGTTTTAATGTGTGATTGATAGCCCATCATTGTGCATTAATATGTTTGCATTTTATGTTAATGTGTTTGCTGATAACTGGCTTCCCAAACACTGAGTAATTTGAACCAAGACCTTTAGTAGCTGGGAACTTCTAGCTCCTGTTTTAACTCAGATTCAGGGGTGGAGAGAATGTCTTGTCCTGTGAACACATTTAGTCATAGTATCATTTTACATGCTCAAAGAATGATGGTGAGGAGGAGAGGTTCCATTTGTCATGTCATCTCCCTTCTGTATTGACTACTTTCTATCCTCTCCACCTGTTTCAAATAATTGATTGAGCTCTTTAATAATTTTAATTCTGCCTTGAAGGTTAGTTTTGACAAGACAGAGAAGTTCTAATGTTTGCTTAGCATAGTGTTCATAGTTTAGTGGAAACATGCTTCTAGGGGCAGTGTTAGATCATCAGTAAAGACACTGCATTTTTTAGAAAAATTTTTAAATTTTTTATTTTATATACAAAGAACTGGTGTGGTTTCTTTCCTCGGGTGGATGTCTTGGATAATCTTGACATTGATTGAAGGAGCATCCCTGCCTTGGTCTACATCCTTGGCAGCAAACCCCGGGTGGCACACCTTGAGGCCATGTTTCTGCATCAGATCAGGCCATGTTGAGCAGTCTCAGTAGGAGTGAGAATCCTGGCTGGGTTTTCTTAGGCGGCCTTAGCAGAGGTGTTGGTGACCCAGCTTGCTTTTAGGAGTGCAGCAAAACAAAAGACTTTGTTTTTGAATGATTTTCCATTGATCTTCATTTAAATTTTTTTTTTTTTTAGTTATAGATGGACACAATATCTTTATTTTTTTAATGTGGTACTGAGAATCGAACCCAATGCCTTACATATGCTAGACAAGCACTCTACCACTGAGCCACAGCACAGCACTATTGATCTTCATTTAAAAAAAAATTTTTTTTAGTTGTAGATGGACCCACCCTTCCTTCCTTCCTTCCTTCCTTCCTTCCTTCCTTCCTTCCTTCCTTCCTTCCTTCCTTCCTTCTTTCCTTCCTTCCTTCCTTCCATCCTTCTTTCCTTCCTTCTTTCCTTCTTTCTTTCTTTCATGCTGAGGACCAAACCTAGCGTCTCACGCTTGTGAGGCAAATGCTCTACCACCAAACTATAACCCCAGTCCTTATCTTCATTTATGAAAATCTACTAAACACTAATTGTATACTTCATTTTATGCAAACTCATTTATGAAACACCTGTGTTTATGACTTGCTTAGTGAAAAAGATGGGGCCCCTTTAAATATCTAGCCTTTCTAGTAGAATGAACATAATTATTTGAATTATGTGAAACTATGTAAAATCAGATTGATACAGAGTAAGATAGACATGTATAGATTATAGTTAAGAATATGGGCTTTGGAGTCATTAATACAGCTGTGATTCAAAACCTGGTTTTGCCATTTATTTAATAGCTGTCTGTCATCTTAGCCTTTTGGTTTCTCATGGGAATAATAATACTGAGGGTCATTGTGAAGGTGAAATCATCCAGTACTGAACGTGATGCCAGATGCATAGTAAGGGCTTCCATTATTTTCATTGTGGGTAGGTTATTTGAGGTCTGCACAGTGTATTGCTTCCTTTGGGTATAGAACAGAATCTTCTGTCTCTCAAGCTTCATTTTTTGCTCTCAGGCTCCAGCTATTGTGATCTAATAGCAGTCCTCCTAAAGTTTCAGGGCCTTCTTACCCTTTCTACATATGCCTGTGCTCTCTCTGTTTAAAACAGCTTTCTTCTTGCCTTCTTTTTCCCTAACTTAGCCTTCAGAGCCCTGTCCAAGGGACATTTCCAGGAAGTCTTCCCTCACTCCCAGCCCCGTGCCTCCCTGGAATCCTGTGCCCCTCTCTCCTTCCCACCTTGCATTGTAAGGAATTGCTTACTTGCTGTCTCTCCGTGAGACTGGGAGCTTCTTAAGGGCAGGCATTTTGCCCAGCTTTGGAAGTAGTGTCCATGTGCTGCCCTGGAGCAGAGAATAGTAGCACTAACAGGAGACCCATCAGAGATGTCCCTTTCTTAAGGCGGTGATGTGTTGAAGTTGCAGCTGAAGGGTGTGGTGGGGACAGCCAGGTGAAGAAGGTTGTGTCCAGGTGGAGAGCAGTGCATGACAGGCCTGCTTTGGGTGTGACATGGCTGCTCTGTGCTTCAGTTTTCTTGTTTGTAAAATGAGAGCCTCATGTCCATCTCAGGGTGTTGTGAGCATGAAGACTGTTACAGTGGTCTGCTGACTACTGTCTCTGAACTGAAGTGTGATCAGTTCATTCCACATGGTTTCTGAGTGGATTTAGTGAATTGCTAAATATGCAAATGAATCTACTTGCACTTTTTCTCAGCCTGTTCTTTAGCTGTCCTAAGCCTTTGTCCAGTTTCAGTGACAAGAGGGCAGTTTGATTGCCTTTAGTTTGCTTGCTTATTTTAGATAGGGAGCTGAGGCTCTGCCTTTTCTTGCTGCACAGTGAGGTGTCCAGCTTTTTGGACAGTCAGTGTGGTCAGTTATAGTCTTTTTACTTTCTAGAAACAGAAACCAGCTCGTGACTATACACAGAATACCTAGTATTTCAGGTAAGCCTTGGGCAGGGTGACATTAGTGCTGGTTAATTGAGCAAAGACATTGAGGACCCAAGTTCACTTCTTCTTTCTGCACTGTCATCCTCAGTACAGGTTTGTTCTGGCTGGATCCCCATGATATTGGGGAGTCTGTTGTGATTGTGAGTGCATCAGATAGACACCAGCTCATCCAACCAAGGAACAGGAACTGTTCCTTTCTGTGTGTCTCTGCTGGTGGACTTTTGGATGGTTTCCACCTTTTGACTGCTGTGAATAATACTGCAGATGAACACTGGTGTAAGATAAGTTACTGTTGTTGTTATTATCATCATTATTATTGCCCTGGGGATAGAACCTAGGACCTTACATGTGCTTGTAAGCATGCATTCTACTACTGAGCTGCACCCCTAGTCCCATAAATGATTTTTTAAAAATACAGTATCATTTCATCAACATACACACCAAATCTTGTTGCGATTAAAATTATATTTTTAGCATCATTTGCTATAATGAAATTCTAATATTTGAAATATTTTGAGACACTAGTTTGATGTTTAATGGGGCGTGATCCCATAGCAAAGAAAATATAAACTAAATAAATAAAAGGAATCTTAGAAGTAATTTTATTCCAAAAATCAAGGCATTTGCAGGTGAATGGATGGCAATGGAGAAGATAATTCTAAGTGAAGTTAGCCAATCCCAACAAAACAAATGCCGAATGTTTTCTCTGATATAAGGAGGCTGACTCCTAATGGGTTAGGGAGGGGGAACATGGGATGAATAAATGAATTCTAGATAAGGAAGAGGGGAGGGAGGGAAAGGGAGGGGGCAGGGGATTAGCAAGGAGGTGGAATGTGATGGACATCATTATCCAAAGTACATGTATAAAGACATGAATTGGGTGTCAACCTACTTTATATACAAACAGAGACATGAAAAATTGTGGTATATGTGTGTAATAAGAATTTATGCAAAAAAACCCAAGTACATGTATAAAGACATGAATTGGCGTGAACATAATTTATACAAAGATATGAAAAATTGTGCTCTATATGTATAATAAGAATTGTAATACATTCCACTGTCGTGTATTTAAAAAATAAATCAATTTTAAAAAAGTAACTTTATTTGATCTTCTTCCCCTTCCCCTCTTCCCCCCTTACTTTTTTCTCCCCTTGTACTGGGGATTGAACCTGGAGTGCTTAACCACTGAGCTATATTCCCAGCCTTTTTTTCCCCCTTTTTTTAAGATGTTAATGAACCTTTATGTTATTTATTTATTTATATGCGGAACCCAGTACTCGAACCTAGTACCTCATACATGCTAGGCAAGTGCTCTAGCAGTGACCCACAACCCAGTCCCCCAAGCTTTTTTGAGACAGGGTATCACTGAATTGCTTAGGGCTTCGCTCAGTTGCTGAGGCTGGCATTGAACTTGAGATCCTTCTGTCTCAGCCCCTTTAGTTGCTGGAATTATAGGCATGTACTACCATGCCTAGCCACTTCATCTTCTTTTGAAGATATTCTGGATTCAGAATGATTTCCAGGATCAGAGATTTAAGTCACTTTAAATAGTTAAAAGTGATTGAAAGTATACAGTAGTCCTATATTTTAGGAGAGTTTCCATGTGTGTCTTTTGCCTGACTCTTATGCTAATCAATATATAACTGGCTATGTGGGCAAAATGAGGTGGAAAACTAGGATAGTTTAGGTATCTAAGTAATAGATGAAAATTTCTGCTGCTCAAAATGTTTGGGCAGCTTTAATACTCATTTGAGGTGTTTGCTCTTTTCCTGTGGTCCACTTTGTGTGATAGTTTTTGTGTTTTCCAGGGGATTCTGTTCCTCATCTTGCTTTCTGTTTTCTGTCATAGTTGCACACCATTGCCACTGGTTAGAGGACAGGCAGGGGGTTGCCCTTGGAGAATGCTCCAGACCTGAGTGAACTGGCCTGGTTGTGGCCTTTGCTTTTCCCTTGACTCCCAGTAGTCAAGTGTTTCCTTGCTCTGAAACATGCCTGGGTTTGTCATGGGAGATTCACAACTGCAGACCAGTGATCCCTGGACAGGTATATCCCAGTGGAACCAGAAAGCTGGGTCTTACTTTCTTTAATTGGAGCTGACTTAGAGGTAGATATTGAACTGAAAAGAACACATCAGTCATTGGAAAGCAGTTTCAATTACTGGTCTATCCATATTTAGAATTCTTTCAATCATTTCCACTGTATGTAACACTGAAATCCTTTGTGGTTGTCTGCTACAAAAATGAATCTTTGACCCAGTGACTTTAAATGCTTTTGACACCATTGGGAATTTTGAGAATTCTTAATTTAATTTGTGCTTGTCCTGGGAGGTGAGGAACAAGAGAGAAGCTATAGCCTTTGCGTGGAGGGGTATGCTGTTTGTGGGTGAACAGAGGGGGTGTGCTTCTAGAACTTCTGTTTACCAGGTAGTGATTATTAACATAATAAATACCATGTTTTAAATTTTATTTCTGGAGGCAGTAAAGAACCAGCCAAGCACAGAGATGAGTGGGAGGTAATTGGCACCCCAGGGCCCTAGAGCTGTTTGTGTAGCCCAGTCCCCAGGTGCCGAGTGCCTCATCAGAAGGAAGAGGAGCCCCGCTCCTGTTGCAAATGGCACTGACTTCCTTGGTGATAGTACATGCACCTCTCCTCTTCATGGGCCTGTGGTGAGTAGAGATGGAAACCACTTTTCTCTCCTTCCCCATCCCAAAGGTCACAGGTTGTTGTTTCTTTACCTTAACTGGTAAAGTGATTACTTGGCTCTTGTCAAGCAGGGACTTGTCCTGCCAGAGAACAGGAACGTCACCTCACCACACCCTTTGGTTCTGTCTGTGCAATGACAATAGCCCTTTTTCTCAAAGACTGTGTGTTCAGAGGCACATGCCTCCCCAAAGGAAAGGAGAGGCTATAGAGATGCACTTGGCTCAGCAAGTTTTCTGAATGGCTGGGGTTTTGAGTGCTGAGCCTTCCACTGGTCCACCCACTCCTCTTTCTCCTGCTGCCGCTGCCTCTGTTGTTCCCTGGTTGGTGCCTGGAGAAGGGCCTGGTCTGACTGCACCAAGGATGGAACAGGGCCTCTCCTCAGCAGGGAATGCATCGTTCCTGCAAGTTGGTCGTGTGCAGGGCATTTGTGGGAGGGGTGGAGTAGGAGTGTAAGACTGAGTTTCCTCTCTCAGTGAGCTAAAAATATGGTTAGGGAGCGATGACGAGCACAAAAAGATGAGAATGTCAGTGTATATTCTACATATAACTTCACAAAAGTGACGGTGTAATATAATGAACAGAACCAGCAAAGTCCAGTTGTCCCTTTGTGTCTGTGGGAGATTGTAGGGTTGCTTTCAGGACCCCCCCAGATATCATAATCCCCAGATGCTCACTTACCTCATATAAAATGGTATAGTGTTTGCATATAGCCTGTGCACATTCTCCCCCCTCCCCCGCCCCTGCTGCCCCTGCTGACACACACACTGGGAAATGAACCCAGAGGCGCTCTGCCACCAAGCCATATCACCAGCCCTTTTTATTTTATTTTTATTTTATTTTATTTTTTTAAAGAGAGAGTGAGAGAGGAGGGGGGGAGAGAGAGAGAGAGAATTTTTAATATTTGTTTTTTAGTTCTTGGCGGACACAACATCTTTGTTGGTATGTGGTGCTGAGGATCGAACCCGGGCCGCACACATGCCAGGCGAGCGCGCTGCCGCTTGAGCCACATCCCCAGCCCTATTTATTTTTTAAATTTGAGTCAAGGTCTTGTTAAATTGCCTAGCTGACCTTGAACTTGCAATCCTCTTGCCTCAGAATTGAGTTGCTGAGATTATAGGCTTTGCCACCACACCTTGGTCAGATTTTTTTTTTCCAAATTAAAAAAAAAATTTTTGTTTTTTTGGATACTGATGATTGAACCCAGGGATGCTTAACTACTGAGCCACATTCCCAGCCCTTTTTGTTTTTTCTTTTGAGACAGAGTATCAATAATTTGCTGGGGCTGGCCTTGAACTTGCAAACCTCCTGCCTCAGTCCCTCTGCCCCCGCCCTCAAGTCACTGGGATTTACAGGTGTGCACCGTTGTGCCCAGTCTTCCAGATGTTTGCCTAGTCCCTAGGTGCCCAGTGCATCCAAGGACAAAACCCTTGGATACAGAGAGCCAGCTGTGTTTCAGACAGTGATTTAGGGGTACTTATCCTTTTGTAGGGATACCATTCTGCAGAATGAGTCTTTTAAACAGGGATTGGTGTCCCATTATACTTTTCTAGGTTAATTGGTCCTAAGATAGCATAATAAATACCTTTATTTTTAGTTAGGAAAAAAATATAGTATTTTTCAAAAAGTGAGAAAGAAAAATAAATATGAGACAGCATACATGTCTCCTGATAGGTGTGCACAGTACCACTGTAAAGTTGTCTTGCTGACTAAAATACATCCTGAGTTTATAGGAGATGCAAGGGACAAAGAGGCAATCAGCAAATTCCGAACCGCGGGATCCTTAACCCAGTTATTTTCAACAAATAAATCATAAGGGAAAGTCTCAAAGATAAAAAGAGACTTAAGAGGTGAATGAACCCGTAATCACATGTGGCTCTGGTGCAGAGAAAATGACGAAAGGAGCCTGCGGCCTTCTGGGATGCAGCTCATTAGCAAAGCACTTACTGGGCCTGGGTTCCATCCCCAGGACTCACAGAGCAGTCTTGGATATAACTGTCCTAGGCTCCCCTTTGGTTTTTAAAGGAACTTCTGTGTCTGTCAGTGACACTGTGTTCTTCCAGTAGGACAAATTAAAGTTTTTCTTTGCTGAACTCATTGTGATAGTAACTTCAGAACATAAATTCAAAAACGAACCACTAGTAAGTTTGTTGTAAAATCACAAAGAACAAATCATTGGCAGTCCCAAAGTGTGTTTTTACCAATTTGTTGTAAAAAGACAGCAAATCAAAATGCTTCTGATGTGTGTCCCCTGCTCAGTTGACCCTGCTACTTCAGTTTTCACCCTTGAACTTTTCTTTCCTTCTTCCCCTTTCCTCTGCATGTCCCTTGGCTTCCCTGTCTCCTGCTCCTTGGCTTTGCTAGTAGCATCTGGAGGCGTCACTGTTGACTGACATTAGGGCCAACGATCTTGCTAATAACCCTGATAGCGTTCATCAAACAGCCCATAGGCTCATGCATATTGTCTCTGTAAACTCGGGAGATTCAGCAGAGCTTTCACTGCACATCTATTACTTAGAAAAATGTTTAACAGAAAAAAACTGGTTCAGCAGGAGAGTGGATACTTGTCCTGGTTAAGTGCAACAATGAGCCAGAACACAATTAACTCCTTCTTATTCAGGTGCCTGCTTGTGCTCCATGATAATTCTCATTTCTCAGAGATACACACACACACACACACACACACACACACACACGGCTTTAATGTGATCATAAAACATTTATTCCTGAGGTGTACACCGAATCATCCATGCCATTGTCCCAGGTTTCTCCCTGCCCTGGCCTGAAATCCCTATCACTTTGATTATCTTTGTGTGTGGAGACACACTGTGCTGCTGCCTGGGACCTTGCTGATGTCCACTGAACTTCAACAGCAGGAACCCCAGCAGGGTTCCTTCAGCCTTTCCTTCCTTACTTCTGGATATCAAATGACACACTCTGTCATGCCATTTCTGATGGCAGAGGGTGTGTGCTTGTTGTAGATTTTTTTCTCTGATAACATGGCTTTAAAAGCATTTCTAGTGGTTTGTAGTTTGGTATTTTATTCCCAATTTGGAATTATTCTGTAAATATGGAAGTCCAGTGGGTATTTCTGCCCATACACTAGCTGAGATGTCCTGGCCAAGGGTGCCCTCAGATGGCCCACGTGGAACTTGGTCACAGTGTTGTCCTCACTATGGGGGAATTCCCTCCCTCACCAGCCTTTCCTCACTCTTGAGCTTTCTTGCTTTTACTTTCAGTAGCTGAGGCACTGGGGAATGTCCTTCTGTCCCCTCTTTGGATTTCTCATGTCCTCTGTTACCTCTATTGCTCCTCATTTCTCCTCCCCACTCATTTCTTTTCAGTATACTTTTTTTGGGGAGGAGGGGGGTTGCCAGGGATTGAACTCAGGGGCACTTGACCACTGAGCCACATCCCCAGCCCTATTTTGTATTTTTTTAGAGACAGCACCTCGCTGTTGCTGAGGCTGGCTTTGAACCCAGCCTCCCTCTTGCGTCAGCCTTCCAAGCCATTGGGATTACTGGCATGCGCCACCGCACTGGCTTCAGTTACTTTTGAGCTAAAAACTTACCCTAATCACAGCTAAGCAGCATTTAGCAGCATGTGCATATCCTTGAGAAAAGAAGCACTAGATGACCCCAAAAAGATAAAATGAGAGCTTCTGAAATCTGCAAGGTGTTCCCAGAATCTTTACAGTGTTGTTCACCTCCTAAGCCTTCTCCAACTAAATTTACTTTGTCTTAAGCTTTTTCCCTTTAAGTGATTAGAATTCCAGCATATTTTATATTTTATACTCAGAAAGCGTGTTGACTCTGAGTGCAGTTTGTGTTGACAGGTGGCAGGACCAGCCTCTGTCTCTGCTCCTTGGAGTTAAGGGTCTGCTCAACTGCCCACAGCTTAGCTTCTGGAATACATCCATTTGTAAGGTGAATTCTTATACTATTTATTTGTGCTTTTTAACTCATGATTGGACTGTAGTAAAAGCAACATAGGTAGGTAATCTCTCCTATCTGACTTATGTGGCTTTACAACAAAGAACCACATGACTGAGACCTCTTGCTTAGCCCTCCAGCCCTAGTTCATTCTTTCCAAATTGAGCTTTTTACTTTCAGTAGCTGAGGCACTTAGGGGAAGAGTGTGGATGAAACAGTCTGCTCAGTAATTTTTCCCTCTTGGAATTATGAACGAGTATCAAGAACACCAGTTGAGGAGGAAGGAGAATTTTATTCTTGACCAAGAACAGGAAGTGGGAGATAAACTCCTAAATCACCTTCCCACTGCTTGGGGGTCAGGAGGTTATAGATATAAGGTAAAATAAAGGAGAGGGAGGGATGGGCTAAGAAAAGGAAAAGATAGTCATATCTTTTATTATAATGAAGTCAGAGGTGGTCTGGCAGTCACTCTGGTGGCTGTCTTCAAGCCCACCTGAAGAAGATCTTCTGGCTTGTACACAACTTGTCCTCAAAGACAGGCAATATTGGGGCAGGGTGAAAATTCAGCAAGGCACCCAGTTTGTACAAAACCAGGGTGGAGTAATGGTCTCTGAAAGTTGGCCATCTAGCCTTGGCCCAGTTCTCCCTTGCAGCAAGAACTCAGGATTTTTTAAAGGAGATCCAGTCCCAGCAGTGCATTCTCAACCTCTAGTGGCTAGACTCAGGTGCTGCACGAGGCTGGGAGAGGACTGCTCTCAGGGAGGGCCCTTCCAGTGTGTGTTTAAAAGCCGGGGCATGAATGATATGTACATGCCCCCCAAATCAAAAGATACAGAAAGATCCACAGTGAATTGTGTCCTCACCATCACTCCCAGATCTGCTCAGATCCCATATCCCTCTCAACCCCACCTTGCCCAGTTATTGTACAGCTCTTGATTAATTCCTTGTGTATCTTCTCAGACATTTTTATGTGTATACAAGCAAGTATGAATATATTTGTATATAATTGTATACATTATCTGTATTTTTACCTTTAAAATTAATGTTAGCATACTATGGGTGTTGCTCTGTATCTTGATTTTTTTTTGTTGTTGTTCATTCAGCAATTAATTCTTGGGGATCTTTCCACATATCAACATAAAGAACTTTCAGCAGCTTCAATAGGATCTTATTATATGGATCTACCATAGTTTAACTAGAAATTTATGTACTGTTGGACTTCAGATTGTTTCCAAACTCTTCCAATTATAGTGCTGCAAAGAATATATTCATGTGTATATATTTTATGTGTACTATGCATGCATTTTGTTTTGTTACTCAGCAATATTATTTTATTTTTAAAGTTTTTTTTCCCCTAGTAACAGGAATAGAACCCAGGGGTTCTTAACCCCTGAGCCACATCCCAAGCACTCTTCTATTTTCTATTTCAGACAGAGTCTTGTTAAGTTATTTAGGACCTCAGTAAGTCACTGAGGCTTGCCTCAAACTTGCAATCCTCCAGCCCCAGCCTCTTGAGCCTCTGGAACCATAATTTTTTAGGTCTTAACATTTTATTTTCCTTGATCTTTTTGTATGTTTAATGCAGCATTATTATTTTTGTGTCTAAGTACTCCCTAGTGGGTTTGGCAAGTGTTTAATTGTCCTTAATGTAATAATAACACTAAGCATCTTCTCACACAGTCGTCTCTTGCTATCCCTGGGGTATTGGTTCCAAGACCTTCTTTGGATACCAAAATCCATGGATGCTCAAGTCCAGTATATAAAATGAGATAGTATTTGCATAAAACCTATGTGTATCCTTCTGTATGCTTTACATCATCTATAGATTACTTATATTGCCTAATACAGTGTAAACGCTATGTAAATAGATGTTTAACAGACATAATTTTTTTTCTGAAAAAAAAATTATTTTTTGCTACTAGGGGTTGAGCCCAGAGCCTTGCACATGCTGGGCAGGTGCTCTATCACCACTGAACTACATCCCAACCCATTTTATTTTTCATTTTGGGACAGGGTCTCACTAAATTTCTAGGCTGGCTTTGAATTTGCAGTCCTCTTCCTCAGCCTCCCGAGTAGCTGGGATTATGGGGATATACCACCTCACCCAGCTTTCCTGAGTATTTTTAATTGCAATTGTTTGAATCCATGAGCATGGAACCTATGGAATGGTTCTGTCAGGGGTTCCCTTTCCATAATCCAGGTAGAAAATGTTCTTTTCTTAAGAATCAGCATCTTATTAAAAAAAGAAAAGAGACGATTACTATCCATGTAAACTTGATACTTTTACTAATTCAGAGATGTGAGTTTAAACCAAAGGGGAGAGGAACTTCTGAGAATGGGGCAGGGTGGTATGCTGCCATCTAAGTCTGTTTGTCCCTCAAGAACACTTGAAGACTTGGTGGTTCTAAATGGTGTGTGGAGGATGCACATAGGTCATATGCAACTACTGCATCATTTTACAATTTTACATTCTGACCCCTTACACTTTAACCACCTTCACTGGAAAACCCAAATCCATTAGTGATGTTTGTATCTGACATGCCATCACTGAGAAAACAAAATGAATCACAAACCCAAGTTTCACCTGCAAAGACTCAAGCTATCTGGCTTGAATAGCACTTCCATTGTGTACAGTCTATCTAGGAGGAACAGTAAAAGAGGCTATTTTTCCTGATGCAATTTTTTAAACTGCAGTCAGGTTGTGCTATTAATTAAAACACCAAACAAAGAGGTTAATTTCCCTCCCAAGCAGTGCTAGATTATAGCCCTGTCTTGTCTTGCAATTGGATTGCATCTTGTAATCAGTACCCCCTTATCAGTGAACTCTGCTTGTAATGGACCGCTGGCTCCAGGAGACTTGGGGTTATTTGAAACCTCTTGCTGTCTGGAAGAGACATCATCTGTAGCATTTTCACCTTCCTCAAGTATTCTTATCTAAGCACTTTATTTATTGTTGTTATTATTTTTTTGGCAGTACTGAGGATAGAATCCAGAACCTTGAGCATGCTAGGTAAGCACTCCAGCACTGAGCTACATCTCAGCCCTTTTAATTATTATTATTGTTTTTTTTGAAACAGAGCCTCACAGAGTTGTTTGGGCTAACCTCACACTTAGGCTCCTCCTGCTTCTGTCTCCAAGAGGTTGGGATTACAGGTATGCATCACCATGCCCGGCTCTGAGCACTTTAGAAGCTGTGGTATTATTGGCCTTACTTGTCCTGGGAAGGAGCAGATATTGAGCACAGGGAGCAGTGGGTGTGCTTGATTATTTTGTAGCTAGGACCCTGTGTGTGCTCAGCTGAATTGGATTTAGTTGGTTCCATTCCTTGTTAGGGTCGCTCTTTCTCTTTCCTTTTGCACATGCCTGTCCAGTTGAGGAAATGGATGGGAAATGTAACATGACATGATGTTTACCTAGTTTGGGAAGCCATTTGCTTTTGAAGACATTTGTGATAAAGAAAAGCATTTTAAGAAGTTTCATAAGTGAAATTGCATTTAATTTAGGGTAGATTGTGTGGAAAAAATACTTTGTCACAGATTTACAGTGTCAGCACAGCAACAATGCTGCAAACGCTGTCAGTTTTGGGAGGTGCATGATCATGGAACTCAGTCAGAAATTCTTGAATGTTGCCTTTTCTTGATAACTATATTTAGCTTTTTCTTGGGCTGAGTTCTTATCAAAGAGGGAGGAGACTAACAGTAACAGTAATGCCTATTGGCTTAATGGCAAGAGACAGGTGGGATTTTCCAGGTTTTGTAGGGTAAGGCACAGCAGCATGAACCATTTCTATAACAAAGAAACTGTCACGTCAAAGGAATAAAGAAGGGTTTTTAGTTGCATGTACAAATAAACGTAGAAGGCTATGGGCAATCTGGTATCCAGCCCTCCTGGATGGCTTCAGGTGCTGTGGAGGGAATGTGGGAAAGGAGAACAAAGCAGCCAAATAGTTTTCTTTCAGATGAGACTGAAAGTAGGACCTGCATCTGGTCCTGAGATAAGATGTAAGGCAAACAAACTATCTTCAGACCAAGAATTGCATAGTATAACAGCTTAGATAGCTGGGTGTAAAAATGTTCCTTCTCCTTTCTTTTCTTTTCTTTTTTTAAGAGAGAGAGAGAGAGAATTTTTTAATATTTATTTTTTAGCTTTCGGTGGTCACAACATCTTTATTTTTATTTTTATGAGTAGCTGAGGATCGAACCTAGCGCCCCGCACATGCCGGGCAAGCGGGCTACCGTTTGAGCCACATCCCCAGCCCCCTTCTCCTTTCTAATCTCACATTTGACTTATAGTGTCATGTGATGACTCACAGTACACATCATGTGATACCCTTGAAGAAGAAAGAGGATTTAAAAGTAGCCAAGGACAGTCAGGAACTTCAGTAAGAAGTCAGAAAATCTCTACTTTAAAAATCAACTTATAGAGAAATACAAATTAAAACTACACTGAGATTTCATCTTACTCTAGGCAGAGTAGCAATTATCAAGAATACAAGTAGCAGTAAATGTTGGAGAGGATGTGGGGGGGGAGGTGTACTCACACATTTCTGGTGGGACTGCAAATTGGTGCAACCATTCTGGAAAGTAGAATGGAGATTCCTCAGAAAACTTGGACTGGAACCACCATTTGACCCAGTTATCTCATTCCTCAGCATATACCCAAAGGACTTTTTTTTTTTTTTTTTGGTGGTGGTGCTGGGGATTGAACCCAGGGCCTTGTGCATGTGAGCTATATCCCCAATCCTACCAAAGGACTTAAAATCAGCATACTGTAGTGATGTGGCCACATCAATGTTCATAGCAGCACAGTTCACAATAGCTAAGCTATAGAACCAGCGTAGGTGCCTTTCAACAGATAAATGGATAAAGAAAATGTGGTACATATACATATATATGGAATATTACTCAGCCATAAAGAAGGGTGAAGTTATGGCATTTGCTGGTAAATGGATGGAACTGGAGACTATCATTCTAAGTGAAATAAGTCAATCCCAAAAAACCAAATGCCATATGTTCTCTCTGATATGTGGATACTACAGTTGTGTGGATAGAAGTTCATTGGTTTATACAAAGGGGACTGAGGGAAGGGGAGATGGGAATAGGAAAGACAATAGAATGAATTGGATATAATTTTCCTATGTTCACATATGAATACATGACCAGTGTAACTTTACATCCTGTACCAACCACAAGAATGGGAAGTTATACTCCATGTATGTATGCCAAAGTATACTCTATTGTCATGTATATCTAAAAAAAAATTTTAAAAAGAAAATTAAAGGATGAGGTGAATCGACATTAGCAGGGACTGGTGGGGAATACATGTTATCCTAGTGATTCTAAAGGCTGAGCAGGAGGATCGTAGGTTCACAGCCAGCCTCAGCAACTTATCGAGTCCCTAAGCAACTTAGTGAGACCCTGTCTCAAATTGAAAGTAAAAAATGCTGGTTATGTGGTTCAGTGGTTAAGCACCCATGTGTTTAATCCCTGGTCCAAAAGAAAATAAAATACAACATTAATATCAGACACATTTCAAAGACAACAATGTTAGTGCTCTGGAAATAAAACTATTGAGAATTGAGATTGAATTCAAATCAATCAGAAACAAATTAAGAATCCTTTATCCATGAGAAACTGCTAAGCTTCTACTTCACGTATAAACTTTTACTTCAGGTAGAAGCAGTGGGGGTCTGACATTCTTACCTGGGGCTCCTTCATTGATCTGGTGGTTCTGTCAGGGTGGGGATTGGCTGCCAGTGTGCACTCACTTGCCTGGAGCAGGAAGTGAAGAGCTCTTGTCCAGAGGTGGTGATCTCAGTGGCAGGTGAACAAAGAGGCAAGCCACTGTGGGAGTCTGAGGGAACTGGCAGACTTGCCCAAAACTAACATTTTGGGAGATGAGATGGTTAGAGAAGTGTTAGAGAATATGTCCACATACCCCTAGCTGACTTACAAGTCTGTGCACACATGCAGGTAATATTGTCTGTGTACCCCTGGTTGATTGAAAGCTGAATGATGTATGGAAGAGATGCAAGAGGGCTCCATCAGAAAGGAGAAGTTGGGGAAACCTGAAAAGTGCCTGACTTTGCATTTACTAGCCTTGGTACAGCTCCAAGGGTGGAGATTGGAAGCCTAGCAGGCTGAAGATGTATAACTTTTAACCAGTCATTGGCTAATCACAAAAAAGATGAGTGGCCATGGAGACAACCCCAGCAAGCTATGCTTAAAAAAAAAAAAGCAAAGTTGGCTGTGGTGGTGCACACCTATAACCCATCAGCTCAGGAAGCTGAGACAGGAGGATGGTGAGTTTAAAGCCAGCCTCAGCCACTTAGTGAGACCCTGTCTCTAAATAAAATATTTTAATAAGAGTTGGAGATGTGACTCAGTCATTAAGCACCCCTGGGTTCAATCCATGGTGCGGTGGGGGGGGGCAAGAAATTGAAAGGAAAATAAAAGAAACAGTAGAGCTAAGAGTGGTGGTTGAGGGCTGGGGATGTGGCTCAAGCGGTAACGCATTCGCCTGGCATGCACGGGGCGCTGGGTTCGATCCTCAGCACCACATAAAAATAAAACAAAGATGTTGTGTCCACTGAAAACTAAAATAAATGAATGAGTATTAAAAAAAAAAAGAGTGGTGGTTGAGCACACCTATAATCCAGCAACTCGGAGGTCCAAAGAGGAGAATTACAAATTTGAGGCCAGCCTCAGCAATTTAGTGAGATCCTGTCTCAAAATAAAAAGGACTGGGGATGTAGCTCAGTGATAGAGTACCCCCAAGTTCAGTCCCCAGTACCAAAAGATGAAAGAGAGAGAAAGAAAAGAAGGTGAGGTGGGGGGAGAAAGAAACTGAGTAAAGACATCAAGTAGCTACACACCAGGAGGCCGAAAGGGAGACAGACTTTTAGATCTACTCCAGGCAGATTATTAAACAAGCAAAGAAAACCCATAACCCACATGGAGAGTTATAATCCAGTTGTTAAAATATATTCTCTAAGATACCCAGTTTTGGTGTGTGTTTTTGTGGTGCTGGGGATTGAACCCAGAGCCCTACTCGTGCTAGGCAAGCCCTATACTACTGAGCCATATCCCTAGCCCAAGACATCCAGTTTTTAACAAAAATTATGAGTCAAAGAAACAGGAAAAGGTGATTCATATTCAGAGGAAATAATTAGTCAATAGAAACTGTCTCTGAGTGAGACTAGATGGTGAATTGGACAAACAAAGACTTCAGCACAGCTATTTTAAATATGCTCAAAGAATAAAGGAAGCTGTTTAAATACTTAAAGTATGGTGACAGTGATTTAGTAAATAATCCCATTGGAACATAGTATAAAAAAGAGCCAAATGCAATTAGAATGCCTAAAATGAAAAATTCACTATAGGGATTCAACAGCAGATTCGAGATGCAGAAGAAAGAATCAGTGAACGTGATAGATCAATAGAAAATTATCCATTATGAAGAACAGAGCAAGAAGAGTGAAGGGGAGTGGGTAAGAGAGCCTCAGAGGTCTCTGGAACATTAGGCCTACCAGCATACATACAGTGGGAATCCTAGGAAGTGAAAAGAGGAAAAGACTGAAAAATACATGAAGGAATAATGACAAACCTCCCCAAATCTGATGACTGTCATCAATGTATACATTAAGGAGGAGAACCCCAAATGAGGTACATAAACACCAAGGTGTTAACAGCTCCTAATCAAAGAAAATAAAGGTTAAGACAAAAAAGGCTGAAAGCAGCAAGAGAAAGGTAATTGATCAAATTTTGAATAATGATGGGCTTCTCAGCAGAGATAGCACAGGCCAGGAGGCAGTGGAATGACATTCAAAGTGCTGAAAGAAAAGTCTCCAGCAAAACATTTGTATTGGGCTGGGGTTGTGGCTCAGTGCTTGCCTAGCATATATGAGGGACTGGGTTTGACCCTCAATGCCGCATGGAAACAAACAAAATAAAAGCATTGTGTCTGTTTACAACTAAAAAATAGACACATATCCTCAAACATTAAAAAACATCATATCCAGCAAAACTGTCCTTAATGGCAGGCAAAACACCTTCCTGGATGAACAAAGATGAGAGAATTTATTGCTAGCAGATCTGCCTTATAAGAAATACTGAAAGGGGTCTTTTAAAGGAAAACTCCATGCACTGGCATTAATTTAAATTGCAAGAGGAAATGAAGCCAGTGCTGCCCCATGCAGGGGTGAGTGTGAGTTGGTGTGCAGGAAGTGCCCCGGGCTCTCTTGCAGCATGTTCAAGTGAGTCTGAAAGTCAGTGTACCACAGCCATTAAAAATCTGATTGTCTAGACCTTTCAACTGAGCATTTCTAGTTCTAATGATTTATATGATAGAATTATTACAATAGCTCTCTGTAATAGCTAAAAACTATTATAAGCAAATTAGATGTCCATCAGAAAAAGACAGGTTAAATAAATGATCATATATTTATTTCAACTAAATATTATGATTATTTAATAAATGAAATCAGTCCATGTTCTGACATGGAGAGATGTCCACTTAATGCAAGTACAAAATAGGATCTATTTGGATAAAAGGAGAAATTGAGAAGCACAGAGGTGTATGCTCAATGTCTGTAGACACGCACACTTTTTTCCTTCAGACTTTCAACATTAGATCTTCTCTAGGAGTTTATGGGATTGTTCCACTTTGTTATGCACTTCCAAAATAAATTAGTTATTTTTTTCTACAGTATACCAGTAATATTTTGTAAAAACATGCTTTTAAAAAATAACTTATGGCATAACACAAAGTTTGTGATTTGTAATTGAAAGGTTGAAAAAATCAGGTACTTATCCTGTGAACAGAGCTTAGCTGTCTATTCCTTCCTCTCTGTGTGTGTGCTCTTTATTTACATGTCTTTGTAGTACCTAATATAATCTTTAGGAGCAACACTGATCTTTTCTTTATTCATTTTCTTTTCCCCGTCCCATCTCTGTTCCTATCATATAATGCTTTGCACATAGCATACTCTGTTAATATTTGCACTTTTAAAATATTTATTTATTTAGTTGTAGATGGACATAATTCCTTTATTTTTAAATTTTTTTAAAGAATTTTTTTAATATTCATTTTTTTAGTTTTCAGCGGACACAACATCTTTGTTTGTATGTGGTGCTGAGGATCGAACCCAGGCCGCACGCATGCCAGGCAAGCACGCTACCGCTTGAGCCACATCCCCAGCCCGACCTTTATTTTTTATTTATTTTTATGTGGTGCTGAGTATCGAACCCAGGGCCTTGCACGTGCTAGGCGAGTGCTCTACCGCTGAACCACAATCCCAGCCCAATATTTGCACTTTTTTTACAGACATATAAACTAGTAGCTATTCCATACAGCAGCTAGAATCCAGTACAACAGTACATAATACAGTTATTTGATTGTCCTCTCCAAAATAACCAGAGTGTCTCTCAAAACAAAGTAAAACATAAGCAACAAAAAGAAATGCTCTCCTTTCCCATCTTCCCAGTGGCCAACTGAGAAGAGACTGAGCCCTGCTGACTCCTAGACAGGAAAAGGATTCAATTTCTAGGGACAGAATTTCTGCTTCTCACTGGGCTACTCTTTTTTCTTTACTGTTATATTTTTTCCTTTTATTTCATTAAAATAAAAGAAACAAAACAGTCCTAGCCCAGGCCTTTCTACTTTTGTGGCATGACTATTACATGCAGCATTTAGACTGTTTGACCTAATAAATTTCTAAAGATGCTGGGCATTGTGGGGCACACCTGTGACTCTGCAACTCAAGAGGCTGAGGCAGTAAGATCACAAATTCAAGGTCAGCCTCAGCAACTTAGTCATACCCTGTTTCAAAAACCAAAAAGGACTGGGGGTGTAAATCAGTGGTAAATTGCTCCTACGTTCAATCCCCAGGACCAAAAAAAATTTTTTCTAAGGATTGCCTTCGCCTTCCCCTTCTTTTTTCCCCTCTCCCCCTTTTCTCCCTTCTTCCCTATTGTCAGTGTTGGGGATCAAACCCAGGGCCTTGACCTCTACCACTTGTGCCTTCTACTACTGAGCCACATCCCCACCCTAATCATTATTTAATAATTTCTGTTGCTTTCAAATCTTTATACATAGCACTAGGCTTTGAAAAGTAAGGTGATGGGCTGGGGTTATAGCTCAGTTGGTAGAGTGCTTGCCTCGAATGCCAAGGCCCTGGGTTCAATACCCAGCAAACACACACACACACACACCAAAAAAAAAAAAAAGACACAAAACGTGTTATTTTTAAAAATTCAAAAAGTAAATTAATTTGTAAATTGCTTTCTACTGGATTAGAGGAAATTTCCAGTAAAAGAGATGGAATGAAGTGTTTGCTCAAACCCTTCCTCAGATAACAATGAGAAGATTTGCACAAAATACAAGAAACAACTGAAAGCGCCCAGAAACTCTCTGTAGAGCCTGGAGGAGCAAGACCTGCAAGTCTGTGACTGTTTTTTGCCAGAATGTGTGCCCTCATCCCCACAGTGGCTGCAGGAATGAAATGGCCATGGAAAACTGCATGGTTACAGTGGCAGGGACCAGAGACTGGACGTCAGGGTTCAAAGTGCAGAGGAAAACACAGTAAGTCGTGAAAGCAGGACTGAGCCCCAGCTCATAAGTAGTAACTGCCCAAATCTCTAGTTGACTGTTAATTAAGCTTACTACAGACAGACAGGGCAGCCCCTAGGAAGCCCAGCTAAACACACAAAAGTAAAAAGAACCAGCCAACACAAAAAACTAAAAGTGGTCATCACAGGGAAGAGAGGAATATACCCTTGAAAAACCTACCAGATGAGATGTGTATTGAATGCTTTTTTAAACTGTGTTCTGTGTTCCTAAACTGTACACCGCTCAGGCAGTAGAAAAGTGAAGCCTTACTGGCATGGGGTATCAGAGGACAGACCCTGAGACTGGCAGCACAGATGGAAAATTAGGGGAAAATCATACACACACACACAAATCACAGTGTGAGCCCCTAAATCTGAATATAAGCTGCCCAAATCCATGATTGTCTGCCAAATTACACAGGTGCAGGGGAGACCCCAAGGTGCCAGGCTAAAACAGCAGCAGCTAGAAGCTGCAAGGTCTGAGCAGTGGTGGCAGCAGCTGCATACTACAGAAGACACAAATTGACAGTTTGCATCTTGACAAGTCAACTGCCTACTGTAGATAGATAAATCCTCAGAAGGGAGAATACAGCAGGATCCAGAATGCAGCGTTGTCTTATGTGCAGTTTTCTGGACAAGTAAAGAAACAGGAAAGTATAACTCATACAGAGGAAGAAAAGCGATTGATGGAAACTGTGAGTGTGTGGGTACAGATGCTGGATTTTGCAGGCTAACTTCAAAGCGACTGTTCTCCATAGGACTGGGGAATTATGGGCAAATGCCATAAAGAGTTAAAGGAAAAATAAGTGAATAGAGAAGTTGTAACTAAGACATGGAGACTGAAAACATGGAAATTATAGAGCTGACATAAAATAGTAAGTGAATTTTTAAAAATCACTAATGTGCTCAGCAGGGAAAAAAAACCTGCGTAATTGAAGGTGGATCAGTGGAAACTACCCCATCCAAAGAAGAAAGGGGAAAAACAGTTATAGAAAAGTGAAAAACCCCAGGGACAATACCAGATATCCAGGGCAGCTGCAGTTAAAGTCCTAGAAAAGAAACAGAAGAATAGGGGGAATAATTGGGAAAAAAAATTATAGCCCCAGACATCTCAAATTTGATAGAAAACATTGACTTACAGACTCAGGATGTCCATTGGAATCTATCAAGGTACAAAGAAAAAGCACTCACAAGCATATCGTAGTCAAATTGCTGAAACCAAAGGTAAAAAGGAAAATTTGAAAGAAGAGGGAGATGGCACAGTATCCCCAAATCATCAGTTTACACATATGGCTGACTTCTCATTAGAATCAATGAGGACCCAGAGACACTGGAGTAATTGAGTCAAATACTGGGTGTGAGTGGGTCTTTCCACCAAGAATTCAAGATCCAGAGAATCCATCTCTCAAAAATGAAGACTAAATTAAAAAATTTTCAAATACACGAAAACTGATTTTATCACCAGCTTGCCTATACTAAAGGAAATTTGAGGGAATGACTTGTAACTCACATTTACTGGAAGAGATGAAGGCATTGGAAATGGCAAATACATAGGTAAATTAAAAGACTATGAGGAGCTGGGGTACAGCTCAGTGGTAGACTGCTTGCCTAGCAAGTTCTAGGCCCTGAGCTCAGTTCCCAGCACCATAAAAAAGAAAAGAAAAAAGACTATGTGTTTTTTCTTCTCTAGTTTATTTGTAAGACATGACTTTATAGCAAGCACCTGTAGTCTGAGTTTGTAATGTATATATAGATGTACTGTGATAGCACTAAGATGGACATTTTTTGTTGTGACTGTATTTTACCTTCTTTTCCTCTTCTTCCTCCCAAGAGACAAACTTTAGATACAAGACATAGGTTGAGAGTGGAAGGATGAAGCATGGGGGGGTGTAACTTGGTGGTAATGTGCCTCTGAGTTCAATCCCCAGTACCCCCAAACAAAAAGAAAAAAAAAAAACTACTAGGACTAGTAAGTTAGTTTAGCAAGGTTGTGGAATACAAAATCAATTTAAAAAATTACTAACTATGTTTAAATCTGCAGTAACAGATAATTGGACTTTTTAAAAAAAAATCATAGTTCTACTTACCATATATCATTCAAATACATGAAGTACTTGGGAGAGAATTTCATAAAATGTATGCAACCCTATATATTGAAAACTATAAAATATTTCTTGAGAGGTGGGTTTTTTTTTTTGTTTTTGTTTTTTTGTTTTTTGTGCTGAGGATTGAACCCAGGGACTTGTGCATATGAGACACGCACTCTACCAACTGAGCTATATCTCCAGCCCCCCTGAGAGAATTAAAAAAAAAAATAAACAGGCCCCTAGATTGAAAATTTCAACATCACTAAACCATCAGTTTTATACAAATTGATCTTTAGATTCAGTACAATCTCAGTCAAAATTTCTGAAGTGTTTTTGTTATAGAAATTGGCAAGCTGGTTCTAAGTATATTTTGCAAATGGAAAAATACTGAGGTGGGCCAAGACAATTTTATAAAGAGTGAAAATTGGAGGACTGCCTTACAAGTAACTGTAAGCTGTGCTTCTGGCAAACAGACACACACAGTGGAAGACAAGAGTCCAGAGACAGACCCACACATGTCTGGACAGTTGATTTTCAGCAAAGGTGCCAAGGCAATTCAATGGGAAAGGAAGGTCTTTTTAACAAATGGTGCAGAAACAAGTGAACATCCATATGGAAGAAGATGAATACTCATCCTTATCTTATATCCTATACCAGAAAATCAACTCAAAATGGGTTAAAATCAACTCAAATTGGCTGCTTCTGGGAAAAAAACCTGAGAGAAAATGTTGGTGTGACCTCTGGGAATGAAAGTTTCTGTTAAGTGGGATATAAAAAGCATGTACCATAAAATAAATTCTAAATTGGATTTTATCAGAATTAAAAATGGAAAGGAGGGGCTGGGATTGTGGCTCAGTGGTAGAGCGCTTGCCTAGCATGTAAGAGGCCCTGGGTTTGATCCTCAGCACCACATAAAAATAAATTAATAAAATAAAGGTATTGTGTCCAACTACAACTAAAAACTAAATATTTTTTTAAAAAAATGGAAAAGAAAAGTCATGCCACAATATGAGAGAAAATAATTACAATTTATGTATGTGACCAAAGGTTAGAGAGTACTCAGAACTTGAAAAGATAACTACATTTTTTAAAATGACAAAATATTTTAAAAGATACTTCTTCACAAGGAAGCTACTCAAAAAAGATACTTTATATTATTAACCATCAGGAAAAAAATCAGTTTAAAACTGCAATGGGCTACCACTGTATACCCCCAAAATGGCTAAAATTTACAAGACTGATAATACCAAATGTTGACAAATATGTGGAACAAATGGAACTTTCATACTCTCCTGTTGAGAACATAAAGTGGTACAACAAATTTGGAAAGCAATTGGCAGGTTTTTTTTTTTCCAAGTTAAACATACACTTGCTAAAAATTACTAGATTACTAGTAATTCTACTACTAGATATTTACCTGAGAGAGACAGGAAAGTGCAGAAACATGCATGAATATTCACTGCAGCGTTATTCATCATAGCCAAAGGCTGGATACAATCCTGGTGTTCATCAACAGGTGATTAGACAAATTGTGGTATACCAATACAAAGAAACACTACAGTTAAAAGGGACTATTGATACATACTACAACATGGATCGATCCCAAAAATATACTGTATGAAGGAAGAATATAATATATATACCCAAGGATGTATGTATTGTATCATTCCACTTGTATAAAAAATGAAAGATGCGAATCAATAGTAACAGGAGAGCAAGTTCAGGGATTGCCTATAGCTTGCAGTGGTAGAAACTGATTGCAAAAAGGCACAAAGGAGCTAATTTTTAAGAGTGATAGAAATGTTCTATTTCTTGATACTGATGTTCTTGGTATATTTTATGTTTATTTATAAATTATATGCCCTAGTAAAACTGGTTTTAAAGAAAAAATTTCCACTATTTACAGAAGTCCAGTGAATATTCATTCATTAGCCGATTATTACCCCTTAGATTACTTATTCTCCTTTTCAGAAGCTATTCTTTTTTTAGAGTAATATGTGCATTTTATTTTATTTTATTTTTATTTATTTTAATTAGTTTCACATGACAGTACAATGATCTTGACATATCATATATTTGAATCAGATGGGATATAATTTCTCATTTTCTGAGTGTACAGGTTACAGAATCACATTGGTCATGCAGTCACGTATATACATACAGCAATAATAAAGTCTGTTTTTTTTTGAGAGAGAGAGAGAATGTTTAATATTTATTTTAGTTTTCAGCGGACACAACATCTTTGTTTGTATGTGGTGCTGAGGATCGAACCCGGGCCGCACGCATGCCAGGCGAGCGTGCTACCACTTGAGCCACATCCGAAGCCCCAATAATAAAGTCTATTTTATTCTGCTCTCCTTCCTTTCTTCCCTTCAGAAGCTATTCTTTGTTCAACTGTCAGTTTCCCCTTTATTCCTCTAGGAGGAATGTTCCTATCTCAAGTTCTGGTGATTTTGCTTGGTTTCAGTTTTGTTCCCTCTCAAGTTTCTTAGGTTGGTGCATGTTATGCATTGTGACCAATGACAAATGGAGTAGAAGTCTTCTGGGAAGAGCTTTGAGAAAAGATGATAGATTAAATTGCTGCCTCCCATGACAGGGAATTTTCTTTTTAAAGGGCAAAAATCTCCAAGAATTAAGAGAACGTGAGAGAAGATAGCAATGGAATGGATTTTTACTCACAAAATTTTTGAAAGTTCGTACACATGTGATAAGTAACTTAGGATTCAATGTGAGCTACTTTTTTTTTTTTCCCAGATATAAGAAGGCAGTGTTCTGGGATAAATTTTAGGTACCTCAGAATATGAGACTAAAAACAATTAAAAGTTTGAATGGGGAAGAATGAGAACCCTAGGTCCCCCATCCCACCCTTTTAGGTTACTACCCCCTTCCCATCCCTGCCTCAGATGGGATATTTCATATCAGGAGAAGTTAAAAGAGATTATGTTTGTGGAAGTCAGGCCTAGGGGATCCCTCTTGAGGGTGGGAGGGCGGTTTCTTGCCCCCAAATAGACTTAAATGCAAGTCTGCACATTCGACTGGAAGATCTTCCAAACACCTTCCAGCATCCTGGATGTTCAGCTTTTCACACCACTGCCTCTGACCCCTAAGACTTGGAAAGATTTGTCTCAGAGAAACTGACCCCCTCCTTGGTTCCTAGAACACTAATTTATAAACCCCTTAACCAGAAGATTAGCACATTCTTTGGGGAAATTGACTAGTCTGTGGAAAACCCCATGACATTTCTAGTGTCCTGTCCAATTAAGGTCTGGTGAGGCACAGCATTCAACAAGCTATGCTCATATGCTCATGCACATAGAATTTCTAGTTAGTTCTTTAGCTCCCCTTTTTTACATGAGCAAAATCTAAGGAACTCCAGATATTTAAAGAAAGCCTGCACCCTGAAAACTGAATTTCTCACAAAGATAAGCTATTATATCTAGGAAACAAGAGCAGGATGTTATGTAAAACAGTTGATTAAAAGACAGGCCAACAAGAGAGAAGAAATCCAATAACTGATTAATAGAAGTTCTGAAAGAAAAGATGAAGAGCAGAACATTATTAAAGAAAAGCATAAAAAATCTCCCCAGAAATAAAGGTCTCAAATTGAAAAAGGCCCACCCAGTGTCCAAACTGAAAATAGCAAGTGAAAAAGACCCTCAACAAAGTGCATTATTATGTATTATTAGAAAAGTGGTAACAGATTTTTAAGTCAAAGAGAAAAGTCACACAAAAAGGACCTAAAATAAGTGTCATTAGGCTATTTAATAACCGCTAAAATCTAAAAGGTATAGATTAATAATGCCTTCTTAAGTCTAATGAAAATCTATTCGATCTATAATTCTATACCCAGCCAAACTGTCAAATCCAGAGTGAAAATAAAGATATTTTCAGAAATGCATGGTCTTAGAAAGTTTGTCTTCTGACTACCTTTTCTCAGAACATCTAGAGGATATGATCTTCCAAAACTAGAAGGTTAAAGGAAGATCTGGAGTCCAAAAAACAGGACTCAACCCAGGATACAAGGGGAATGCTCAAGTTGTTGGTAAGGGAAATTCCAAATGTGACAACCATGCAATCATTGTCAGGCCAGATTGGAACTTATGACCCAGAGTTCCAGGAGGGATGTCTTCCTAGAAAAATGAGACTGAGACCATATAATATGATGTACTAAGAAGAATCTTAGAATTCTGTTAAAGAATTTTTTAAAAGAGTAAGTTTTTCCAAGTTATATAAAGAAAGAAATACAACATGCTAATAATCAGACTGGATAATATTTACATAGCATTTTATCAGTTTAACAATCTATAATTCATATTGCCATATGTTCTTTGGGAGGAGGAAGACAGGGTAGTGTGGGTGTTTTTTCTATTGTGGGAGCACTAAATCTTCATTGCATATAGATAATGTCTAAAGTTGAGAAACTTAGATACAACCTTTATTTGAATGTTTATATCATTATTTATTTATTGTTTAGGATATTTTGAAAGATGAAGGTAAACATCAGGAGAGTTGAAAGGTGGAGAAGGATGGAAAAGCAAACTGTTGTTCATGGATTAAGCTTTGTGGTACCATTTGGTCTTTCAGTTACAGTAGTGTTTCCTCATCGACACTTTTGCTTTCTGTGGTTTCAGTTACCTACAATCAAGCACAGTCAGAAATATTAAATGGAAAATTCCAGAAATAGTTCACAAGCTTTAAGTTTCATGCTGTTCTGAGTTGCATGACCAGATCTCATGCTGTCCTGTTAATCATGTCCAGGGTGTGAATCATCCCATTGTCCAGCATATCCATGCTGTACATGTTGCCCATATGTTAGTCACTTAGTATCCTTCTCAGCTATCAGATGGATTTTAGTAGTTGTACAGTGCTTGTGTTCAAAGATCACTCTCAAGTGAAAAATGAGAATTGAATGTACAGCCTATTGTTTTCTTCCTTCCCACCTGCTCATGGAAACTGTGCTTTTATTTTCAGTATTTTGTTGTTGTTGTTGTTGATAGTGGTGGAAACTTTTGTAACTTTAAATGTTTTAGTTAAGCTTCCATTTCTCATTCCACTAATGTCATGACCTAATTAGTTTTTCTCTTTCCTACTAAAAGTTGAAAACATTAAATAACATGTACTTATAACAACCATTGCGACTATAACCCTACAAATCTAAGTACTTAGAGTGGTGTGTTTTCTTCTTTCAAAGGAGAGTGTTCTTAGAATAAAGATCAGGGCTGCGGATGTGGCTCAAGTGGTAGCACGCTCGCCTGGCGTGCGTGCGGCCCGGGTTCGATCCTCAGCACCACATACACACAAAGATGTTGTGTCCGCTGAGAACTAAAATAAAAAAAAAAAAAGAATAAAGGTCAAATGGCTTCTTTTTCAAACTTAGAAGCTATTTAGTTGCTTAGAATCATGTCATATTTTATCTTGCCTCATATTTGGGTCATTTCTTTCCCTTTTTTTTTCTTTCTTTCTTTTTTTTTTTTTTTAGGTGTAGATGGACCCAGTACCTTTTATTTATTTATTTATTTTTATATGGCGCTGAGGACCAAACCCAGTGCCTTACACACAGCAGGCAAATGCTCTGCTACTGAGCCTCAACCGAAGCTCCATGGGTTATTTCTTTTATGGCTTTTTTGTTTGTTTGCTTTAAACCCCAGGCTTTCTAACTACTTTTTTTTTTTAATCCACAGAAGAATAATAGGTCTGCATGATATCCCCAAGGTTCTTTTTAAACTTCTCATCTGTACTACTTATTGCATAGAATTCCCCCTTTATACCAAAGTTTCTGTCCATAAATTTCCTTCTGCCTCCTAACCTGACCACTTGGTATGTGAGCCTTCGATACAGCTGTGATTATAAATTTCTTAGCTCTCACACCTGCATTTCCTGCCCTCATTCCTACTTGTTCTGGTGACCACCCTTAGTCTGTTAATCCTTCCAGAGTTAACTTTTAGCACATCCCAGAGGACTCATACAAGTTCTCCTTTTGTTTCTGCTGTCACACAAATGCCCTGTGCTATGCTGTGCTGTGCTGTGCCCATTTTCACTTAAGTTATTCAGCAGATCTTTTCCTATCCGGACAGACACAGCTTCCTCACTTCTTCTTACAGACATGTGTCCATCATGGAAGGGTATTTTAGGTTTTCCAACCTTTTGCTATTACAAGCAATATCGATCTATAGAATCAATTCCTAAAGTAGAAACAGTTGAGTTAAAGAGTTTTTAATTGGCAAGGTGGGTAGAAATTACTGAATTGTTCTCTCTAGGGGTGGCCAGTTTACATTCCCACTGGAGGTTTACTGTTGCCTGATTGTGACAGCCTTGCAAAAGTGTGCAGGATTTTCTCTTTTCTGCAGGAATATCTGCTAACGTGATAGTGAAGGACAGCAATGAGACATGTCAATGAGTCTGATATGGAAGATTACCCCACTTTCACAAAAACAATGGAGCAAGATGCAAGGAAAAAATGCTAACAGATTAAGGAATTAACCACAGGACCTAATTAGAAAAAGACTTGGCAACATGCCTGGCTCATCAATGGCAAAGGGAGAGAATATTTTGCATTCGTTACACTGTTTAAAAAGGGCTAATTTAATGCCCTTTAATCTAGGCTAATATTGTCCAATTAAGAAGGCTGTTAGATGAAAATTCTGGGGTTTTTATGCTTAATGGTGAGGGGAAGCAGATAGTTTTTATTCTTTTAATATATTACATTGGATGGTTTAATTAAATAAACTACACATTTCCAGTTTTCTTTCAAATCACTGTGGCAGGAATCCGGGAGATTAAAGTAAGAGGAGGGCAGCCTCTGCCCTCCAGCATGCCTAGGCCTCAGGTGGCAGAGAATGACCCCCAAAGGGGGTCCAGAGGGGACATGGATTGGCAACATAGCTAGGGGGAGGGAAGGTTTCCTCATTTCTTTATCTGGTTGTGACCCGCACCCCCATCACACAAACACTTTCTTGGCATTGGTGCCCTCTAGTGGCGGGCAGGATTGGCCTTGATGCCTATGATCTCTGATTTAGGTAGAGGACCCAGTTAAGAGCAGACTCCAGCATCTTGGCTACCACCACGAGCTGCCAGGCCTCAGGCAAGCTACCCAGTGTGGCATCAGTGTATCGAGTGCTCTCTGGTGGTGTGTGTTTGGGTTCTAATGAGCAAAATGCAAACAGTGTCTTAGAGCTTATGCAAAATGCAAACAGTGTGCCGGCAGCCCCAGCAGTATTTTTGTGTATCCCAGTCACCTGGCATCCCTGCAAGTTGGTGTCATTCCAGCGGTCATTTCACAGATGAGGAAGTGGAGGCAGAGGGAGATGGAGCAGCTGACCCACCATCACCTAGCTGGCAGTGAAGTTGCTGGGTCACGGACTTCACACAGGGCAGCAAGCACAGAGGAAGCCTAATGGTTTTCTAAGTGACCGTGCAGTCAGTACTCCCTCTGGCAGCATGTGAGTTCCTGTCACAGCACATCTTCACCCACACTTCATTTTGCCAATTTTGTGGGTGTAAAATGATATTTTCATTTCCATTTGCATTTCCCTGATTCCAAATGAGGTTGAACATATTTTTGTATATTTATTGGCCCTTCGTGTTTCCTCTCCTGGAAACAGGAAACGTCTGTTTGTGTCTTTTGCCCGCCTTTTCATTGGTTAGTCTTTTTCTTATCAAACTATAGTTCTTTAGTTTCTAGACCCTTGTCAGTATTATGATTTTAACATCTCCTCCAAATTAAAGCTTGTCTTTTGATTCTGTATATGTGTCTCCTAATGAATAGAAATTCCTGATTTTTATATAGCTGGATTTCTCGGTTTCAGGGTCTTGTTTTTAGAAATTCATCCATACTGTCATCCCATATTTCTCAGGGAAGCATTTGCATTTCACACATAAGCATTTGATGGACCTGGAAAATATTTGCTGTGTGGTGTGAGGGGTGAATCCAGGCTTTGTTTTCCGCCTCATGTTTTGTCCCTGTCCTAGGTTACTAAGCACTGTCTTTTTCTTATCAAGTTTCTATATAATTGTGGGATTGTTTCTTGGCGCCCTCTTCTGTCTGTTGGCCTACTGTAGTTCACAGACACCACCTGATATCAACAACTGCTGCATTATGGTAAATCCAGGCATCTCATAGGCCGATTTCTATGCCTCGTTTCTCTTCTTAAAAAAAAAAAAAAAAAAAAAAAGTCTTAGTTTTTCTTAGTCCTTTTTCTAAATTATAAATTTAAAGAATTATCACATATGGAGAATCCTGGTGGAATTTTGATCAGGGTCGTGATAACTTTATTTCCGTCTAAAGAAGAATTGAGATTTTTTTCTTTTAGTTGTAGATGGACACAGTACCATTATTTTATTTATTTTTATGTGGTGCTGAGGATCAAAGCCAGTGCCTCACATGTGCCAGGTGAGCACTCTACCACTGAGCAGAATTTAGATCTTGAATTTCCCTTGTGTGTGAGCATGGCATCTCTTTCACTGTTACTATCTTACACTGACTTTTGTATATGTATGACGTATCTTACAATGCCTTGTAGGTCCTGCACATCTTGTGGGGGAAGCAGGTTAGAGTAGTGGCCTGGAGCACAGGCTCCAGGGCCAGCCTGCCTGGATCCAAGTCCTCACTCCCTAAGCTGTGTGCAGTGGTGTGATCTTGGGTGGATCCAACTCCTGGTCCTCCTTTTCCATGTCAGGAAATCTGGCTGATGGGAATTCCTCTTTGTAGAGCTGTGTAGTGAATACACAGCAGTCATGAGCTATTGCTCCTGCTTTGTAAATTATATATTTTTTAAATAACATTTTCTAATTCTTTGTTGCTAGTATCTAGAAATGCAGAAATCTAGCAGCCTTGTTAATAAGCTCTCTCTAATCCTAATAATGAGAATTATTTTGGATTTCCTGAATGACCTACCATATATCAACCTGCAATTTCTTTCATTTTAGCGCTCGCTCTCCCATTTTAGCTTTCTCTCTCTCCCCCTCCCCCCCCCCTCTGTTTGCATGCCAGGCAAGGTCTCCACTGCTGAGCTGCCCCTCAGCCCTTCCATCTCAAGTCTTTATGTTTGTGTCCTTTTGTTCTCTTCCAGGGCTGTCTGGGGTCTTGATGACAGTATAACCAGGAGTAGAAACAGGAATGAGGAGCCCTCCATTCCATTCCAAGTTATCCTAACATTTTACCTTTAGTGTTTGCTATAGATTTGAGATGCTTATCTTTGTGCTAAGAAAGGCTTTTCCTCTCCAAGTTTGCTAAGAGAATTTTTCATAAATGATGTTTACTTTTACCAGATTCTTGATACCCAATTTATTGGAAAAATCATATATTTTGCCCTTTAATCTGTTCATGAGGAAAATTGCATGCATAAGTTTCCTAATGTTAAAGCATCTTTAGATTCCTGGAATAAACGTAACTGAGTTATGATGCATTTTTAAAATACATTATTAGATTCAATTTGCTAATATTTTATTTTGAAAATTTGCATTTATGATGGTTAATGATTATTTTGTAGTTTTTCTTTGGGTACTAAAGTTATGTTAATTTTATTAAATGAATTGAAAGTGTTTCTTCCTTTTGATCCTCTGGAAGAATGTGTATTAAGTTCTCTTTGAAAATTTGATAAAATTTGCCTGTAATCATCATCTAGACCTAATGTTCTCTCTCTCTCTCTCTCTCTCTCTCTCTCTCTCTCTCTCTCTCTCTCTCTCTCTCTCCTCTCTCTCTCTCTCTCTCTCTCTCTCTCTCTCTCTCTCTCTCTCTCTCTCTCTCTCTCTCTCTCTCCCTCTCTCTCCCTCTCTCTCCCTCTCTCTCCCTCTCTCTCCCTCTCTCTCCCTCTCTCTCCCTCTCTCTCCCTCTCTCTCCTTCTTCCCAGTATTGGGAATTGAACCTAGGGGCCCTGTACCACTGAGCTACATCCACAGCCCTTTTCATTTTTTATTTTGAGACAGGGTCTCACTAAGTTGCTGAGACTGAGCTTGAATTTGTGATCCTCCTGCCTCAACCTCCTGAGTCACTGGGATTTCAGATGTGTGCCACATAGCCTACTCTGATGTTTTCTTTTTCAGAACAGTTTAAATTACTAATGTCTTTAATAGTTAAAGATCCATTCAGATTTTCTCTGGCTTATTTAATAATTTCTGTTACTTTTTTTAGGATTTTGCCCCTTGTATCTAAGTTTCCATCTTTACTTACATAAAGCGGTTTGTGACATCCTCTAATCTGATGAATTGGCTTTATCTAGGGTATGCCACTTTAAAAATAATTTTCAGGTTTTAAATTTTATTAGTCTTCTAAAACTAGTACATATTTTATGAAATTTGCTTTTGTCCTACTTTCTTACTTTTAAATTGGGAGCTTATTTTGTTGGCCTTTTTTTTTTTTACTTTTAATTGCTGCTTAATTCATTCATTTCAGTACTTTTTCTGATATAACCACTTGAGACTGCTGTTTCCTTTTTAAAATAATATCAAAATTAAGTTCCCTCTAAGAACTGTTTTAGTGACATAGCTCAATTTTGATACATAATATTTCAGTTTTGGGTTCTGAATATTTTCTGATTTCTTTTTAGGATTTTCTCTTTGGTCCTGTATGATGAGGATGATGAGGATGATGATGATGATGATGTTGTTGTTGTTGTTCTTCTTCTTTTTCTTCTTCTTCTTGTTCTTCTTCTTCTCCTTCTCCTCCTTCTTCTTCTCTTCCTCCTCCTCCTTTCTTCTCTTTCTCCTCCTTTTTCTCTTCCTCCTACTTCTCCTCTGCTTCTCCTTCTCCTCCTCATTCTCCTCCTCCTCCTCCTTCTCCTCCTGCTTCTTTTCCTTCTCCTTCCTCTTCTTCCTCTTCCTCTTCTTCCTCCTCCTCCTCCTCCCTTTTTCCTCCTCCTCCTCCCTTTTTCCTCTTCCTCCTTCCCCTCTTTCACAGGGAATTGAACCCAGGGGCACTCTACCACTGAGTTACATTCCCAGTTCTTTTCGCTTTGAGACAGGGTCTTGCTGAGTTGCCTAGACTGGCCTGGAATTTGTAATCCTCCTGCTTGGAATTATAGGTGGGTGCCACCCACCTGGCGCATGAGTTCTTTACAATGATGTTTTATATTTTTAAGTGTATTGTCTTGAACTTATTGTTCTAATTCATTTTGTGCCGTAACAGAGGGATAATTTTTAAACAACAGAACTTTATTTGGCTGACGGTTCTAGAAACTGGGAAGTCCAAGGTTGCTTGGCTGCATCTGGTGAGAGCCCTCTTGCTGCATCATGAATTGGTGAAGACATCACAAGGCAAGAGAGGGTCAAGATGGTTTTTATAACAGACCGCTCTCTCCATAAGGAACCCACTCCCACAATAACAGCCCTCATGATCCCCTTACCTCTTAAAGGTCCCACTTCCCAATGTGGTGGCATAGGGAATTAAGATTCCAGCACAGGAACTTTGGCGTGGGGCATATTCATACCATAATTCTTCTTCTTTTTTTTTTTTTTAAGCCTTGGCTTTTGGTGGGGGCAGTACCCAAGATTGAACCCAGGGGCACTCAACCACTGAGCCACATCCCCAGATATTTTATTTTTTTATGTTTTAGTTGTAGTTGGACACAATACTTTTATTTTATTTATTTATTCTTACGTGGTGCTGAGAATTGAACCCAGGGCCTCGCAAGTGCTAGGCAAGCGCTCTACTGCTGAGCCACAACCCCAGCCCACCATAGCTCTTCTTATTCCTGATTTCTAACTAAATTGCATTTTAATGGGAAAAACTAATCATCATATTACCGATTCTTTGAAATTTGTTGTTAACTTGCTGTACCCTAAAATATAAGATCATCTTTTAAAAACATCCCATATATGGTTGAGGGAAAGAAAAGAGTATGGTTTCTAGTTGTTGGGTTCAGGTCTCTGTATTTACCAAGTCAAGTAACTGTAATATCATCAATTTTTTTTCCTACTTAACTATTAACTACATATGAAATTTAAATTATTTTTAAATTACTGATCAATGTCTTTAATAGTTATAGAGCCAGTCAGATTTTCTCTGGCTTACTTATTTCTGTTACATTTTTTAGGAATTTGCCTTTTGTATCCAAGTTCCAACTTTACTTACATAAAGTGGTTTGTGACATCTGATGAATCTGCTTTATCTGCAGTATGTTAAAATATGCCCATCTGGGGCTAGGGTTGTGGTTCAGCAGTAGAGTGCTCGCTTAGCATGTGCAAGGCCCTGGATTCAATCCTCAGCACCACATAAAAATAAATTAATAAAGGTATTGTGTCCAACTTCAACTAAGAAAGAAATATTTTAAAAAATATGCCCATCTGATAATGATCTCCCTACAGTTACTATTGTCTTCTTATACTTCTGAAAGTTTTGTGGCATTTATTTTAAGCTATTTTTATTAAGTATAGGTTTAGAATTATCTGAACTAGTGATCCAGTCTCTTGTATGGCTACTTTGTCTGGTATGGATAACGTTGTAGCAACTTTCATAGTTTATGATATGCCTGGTATAACTCACCAGTCTTTTATTTTAGGTGACCTCTTACCAAGAACATATGGGTGGATTTTGATTTTTAAATATAATCTGTCTTTGACCTTGAGTGTTTAATATGTGCATGCTCAGTGTGGTTACTGATGTTTGGATTTTTTCCTTACCCTCCTAATTCATGCTTTCTGTTTGTCTTTTTTTCCTTCGATTCTGTGTTTCTGGATGATTCTTTCCTTTCTTTCTTCCTTATCAGTATCAGGGATTGATCCCAGGAGCATTTAACCATGAGCCACATCCCCAACCCTTTTTTATATTTTGAGACATGGTCTCACTAAATTGCCCATTCTGGCCTGGGATTTTCAGTCCTCCTGCCTCAGCCTCCTGAGTACCTGGGATTATAGGCGCGCATCCCTGCACCTGGCTCACCATTTCTTTTTCACCCTTGAGATTCTTTCTGGGACCATTTTCTTATTTTTGCCATATATCCTTAAGAATTTGCATAAATATGTGAGCTGAGTTGTACAGCCCTTAGAACACTGAGGAAACTTCCAAGGCTGGGCTGTCAAATACGCTGCACTTTTTGCCTTCCTTTTTCTTGGCACACTCACTGGGGGACTCAGCTGTTGTGTCATGAGATTACCTAGCAACCCAGGAGATGTCTTTTGTGGAGAGGAATGGAAGCTACCTGTTGACCCCAGTACTAACCTGCTACCCTTGTAAGTTAGCCACCTGGGATGTGGACCCTGCAGCCCTGGCCAGGACCTTGACTGTGGCCTTGCAAGAAACCCTGATCAGGGCCACCTAGCTCAGCTACTTCTGAATTTCTGACATATGAAGCTGGGAGATGATAAATGTGTTATTTTAAACCATTCGTATTGTCATGAAACAACAGTCAATGCACATTAATGAGTCTTTTGGTGGTAAATTGTTTCTGTTTATCTGAAAATGTTTTTCATTAACCTTCATTCATAAAATGTTTTACCTATGTACAGAATTCTATATTCACAATTCTTTTCTCTCTGCACATTGAAGATATTTTTCCATTCTCTTCCAAATTATTATTGCTACTAAAAGTCCATTGTTAGATCTAAGACTTGTATCCAGACTATATAAAAAACTTACCACACAGGAAGACAAGCAACCCAATTTAAACACAGGCAAAGGATTTGAATAGACATTTCACCAAAGAAGATAGGCCAAGTAAACACATTGAAAAGATGCTCAACATCTTTAGTCATTTGAGGAAAGCAAATTAGTCATCAGGGAATTGCAAATTAAAACCACAATAAAATACCACTTCACACTCACTGAAATAGCTGTAATCAAAGAGGCAGACAATAACACACCTACCTCCAGAGGACATGGAGAAACAGGGGCCCTTGTTCACTGCCAGTAGGAATTTAAAATACCACAACATTTTTGGAAAATACTTTGGCTGTTTCTTAACAAGTTAAACATAAATGTATTGTGTGGCCCAGCAGTTCCACTGGTAAGTACATACCCTGGGGAAATAAAGCAAGGTCCTCACAGAGACTGGGAGGTGAGTGTTCAGAGCATTATTATTCAAAATAACTAAAAGTGGGCACAGCCCAAATGTCCACCAACTGGACTGGATACATATGATAGACTACTGTTCAGCCACAAAATGAATAAAGTTTTGACAGATGCTACAAATAGATGAACCTCAAAAACCTACTAAATGGAAGAAACCAGACATGTGTTGTGTGGTTCCATGTATGTGAAGTGTCCAGTAAAGATAATCACACAGAGAGCAGGTTGGCTTTAGAATGGGAACAAGGATTTGCTGTAAATGGGCTCAAGGGATCTTATCTTGGTGATGGGAACATTCTAAAATTGTGGTAATGATTATACCATCAGCAAATTTACAGAAGATTATTGAATTGTGCACTTAAAATAAATGATTAATATAATTGTAAATCAAACCTCATTAAAATAGTTTTTCTTAAAGTCAGCTGTCAAGGATGGAATATAGCTCAGTTCCATCCCCAGTATCCCCTCCCCACCCACCAAATCCCCCTAACTCGACTTCTGATTGCTTCTAATCTGTCTTTCCCCCTCCCCCTTAGGGAGCTTTTAGTTTGTCTGTGGTGTTCCAGATTTGCAGTAACATGTCTGAGTATGGATTTGTTTTTGTTTACCCTCTTTTTGGATTTGTTGGGCTTTCTAAATTGGAGGTTGAGTAAATTCTGGAACCTTTCTGCCATTAGTTCTTTGAATGCCCCTTACCTAATCTGTTTCTCCTAGAAGAGTACTGTATTTTCTAACTTCTAAATTCCAGGCCTAACTGTAATATTTACTGTTTCACTGCCACTGCTACATTTTGAGATTTCTCCAGATTTGCCTTCTACTTTACAAAGTCTCCATCTATCCTAGTGGTCAGGGGTCATGGAGTGTGCTTATGGCTCTCACAGATCACATGCTTTACTTCTTGTGGCTGGGATGAGGGTCTCCAGCATCTCCTACAGTGGACTCAGGAGCTCCTGAGTGCCATGCCAAAGGATACCTGGAGAACCACTGCCCCAGGTGCATCTGTGCTCCTGCTCCACCACATCAGCCAGGCCCTCCCACCAGCAGGCTTCAGTTGCTCCGATTATTCTAATCATATCACCTGATATTTTTATAGTGATCATTTTTGCCAGTTTAGTGAAAATGAAATGCTACCTTGCAGTGGGTTTTGTTTGTATTTTCTTTATTACTAGCAAGATTGAACATATTTTTATGTTTATTTGCCATTTGCTTTCCTTTTCTTTTCAGGGCCTAGCCAGTATTTTTTAGCCACAACTCGGGTCCTGTTCTGCCTTGTACAAATAATTTTTTTTTTGTTGAAGTACTCATTTAGAGGGTCAAATCAGCCATTCTCATTACATATTTTTATTTGAGCAATAAATTTGACATGTGAGAAAATGTTTGGTTAGGGCCTTTGTAGATTTTATTCATCTTATTTCTTTTTTGTTTTTTGTTTTTTCTTTTTTTGGTATTGGGGATTGAATGTATGGGGCACTTAATCACTGAGCCACATCCCCAATCCTATTTTTTATTTTATTTAGAGATAAGATCTCACTAAGTAGCATAGCACTGAGGCTGAGGCTGGCTTTGAACTCACAATCCTCCTGCCTTAGCCTCCCAAGCTGCTGGGATTACAAGCATGTACCACTGTGCCTGGCTTTTGTTTTTTGTTCTTTTTTAATGTGGTCTTGCTATGTACCCTGGAAGTGATACTCTGGGTGGCTGGGTCTATAGGCATATGCCACCTTAAATTTTTTTTTTAATTTTTAATATTTATTTTTCAGTTTTCGGCGGACACAACATCTTTGTTTGTATGTGACGCTGAATTTTGAACCCGGGCGGCACGCATGGCAGGCAAGCTGGCTACCAGGCTACCGCTTGAGCCACTTCCCCAGCCCCATCCTAATTTTTTTTGGAGTGTGTTTCACTAAGGAGCACTTTTTTTTTCATGGCCAAACATAGTAACTATTTATTAATTTTCTTATAAACATTCAGTTTCTTCCTTTTATTTTATTTTATTTTTTTTTAGAGAGAGAGAGAGAAATTTTTTAATATTTATTTTTTAGTTCTCGGCGGACATAACATCTTTTTTGTTTTTGTATGTGGTGCTGAGGATCGAACCCAGGCCGCACACATGCCAGGCGAGCCCGCTACCGCTTGAGCCACATCCCCAGCCCCAGTTTCTTCCTTTAAAAAAAACCTAGAATTTAAATACTTCCCCCATCCCATCACATATAAGTCTATATACATTATTTACATCTTTCAAATAAAACATTACAGATTTTCTGAAATTCATTATCTCCTATTAAAGTAAAAATGATGAAATAATTAAACTCTGATCAATAACAACTACAATTTGTATAACCTTGGCACAGTTTACAATATGGTGTCCATGCTGCATTTCGTATTTCAGATTATTTTTCCCCTTCCAGCTACTTTAAGAAACTATTTATATCCATGAAAGTAGGATTTTTGTCTTTATACATTCTCTTGAATACTTGCACAATGTGAACTTATACTTCCATTACTTGGCAGTGGCAGTATTTCTCTCCCTTTGTCTTCAGAAATGGTATCTATTTGAACTACATGTTCTCATATTTACTGTATTCACTCTCAACCTAGATTTCATGACACTGTTCTTAGTGATAATTTTAAGTAATAAATGTATAGGAAAAATTCAAATAGAACAAAAGTATTCCATAAAATATTACTTCCTCACCACCCTGGATATGCATGTACAAAAATAATAAATATAATTTAGTGGCTATAAAAAACTATTTTCCCTAAAAATAGTCATTTGTGCAGAACAATTTAAGGAGAAAAGTGTTCCTAAATGAAAATACACAAATCTGTTTTACAATCTGTACAATTAAGTATTTCAGAAAAAAATAAAAGCAAAAATCTGTAAGAAACATCCATCTGTAAAATTTAATAATAATAAAAATTAAATATTTTGTTTGATTTTATACAACTAATATCCTTTTCAGTGACATAATTTAAAGAAAGCTATCAACCAAAACAAATAGAAACCTATATTTTGACAGTAAGCATTAAAGAATCACTAACAACGAAGACCTGCAAAGTCAACCTAACTGCTTTGTTTTCTTGTTATGTGTGTATGTATCTGTCTCTCAATCAGAAGATGGAAAATAGGAAAACATACAGCTAGAAAAGGCCAGTGATTTCACTATCTGTCTTTGAGAATTATAGTCCAGAGTTTTCTATTATATAACACTATTTGCAAACAGACTTGCATTATGCTTATAAAATTGAGTACCCATATTTTAATCTATTTTTTCTCTTTTGTCTAAATAAAGTTAAGCTATGAGTGGCAGACATGGAATGTACTGTTATGTTTTCAAAATAAATTTGCCTTTATTAACTTATTAGGAAAGTTTTAAAATTCAAATAATCTGCAGTCAGAATTTTGTTACATGTTCTAATTACACTTTTTCATTAAATCTTGAGATAGCTTTACCTCTAGCCATGTATCATCTCTACACAATTAAGCTGATAGCTGAACAACAGTGATTCCTATGGTAAATCTTAGCATCATGATAAAACTCTTTGTCATTTTAATTATTTTAGGAATGGTCCTTAAAGTGTAGATCTGTGTTTCTAAGAATTGGCATATTCTTTAATATTCTAGGTAAGTTTCAAAATATGATTGTATACAGTCACATTTCAAAATTACAAATATATTTTTGGCCCCCATCTTTTCAAAACAAGTCAAACTTTAAGGTTAAAAATGATATGTGAATTTTTTTTTACTGAACTACTGAATTTATTTTTTTTTATTATTAGTTGTTCAAAATATTACAAAGCTCTTGACATATCATATTTCATACATTTGATTCAAGCAGATTATGAAAAAAAAAGCACTCTGAAAAAAAGTAATTAATTAATTAAAAAAATAAAAAGAAGTCACTCTGAAAAAAAATGTGAAATAGTTACAAAATTCTAAATATATTATTTCTGACAGACTTAAAATCTATCATAATTAATACATAAAATGTTCCAATACTAAGGAGCACTTTTGTGGAGGCAAACTGAGTTCTGTTTGGTGCAGCAACAGCATATAGCCATTCTGATCAGAGGGGATCTGTCTCATAGACTCAAGGTTTCTGTTTATTTAAATCTCATCTCTTTGGCCCATGGTTTCCATCTGCAGCTCCACTGTTCTGAAGTTCTAATTGACTTTGTTTTATCTTTACCTTTCTTTCTAGTTGTATAAATGGGCTTTAAGGGGTTGGGGTGTTGCTCAGTGATTAGCGCTTACCTATCATGTATGAGGCCCCAGATTCCCTCCGAAGCACCACTAAAACAAACAACAAAAAAAGAATGGGCTTCAAGTTCATTTTACCACAGATACTTTTTCTTTGTGTCCCTTTTAATGAACTCTGGCCCTCTGAATCTATTGCCTATTCCTTTCTCTCCTGTTGGGTATCTTTTAACTTACAAATTTTCAAAAATGTAAAGAAAATAGCATAGTGATCCTCCACCTCCGTGTCACCCAGCTTCAGTAAGTACCACCTTCTAAAAATGTTTTTCCTAAAATTGAAGTAGGAATTTTTTATATGAGAAAATAGGTTTTTAAATTTTTTTTAATGTAAACAATACAAAAAACACTTAAAGAAAGTTGAAATAAGATAAAACCCCATGGCCAAATGTGACCATTATATCAATTTGTTTGAACAATTTTCATTTGAAAATTGAGTGTGAGATTTAACAAAAATGGAATCACTCCATAATTATTGCATTATGAATGTGTTCCTTTCCATTTAATATGTGAAACTCTGTATTCTTTGTTGTAAATACACCTTGTTTCTTACATGAATATAATTTATATTAACCAGTTCCCTATGGGGACTGTTCTGCTTATCTCCTTAGGTAAATACTTAAATGTGGGTTACTAGCTCAAAGGGTATGAATATTAAAAATGTTTCCACCTATAAGAAAAGGTGAAAATTGCTCGTGGTTTTCATTTCTCCTAGTGGTTCATGGATGTGCGTGTTCCCGAATCCCACCTACCCAGGACATTGTCGCTCTTCCCATTTTCAGTCTGGCTGTCTCTATCTGTTTGACCTGGTGAAGTTAAACATCTGCTTATATTTTTTCACCACTCCTTTTTATTCTTTTGTCAGTATTCTTTGCCAGTTTTAATTATGGGGTATCTTCTTATTGCTACTTTTTTTGTAGTTTTTAAGATTTTTAAGTCTTATTGTGATCATTGTTTATTATATTATTTGTTGTGCTATATAGAAGTTTTTGGTTTAAAATTTATTGATCAGCTCCTTTATGGGTTCTGATTTTGGCACCATGCCTAAAAAGTCCTCCCCAACCCCAGGATTTTTCATTTTAACCATCCATATTTTCTTCTGGTACTTTTATAACTTGCTTACTTGCTTTTTTCTACTCAAAGCTTTGATCTGTCTGAAGATTACTTTGGTATGAGGAGTAAAATAAAGATACATCTTTTTTTTTTTTTTCCAGACAGCTGGCTTTCCAATACTGTACTGTCATTAATTGAGTAGTATCTGTTTCCTGTACACAGTGAGGTTCTCTGTGTACTTGGGCCTGGCCTTGGACTCTGTTCCCTGCTCTAGGTTCTGTGTTTCTTTCCCAATACCATGATATTTAATTACTCTGGCCTTAGAGTACATGTTCACACATACCTTACTCTCTTTTTCCCAGAATTTTCTTGGCTTTTGTTATTGTTACTATGAAAAGTTTGAAATCAACTGAAAAATAGAGAGTAGAGAAGGGTTTAACAAACCCCCATATTATTCATCTTCTAAATTGAAGAGTTGTTCATATTTTGTCCTACTTGCATCATCTGTTTTTTTCTAAAGTATTTTGAAATCAATTACAAATTCATTTCTCCTCTGAGTACTTTAGCCTGTGCCTCTACTTACTTTTCAATTTTTATACATTATTATTGGTCACCCTTCTATTGCAGAATCTTGATTTTTCTGTATGTTCATATTTTCTTAATGTCTCCACTAGCTTTGGGGTTAATTTTCTTGAGATCCAGTACACAGTCATATATTACCTCTTATGCCATTCATCTCCAAATACTTCAGCCAACTTTCTAGAGAAGTTTTATCTAAGTAGTGGAGATAGGCCCTTATCATTATTATCTTCTTTTTTTTTTCTTTTTCAGCATTACTGGGGATTGAACCCCAAGGTAGTCTAGCACTGAGCCAATCCCTATTCCTTTTTTTTATTTTGAGACACATCCTTGCTAAGTTGCTGAAGCTGGTCTCAAACTTGCAGTCCTTCTGCCTCAGCCTTCCAAGTCCCTGGGATTACCTGGCAAGATAGGCCCTTATATTCTTCCTGTCCTCAGAAGGAATATTCTGGTCTCCTGTCTATGCTAATTATAGAACATATATATTTTAAAATTGATAGTAGGAATTCTTTTTTCTATTACTTTTTTCCTAAAGGCCTTTTTAAAATTAGGAATATGTTGAATTTTATCAAACAACCTTTTTAGCATCTAATAGAGTAAGTATATTTACATTTTCTTTTAAACTAATTAACATAACAACATGTATTAGTAAGTCCCTAATATTCAACTATCTTTGCCTTGGGAGTCTCCCTTGGGCATATTTTTGTTTTAAATATTTAATTAATTCTTGCCCTGGTTGCTTGTTTGGGCTGGATCTGAGAAGGCTTCTTTTTGCTTGTTTTTGTCCTCACCGTCCTCCCCTGCCTTGATCACTGAAGCACATGAGTTGAGGGGATATGGTGAGTGACTGCTGGGAATTTCAGTGCCTGGGGTTTGTCAGATACTGGTAACAGGGAGGTTCTATTCAGCAAAGGCTGAGGCTGAGGGACCTCCTGACATCTTTGAGCACTTCTGACACGCCAGGCTTTGCAGTCTGCAGATGTGAGCTTTTCATATTCCTCAGCAGTTCTGTTTTGTGGAAGAGGAAGCTTGCACTTGAGTCTCTTCTGCAGTCTAAAGGAGCTACTTTGGGCCTGAGAATTTTAGAGTCTGGTTTTGCCATGCACATTTGAGGCTTGTTTTCTCCTCCAGAAGGCTGTCATCAAGGATGCTGCAGAGAGAGAAAGGAGGTTTTGTAAATGTTCTTGGTCTGTGCAAGTAATTGGCGTGGACACCCCCAAAATAATCCTATGCCGAATAGCTGAACATTCAGTGTATACATACTGCCTTCTGTCCCTCCACCTCATAGGAATTCACATGTGATGGCCTGGGAAAGAAAAATGCCTAAGCATGTTTCACAGTTCTATTTTTTTGTTTGGCTCCAAGTCTTTTTCTCATTCTCTGATTTTCCCCTCATTGGAACAATTTTGGGATTAGACCTTTAGTTGCTTTGTTTTTGAAAAATCCTTCAAGTTTACTGATTTAAAAATAATCAACATACCTTATATATAATCAGAGATATGATAAATTATTGTATAATGGTGTATTAAGAATTATAATGCAAAAAATAAATAAGTAAATAAAAAGAAAAAGCCAAAGAGTCAGAAATATTTTTTCAAAAGTGGAGCCCCTGATAGATCCAGTCCACACAAGAGCTGGAGCTAGGGCTGGGGATGTGGCTCAAGCGGTAGCGCGCTCGCCTGGCAAGCATGCGGCCCGGGTTTGATCCTCAGCACCACATACCAACAAAGATGTTGTGTCCGCCGAGAACTAAAAAATAAATATTAAAAATTCTCTCTCTCTCTCTCTCCTCTCTCACTCTCTTTTAAAAAAAAAAAAAGAGTTGGAGCTAGACAAAAGAAGATGGCTCTAGTGGTTTATTTAAGGGGTACATCAAAGGCAGGGATTAAAAAATAATAATAATCATAATCATACTTTAATTCATTGTTTGACAGTCAAAATCATACTATTTCACATAAAGTAATGAGTTCAATATCGCCATGAATTGAGGTAACTTCATAAGCAATAAAAGCACACTGCCCAGAAATTTACCTGTTCATGTGATTGTTGCGGAAGCTCACTCCAGCTTCAAACGGTTACAGTGCCTGTTAAGGTAGAAAGTTCTAGAAATAAACATTGCTTTCACAAAGGAAAAGCTCTCCTATGATTTTTTTTTTTTCCTGTTTATCTCCCGTCTTTGCTGTGTAGAGGGAAGGCAGAGCTTATCCTTCCCACCTTGTGTTTAAATCACTAATGTGGAGAAAAAAGGGACTTGCTCATTTGGCAGCCATTTTGGGGAATGACAAAGGAATATCCAGGTCACTTGTCTTCTATTCTTACATTTATCTGCTTTGGTCTCAAAAGGACTATCATTTTGATTCAGAAACTGTCTGTTCCATCTTTTATTTCATCTATATCTTTCTTTGTCTTCTTCCCCCCTTTTATGTTCACCTCGTGGCCACTTCACTGTTCATTGATGTGCTGTGGGAAAGGAGATGGGGGACGGACTTTCTCTCTCTTGCCCAACATCTCTAGTTATGATTCACAAGGGAGTGGGTTTGAAACAGTGGCAAAATGCAGGCTGAGGATCATTTGTAGATGTTTTTTAAGGCTGTTTCTCCTTTACCTTATAGTCAAGCACAAACTAGAATGATTTAGAAGGTTTCAGGGTCCTTGTCATTATATTTTTTTCCCAGTTATCAAATTGGCAGCCTAACTGCTTCAGATTTTGTCTAATAGGGTCTAAAGAAAACAGTTCCTTAAGAGAATCTGCTTGTGCCCAAATAATAGGCCCTCACTGAAGCCTCCGCCAGCTCCTGGGTGACCTCCTTTATGTAAGTCAGCACCTCACTATGTGCTGTCACCTTCACTGGCTAAGTCACTGATAGACTAAAATCCTGTCCTCTCAGCTAGGTTATAAATGCTCAAAAGCAGAGAACATGCTGCAGTTTTTTTCTCCGTATTGCCCTGCTCCTGGCACAGAGCTCAGTGGAGAGGAATGTCCACTGAATGGGTGGAGAGGGCTTGTGTGGTCTCCATCAGGGTTGCTCTAGCTCTGAGCCTCCTGGTGGCAATGAGGGGTCCCCTGGGGTGAGAGAGGGTGAATTGGGTGTGGGGAGGGAGGGGACAGGACAGGCCCCACCCCCTGCCTGCTTAGTATGTACTTTAGTAGGCACTGCTCTTCTGGAAGGTTGATCATGAAGCCCAGCAAACTAGAGGAAGGCCGAAACAGAAACAAATGAAGGAGACGAGACAATGACTGTGACTCCAAGGATAGAGTTTATGCAGGCTGCCATTGCCAGGACCCTGCTGCTGAGCGCTCTCTCAAGCCATATCACAATATTGCCCAGTAAAAACTCTGTTGGTTTAGTTTTGCACCAAAAAAAAAAAAAAAAAAAAAATTGAGGCTCAAGGGTAACCAAAGAATACACAACAAAGAAAGCAAGGGGTGGCTCAGGAATCAGCAAGATACAGAAGGCAAGACCCCTTTGGGTGATCAGGGGACTGTGACCTGCTGGTCTGTGATGGTTTTATTATTGAGAACCTTGACTGAGGTTTCCAAATAGAGATGTGTTGGGTTTTGTTTTTATTTTTGGCAATATTGGGGATTGAACCCAGGGTCTCATTAAGTTGCCCAAGCTGGCCTCAAACTTACAATCCTCCTGCCTCAGCCTCCTGAGTCACTGGGATTACAGGTTTGTGCCACCCACCACACCTGGCTCCTAAATGGAGTTTTAAGAGGAGAAAATAAATGACATCATTTTCCAAATACCTTGAGAGAGAGAAAAGTTATTTTTAAGCCAAATGACCTGGACTGCCTCCTGAAAGCCTCTGAATTGCTGTCCTGTAGCCTTCGGTTTTACTTCAAAGGCAGATCATTGGCCTGAGTTCCAGGGCACTTTCACCAGCAGTCCAAGGTGGATCAGCTGGAGAACTCAGCCATACATTTTGTGGCTGGAGGGGAGTTACAGAGGAGCCTTCAGCCTGTACCCACATTCCCTGGTTGTCCCAGGAAACTGACTCTCCCGCAGCAGCTTCTGGGTGAGCTCTTGGAAATGTGGAAGGCCAGGCATGGGTTCTCCTGGAGAAGATCTCTTTTCCCTTCAGATTCTGCTTCTTTTCCTTTAAAGTGGACTATGGGAATAATTCAGCCACATTTCTCTTAAAAGTGTTTAGAAACTTGGGATCTAGCACTAAACAAGAATTGGTTCCTGGTATGTTAAAGGATAGGCTCACCTGCTTTAACAGAAAAGCTCCAAATAAGACATTTATATACGATAGCTCTTCATTTCTTTCTTACATAAAAATGGGAAATCCAGAGGTAAACACTCCAGGAGTGATCCAGCATTGACAGCCTGTGATGTCAACTGAGCTCCTGGCACCCTTTCTAATTCACATTTCCTGGCACATGACTTGAATTGTCATGGATTCCTCATGGCCCTAATTAGCTGCAGAGCTCCAGCCATCAGCTGCATTGCAGAGCAGAAGAAGAAGGGACAAGAGGAGGCCCTGGCTGGGGAGTAAGCTCCCTTTAAAAAGACCTCCCCAGGAGTCCCATCTAATCCTTCTACTTGGATTTCATTTGCCATGTTGTAGTCAGTGTTCTCACCTTGTTGTAAAGGAAGCTGGGCAGCTAGGGCTTTTATTCTAAGAGGCAGTATGCTCAGTCAAAGATCACTGCTCTGTTATTAATTAGGAAGGGGAGAAGAGACTTTGGGTAAGCAGCTAATTTCTAGTACACTTCTTTTAACAAACAAACAAAAACAGTTTTATTGTATAATTGAAACTGCACATCAAACTAGTATACAGTTTGATAAGTTCTGACATATACAGCCCATTAAGCCATCACACACTAAGACAATGGACATATCCATCACCCCCAAAAGTGTCCTTTGATTAGTGTTTCTTCCCATCCCAGCCTTGTCTCAGGGGTCTCCAAGACCACAGGGATTCACCAGGAGGACTCAGGACCTGGAATTTAGTCATGCCCACAGCTGTGGTTTCTTTCAGCAAAGGACGTGACTCTGGCAACCAAGGGAGGAGATCTTGGGTTCACCAGGCAGGGCCTGCCAGCATCCCCTGAGACACTAGTTCCTCCAGCAGCAGATGCGACAGCACATGAAGTGGTGCCTGCCCAGGTTTTTCCTGAGAGCTGCATAGGGAGTTGCCCTCTGTCTCCCACGTGCCAAAATTACACACTGCACAGAGAAAGCAGGTGTTTGCCTAAAACGTTGGTAAAAGCAGTTCAGGAACAGTGAGCTGCTGGCATGAATTCTAGAATTGCATTAATCCTCCCTAAACCCAGGGGCCCAAATACCTGTCATGGCCCAGTCATGGGTAGCAGTCTGAGGCCTGTCCTGTGTTGTTAGCACTCTCCTGCACACCCTGTCCTTAGGCCACCACTGATATGCCTCCTGTCTCTCTGTAGATTAGCTTCCATTGTCTAGAGTATTGCTGGTACCCTTTTGTGTGCTCTTTTCACTCAAAATTATTTTGAGACTCATGTGGTTGGTGCGTCCGAAGTTTTTACTGCCAAATGGTATTCCATTTGGGATGTTCACAATTGATTTATCCTCTCATTTGTTGATGGACATTTGGTCACTTCTAGTTTTGCAGGGCTTTTTTTTTTTTAATCAAGGATTGAACTCAGGGGCACTCAACCACTGAGCCATATCCCCAGCCCCCTCCTTTTTTTTCCATTTTTGTTTGTATTTTATTTAGAAACAGGTTCTCAAGGGACTAAGGATAGCTCAGTGCTTGCCTCACATAAACAAGAGCCTGGATTCAATCCCCAGCACCAACACCAAAAAAAAAAAAAAAAAAAATAGAGACAGGGTCTTGCTGAGTTGCTTAGCACCTCACCATTGCTGAGGCTGTCTTTGAACTCACGATCCTCCTGTCTTAGCCTCCTGAGCTTCTGGGATTACAGGCATGTGCCACTGCACACAGCTTTGCAGGGGTTTTGTAGTTTATTTTGCAGTACTAGAACCCAGGGTTGCTTCATTACCAAGCCACATTCCCAGCCCTTTTTATTTTGAGACAGGGTCTTACCAAGTTGCTTAGGGCCTCCATAAAGCAGCTATGAACGTCTGGGTACAGCTGTGTGTGTAGACATATATATTTCCTTTGGGGTAAATGCCTAGAAGTGAAATAACTTTTTAGGAAACTGCCATACTGTTTTCCAAAACGACCATATAGTTTTATGTGTTGGGGGAGTTCCAGCAGTTGCATATCCTCACCAACATTGGTGTGATCAGTCTTTTAAGTTGTAGACATCCTGGAAAGTGTGCAGTGTGTCTCATTGTGATTCTAATTGGTATTTTCCTAGTGACTGATTGTGTGAGCCTCTTTTTACCTGTGGACTTTCTTTGGCAGAGTGCCAATCACAACTTTTGCTTATTTTTTTTTTTCATTGATATATGTTTGTTTTCCTAGAATGATCAAATTAATGTAAAACATGTTAGTTGCCTCTCAGAGCTAGTGATGCCCCCCCCCATCTTTTGCAGAGTTGCCGGGTTTCTGTTCTCACGACTAAAAGGCTCAGGGGTCACTCTAGTTAAACTGGGCTAACTGGGCTGCAAGAAATAACCACACAAGAGACACAAATACCTTTTTCTTTGGGGTCGCTGTGATGGCTCCTCTGACCTTAAAGGTCTGCAGAAAGAGAGAGAGAGCACGCGCTGACCCCTTTTATTGAGGAGAAGCTGTTCAAATGAGGCAAGGGGTCAGGTTTCAGGGTGCTGAGTCTGTCTTCATGATGTCCACTGTCAGCAGGTTGACTGACACCTGGGTAGGCCACACCCAAGGGCACAGTAAGAGAAGGGGACACGCACAAGGCACTTCCATGGAAGATTCTATCCTAAACAGGGCAAGGGGTTATATTACAAAGGAACAGGTGGGCATAGCTTCACCATGGGGCTGTAGCAAGACACACCCATTTCTGTGACTGAACGCCTCAGCACCCAGCTGGGGAGTGTAACTCAGTCACCGGTAAGGTTGGCCTCCCACACAGAGTGGTAGTCAAGTCTTCAGTCTGACTCACAGAGCCCTGGGTTGGCTATGTGACCCTTTCTGGCTTGGGTCCTACTGGCCTCCTTGCCATGGCCTGGTGAGCAGACAGTCCTTGGAGTGTGGCCTCTTCCTCACCTGGAACTTCTCTGGGAGGCCTACCAGCCCACCTTGTCTGCCCCACCTTGCATCCCCTCTCCTGGCTGTTTTCACAGTCTTCCTGCTACATACTTTTCTTAATTATTATGCTGATAGGGTATTGACTGTGCCCTTTCACTAGAGTGTAAATTCAGTTCTTGTTCTGGATCACAAGTGACTAGAACAGTCCCTAGCTGGCTGCTGTTCAAAGCAGAGTCCATCTGGCTCTAGGGCCCTGATTCTGGCCTGTCTCTCCCTCTTTTAATTGATGTGTGGTTGGCATACAATGGGTTCATGGATTTTCAGTATGTGTTTTGCTTGTGTTTATACCCACATGACCACACAGGTGTCACTAGTTACCACAAAGAAGTCCGTTGTGTCCCTTCGCATTCAGTGTCTCCACCTGCTCCAGTGCTCTGTTGCTGCGCGTTGACCTCCCCTGCTTGTGAACTTCACACGGATGCAGCCATACTGTGTGCAGCCTTGCACCGGGCTCTGGGCTCAGCATCGTGTTCTTGCAGGCCTCAGTACTCTGTTATTTTTCTATTCCATGTTTTAATTTGTTCTTTCTTCTGTTGGTGGCCATGGAGATTCTTTCTATTTGGGGGCTATTGTAGATGAAACTGCTTTGAATCTTCTTGTGCCTATCTTTGTGGTCTGTGCCTTGGTTTCTCTGGGGTCCTCTTGGGAGCAGTCATGGGAGGAGGTGTGTGTATGTAACATCTAGTCATGAACTTCCACGCAGCTGTCTTGAGTAATCATACCATTTTGTGCCTTAAAATGGGATTAAGCCACATATGGGATTTCTGGTTGCTGCACATATTCATCTACTTGTGGAGTTGTCAGTCTTCATAATTTTAGTGCAAAGTTGTTTACTGAGTAGAAAAACTGATCTAAGTAGGATCTCATCAGTGTCAAGTGTCAGGACCCCTCAGGCTTTGAATGCTGCATCCTAAGTGCGTGAAAGGTTCCTGCCAGTGACACATGGACTGACAGAAGCCCTGGGTGGATACCTAGTTCAGCCTCCTAACCCTGAGACACCTTCAGTCACAATGACTTTCCTGACTCTGTCAGTCTCAGAACTATAGTTAGGAGTCTTTCTAAAAAATGTGTTTAAATGTGAGATCTTGGAGAAAACTTAAATTGGGGGCTGGACCAGGATAGGTCTATGTTTGCATCTCTGCTCAAATACTTTTTATGTGACCTTGGACAAGTTTCTTAATTCTTCCCAGCATCCTTATCTGTAAAATGGACACAATACCCAGCCTTTGGAATCATGGTGAAGGCTGAATGAGTCAGTGAAATGTGGGGCAGCTGCTGGGGCAAGGGAGGTGTTTAAGGAGTGACAGGGTTGTTCTTTCGCTTTGGAGAATTAGAACGTGTTGGAGACCTCAGATACCCCTTGAGTCAATACTGTTACACACACGCACACAAAAAAAAACTTACCATACTGTTTGCAATGGTATTAAAATCACTATGGAGGGAGCTGAATTGTAGCTCAGTGGTAAAGCGCTTGCCTAGCACATGTGAGGTATGAGTTCAATCCTTAGCACCACATAAAGATATTGTGTCCATCTACAACTAAAAAAAAAAAAAAAAAATTTTAGAAAATCACTGTGTTGGGTTTCATCTCTCAGCCAACACTAAAGACATCCAGTCTAGCTGTTGCCTTACCTAAGGTGCTGGACCTTTCCTGGTTCTTGTTTTTATTGGGTGCTGTGGTATGAAGGTTTGTTTGGCCTGCCATGTGTTCTTCCTTCCTAACATAATTCTGCCATATTATCCTACAATATCATATATCATGAGTGAGGAAGGCTGGCCCAGAGCCCCATGAGACATAAGAGAGCAGAGGAGTAGGTGCAGAGCAAGTAACGGACATGTGTCCCAGTTTCACTCCTGGGAGCTTTTGTCTTACAGTGAGTTTATTCAACACCAGCAGATCAGTCTGGAGGTGGAAAATGTTTGCTTGTGAAACAGAGATAAACCTAACCCATCAGCAGCATTCATAATTAGCAGCCTCAAATGAGAAATAAAACTGGGCACATGCAGTCGCCATTTGCTTATCCCCATCTTGTTCCCCTTCCTTCCTAACCATGAAGGTTCAACTATGTTTCTTAGTTACCAATGTGTGAACTGTACTGATACACGTGGCATAGGGAGAGCCTGGTTGGGGTCGGGGCAGGGGTGAGGGGGTGACACCTGTATTCTGAAGGGAAGGGAGAGCCTGGGATGCTGCAGGCAAGAGGGAGAGATTTGGGAGACAAGTGTGTGGACCCACGTGGCTGTGGCTGAACCAGCAGGACTGATCTCAGAGGATGCCACTACTGGCTGGGGAGGTGTTCGCTGGTGGGAGCACTGCTAGCTGAAGAGGTGACTGGACTTCAGGTACAAGGATGGACAACAAGAGATGGGCCCAGAGAGCCACAGCTGGGGAGAGAGCAAACATAAATAGAGTCTGAAACCCAGGCCTTGTCATGTCTCTGGGCATCAGCATCCCTTACGTGTCCCTGTTCTCTGGTACCTTGCCAAGGAGATGACAGGAAGACTCTAGCTGCTGTGACTGGAAGTGAGAAGCAGCACCCAGATCTGCCTCCTAGCTCCTATAGGAGGACAGGGTAGCCCTGCCAGGAGGCAGCCACAGCAGACAGAGGGTGATCCTATCACTTTTAGTCAAAGGCAGTTTTCTTATGCGGCCCTGAAGGTTTTCTAGAAAAAAAATTCAGGTGCAAGTGAATTTGTGACCATTTAAATCATGTCCTGCCAGGTGGTCCTCTGATGTGTTCGTGTGGATTATCTCCACGTTGTCAAAACTCCCATGTATGAAGGCTTCAGGTGTGCCTAGGTGGCAGGTGGAGGAAGACCTGGGTGGGCAAATAATGGCACCACCCCCCTCCTCCTGCCCTGAGCTTGTTGGCTTTGGCTTGGGGTAGTTGGGCTTGCACAGAGATTAATGGAGTAATAACATGCCTTTGTTCACTTCTCAAGTATACAAATCAAATAAAGGGACATGTTTTTGCTGAAGGGGAACACTGTGGACTGAGAGTGGCTTCCTCACGTTCTTTCCTGGTAGAGCAGGTCCTCCCATCAGACTCAATTCCTCATAAATTCCTTGTATTTGACACAGTCTTCTTTCTCTGTATTTTTCTAGGCTATTCAGCTTGACCCTGAAGAAGCTTGTCATGCTAAAAGAAATGGACAAAGATCTTAACTCAGTGGTCATTGCGGTGAAGCTGCAGGTGAGTTGGACAGTATGTGCTCGAGGCCCAGGGAAGCCGGATGGCCATCTGCCCACTACTGGGGCTTCAGAAAGCCCCTGGGGGCCACATATCTCTCTTCCTCAGCTAAGCACACGACCTTCTGAGTCTCAGTTCTGCCTCTTAGCATGGCACTTACCTCCTTTCAGTTTACTTTCTCACACAAGTGCCCTTCCTGCCTGCCAGGGCCCCTGAGAGAGGCCAGAGTGTTTTATGAACTGCTCAGTGATGACTAGTGTGGCTGTTGCCAGTTTCTGTCTTAGTCCTAGGACATCGGGGTCAGGAGGCACATTGGAGGTTTTCCATAGGGTGGAAGAAACTGGCAGTATAACATGTGCTGGGATATTTATCTTCTGGACAATAACATTTAACTCCTTATACTTAATAACACTTAATTCAGTATTCTCAAGGAACTCAGATACTTCACCAGTGTTCATACTCTAAGTATTCCTGAATTCAGGAAAAGAAGAAGGAGGAATAGCTGCAGCGGTGTGGAGGAGCTTCCCTGGGCCAGCTAATAACCATGTGGCAGAGCTGGGACTGGAAACCAGAGACTGCAGTTTGTTTCATTAAACTCCATTACACAGACCTTCCTCCACAAAGCCTTTCTAATGATGACTCCCTGGAGCTTAGTGAGATTCCAAAGTGCCTCTGCAGTCATTAAGTAAGGACTGAATTCTTCAGCTTGAGGATGGTGTACTTACTGAATCATATTCATTGAAAAATGATGAGCTAGGGCTGGGGATGTGGCTCAAGCGGTAGCGCGCTCGCCTGGCATGCGTGCAGCCTGGGTTCGATCCTCAGCACCACATACCAACAAAGATGTTGTGTCCGCCGAGAACTAAAAAATAAATATTAAAAATTCTCTCTCTCTCTCCTCTCTCACTCTCTCTTTAAAAAAAAAAAAAAGAAAGAAAGAAAGAAAAATGATGAGCTAAATATGGCAACTCCCGACTAACCAACTATTAGCTGGTGCAACTGTTGGCAGAAATTTATTGTGCTAATACTGGCTCCATTAAAATCCCCATCCGAGGTCCTCACAGTGTGGGAATCATACATTGAGCTCCTCAGGTCCTTTTGGTCCTGTTTTGGGGAAAACTTGAACTGTTTCCAGCATTCTTTGTGGATTCCTGCATGTCCCACCTTATATTCTGATTCCCTATTATATGTCCTTCCAAATCTGTGAAGCATTCCCAGACACTGTGTGTTGGAAAAAACAAATGTGAGAGAGAAATGATGTGAAGGGGAAGCTTTTAGCATCTTGTCCTCCTTTCCTGGTTTTGTCCCCATTTCTAAGTCACAGGCAGTGTTCCAGTTTTCAAGAGTTGTTTCCTTTGCTGAAAGCTGTTGTTTTCCCTCCAAACACTGTTGGTATGGTTTTCAGCATTCCCTGGTTGCTTTTGCCTTTTCTGCAGTTAAATCCTTTTGCCAAAAAAATTTACTTATTTTATTTCCCAATTAGATGTTTAATACTCTATAAATTACACTAAAAACTGTAAATATGCTGGGTATTCTTTTATTATTTTACTTCCAAGCAACTGAAAGTAACTACAGATATTATCACATACATTTATTTAGTCACCTGATTATTCATTCATTTAATAATTACTTACTGAGCATCTCTTTATATGCCAAATATTGTTCCAGGCACTAGGAATATAGGAGTGGGAGCCTGGGGGCAGTGGGTAGGCTCCTCAAAGTCAGGCAAAAAATCCCTGACTGAGGAGCCTAGGGCTAGGGATGAAGCTCAAGGGGAGGAGCACCTCTCAGTAGTGCCCCAGGGAACCAAGCCTTTAACACCGGAGCCTTTGGGGGTGGGGGGACAGTCATCCAAACAATCATACCACCACATGCAAAATTAAGAGAAAGCCAGCTTCACTTAGGAATGAATGTCCCTTAGGAAGGTGTAAAAACTGCCAAATTACTGTCACCCAACCCTGATGCACATCTGTGTGCTACTGTGATGAAACAGGCAGTGTGCAGGGTACACTTGCAGGCCACAGGGAAGCACAGTGACACATGCCTATCAACTCTGCTGCTTTTTCACAGGATACTTTTTTCTACTTGAAGAAAGTCTCAAACTGGTTGTTGAGACTCAAGTAATTGGAAGGGATCTCAATAACCAGCAAGGTGGGTCTGTGGCTTCAAGGAGGCACCCAGGGATCATTGCCAACAATAAAATTTGAGCTTTCAAGTGAAATTCATAATTTTGGAAAAAACCTGCCTGTGTCACTGTAAATCTAACAGCTTCCAGATTCTTAAAGGCTTTGTGAGGAGAAAAGAGGAGGTGTTAATGATCTTGATTATATAAGGCAATTGTCTCTCACAAAGGATTTGCATAACTGAATGAATCAGCATTTTCCAAATGACCAATGCATGAGGCTGTGAAACCAAGCTGGATAAAGATTCATTAAAAGAACAGATCGATTGATTGGAATTTACTATTAACTTTTTATTTTAAGATAATTCTCACTGTACAAAAGAAATGCAGGGCAGGGTTGGGATTGTAGCTTAGCAGTAGAGCACTTGCCTTGCACTTGTGAGGTACTGGGTTCCATCCTCGGCACCACATAAAAAATAAATAAACAAAATAAATAAAGATTTTGTGTCCATCTTTAAAAAGGGGGGTGGCTAGTACAAAAAGTTTCTGTACCACTCATTCGGTTGCTCCCAATATTTATCTTTCTCTGTCATAGTACATTTATCAAAACTAAGAAATTATCATAGCTGGGCATGGTGGCGCAAGCCTGTAATCACAGGGGCTTGGGAGGCTGAGGCAGGAGGATCACAAGTTTGAAACCAGCCTCAGCAACTTAGCAAAGCCCTAAGCAACTCACTGAGATCCTGTCTCTAAATAAAATACGAAAAAGAGCTGGGGATGTAGCTCAATGGTCAAGCGCCACTGGACTCGATCCCTGGTACCAAAAGAAAAGAAAAGAAATAAAGAAACTATCATTAATATAGTACTATTAATTAAGTCACAGAGTTTATTCAGATTTCCTACTTTTTCCATTGATGTCCTTTTTTCATTAATTGATTGGATTTTGATATATGAATGCAAAAGTCTTATTGATATAGTTTACAATTCTACTTTGCAACTAACCTTTAAGAGGCTACCTCATGGGGCTAGGGCTGTAGCTCAGGGGTAGAGCGCTTGCCTTGCATGTAGGAGGCACTGAGTTTGATCCTCAGCACCACATAAAAAAATAAATAGGGAGCTGTGGTTGTGGCTCAGTGGTAGAGCACTTACCTAGCATGTGTGATGCACTGGGTTCTATTCTCAGCACCATATTAAATAAATAAATAAGCAAAATAAAGGTATCGTGTCCATATATAAAATAAATAAAGATAAAGCAGAAAAATATTTTAAAATAAAAGAAATAAAGGGATTGATTCCAACTACAACTAAAAAGTGTTTTTAAAGATTTGCAGAAATGTAACTTCATATCCTCTCCTTCATACATTTCTACTGGGAATGTTAAGTAGTGCAACCACTTGGGAAAACAGTCTGGTAGTTCCTCAAAATATTACCATGTTACCTAGAATTCCACTTCCAGGTCATACCCAAGACATATGCCTATGTCCATAGCAGCACTATTCACAGTACTAAAAAGTGGAAACAACCTAAGTCCATCAACTGGTGAGTAGATAGGTAACATAGGGTCTCTTCATACAGTGGAATATTATTTAGCAATAAAAAGAATGAGATACATCCATTTGATTCAACAAATATGCGCCTTCAAAACATTATGCTAGCTGGGCTGGCTGCAGTGGCACACACCTGTAATCCCGGAAACCCGGAGGCTATCAGGAGGAACACAAGTTCAAAGCCAGTCTCAGCAACTTAGCAAAACCTTATTTCAAAATAAATAAATAAGGCTGGGGGTGTGGCTCAGTGGTAGAGAACTTGCCTAGCATGTATCAGGCCCCGAGTTTGAACCCCCTGCACTACAAAAAAAATAAAATAAAATAAAATAACATTATGCTAAGTGAATGAAGCCAGTTACAAATGACCACATATTATATGATTCTATTTATATGAAATGACTAGAATGAGAAAGTACATATAGAATATATGAAAAGCCCTGCAACCAGAAAGTAGAAAAATGGCAGCACAGGGCAAGGGAAGAGAGGTGAGTGGCTGGAGAATGCCTCTGTGAAGTGGTGAGAATGTTCTGATTCAGTGCTGATGATTAATTATGTGCTTTAAATGGGTGAATTTTATGGTATTTGAATTATATCCCAATAAAAATGTAATTTAAAAGCCTGTGCCATCTCACAAAATTATTTTGGTTTTGGAAAATATATTTTTATTAAATACCTGTTGGTAAATATGCAATCTGTTCATTGTGTTATTTTTAATTTTTTAATATTTATATTTTAGTTGTAGTTGGACACAATACCTTTATTTTATTTTATTTATTTTTATGTGGTGCTAAGGATTGAACCCAGAGCCTTGTGCATGCTAGGCAAGCGCTCTACCCCTGAGCCACAACCCCAAGCACTCATTATGTTATTTTTAAATGAACTAATACATACTTTAAAATATCTGCTTTAATTCATACTGTAGTAAATATTGACATGTAAACAAAGCTGTTTGGACCCTAAGTAATTTTTGAAGCATGTAAAAAGTTCCAGAGACCAGTTGGGCACAGTGGCTCGTGCCTTAAGTCCAGCAGCTCGGAAGGCTGAGGCAGGAATATTACTAATTCAAAGCCAGCCTCAGTAAAATCAAGGCACTAGGCAACTTGTTGAGCCCCTGTCTCTAAATAAAATACAAAATAAGGCTGGGGATGTGGCTTAGTGGATGAGTGCCCTGAGTTCAATCCCTGGTACTCCCACCCCCCAAAAAAGAAATGTTTGCAGATGTGTATAGCACAAGGGCTGCTGCTATTGGAAGGTGAAATGTCCTGTGAGTAAATAAATAATGTAAGATAAGGGGTGAGGAGTGCTGGATGGAGGAAATTAACAAATTACATATGGTGGTCAGAGAGCTCCAATGGACAAGATGCACAGATTTAGAGGGAGAGAGCTGTGTGTATGCTTAGAAGAAGAACATTCCAGGTGCAGGGAAAGCCAGTGGAAAGCCCTGCACAGGTATGGCTTGCGTGTGTCAGGCTTGATTCAAATAAGTACAGCTAAAACTGGTGAAATGTTTGGAGTGAGAATGTTGTAGCCTTTAGAAGTTGTTTTTCATGGCTTCAGGGGTCAAAAAGAATACTTCGCTCCAACGAGATCATCCTGCCAGCTAGTGGCCTGGTGGAGACAGAGCTCCAGTTAACCTTCTCTCTTCAGGTAAGAATCTTCTAGCTCTTTAGTCTAACATGCCACTGCCAGTCTAGTTCCCAAACAGTGCTCAAACCTGGAAACTGCTTTCCCCAACAGGAGCAGAGCAGTCCCTCAGTCTGCCACAGTGGTGTGCTCAGACAGGCTATGCTGCTGAGACGTGTGCTGCAGCTCAGGCTTCCTTCCCTTGCCTTAGATAAAGCCATAGCCATCTACTGTGCCTTGCCACCCACTCACCCCTCTCCTTAGTGACCCACAGCACATAGCCCAGCAGTCTTCTGTTACCCCTTGTGATCCACATCCTCCCCTTCCTCATCCCCCTGGCACATCTCTCACCGTTATCCCAGTAGCCCACATTGAAAAGCATGGAGAAAACACCTGACCAGATGGCAAGGGGAGAGGCAGTTCTGAAACTGTGTGGAGCCTAGAACTGTTGGGGAGCCAGGCACCAGGCAGAGCCAGCCCTCCAGCACTTCTTTCTCCCCTGACCACCCCCTGCACAGATGGTAGAAACCAAAGCACACGAGGGCTGTGTCCTGTAGCAGGACTCCAACCCCCCGCACCCCCCAAGACACGGTGGCTTAGCAACTGTCTGGATTCTGTTTGTGCTCCTAGTACCCTCATTTCCTTAAGCGAGATGCCAACAAGCTGCAGATCATGTTGCAAAGGAGGAAGCGGTACAAGAACCGGACCATCTTGGGCTATAAGACCTTGGCTGTGGGACTCATCAACATGGCAGAGGTGAGCAGAGAGTAGTCTTAAACTGCTGGCCTGTAGGTCAGAGAGCCAGGACATGCGCAGGGCCCAGCTGTTCATGCCCAGCATGTGATTTCCCCAGTCTGCAGGCAGGTGTTCAATTTCACTTTGTAAGTTATTTTGTTGGAAATTCAGGGTATACCTCTTTTTATCACTTTCTTCTTCACAAGTTTTTTCTCTCTTTTGTTGTGGTGGTGGTGGTGGTGGTGGTTGGTGGTGATTGTGGTTGTTGTTGTTTGAGATGGGGTCTTACTAGGTTGCCCAAGCTGGCCCCAAACTCCTGGGCTCAAGTGATCCTCCTGCCTCAGACTCCAAAGTAGCTGGGACTCCAGGCTTATACCACCTTGTCCAGTTCTAACTTTAAAAAAATAAAGAATATTATGAAGAATTCTCCTGTGCCAAATTCACCCAGATTCTTAATTTGTTAGCTTATTACCACCATTGCCTTATTATCCTGTGTCCCTTTGTGTGTATCACTTTCTTTTCTGAACCATTTGAGAGTAAGTTGCAGGCGTGGCCACCCCATTGCACATTACTAGTGCACTAGGTTAATTTCCTAAGAACAAGATGCTCTCCTTCCCGAGCTCCGTGCCTCCATAACAGGACACTGACACTGTCTCACCCCAGCCCCCAGTCAGATGGTGCTGAATGTCTCAGTAACCTGAGATCTGATCTAGGAGTCCAGATTGTGTTTCGTCACTGTGTCTCTTTGCCCTCCTTCAGCATGTGGAGTCCCCCAGTATTCCTTGTCTTTCATGACCTCCTGGGTTTGAGAGTCCAGGTTCCTCAGTCAGGTTTATCTTACCATTGTCTCAAGATTAGGTTCTGTTTGTGCAGTTTTGACAGAATTACCTACCTAAGTAGGGTTGCTGCATGGTGTTGATTTGTGCCTTGACTGGTGGTAATAAATTTTATCACTGAGCAAAGATGGTATCTGCCAGGATTTTCCACTATAAAATTAATGAGTAAGTATTTTGTATTTATTAACAAAAAATATTCTATGTAGAGTTATTTTGAGGCTATGTAACTTATCTTTTTCACCAACTAGTTTGAGCATCTATTAATGATTCCTGCCTAAACTGGTTAGTACTTTGATGCCTGCTGAACTGTGAATATCTAATCCTACCCTTCCTCCTGTGTTACCAGTTGGCTTCTGTTATAAGATGGAGCATTCTCTTCTCCCCCTATTTACCAGTTGATTAACTTATTTGTACCAGTTATACAGGTGGGTTCCTAAAAGGACATTTATTTGATGGGAATTAATATGCTACTACATACTTACTTATTTTGATATTCCATTTGTCTCAGATCTGGCCAGTGGGAACCCCTAAAAGCTGCCTTTCATGCCCTTTTTTATATGGCCCTTCATTTTTCACATACTTTTCTCTCTGGCACAAAATATTCCAAGCTCATCTTGTTCTTTCCCTAATCCAACCCCTGGAATGAACTCATCCTCTGAGAAGTCCTGGGTTTTTTGTAGTGGAGAATGGTATTTAAAAACCAAGATGTACTGGCTTTCATGCATGGGCCTTGTTGCTCCCGCTGCCTCTGCACACGTGCATGCACATGTGTGTGTGCATGTGTGCTCGCAGACACTCCTGCACCATGTCCCTTCCACATCTGGCCTCTCACCATGAGCACAATGGTAGCTTCGGTTCCAGCATAGCCATGGGCTTTTCCAGTTATCCCCTTCCACATTTCTAATTCCCTTCTCCAACAGGGAGAAGGAGGCTCCCATTTTTTTTTTTTTTTCAGCGTTTTGCTGCTTGTGCAGTTCTCCTGTGTGCCAGGTGAATCCCCTCAGCCCTAACAAAATCTAAGGAGAAAGGAGCTGCAAGTCAGGTTTTTCTTTGTTGTTGTTACCAGGGGTTGAACCACTTAGGGATACTTAACTACTGAGCCACATCCCCAGCCCCCTTTTAAAAAAAAAAAAAAACATTTTATTTAGAGACAGAGTTTCGCTGAGTTGCTTAGGCTGAGTTGCTTAAGCTAGCTTTGAACTCAAGATCCTCTTGCCTCAGCCTCATGAACCATTGCTGCACATTAGTTTTAAAAATTATTTTGGTACTTTAATAAATTAAATAGGGAAAAGTTTGTGTCCTAGTAGAATATGTGAGATAGTCCTGACCCATCTTTCTGTCCTCTTCAGATTTTATAACAAAGTGAGAGATTTGAGGGTCAGTGGATTAATGCCAACACCCCATTTTCCCCACTTTGTCAAATCCTGCCATTTCCCTGTTCTCTGACCCTTATTCCTCATTGCCAGAGTCAGATGACCACCACTTGTAGGATGAGCCCCACCAGCCTTGAGAACTAGTTTGTCTGTGAAGTACTTAAGCTAACATGCAGTCCCTAAGGATTAACAACCATTTTCAGTCTCAGGCTTGGATTACCAGCTGTAAGTACATGGCCCTGACCAGTGGCTGGCACTTCTGGAGATAGCTGTTTGGTTTGGGTGTTTTGTTTTGTTTGAGATGGGACCTCACTACATTACCTAGGCTAGCCTCAAATTCCTGAGCTCAAGACCTTCTTCCTTAGCCTCCCATGTAGCTGGGGCAATAGGCATGCGCTACTTTGCCCGGCTTGGCAATAGTTTTAAAGTAAAAGCTTGAAGGCAGTAGGAGTACAGTAGGTGTTGACTTAGAAATGAGAAGGAAAATGTGTCAGCAGAATGCCCTTGTCACTGGCTTGCTCGCTCATTTGTATTAATAAAAATAACAGCCCTGTGACCTGCATGAAGGAGCTTCCACTGCCACTCTGCTCGCAGGTGATGCAGCACCCTCACGAAGGCGCTCTGGTGCTGGGCCTGCACAGCAATGTGAAGGACGTCTCAGTGCCAGTGGCAGAAATAAAGATCTATTCACTGTCCAGCCAGCCCATTGACCATGAAGGAATCAAGTCCAAGCTGTCTGGTGAGATATATGCAGTGTCTGGGGACGCATGGGAAACAAGGGTGCCTGTCCCCTGATCTCTGTCCTGGGAAAGCTTAGCAAGGCCTTCCTGAGATGTGTCCAGGCAAGAGAAGCTTGGAGATCCCTGGAAATAGTGTGGCCATGGCCATGGGCCTCCCCTCCTCTTCTCTGCAGCCCATGTGTGCTGCCTTCTGATCATCAAAGTCTCTTAGGCAGATGTTCCAGGGCAAGTCTGTCTCACTCATGTGTCTGTTCCAGATCGTTCTCCTGATATTGACAACTATTCTGAGGAAGAGGAGGAAAGCTTCTCATCAGAGCAGGAAGGCAGTGATGATCCCTTGCATGGGCAGGTAGCTTCCCACGGCCTTTTCTATGAAGTACCTGAGAAGCTTCTGGGATTTCATGGCCTCATTCCATCCCCTGTCCACTTAGGACCTGTTCTATGAAGATGAAGATCTACGGAAAGTAAAGAAGACCCGAAGGAAGCTGACCTCAACCTCAGCCATCACGAGGGTGAGCCACCCAGGTGGTGCAGCCGAGGCCCTCATCTCAGGTGGGAGGGGAGTGGTGCGTTTAGATCTAGTGGGGCTTTTGAAAATCTGTCAGCTCAGGGCTATCTCATCAAGGTTTCCATTCAGCCCCAAGTCCCTACCCCACTGCCCACTAAGAAGCAGCATGGTAGGAAGCCACTTTGGCAGACAGGGCAGTGCGGGCTTCAGGTTCTGCAGTCTAGAAGAAAGGCGGAGTACACTTCTTCCAGAGTTGGAAAACAGGTGCTTGGGGGAGTGGGGGGCGGGCAAAATACTCAGACCCCTCACCTCCCCTCTCCAGGCAGGTGCTACAGAGAGAAGACCAGCTATCTCTAGGGAGTGCAGATAGGCTGTCCTTTACTGAACTTACCCAGAAATAATAGACAACTACCTGCAAACTCCAGAGCTGGGTTCATTAAGGTTTGATTACATTAGAAATAGATATAAATATATAGTTCTGCTTCATGGATCCATAACCTTGGAAAACAAATGCCTTTGGATTATGTTTCCTGCAGAAGGTTTCCTCAAGAGTCCCTAATTTTTGTAAAATTCAAGTCCTAGACAGAGAAGCTAAGATCCAAAATTTCCAGGGACCTCTGATTGATCCTGAAGGCCCTGTTCCAGCATGCAGGAGTCAGGAATACCAGGGGGTTTTAGGAGAGAAATTCCCAGTTTCATTTCCCCCAAAGGCATTCTGATTCTCTTGAGTGCAGAGCCAGCCTAGGGACTGACACCCTGAGAGTGAGGGGCCCTTTCCCTTTGGAGTAGAGCATAGGTCAGCCCTTCCAGAGGTGTATCCAAGCCTGGCAACCCACTGTGAAACAAGGCCATCACCTCTGCAGGCAGCCTCAGGAGCCCCCGGGCCTGTGTTTCCATACAAACCCTCAACAAAGTGACCTTGATTTCCCCTCCACATCAATGATTGGGGAACAGGAGAACTGCTCCCTTATCCCATTGTACTTAAGTACCTCAGGCACCCAGAGCCCCAACCTAGCCCCTCCCTCCATAACACTCTGAGAAGATGGAGAGGCTGAAGCTCCTTAGGTTGGGCTTTTCTCTTTCCTACTCTGTAGCCACCAGGAGGCCCACAAAGGGTGCCCCTGGGCTTTCTGAGTCATCTCTTCTTATGTTTCCTGCCATAGTGTCCCCCGGTGTACAACCAGAGATCAGTTTCCCTGTCAACATCCTCCCCCAGGGATGGTTCTGGATGTGGCAGGCACTCTCCAGTTGTGTTTCTGGACTCTCAGCGATTGCCCTTGGCTTGCTTTCCTCAGTGTACCTTCTCTCTCCACCAAGAGCACATTCCAGATGTTAATCTGTGTACTGTGCTGATAGTCAAGCTTCTCCTGTCATTGTGAACTCAAGGGTACAGGCCCTTTCTGCCCTCTTTGAAGGCCTTTCAGTTTTATTTGCAAATCAGTTGCGTCCATCCCCAGTTTGAGTCTCATTCAGGCAAGAAATACTTATGTCCACAAACTAAGTCTAGATTTCCAAACGGGACAGAGATCAGTGAGGCTGGTCAGTGCTGTCAGAGAGCTCCAATGTCTGCTCACACTCATCTCTGCAAGTAGCTACAACACAGCAGGATGGCACTGTGAGGCTGAACTCACATAAGAGACAGTCGTGACACTAAGGGGAAGGCGACCACATCTGATAGTGTCTCAGATGAGATGCCAAGAGATGGGCACATACACCATCACCAGGTGGATTTGGGGACTACTTGTGTTCAAGGCAGAAGACTCTGTGCACAGAGGCAGTGTGGGGCTGAACGGTATTCTCCAGGCATCAGCAGCAAGCTGCCACTGGGCCAGGGATGAGGAGTGGGTGAGGCTAGAGACAGGCAAGACTGCCCTTGGACACCGACAGACCTGATCCTAGGCCTTGTTCCAGAGAACAGGCCAGCCAGAGTGGGGTAGCATGATCAGATTTGCCTCTGGAAGGACGAAGGCCGATACAGTGGCCCTGGGGAAATGCTAGAAAAGGCTTGGGTGAAGGCAGTGGTGTCACAGGTGCTGACCAGACAGCCGGAGTGGGCCAGCGTGGGCTTGGAGGGCACTCCAGGTTTGGACTCAATGACTGGCAGATTGGGATGTCACTGACTGGGGTTGCACATGCAAGAAGAGGACAAATGTCATTCTAGGGACTGAGTATATGACAGGACTCTCACCAGAGCAAGGGATGAGCTGGCGGTACACACCTGGGAGTTGTCAGGGTGCCATGGAAACCTGGGAACAGACAGAACCTCCTCTCAAAGCTGCGCATAGGGCTCTAGGACCTGTGCTATGATTGGCTGTGCTTGGGCCTGTCTTCCCTGGGAGGATTCAGTGCTGAGGCCAGGAGACGTCTCTTCCTGTCCTCTCGCCATTCCCTGCAAGGATGGGCTCTGTTGCCTTGGACTGACCACCAGTGAATGTCATTTGAAAATTACTGTGCAATTTGTCTCCACAGCAACCTAACATCAAACAGAAGTTTGTGGCCCTCCTAAAGCGGTTCAAAGTTTCTGATGAGGTATGGCCCCTTGCCCCTGAGGTTGATGGTGAGTAGAATTCCTGGAGCTCCCCACCTTGTTCCTGTGTAGCACTGGGAGTCTGCCTCCTGGCATGCCTAGTAAAGCATTGAGGGAGAGGGAGGCTAAGCAAGACATTCCACTCCTGGAAAGAGGGAGGAGCTTCACACCTCATGTGCAGCTTCGCAGTGTCTGGAGACAGCACAGTGGTGTCCAGCCACTAATTAATACAGGGCATCTGGCTTGGGATGTCAGCAACAAATCTAGCTGCTGCTGTTGATTTTCTCTCATCCCCTAATGGAAACGTCAGTGAGCACCAGCCAGCCTGCAAGATCAAAAGTCCTCCATGGTTAGCTCTTGAGCCACCAGGAATGGACCACTGATAGAAAAGCCATCTCTTCTGGGTTATGGATGTTCTAGGGCTCTGCATTTGAGCCAAAGCTCAAGTGAGGCCAGAGCTCCTCCATAGCCTGCTTCCTGACACCTTTCCTCCCTCAGCCATAATGCCCCCAGCACCCACCTTCACTCTTCCCGTCCAGAGGATCTTAGTTCTTCATCCTTTCTGAACCTCCAAGTCCCAGGCACAGATTCACTTTTTGCCTCGGTGGACTGAAAAGGGGATAATGGTGAAAGTTGTTCAGAGAGTAGGTCTTTGTCCTTCTGTGGACCACAGGGGAAGGCAGAACTAGTCGCCCACATGAACCTGGCTTCTGGGTTTTCTTGGCCCGTTTCTTGGGAGAGGCATATTAGCACTCAGTTTTCCTCCTGGTGCAGGGTCCTGTTATAGATGACAGGGAGACCTGAGAGGGGAAGGTGTCCTTACTACATCCCTGCTCTCAGGGTTGGACCACAAGAGGACATCAGGACTATTCTACCAAGTGTGACTCTGTGGCATATCCTTTTAGAGGGCATATTACGCAGGCCAGTTGACATGTGGCCCAGAAGAAAGGAATTGCTACCATAATTTTTAACAGGAAGAACCCCTCAAAGATCCTTTTTCTACACACAGGTGGGCTTTGGGCTGGAGCATGTGTCCCGGGAGCAGATTCGGGAGGTGGAGGAGGACTTGGATGAGCTGTATGACAGCCTGGAAATGTACAACCCCAGCGACAGCGGCCCTGAGATGGAGGAGACGGAGAGCATCCTCAGCACCCCAAAGCCAAAGCTCAAGTGAGGCCAGAGCTCCTCCATAGCTGCTTCCTGACACCTTTCCTCCTTCAGCCATAATGCCCCCTGCATTCACCCTCACTGTTCCCATCCAGGGGATCTTAGTTGTTCATCCTTTCTGAACCTCCAAATCCCAGGCAGAGATCACTTTTGCCTCTAATTGACAAAATTCTGATTGGATTCTTAGGAAGTCCCTCCACCCAGGTGCCATTCTCCGCCCCCACAGCATCCTTCCTCACTGGGTGGGCTTCCTAGAAGCCCAGGCTGTTGATCTGCCTTGAGCACTGGCTCTGCTTGGCTCTCGTGAGCTGCTGTTCTGAGCCACGATGGCTACTGACCCCGGCTGTGCTTCTTCGCTGCAGGCCCTTCTTTGAGGGGATGTCGCAGTCCAGCTCACAGACGGAGATTGGCAGCCTCAACAGCAAGGGTAGCCTCGGAAAAGACACCACCAGCCCTGTGAGCAGACCAATGGCAATGAGGGGTGGGGAGAGGGACCTGGCGTGTTGGCTTCACACTCTGGCCCTCTGCTTCTCTGAGCATGGCTCCTCTGAGACCACAGGAAAGTGGCTTTAGTTTTCCTCTTGTCAGCCTTGGCTGAGAGCATAGCACTCTGATGGCATTGCTGTCTCTGATCAGATGTTCTTTTTCATCTGTTTCTGCTGTGACATGGAGCCTTCCCTCCTGTCTCCAGAACTCTCCCTCCATGTCCTTTATGCAGTGTTTGAGAGCATGTGGCATTTGGCCAAAGGGAAGTGATTGTGCCTTCCAGGTAGGGGAAAACCAGTTTCAAGGGGCAGAGGGGCACATGGTCTGTCCAGAATATAGTACCTCGACTCTGCTGGATGCAGAACTTAGAGAAGCAGTGCCCTGAAGGATGTAGAATGTAGTGAGTAAGAAGACAGAGCCACCCTGCTGTGGTGTCCAGTGCCCAGCAGCAGGTCACGCAGGATCCCAGGATAACACTGCCACCTCAGGCCTGAAGAAGCTGCTCAGCCCTGGGTTCACACCTAAAGGCTTGCAGAGCAGAGCTGTGTTTGCTGTGTCAGAGCTGTCTTTTCTGTAGATGAGAGGAGCCAAATCCGCCAGTTGTTGCTGCTTTGGCAGAAGATGAGGGATATGGTCCCCCGTCCACAGAGGGAATACACAGCTCAACCTGCAAGTAGTAGGTGTTAACCATGAGGAGATGATCCAAAGCTGCCAGGCACACCATCTCCTGAAAGCATAGTCTGGTAGGGCTGTGTCCTCCTGCATGCACAAACCACCAGTGTCTCCTGGGGCTTCCGTGGCTGCTGTTCTGCCTGCGGTCACCAGGTGGCACCGTCTCCTAGCTTATTCCTCTTCCCAGTTAAGGCGCAGCCTGACCCATCAAGAATGGCCTGGCAGTGAGTTAGGAGACAGAGGAAGGAAACTGGGGTCCATACCAAGAATCCTCCCACCGACAAGCCTCAGGCCTGCCTGGCCACCAGTGACCCAGTGCCTCCCCAGCTCTGGTCCATGGTGATCTGGGCCTGAGGGTCCTCACTGAACTGCTAGCATTTAGGATGTGGATCAGAGTTCCTTTTCCTCACAGGGGGCTGCTGAATGGCCCTGCTGAATTGTCACTGTCCCTGTGGACAGATCATTGGCCATGAGAGCCAGATTCCATCTTAAACAGAAGTTGTAGTTCTTCTAGAAAGAAGCCCAGGACCTGCTGAGGGAAGGCTGCTACCCCGTGCTCTGGAATGTGGGACAAGTGCTGGCCAAGCTGATGCCACGGGGCACTGATCACAGCACTGGCATGCTCTGTGGGTGCTAGTGCTCCCTGTCACTTGGTCATTAAGAAGAACTAATTTATAACAAAAGAATTGTTTCTGGATTGATAGAATTTTACTATAGGTTCTGCTTTAGTCTCACTTACATAGTTTACAACATTTTGAGGAAAAAATTACTTTGACAGTCTAAGCCTCAGGTGTCTTATTTGTAGTGTAAGGGTATAGGCACAGGAGCCCAATGCCTCAGAAGGCAATGGAATATCATTCTCTGCAATGTGACGGCCTGTGAAGGCAAAGAATGCATTTGTGCAGGGCAGAATTTCTAAGTATGAATCGTGACTCCACTGACTGTAATCTTGGTCAAATTCCCAAGCCTCCATTTTCTCATCTACAAAGTACTTGTCAAGAAACATGTTTCACCAGGCCCCGTGGAGATACAGTGAGATTATGCAGGTCAGACCTCCCGCAGGAGCTGCTTACTGGTTGCTTGCTGGGGACCTACCTGCAGCAAGTGTCAGCTGCTGTTGCTTTTATTATCATAATTCCTTAAAGCCATTTCAGTTTTGGACTCCTAAAATTGATAGAATTTAGATGTCTTTTATACAAGTCCTTCAGATTCTGGTTCTTTGGCTAGACCTCAGACTTGCTTTGCTGCTCCTCTGCTGAGAGTTCTATTTTGAAGAGCCCCATATGTCTTGATGTGGGTGTGGAACTGTGGAATCTTCTGGTAAGAAGGCACTTTGGGAACAGCAGAACAAGCCTGTGCTCTTATATGGAGAACTTCCTGGTGGATTAGGAGTAACATACAGTTGTGCGTGTCTAGGGACTATCTGGGTAGCTGCTGCCTCACATTGGTAGCTTTTTATCCCTACTGCTGAGCATTGTCACTGTTATATTTTTGCTTCTTTGTTTTTTAGTGGGGTTTTTTTGTTTGTTTGTTTGTTTGTTTGATTGATTGTTTTGTTTTGTTTTGAGGTGCAGGAATCAAACGCAAGACCTTACGTATACTAAGCAAGTTCTCTACCACTGAGCTACATTTCGGCCCCATATGTTCATTTTTTTAAATTCACCTTTTGTTTTATTTTGTTTTGTTTCCCAGCTTCTCAGAAGATTTGGTTTATCACTAGAACCAGAAGAAATTCCTGATACAAATTATTGCAGTTGTTGAGTTTTCTGAAAGCTCCAGCACACAGTAGCAACATAATTTAGCTCTTTATGCTGATAACAATAGGCCCTGACAGTGCTTCAGGAAGTTGACCCAAGACACTGCCTGCTGCTAGGAGCTGCTATTTCCATAGCACTGTCAGTAATGGTGTTAGAGACTAGAGTTTTATCCCCCGCACCACACACACTTCATCAACAGCCACCATTACCTGTGGGCACATGCTACAGACTGGGAGCCCCCTCCAGTGTCAGTTAGGCAGACACAGCTGGAGCACTGCTGGGCTGGAACAGAAGTTTGGAGAAATTAGGAGCTAATTCCAATGTTTACTGACACTTATGCTTTAATAAAGCTAGTTGGGGGTTCTTGCCCTGTGATCACCCTCACTTGAGTGCAGACTTTCCCTTTATAATAGATCTCTCACCCTGATAACCTTAAAAAAGACAACAACAGAAAGCTAATGTGGGAGGCTGGGGTTGTGGCTCAAAGGTGTTATGTCCACCTATAACTAAAAAAAAGATTAAAAAAATACAATAACATTAAACAAAAAAGCTAATGGGGGTTACATCTCAATAAATGTTGCCCCCTTTGCCATGGAAACATAGTAAGAAAACAACAAGGTTACTTTAAAACCCCCAGTGGAGCTGCATTCCCTCTCTGGTCCATGCTGATCTGAAAGTGAATGAGAACTATCATCAGCAGTGCTGTTATGGGATTCTAAACTCTGTTAGCAATGGCTAGTCACATAGTTAATGTGTAAATAAACTACCTGCATGGCTGTTCTGCATGGCTGTGAGCTGTTACTTAAGCTACCCCACCTTCAGCACTGAGGTCATGGGGTCTAGCAAGTGAGCATGAGATTCTCCTTGCAGATGGCTCTGAACAGCAGTTCTCTAGGTGACCTTGACTGCCAGGGGACATTTGGCAGTGACTGGAGATATTTTGGGTTGTCCCCAGTGGGGGGCTGCTACTGACATCTGTGAACAGAAGCCAAGAATGCTTCTAAACATCCTGTGATGCCCTGGACAGCTGGTCCACCAAGACTGTCAGCAGAGCTGAAGTGGAGAAACCCAGGTTTAGAGTGTGACACAGGAAGCCTGCTCTTGTGGTCTTTGGTCATTAGCTGATCCAGTGACCCCCTGAATGTATTAGCCTGATGTTCCCAATTTTGTGACATTTACTCAGAGAAAGGACTTTGAGTAATTGAGAGGAAGCAGAATAGCCTTTATATTTTCTTCCTCCTTTGGTTCCTTAGAAGAAACAAAGAAATTCACTGAGGCCAGTGCCTGCCCAACATCCAAGACCCATAGCACATGCTGCTCCTGGCTGTGGTGTTGCTGTCTGAATAGCTAGAAGCCATATTACCTAATACTAAATATTTGGTTATTTATCTTTATCTGCAAAATAAACCTTCATTATTTATGAGCCACCACGTGGCTTCACATTAGGCATCTTTTTGCTTAATATATATTCTGTTAAGATTGAGTCTTCTGGGTGTTTCTACCAATCAAAAAGCATTGGGCACCAGTTGCAGTGGCCACTCCTGTAATCCCAGCTATTTGGGAGACTAAGGCTGGAGGATCAAAAGTTTAAGGCCAACCTCAGCAATTTAGCTAAATCCTGTCTCAAAATTTTAAAAAATAATGGGGCTGGGGTTGTGGCTTAGTGGTAGAACACTTGCCTAGCATGTTTGAGGCACTGGGTTTGATCTCCAGCACCACATAAAAATAAAAACAAATAAATAAAGTATTGTGTCCATCCACAACTAAAAACCATCTTAAAAAAAATTTTTAAATAAAAAGAACTGGTAATGTAGCTTAGTGGAAGAGCACCCTGGGTTCAGCCCCCAGTGTCCAGGGAGGGAAAGCATTTGGCTACCATGAGTATCTTCAGTCTAAAAATCATAGACCCATGGGGCTGGGGTTGTGGCTCAATGTTAGGGTGCTCACCTAGCATGCATGAGGCACTGGGTTTAATCCTCAGCACCACATACAAATAAATAAAGTCCATTGACAACTAAAAAAAATATTAAAAAAATAAAATAAAGATATTGTGTCCACCTAAAACTAAAAAATAAATATATATTTTTTTAAATCACAGACCCAAACTATAAGATTCTCCCTTCTCTGTTATGCAGAGGAAGCCTCCATATTTTCCTTTAGGGCAACAGTGTCCACTGAATTCAGGGTCAGAGACTGTATGGATCCAATTGCAAAGTCATCTAACTTTGAGCCTCTCTTCCCTAGTGACATTTTGTGGGAGTCAGAATTTCTGAGTCCCACATCTCTGTGTCATTCACTTAATGATTAATAAAATAACTGACCTCTCTGAAACTTCGTTTTCACAAAAATACACCCCTCATAAGAGCCCTAAAGATGTTCTGAGGTTGAATACACTAAAAGTATTTTAAGCATCTAGGGACCTACTAAAACATGTTAGAGTTATAATCCTTTAGATCAAAGATAACCAATTATTATAAATTTTGCAGATGGAATTGGCTGCTCTAGAAAAAGTCAAATCTACTTGGATTAAAAACCAAGATGACAGCTTGACCGAAACAGACACTCTGGTACGTATGATTCCGTTTCCTCTTCTAGCCATTTTGAATATCCTCCGCACCTTTGGAAATAAAGGCAGAAAGACTCTTGTGGGCTGGTGCACATCTGTGTTCTTTTCCTCCTGAAGTCCTTACGCGTGGGGTAGAGCTGACCCTAAGACCAGCTCATTGCCCACATTAACAAACCAGAAATGTACCCATTCTGCCCTTTAATCAGATCTCATCTTGGGGTTGAATAGTTTGGATAATTTCTGTTATTTACTTCCAAAAGATGATGACCAGTGTCTTCCCTTGAAAAGCTGTCCTTTTCCCCTTTCATTGGGGAGTTTAAATCAGGAAGTAACCTGACTAGAATTTCATCTGAAAAGATCACTTGTAGTAGTCACATGGCCAAGCAGTGAGCATTAAATCTCTTGAGTGGCTACTGATCACTCCTGCTCCAGGAGTGGGGCTGCCCAGGGTGCAAGCCAAAGCTAGTGAGGCAGAGTGGAGTCGGCTGGGGTGGCCCCCAAGTGAGCCTTGAATTGCACATGCATTCACCGTGCACCTCTGGTGCTAAGCACAGAGGATGCAAAGATGCCTGAACCATGGTCTCTGCCACCAAGTCCCCCTTTCCAGGGGTAGCCACCTGTGCACACCTGGGACAAGACTGTTGGAGGCCCAGGGAAGTGCAGGGGGATGCACTCTGGAGAGAGGTCATCTGAGCTGGCCTTGTAAGACACCCTGCAGTTCATCTAGTGGGATGGGAGGCTGGACACTAGGTGGGAAGGAGAATGCCATCTGATGTGCTGTATCTGAGCCTCAAAGCGAGACCTTCTGGTAGTTGAATGGAGTCCATGGAAGTTATGTTAGACTTTTGTTTTGTTTAATTTTTTTTTTAGTTGTAGTTAGACATAATACCTTTATTTTATTTATTTATTTTTATGTGGTGCTGAGGATCAACCCCAGGGCCTTACAACACGTGCTAGATGAGCACTCTACTAATGAGCCACAACCCCAGCCCCTGGACTTATGTTTAATATAGTAAATAATACTACATTGAGCATCTCATGCACGATGGAGCATTAGGCTTGATTCAAGATTTAAAATGTACTGTATTAACCTGTCCTTGTTCGTTCACCAGCTTCCACTCTTGCCCATTGTGGTCCACACTGCTTGCGACTACTACAAGTGATCTTTTCAGATGAAATTCTAGTCAGGTTACTTCTTGATTTAAACTCCCCAATGAATGATTATATCTCAAATGGAATTTTAACTTAGCATTGAGAGGAAAAAGCCAAATGTCAGAAGCATGCCATAGGATTTCATTTCTGTGGAATTCATAAAGAGGCAGAACTAACCTATGATGGCAGAAGTCAGGGTACTGGCTGGGAATGGGAACAGGCATTTGGGACCTTTCAAGTGTACTGGAATGTTCTGTCTTGGTCTAGTTAAAGGCCCCTGGGGCTATCCTTGCATAAAAATCAAAGTTTATGCTAGGGAGCAGAACACTTGTCTAGTATGGGCCAAGCCCTAGGATCTGATCCCCACCCCACCACTGCTAAATAAATAGATAAATAGACTTTATACTTCAGATCTAAACATTTTACTCCATGGAAGTTATTCCTTAGTAGACATTTTTAAAACTTAAAGGATAGCAAATGCAGGGAGGTAAGCAGGCACACGGCACACATGTGGAAAGCAGTCTTTCAAAAGGCTAGGGCATCAGGGAAGTTGTCATCCTGGGGGCTTATGGGAGATTGACTTGATACCTCGAAGGCCCACTGGAACAGTGCAGAGCTGTTTGAGCTGTTTGCAGTGTCCCAATATAAACACCTTGATCTTAGGAGAACACTCTGGAGTGAGCAGACTGGATGGGTTCTAAGGGGAGGAGGTAAGACTCTTGAAGATTGTCAAAATGATCCAGGAAAGACAGAAGACTAGACTCAGGGTGGGAGGAGGTCGCTGGGTGGAGAAGGAAGTGATTGACTGCCTGGCAGATGCAGGTTGGCTTTGACCAGTGTAAGGAGGCTGCAGGCAGACTTCACAAGGTCCCTAAGCCACAGGTCCTGCCCTGGCAAGGTGTGAGATCCTGCCTCCCCATCTGGGAGCAGGAGTCCCCAACCCCTCTGAGGAAGGCCCATCATCGGCACCGTTCTTGTGCTAAACACCTTTGTAGTCAGAGAGGGCAGAATTGGGAGGGAGCAGATGAAACCCAGCATTGTGGGAGGATGAAGTTAAATTGAACAGTAGTAGCTTCTCCATTGGTGAAGGAATAGTTTTAGAGCCATGCTTCCAGGAAGAGAGTGATTAGATGGCTCTGGTGGTGGTAATGGGCCCTGCAGGCTCTACGGAACTCCTTAGTGGTCAAGTGAGAAGTAACCTTCTTTGTTCCCTTCCTCCATGGCAGGAAATCACCGACCAGGACATGTTTGGAGATATTGGCACAAGTCTGGTTGTACCAGAGAAAGTCAAAACTCCTATGAAGTCCAGCAAAACAGAACTGCAAGGCTCTGCCTCCCCCAGGTACACCAAATTGGAGGGAAGCAGATGACACAGACCCTCAACCAAACTTGGCACAGACTCAGGGACCTAGGGAGGGTGAGAGCTGGTGCAGCTTTGGGGTTGGAAGGGCTACTTGACCCCTCCCCTCCCCTCCCCTCCCATCTCATCCCCTTTCCCTCAGCAAAGTAGAAGGGACACACACACCTCGGCAGAAGAGGAGCACACCCCTGAAGGAGCGGCAGCTCTCCAAGCCCCTGAGTGAGAGGACCAACAGCTCTGACAGCGAGCGCTCGCCTGACCTGGGCCACAGCACACAGGTATTGTAGTCCCCCAGCAAGACCAGGCCCTCTGAGGTTGCTTGGATGTTAACCTCCTCCTTCGACAGCTAGATGGTGAGGAAAGAACACTTGAAATGCAGTGAGTAGAAGACTGTAATGAAAGACCTAAGTGAGAGGAAGCAGACATGTTTGTCATCCACTAGTGGGAGAGAATTGGGCTTTGTGCTGATATGTGGGGAGCAGCCATCAGCTGCTCAGTGTGTGCCCCCTGAAGCAGCACACAGGTCTTGCAGCAATTCTGTAGCCTAAAAACTCATATTGAGGGGGAGCTGGGGTTGTGGCTCTGCTGGAGAGTGCTTGCCTAGCACGTGCGAGGCCCTGGGTTTGATCCTGAGCACCACATAAAAATAAATGAACAAAATAAAGGTATTGTGTAAACTAAAAAATATATATATTAAAAAAAAAAAAAAACTTACATGGGCCAGAATGTTGCACTTTATCAGTGGCTATGTGAAGGTCCAAGGTGCCAAGGTTAGACATCAACTTCTTAAGGCAGACTTGCAATTTATCAGAATCTGCATGAGCAAATAAAATGTCATCCATATAATGTATGACCAGACAAAGCTGTGTAAGAGGCCTGATCACATGAGAGACAAAGAGCTGGCATATTGGAGGGCTATTCTTCATCCCTTGGAGGAGGACTATCCAGTGATATCTCTGGGTGGGTGTCATGGTGTTAGGTTCCCACCCCGTAAAGGCAAAAAAGGGTCTGTCCTGATGTGCTGTAGGTATAGAAAAGAAGCAATTCTTGAGGTCTATAGCAACAATAAAATAGATGCTCGGGATGCTGGCGGGATGAGGAATACCTGAAATTAACCTATCTTTTTCATATATTTATTGGTCTTAAATATTTTTTTTAAATTTATACTTATAGGTGGACACATTATCTTTATTTTATTTTTTTATGTGGTGCTGAGGATCGAACCCAGTGCCTCATGCATGCTAGGTGAGCACTCTACCTCTTGAGCCACAACCTCAGCCCCTTAAATCTTGAAGTAACCTATGTTTCCCATTTTTCTTGGGGATTACAAAAATAGGTGTCTTGTGAAGGCTGGTGGAGGGTTTATTGTGCCCAAGATCTAATTGCTCCTGAACTAGTTGCTTAAGAATTGTTAATTTGGGCGGGGCTGGGGTTGTGGCTCAGTGGTAGAGTGCTCCCCTCACATGTGCGAGACCCTGGGTTCGATCCTCAGCACCACATAGAAATGAATGAGTGAAGTAAAGGTATTGTGTCCAACTAAAAATAAATAAATATTTAAAAAAGAATTGTTAATTTGGGTTCTAGGATAGGCCACTGTTCCACCTAGATGTGATCTGTGGTGTCCCATTCCAGGGGGATGGGCTCTGGCTTAGTGGTCAGCGGAACAGTGGTCCTTAGAATTGGGGAGGCACAGGTCTCCCCGACAGTCCTATTTTGTCATGTATCATTATCTCATCACACAGAGCTTTATCATCAGTAGTTATAACACACAGGGAAGCAGGGCAGCGACCCCACTATCAGCCGCCACCTGGAGCAAAGCCTAAAGCTCTGGATTCTTGCCCTACTTCTGTCCTCTCCTACCTATGGGATCTTCAGTCACTGACTTTTCTGTACCTCAGCTTCCTCATGCAAGGGGCCATGCAAGCCTGAGGAGAAATGAGAAGAAACCAGACCTCGGGCGTGTGTCCTCTCTGAAGCAGTGGCTTCAGAGCTGGGGGCTGGCATACCTCACAGTCTCGCTGTTGTGGAGTTAGGCAGTCAGCCTGTTCATTTCCCTGATAAATATGAAAAGTTTGTGTCCATGTGACTTCCTGAGTTTGACACTATTACATAGCAACAAATGAACCTGAGACCAGAACAGCCCAGTCCCTGGGGTGAGGTATCATCCTTCTGGTTCATCGTCACCCCTAAAACGCCTTTGTTCCTGGGACAGTGGGTCCCTGTGCAGAGCCAGCTGCCACTGTCATTATTTCTCTCCCCACGGCCCTCCTTGCCATTCCCCCACATACCCACTCTCCACACTCACTCCTCTGCTCCCGGTGCGGAAACTGCCACTGTTCCTGCCACCCCTTCACAGGAAGCTCATGTGTCCCTAGCCTGCAGGCGTCCCTGGCAGAACCCCACCGTGCGTGGCTCCTTGCCTGCTGTGTTGCAGGTGTGCCCTCCAAGGACTTTCTGCTTGTCCTTCCTTCTCTCCATTTTGGTCAGGCCAATGGGAGTCTGTATCTTTCACAAATTCCTAGTATCCACACTCTGAATATGCCAGTGCCAAGGGTTCTCCCCACTTCCGGCACAGCTGCCTCTGGCTCCCTGGCTGTGCCTAACAAATGTTTATCCCTGCAGATTCCAAGAAAGGTGGTTTACGACCAGCTGAATCAAATCCTGGTGTCAGATGCTGCCCTCCCGGAAAATGTAATCCTGGTGAATACCACTGACTGGCAGGGCCAGGTAAAGCATTCAGGACCTCACAGGGCTCAGCATGTGCCACCTGAAGCAGCACACAGGGAAGCAGGAAAGTGACCCCACTCTCAGCCCCCACCTGGAGCAAAACCTAAAGCTCTGGATTCTCGCCCTACTTCTGTCCTATCCAACCTATGGGATCTTCAGTCACTGACTTTTCTGTACCTCAGCTTCCTCATATGTTTAGAGGGGAAAAAAAAAAAGGCAGCAAGCATTGGGTCTGGCCCGCCTCCCAGGTGCCAGCTGTGTTGGGCAGCCTTTTAGGAACACCAAGGGCTATAAGATGGCCAGAGCTGCCCCTGGATTTCATGAAAGCAATTCGGCAGGAACAGAGCAGCCCTGCCTGCCTCCTCCCTTCTGTCTGCCCTGTGAGACACTGGTGCCAGGAATGACTGGGGTGTGGTCTCTGCTTAAAGCCCCCTATGTCCTCCCATCTTCCACCATCAGCCTATCTCAGGGTGTCTGTCCCACCCTCTAAGCCAGAAAACCTCACTGCCTCTGTCCAGCCTAGGCCAGAATAACAAAGGATAGGGGCCCTGCAGCTCCTCCTGGGTCTCGTTTGCCCTCTCAGCCCCTCTGGGGAGAGATGTGGCCTGACCTGCCTCCCTGTCCCTTCCTTCCCCCAGTATGTGGCTGAGCTGCTCCAGGACCAGCGGAAGCCTGTCGTGTGCACCTGCTCCACCGTGGAGGTCCAGGCTGTGCTGTCCGCCCTGCTCACCCGGATTCAACGCTAGTAAGGACTCCAGCTTCTTTGCTCCTGCCCTTTTGGAGCTCCTCCACCTCATTCTCCCACCCTGACTCACACAATGGAAGGACCTCCTGGCCTGCAGTGCAGGTCTACGTGTTTGGGGCAGTGGCAGCAAGCTGTAGGGCCTAATGTCCTGGTAGAGTATCAGCTCCTGAGCCCCCTGACTCCCTGCCCAGACTCCTCCCACACCTTGACTTGCCCCAGCAAGAGGCAAGAAGAAAGAACCCAAGGTTTTAAAAAGAGCTTTTACTCTGTTCCCGTAACCACATCATCTGCTTGACAACCAAGAGTCGGTGCTTTCCCCTTCTAGGGCCTTCTTAGAAAGGCCTGTAGTCCCCTCCCATGTATCAGAGAATGAGGCTATCCCAGATGTTGGGCTTGGGCCCATGTAGGGTTCCCAGGTGGCAATGCTGGCTTGTCCCTGTTAGCTCCAGCTCTCCTGTTTCCTTCATTGGCAGATGCTGCCTCTAGACCAGTGCTGTGGCTTGTTGCCTCCCTGTATTGCTTTGCTTATTGGCTTTCTTCTCCCCGTGGCTTGTTGAAATGATTGCAGTCAGAGCTTGGGACCTGCCCTGAGTATGGCTTGCGAAGATCCCCTTTCTCCCCAGCTGCAACTGCAACTCCTCCATGCCGAGGCCAGTCAAGGTGGCAGCTGTGGGAGGCCAGAGTTACCTGAGTTCCATCCTTCGGTTCTTTGTCAAGTCCCTGGCCAGCAAGACCTCTGACTGGCTGAGCTACATGCGCTTCCTCATCATCCCCCTCGGTAAAGTGGGGCAGCACCCAGAAGGAGAGTTAGCCACCAGCAGCTCCAGTTCTGGCAGCAGGGTGGGGGTTGGTCCTAGGACAAGAGCATCAGGGAGACCAAAGGCCCAAGCCATGGCTGGGGACAACTGCTGCCCACCTTTTCATTTGCTAACCCATTTTACCTTCTCTGGTTTTCCATCCACCAGGTTCTCACCCTGTGGCCAAATACTTGGGCTCAGTCGACAGCAGATATAGTAGCACCTTCCTAGATTCTGGCTGGAGAGATCTGTTCAGCCGCTCAGAGCCCCCAGTGTCAGGTAAGGGAACCTCCACCCGAGCCAGTACCAGGGTCACAAGACAGTGCAGCTGAAGGGGGCTTTTCCTCCTCAGGGCCCCCGTTCCCTGTCACTGTGCCCATACTTCCTTGGTGAGTATTCATTAAGTGCAGCTCTTCCACTTGGGGCCTTCTCCAGCTGCTGTGCACCCTACTGCTGCTTAGCCCCTTGTAGGAACGAAATGTAAGAAGCAAGAAATCACTGAGCAGTCTCTTGATAAGTGAGTGACGCTGTACCAGCTGGTGTTTCCCTGCCACCCAGTGAAGTTAGTGGTATCAGAGTGAGGTTGCCATAGACAGGACTGTCCTTTGACTCACAGTCCCTTTGATTCAAAGGGGTAGCCAGGCATGGTGGCACACTCCTGTAATCCCAACAGCTTGGGAGGCTGAGGCAGGAGGATCACAAATTTGAGGCCCTAAGCAACTTAGTGAGATCCTGTCTCTAAATAAAATATAGAAAGGGCTGGAGATGTGGCACAGTTGTTTAATCCCTGTGCAAAAAAAAAAAAAAAGATGGTGGATAGAATAAGCAAAACTCAGGGGATTTTAGAGCCTCTCCATCCCAGATCCATGTTCCTTTCCTGGGTCTCAGGAGGGCACTCTCCCAGGGTTTGTGGGTTGCCAGCTGAAATGAACAGGCCAATCCCTCCTGGCTTTTCTGCAGAGCAATTGGACGTGGTGGGGCGCGTGATGCAGTATGTCAATGGGGCAGCCGCTACACACCAGCTGCCTGTAGCTGAAGCCATGCTGACCTGCAGGCATAAGTTGTAAGTCTGACTTGGGGGTTTCTTACAGTTGAGGTGGGCTCTGGAAGTCTGGAGAGCTCCTGTTGTTCACATTCTCCTTCTCCACACCCCTTTTCCTGTCACAGGAGCCCAAGAGCATTTGCAGGTCTTTTACTTCCTCTCTTGCAGGCACCCCCCTCCTCACCCTGGGCCTCCCAGCTCACGAGGTCCTGGGCCTGAATTAGTTAACTCCTCTCCCGTCCCCTCAGTACTGAAGCAGCCCATCCTAGGGCTGAAGTCACCTGTGCGGAGCAGGCAGTATAGTTTGCACAGTTGGGTCCTTTGCCCTAATTTTGTGTGCTCCACATGTACAGTGAGTAACAGACCCTCCTCCTGACACTGAGATGTCTCGTGAAGATGTAGCACAATGTTCTAGACTCCTGTAGACCACTGTGGAATATGAAGGGCTTATTTCCCCACTGCTCTGCTCAGTCACATCTGCTAACTCTAAAGCTTGTCTGTCTCCCAACAGCCCTGACGAAGACTCCTATCAGAAGTTTATCCCCTTCATTGGCGTGAGTATTGACTCCCATTCTCTGCACCCCATTCTCATGGGGACAGATTTTGCCCCCTGGGAAACATTTTTGGTTATCACAGCTGGGAGTATGGTGCTCCTGGCATCTAGTGGGGAGAGGCCAGGGATCCTGCTGAACCTCCTCTAGGATGCAGGACACAGTAGACACAGTGTGGCCCCAAAGGTCAGTAGTGCCAAGGTAGAGAAGCCCTGGGCCAGGACACATACTGGGCTGTCGATATGATTTTTATTTCTATTTTTTTTCTATTTTATTTATTTATTTGCAGTACTGCGGATGGAACCCAGGGCCTTGTGCATGCTAGGCCAGTATTCTACCACTGAGCTGCCCCAGCCTTCAGCTGTCCCTTTTAGGGTTATCCTTTCCCCACATCATGAACTATCCCTGGATTCATCACTGGTATCTCCTGCTTATTAGATCAGGCCCTGAATTTGGAGCCTGTAGATCCTGGAATGAAATCCAGAGCATGGCTTCTACAGGCTCAGGGAAGGGAAATAGTGAAGTGTGGTCTTCTGGGCAGAGGTCCATGAATCAGAAACTTCTATCTCCAGGCTCAGATGGACCACTGAGAAGAAGGGCTCTTCCTCTGCTTAGTCAGGAAGAACCTTTATTAGTGAATTATACAATAAAGGAAGAATTCTTAGATGCCTTTGGTGTCAGGTATACCAACTGTTGCTCTGTTTGTTGGTGAGAGCTGGGCCCAAGCTCAGACTGACCTAACTAGTTAGGGGCCCAGACAGAGCACCCCACAGAAAAGGACCAAAAACTTGTGTTTCTGCTTCTGAGGTGTTCTGATTTCTCTTTCCAACCAGTTTGTATCTTTTTCTGTAATATCCTTGAGGATCCTGCATAGCCTTTGGGGAGAAGGGACAGTGAAGTGCAGATAGACATGCTCAATTCCTCACTATCCCTAATCACTGAATGTTCAAATCTCTGGGTATCCTGAGTAATCTTAGTTGGGGGAATGGACAGCCCTCCTCAGGCTTCTGGGATGTTCATATAGTTATACCGCTGCAGGCCATGGGACCCTGGTCACAGCCCAAGCTGTCAGTTTGACTCATGTCTTCATGGAACTGGGGATCGATCGACGCTTACTCTGGTCTCCCAGCCCAAGAGTTAAAATATGAAAAATGTCATAGGGACATAGCTCAGTAGTAGAGCACTTGCCTAGGATATGTAGGGTCATGAGTTCCATCCTGAATTTTGTTCCTCTCAGTGAGTGAATGGCAGCAGTGCTCTCAGCAGCCTGACGAAAACTGCTGCCACCTGCGGTCCCCTTCACTCCAGCAGCCCAAACCCAGCTGCGTTTCTGACCCCACCTGTCACTCAGACCACAGGAGATAGTCACCAAGTTTGCCTGTAGCCTCTAGCATCCTTTTGTGACCACTGGAGGGCTCCCTCTGTCCTCTCCATAATAGTCTATGGGGAATCTAAAATTCCTGAGATGGCCCCTTTATGGGCACTCCAGATTCCAGGAAGGTAGAAAGAGGAGGGCTGGTGTCTGCACTGATTCAGTATGTTCAGTTGAGCTGGCTCACACAGAGCATGGCTGCCATGAGACATGCCTGTCCCCACAGAGATGGAGCTGGCTTCCTGGGACCCTACCTATGTAAATTGAGATCACTACACTAACTGGTTCCTGCCTTCATATGTGCCTTGCCCATTTCCCCAGAGAAGAGCTGCAAATTCCCATGGGCCCTCCTTATGTTGCTTGGACTGGGCTTCCTTTCTTTTTGTGGTATTGGGGTTGGAACCTAGGGCCTGCACAGGCTATACCCAGCCCTATCCCTTAAGCTCTGGGCTGTTCCAGGCTTATAAAGATTTTCTGAGCCTATGATAAAATTGTGTGTATGATGGCTGTTGTGCTGGCCCTGTTTCCTGTTGGATCATACTTGCCTAAAGGACTTACTGAGCATGTCTTCCCTCCTCCAGGTGGTGAAGGTGGGCCTAGTTGAAGATTCACCCTCCACTGCAGGTGAGCCTGGGCCCCTGGGCTCCTCTTGGGTGAGATCATCTCTCTGGTGCAATGGTCAGAAATTGGAGGTGCTGAGTGTTCTGGGGAAGCAGCTTGAGCAGGAAGATGTGAGCCTTGCTGTGCAGCTGTGTGGGGAGGGGAGGCAGGAGCAGCCCAGGGCTCAGGAGGAAAGCAGGGCTGCCCCTAAGAAAGTGGCTCCTCCCTCCCTGCCATCAGCAAGTGAGGATGGCTGCCTCTGACTGACAGTGTTCATCTCCCGACAGGTGATGGGGACGATTCACCTGTGGTCAGCCTTACTGTGCCCTCCACATCTCCACCCTCCAGCTCAGGCCTGAGCCGAGATGCAACAGCCACCCCTCCTTCCTCCCCATCCATGAGCAGCGCCCTTGCCATTGTAGGGTAAGCTCTCGCCCAGACCAGTATGTTATGCCCTGTCCTTCAAGCCAGGCCCAGCAACCTAACTCTTCCCAGGCACAGACACACTGGCCTAAGAAGGTCACACTGGTGAGAGAACTCAGAGGCCAGTCACCAGCCAGCCAAGTCATTGGACAGCTCAGTGCAGTGAGAGGCATGTCCAGCCTGGCAGGCCTTTTATGGCTGTGAGGTGTGATGCAGGTGTCTTGTTATAGGACTCACTGGCATGTGAGTGGCTCTGTGGTGTGTCCACGGTGCTGGCGTGGGCAGGTTACTGGGCTCCAGTTTCATCTTATGTGTAGTAGAGGTGAGTTGGCCACCTTGGGGACTATTGTGTAGCTTATAAATAGGAACCAAGTATCAGTTGGGGCACGCTGTGGTGTGGTGCCTTGGTCCAGTGGTCCCCGCCCTCCTGGAGCTCGGGCTCCCAGGCTAGGCCTGAACCGCAGAGGTGGCAAAAACCTCATGACTGTGGGGTGTGGCGAAGCGGGGAGGAAGTCTTAAAGAATCTCAAGTACCTAAAGCTTAGCTGGAGAGCCAGGGAACCCTTTCCTGCCAGGCCTGAGGAAGGGGAGGGGGATGAGAAGAGGCTTTTAGGCCATGGCCAGGAGCAGAGAGCAGCATTCTTTTTCTCTTTCTTCTGCCTTTACCTTTTTCCTTTCACCTGAGAGGGAGGCACTGGGCAGTGGCTTTTCCAGAGGCCTCAGTGAGAGTGTCATAGCCCTGGACCTGGGATCCCCATCCTGTCCTCCCACCCTCTCTTCCTCCTCTCCTCCGTGGACTTCTGATTTTTCTGGAAGGGACAATGTAGGAAAAATAACCATGCTCTGCTCCAGAGACCTGCTGGATCCAGGCTTCCAGGAGCCCTGTTTTCTCTCAGACCCCCCACTGCCTAAAGATTTCTGTCCAGCATAAGTTTGGGGAACCTTGAATCCAACCCCTACCTCAACCTCCTTTCTCATACAATATATGCTTTTTATTTTATTTATTTATTTAATGGACTAAAAATATAAGGCAGAAAGAAAAAATCAGATGATTTTCATAGCCGTGTGCCTATTGTATCTGCCACCTCCTTTCAAGAAACCATCAGCCCTTTCCCTGGGAGCTAAAATTATCCCTGAGCTAAAAGTGCCCCATGTCAGCGAGAGCACAGGTCAGCATCCCCCCGCTCCAGAGCTGCTCTGCAGCCACTCTGGCTCTTCAGCCCTCTGCCTCTGGGCACCAACTTTGCTTGCTGGGAGCATGTGTGCATGTACAAGGATCTGCGTGCCTGTGTGCACTCTGCTTCACAAAGTTTCCCACTTCTCTCACCCTGTGATAGTTTTACTTGGGCCTTTATCCTCTGCTGGTTTTGTTCTCAGATCAGCCTGATTCTTGATACCCACATGAGCTGCTGCTGATTCTGTGTGACTGGAGGAAGCACAGCCACTCAACTGGACTTGCTCCCCATCTCCTGCTCCAGGAGGCTGGCAGCCCCTCTTCCCAGTTTCTGGCCCATGTAATTGGGCTCTGAGGAAAAAGCTGATCTCTTGTTTTCATCCCATTTCTCCAGGAGTCCCAATAGCCCATATGGGGATGTGATTGGCCTCCAGGTGGACTACTGGCTGGGCCATCCTGGCGAACGGCGAAGGGAAGGTGACAAAAGGGACGCCAGCTCTAAGAACACCCTCAAGAGTGTCTTCCGCTCAGTACAGGTTTCCCGCCTGCCCCATGGTGGGGAAGCCCAGCTTTCTGGCACCATGGCAATGACCGTGGTCACCAAAGAGAAGAACAAGAAAGGTAAAGTGCCATGTGAGGCCAGAGAAGTGCAGGGGCCACCAGGCCTCCTCCCTTCTTTCAGGATCTGAAAGACAATTTGCTTTCACCTGGTGGGGGGGGGGGGTCTCAGTGGTAGAGTGTTTGCCTGTTATATGCAGAGCCCAGTATGGCAAAAAGGAAAAAAAAAAGTCTGTGGGTGGGATGCAGTACACTTATCACGTGATCAGCCTGGGACCCAGTGAGAACACCCTGCCTTCCCCTGGGGGAAACACCATACCTTATATAATGCAGGAAACTGAGGTCCCAGCTGCTGAGCAGCAGCACCTCAAGGACTGAGGCCCTTGCTGCTGCAAAGTACAAGGAGCCTTTCTGACCTTTGCCCTCAAGGTCGGACTATGGGACAGAATGACCATGCCCCAGCCATGGTCATCGTGACCCATTGAGCAGAGCTTTCACATCCAGCACGGAAGAACTCCCCAAAGAAGCTTTATGAGCAGAAGGATATAACTATTTTAGGAATTAAGGGGAATCAGTCCTTCCAGATAAAGAGGGGTGGCTTGGGCTGGGGTTATTGTTCAGTGGTAGAGCGCTTGCCTAGCATGTGTGAGGCACTAGGTTCAAATCTCAGCTCCGCATATAAATAAATGAATAAAATAAAGGTTCATTAACATCTATCTATCTATCTATATCTATATATATATATTTATCTTAAAAAGGGGCGGGGTGGCTTAAAGCCCTAGAGGCAGAGTTGTAGAGGCAGGGTCCTATGTTCTGTGTGAGAGGCAGGAATCCCCTTAACCAGGCTGCTGTCCTTGTAGATTGCCACTCTTCTAGCTGGTTGGAACCCCACAATTCCAGCTGTGCACCAGCAGCAGCTGAGGACCCTGCCTCCTGGGCTGGCAGAGCAAGAGCAGATGGGCTTCTTGCTGTGCATGCTTTCCACCCTACAGCATTCCCCAGGGCCCTGGGCAGGGGCTGTGCAAGGCCTAGGGCCAAAACCTGCACACTACAGCAAAGGATTTGCTGAGAGTGGGGAGCTGAGCAGTGCCCTCTGTATCAGTATCCTTGCCTCTTTCCTGGGGCCAGGGTAGAGTTAATGCAAATACCTGCCCCCACATCATCTCCTTTGCTGTAGGCCCAGCAAGCCCCAGACAGGGAGCTAGGCCCCTGCCCAAGGTGTCTAGAACATTTCGGCTAGAAGGGACTTCAGAGACCATCTAGCCCCAGGTCTTGACTGTTCAGATGAAGATAGGCCCAGGAAAGGATGCAGGAATGTGTAGATCCTGACCTGTGGCCTGAGCCAAGCAGGAAGGGAGGAGGACAGGCCTTTTGCCAATTATCTCCCCTTGCCGCAGGAAGAAGGAAGCACTGGGGTTGGGGAGGAGGGGGATGGCTGTTTCCCAGGGCTGCAACAGAGATAGTTTCTGCTGGCTTTGCAGTTCCCACCATCTTCTTGAGCAAGAAACCCCGGGAAAAGGAAGTGGATTCTAAGAGCCAAGTCATCGAGGGCATCAGCCGGCTCATCTGCTCCGCCAAGCAGCAGCAGACTATGCTGAGAGGTGTGGTGATTTTGATGGTCCTCCCCAAGGGACAGGGAGATGACCTCAGCTGCCCCATCACCTCCTACTTCCCTCTTGCCCCCAGTGTCCATCGATGGAGTCGAGTGGAGTGACATCAAGTTCTTCCAGCTGGCAGCCCAGTGGCCCACCCATGTGAAGCACTTTCCAGTAGGACTCTTCAGTGGCAGCAAGGCCACCTGAGGCCCTGCCTCCTGGCTACTCTCCCTCCTGGCACTGCCATCCAGCCTCACCGCCTGCGGGCAGGGGGAGGCCAGCAGGCCGGGCCCAGAACCCCTTTCCTGGCACTGGGGCCAGCCCTCCACATGCCCAGTCCTGAAGGACACTGCCACTGGGGATGCTGCCCTCCCCTCCCCACTGCCCAGCCCCATTCCTTACTACCCCTCCTCCCTCCTGCTCCAGTCCCAGGGCAGGTGGGTTCTGTCTTCTGGTGCCCATGGTCCCTGGAATTGAGTCCTGCAGGCCTTCCTTCTCCTGGCCCTACCTCTTTCCTTCTGTGGCACCAGTTCCCTTCCTGGAAATAGGAAATGTGGGATCCTGGTCCACAGTGGGAGAGCCCAGGTCTCCCCACTCCCACCCCAGCCATCAGGCTCTCATTTTCCAAGGCCCCACTGCCAAATACCACTCACCCACCTGCCCCCAGTGGGGCAGGCCAGAGCCACTCCCCACTCCTGTAGGGACCTCCTCCTGTCCATGACTTCCCAGTGGAGGGTGAGGGGCAACTGAGTGATGCCGTGTGTTTCTGGAATGGAGGGGCCTCCCCCATGCACGACTTCCTATCCCAGCCCACCCTGTCCTTGTATATGTCAGGTTTCCTGAGCGTTTCTTCGGTTCTCTGCACAGCCAGTCCCTCGGTTGTTTATGTAACCCCCCGTGCACCATCCTGTCCTGTGGCTTCCTCTCGCTGGTGATGTTCTTCCCTCAGCCTTCCTGCTCCTTCACCCAGCACAGCTCTGCCGGGCATGAGAGGTGGAGGCAGACCCTCTGTCCACTGGCCGTGTATCTCCCTTTCCCATGTCGACTTGTCTCCCTCATCCTCCTACCTCCTCCATGTCAGGGCAGCTGGGCAAAGGCCTCTCCACCAGGTCTCCCCTCCAGCGGCCTCTTTTCCTCCCTCTTGACACCATGGCAGATCCTGAGCCCTTCCTTAGCTTCATCCAGCTGTTCTCAGGAGAGGCTGAGGGCAAGGACACAGAGCCAACGCTCGGCCACCATGCCACTGGCACTCCAGAGCTTCTCTATCACCCTCACTGCTCCCTAGAAGTTGTGGCACAGAACTGCATTTTGAAAGTGTTTGCTCACTCTCCATGCCTCCCCCAAAGTCCTCTAGCCCTTCCCTAGGCCTGGCCCTGCTGTCCAGAGCATTTCCTGGGCCCGAGGGTGGAGGTGAGGGTGGGAGGACGGGGTGAAGTTGATTTTTCATTCAATAAACTGGTGATTTCTTACCAACTGCCTTGGGCTTCTGTGCCCATGACTGTCATCCAGGCTTTCACCCCACCCCAGAAGGACACAGCATAACTCCACTCAGAATCAACTAGGAACCTAGGTGGAAAAGAAGTGCACTCCCACTTTTTCCATTACGGAAACCAGTATGATGATGTCTCACCCAGCCTGAGGCAGGCAAAGTTCAGAAATAGGACTGATTTCCCACCAAACTCCATTTTCCCCCAGGACCCTCTGTCCCCAGTCTCCAGTGTGCCTAACAAGGCAGTGGCATGTGAAGGGATGGTTTCTCCCTTCTGAAAAATCTGAGGCTTTGCAAAGGGGTCTTTGCCTCTTAGGTGGCAGAGTTGGGGCTTGGGTTTCTCTTTGGAGTTTACTTTCCTGCCCGTCCTTGATACGAGATATGAAACCATCATAGCTGATGCTTCCTGACACCTGGGTCCACACACAGCCTCCTGGAAAGAAGTGTCTAGAGCTGAGAGCAGGGACAGGATACAGCCCAGGGGTGCAGCAGCCAGGTAGGGCAGGCTGTTGCTGGCCTCAGACAGACTCCCCAAGCCCTGTGGCATGTCCTAACCAGGGTCTCTGGGACCCAGCTACATGACCTGGCAGGAAACTTCCTGAGCCTAGATGAGGGCAGGGGCACTTCCACAGGGCAGAGTGGACAGAGGACAGCTGTGTGCAAAACTCTTCAAAAGCGCTATCTGGCCTCTACTTCTTCCCACTCCCCTTAGGCTTTATTTCTCAATACCAGTCAAAATTCCCTTGTCAGAGATACAACCTAGGTTGCCAAACCCAAGGGACAGTGTTTTCCTTTGGCCTATCATCAGCCTTTGATGCAAATGACCATTTCTCCCTTGAACTTTTTTCCACTAGGCCTTAGACTGTGGACCATACCTGCTATCCTCTCACCTCAAATGGCCATTGTCCCCTCCATTGACCTCTTCAGCCTAGGAACTTGGAATACTCTGGGCTCTGCCTCTCCTGTCTCTCCAGCCCCCATTCCTGCCCTAGAGGGAGCTTACTGTGCCCGATAGCATGAGCTGCACTCAGGAGATCTCTTCCCCTACAAGTGGAAACTCCACTCTTCAGTTGCCAAGGGTGAAAACTTGGGAATCCTCCTTGATTCCTCTTTTTCTCACTCCCAACATCCAGTCTGTCAGCCATCCTGGGCTCTCCCTTCAAGACAAATCCAGAAGCCAACGGCTCCTCGCCTTTCTCACTGCCAGGATTATCCCTTGTCTGGATACTGCGATAGTCCCATTACTTCTCTGCCTTTACAACATTTTTTAAAAATGTTGATCAGATAGTTTTAAATTGCTGATCTGAAATATCCAGTGACTTCCCATCTCACTAGAGTACAGAGCCTCCTGGTAACCTTCAAGGCCTAGCAGTTCCCCGCCAGGAACTGCCTAGCTCTTATTTTCCCCTGGGGGCCTTTGCACAAGTCATTCATCCTACTCCTGCCCCCAAGCCTCTGTGGCTGCACCCTCATTCATGTCTCAGCTTAAAATCTCTTCAGGAGAGCTCTCCTTCTCTTACCTTTCCTTCTTTTCTGACTAGCACTTCTTGCTCCTCAGCATTTAATTATTCATTTGTTTGCCTCTCCCACTAGAATATAAGCAACTCCAAAGAGGGGGGAAAAAATCTCTCCTTTTAGAGAATCAGACAAGACTGCAAAACTTCTGTTTGCAAGCATGCATGCAGTCATGTCTGATTCTCTACATCTCCTGCTAGATCTTCAGCAGCAGGATTTATTGCATAGGTGTGTGGTAAATATGTGTTGACAGAATGAATGAAGATTCCCTCTCTCATTCTGCTGGAATGGGGTCCCCAATCCAGATGAGCCTTGCAAGACACTTTAACCTGCAGCCCAGAGGACACCTGTTTTTCTGGTAGGCTCTGGAATAAGAGGATGGACTTAACCCTGAGCCAAGAGGAGGAGGAGGGAGGCATTAAATTTCCCAAGATGCCAAGCACCAGACAACTCAAGTGAAGGCTCTGGCTTACACCTTGAGACAGCTCTGTCCTGTCACTGACAGAGACATCATTTAATGGTGAGGAAGTAGCATTGTGGTGCAGAAGGAGAAACAACCCCTATCTAGCCCACACACCAAGGGGGTTTATATATTTATTTTTTTATTTTTATTTTTTGGGGGTGGGGTACTGCAGACTGAACCTAGGGCACTTTACAAACTCAGAGCTTCATCCCCAGTCCTTTTTATTTTTTATTTTAAGAGATCTTGCTAGGTTGCTGAAGCTCTCCTCCAATTTGAAATCCTCCTGCTTCAACCTCTCGCATCACTGGGATTACAGGTGTATGCCATCACATCCAGCTTCAGTGAAGTTTTTTATTAGAATGTTTTGATTTACAGAAAAGTTGCAAAGATGGTACAAAGAGTGGCTGTAGGGCTGAGGATACAGCTCAGTGGTAGAGAACTTGCTTAGCATATGCAAGGCCCTGAGTTCCATCCCCAGGACCACAAAAAAAAAAAAAAAAAGTGACTCTATACCCAGTCTCCTGCCCCCCAACTATTGTGAACATGTTATGTTTGTGTAGTAAAGTTGTCATAACTAACGGCACTTGCTGCTAATATGATGTTGCTGATGATGGTGACCTGGCTAAGGTGTTATCTGGGATTCCTCACTATGAAGTCTGTACCATATGGAAAGAAATCACTGAGCAGGGGACAAAATTGGGGGGAATGAGTTTACCTGCAGCATTTGGAATTCTTCTGTATGGCAGATTTCAGACTGATGTTTTGTTTTTTTAACAGATACAACATTTTTTAATACCTTCATTTTTTTTAATTTATCCATTTTTTTAATGTGGTCCTGAGGATCAAACCCAGTACCTCACACAAGCTAGGCAAGTGCTCTACCACTGAGCCACAACCCCAGCCCCAGACTGATGTTTTAAACAACTTCTTTCATCACCCTGATGCTGTGTCCAAGGACAGAGCATTAGTAGCTATCATGTCACCTCTCAGGCATGTTCTTTGAGCCAGGCCTCTGCTGAGCACTTCACATGATTTGCTAAATTGAGTCCTCAGCCCTTTAATATCAATGCTACAGCCGCCTCCTTTGTGCAAGGTCAGAGAGCCACCTCTCCCAGCTCTTGGTCCTCACAGCACAGTCAGCTCAATCCTCATCTGGCCAGAGTGGGACTCCTGCTTCCTGGCACTCCTCCCCACATCTCCCCAATCTTAGTAAATGGCACCAGTATCCATCCTGATACTCAAGCCAGAAACCAGCTCATCCGGCACGGCCCCTCTTCCCAACTCATCAGTGACCCTATCCGTTCTGCTTCCCAGATTGCTCCCAAACCTATGCAGTACCTTTCCCAGGTTGGAGCTCTGCAGTGCCTAAGTATGACGCACTGAGGTGACACTTCACCTCTGAGATCTTCCTAAAATCTCGAACCTCATTGTAGGCATAAGAAAAATATCAGGCTTGGATAATGGTGCATGCCCGTAACCCCAGTGGCTTGGGAGACTGAGACAGGAGGATCATGTGTTCAAAGCCAGCCTCAGCAATGCAGTGAGGCCCTGACTCTAATAAAAAATTTAAAAGGGGGGCTGGGAATGTGGCTTAGTGGTTAAATGCCTCTAGGTTCAACCCCAGTTGAGGAACAGTTCAAAGAGTACCTGACTTGTATTCCTCAAAACTGGGGAACACTGGGGTTATGTTATAGCTCATTGGCAGAACATTTGCCTCACATGTACCAGGCCCTGGGTTGGGATATAGCCCAACCATGTCCTTCAGGCCACAGGGTCTGGCTCCAGTTACCTTCTCCCTAAGGCTCTCACTTGAGTCACATGGCCCTGTCCATCATCACAGACATCTAGTCTCACTGGGCCTAAACTATAGTTCTTCCTAGCTTGCAGAATCATTCCTTTTCCTTCGAGCAGCTTCCTGTTGTGGTCCTCTGAGAGGTTTCCCCACCTCCCTGAAGCCCAGCTGTTGTCAGTCTCTCTTGGCCCTTTGTTCAATCACAGTTCACTGTCATCTGCAGTATTTTTTGCCACCTTGAGAAAGAGTAGGGCCTTAAGACCCTTACCAGACACAGATCAGCTGAGTATCCATATTTCTTTTTTTTTTTTTTTTTGAGATGGGATCTCACTATGTTGCCCAAGGTAGTATTGAACTTGACCTCCTGGGCTCCAATGATCCTCCATCTCAGCCTCCCAAATGCTGGAACTACAGATATATGCCACCAAGCCTGGTAAGGAACCAGATTTCAAACCCAGGTCTTCCATCTCCTGATTATCTCAACCCTCCATACGCCCAGGAGTCATGAGGTTCCTGCTGTGGGTCAGCTCCTGTCCTAGGTATGCTGACACAAGGATGCACACACAGTTGGATCCCTACCTTTTCAGGCAAGCAGGGGAAGAAGTGAACAAGTGTCACACAGCGCTACAGGATGCACAGGAAGGACATCTAACTCAGACTGGGAGCATCCAAGCCGTCCCAAGGGAAATGACACCTGAGTGGTGTCTTTTAAGACGCCTGACAAGCTGGATGTTCTGGTACAAGAACCAGCATGTAAAAATCAGATAAGAGTGCAACCTATGCTGAGAACCACATATGGTTCAGTGTGGCTGAAAGGGATGGTGTCCTGCAGAAGAGAAAAGAGCCCAGGGCATGAGGACCTTGTGGCTACTATTATTACTTAATATTAAGGTAAGTGCAGTGGCTCACACTTGTGATCCCAAAACTCAGGAGGCTGAAGCAGGAGGATCAAGTTTGAGGTCAGTCGCAGCTACTTAAATAAACCCTGTCTCAAAAAAAAAAAAAAAAGGCTGGGGATGTGGTAGAGTGTCATGCTTGCATGCATGAGGCCCTAGGTTTGATCCCCCCCCCCAAAAAAATAGTATTATTATTATTATTTTTTTTTTTGGTACCAGGATTAAACCCAGGGGCATTTAAGCACTGAGCCACATCCCCCAGATCCTTTTTATATTTTTTTTAGAGACAGGTTCTCACTGAGTTACTTAGGGCCTTGCTAAATTGCTGAGGATGACTTTGAACTCACAATCCTCCTGCCCCAGCCTCCTACTAAGCTACTGGGATTACAGGAGTGTGCCATTGTGCCCATGAGTATTACTTCTTATTACTATCTTAGAACAAGGATTGGGCTCTTGATCCTGAGATAACAGGGAACTAAAAAAGGGTTTCAGGCAGAGAAACAAGATAATGGAATTGAAGCTGAGCCGGCTATGCCCACCAGAGGACACAGGACCTGTGTCCAGACCAGGCAACAAGTTCAAGGGCTGTTGCAGCATGTTTTAGTCAACTTTTTTGTTGCTATGACCAAAAGACCTGACAAAAACAACTTGGCTCACAGTTTCAGAGTTCAGTCCGTGGTCAGCCGCCTGTATAGCCTTGGGCCTGCGGTGAAGTGGACGTCATAGCAGAAGGGCATGGCAGAGGAAAGCTGCTCAGTCTGTGAACGCCAGTAAGCAGACAAAATGTCACCCCCAAAGGCATCCCCCACTGACCTATTTCCTCTGGCCACACACTTCCTACCTACAGTTACTACCAGTTAATCCATATCAATGGATTCATCCACTGATTGAGTTAAAGCTCATAATCCAGTCACTGTACTAGAGCATTCCTGCATTGTCTCACACATGAGTTTTTGGGGGATACCCTGTATATAAACCATAACAGTGATTTAGAAACAATGTGACAAAGACATAGACTAAGGAAAGGGTAGAAGGGTGGGAGAAAACTCACATAGGCCTGAGAGTGATTTAGGAGGCAATCAACAGGTTTGCTGGGCTGATTAGAAAACAGGGCTGAGTGTGTCAAGGACAGGACTGGCTATCTGCCCATACGAGGAGCAGATGGTGAAGCATCCCTGCGGATTTGGACAGGAGATGGTAGGCAAGGTCCAGTGTTAGAGGCATGCATGCTGATCCACAGTAGGGGCTGAATATCTGGGTCTTAACTGGAGACAGAGGTAATGCAAGGAAGAGGGCAAATCACCATGCACCCATCCACTCCATCCAACCACGCAGACTCCCCCCAGCAGCACCACCTTCTCACTGCTGTTCAGCCTTTCTGTCTCCCCTCACCTGTGGCTCACTTCATTCTCAATGTGTTTTCTCTCTGGCAGTACTATAAGCAGAGACTCACACTCCCTGACACAGGGTCTGTCAAATAGTGAGCTTGGTGGCGGTGATAATAAATAATTATGAAGAACAGTGTCTGTTATGTGCAGGTTTAATGTGAGAACTTTGGGCCTTTTTTTTTTTTTTTTTAATCATCTGACAAATAGAGACACACAGGGCTGGGGATGTGGCTCAAGCGGTAGCGCGCTTCCCCTGGCATGCGTGCTGCCCGGGTTCGATCCTCAGCACCACATACCAACAAAAATGTTGTGTCCACCGAGAACTAAAAAATTTTTAAAAATTTAAAAAATGGCTTTGACCTTGGCTGAGTCTGACCCCTATGTTCCCTCCCACTGAGCAGGGCAAGGACCCTTCTATCCTGGCTGGGAGGGTACAGAGTTGCCATATAGCTGCTGGGACAGGAGCCAGGGACTGACTTTAAGGAGACCTCAGAACAGACTTGATCTTGGCTCAGTGGTGGGAAGAATCTAACAAGCAGAAGTGGGAAGACTCCTCAGGAAGAGGGGGACATGGTGGTCTTTAAGGAACCACTAATCTTGAGCACTCGTGGGGGAATCTACAGAGGTATCAAAGGGGATGAGATTGTTGAAGAAAGTGCCCCAGCCACTCAAAGAAAAGGAGGGAAGCCAGAGGAAAAAAGAAAGCCAATTTCAGTGGGATGGGTGCTTCTGAGGATCTGAAAGGACAGGGTAGAAGCAGTGAGAGTGATCTTCAGGGAGAAGAGCATTAAATATCAAAAGTAGCAAGAATGTTCCCGGGCATGGACAGGGGCAGGGGGCTGCTGAGGACTGCAGAAAATGGCAGAAGGAGCTGAATCACCATCAGGCATGGGCACGGATTCCTTCGTTCATTCTCCATTTACTGAGCAGCCATCAGCAGCCTGGCAGGAGACCAGCAGCTGCGGGGGAGGCGCAGGACTGAGCAGGATGAACAGTGTCTTCCCTCTAGAGATGCACAGTGTAATCCTCAGGACCAGATAAAAAAGCAAGTGGCTGAAAAGGTTGAACAAATGCAAGGTTAAGTGCTGAAAGCAAGATAAGGGCATAAGAACTGGCAGGGAAAGGCCCAGTCCTCCCTCCACCAGGCACCAGGGACACAGGGCCAGCCGCCTAAGGAGAGGCACAGCGGACCCACAGAAAGCCAGCCATCAAGGGAGATTGAAAACTGCTCTCTACCTACCTGGGAAAAGGTGATAAAGGAATGTGCTCCTTCATTAGGCAGAAAGAAAGCACAGGTAAGGAGGCAGTGTGCGTACCTGGTATGTTCTGTGCAGCCCATGGGCCTGTAGATGCAGGTGAAGTACATGTGGGCACTGGGTGCCTCTGCCCCTGGGTGAACCCGCTTCAGGCTGTGTCAGGGGTATGCACCTGTATTTTTGCATGGGTGTGAACATGCAATTTAGTCCCAGTTCTCTTATCTCCTTTCTGTGTGTTCAGTCTCCCTCACACTCTTGGGGACAAAACAACTTGCATTCTAGATTTGAAAGGGATGTAGTGGTCGCTGAGAACAGCAGGATAAAAAAATAAGCCCCTGCTCCCTCAGTTGGAGAGCTGCTTCCCCTCACTGGGCCCCAGCTTCCTTACCTGTAGAACAAAGGCATTGAGACAGCACCTTTCAACCCAGACTGCACATCACAGGATCCAATGAAAGGTTTTAAAAAAGAGGTGCCCGGGGACTATCAAATCTCAGTCCTGGAGGGACAGACTTCCAACAAAGTTCCCCAAGGGCTTCTGCAACCCAGTCTTACTAAGGAAAATAAAGGTGACCTAGCTCAGATTCTTCTCTCCCAATTATCTGGACATGTTGGCAAGTTTGGGTGCAGTCTTGATGGAGCACACAGGTAGGCTTATCAAACCATAGCCAGGGTGCCCCTTGAAGATGGCCAATGTGAGGACTGAAGGACACCAGATGCTAGGTTCCTCAGGGATTCTAGAGGAAAACTGACCAGCTGAAATTGGCAGGGATAAATGAGCTGGGCTCTGATGCAACTAGCACAATCAATAGAAATAGTAAACTTGTAACAGAGGTGCTTCTCTGGGGTGGGGCATTGGATGACTGGAAAACTGCATTTCCCTGCAACTTGTGTATATGCCTTTTGAATGCTACATCATGTGAAAGTATAAACTAGTTGGAAATAAAAATCATTGGCAGAAGTACAAGACTGAGAAGGACCAACTCAATGTGATGGAGTGGATGTACCCAGGGTCTTAGCTGACCATAAGTATCACCTGTGGTGGCTGTTAGTGTTAGCGTGAATTCAGTTTCAGAGGTGGAAAGATGGCATGGTGTTTTATGTTTTGTGGTGCTAGAGATCAAATCCAGGACCTCCCACATGCTAGGTAGGCACTCTATCACTGAGCTACAACCCCAGCCCCTGGGGCGGCATATTTTTTCAAAGTGGGGCTGTCCCTCTGTGGTTGGTACAGTTCACTCCTTGTCTGGATCATTGGATCCTGGGTACAGCACTACTTTTAAAGCAAGGTCTGGATTATCAGAAAGGAGAAACTGGGATGGGGAAGGGTCAGGAGACTGCAGTAGGGCTAAGGAAAGAGATACCAAACCAGGTAGAGAGAAGACTGAGATGCCATCCTGTCTCCAAGTTTCTTTATTGGTTATAGGGAGAAGATAAGCTGTGAGCACTGAAGAAAGGCACTTTGGGGGGTTAAGGAAAAACTTCTAACCTTTAAGACTTATTTATGGCAGAAGACCACTCCTCTGCCAAAGATGGAACTATGAGGGGATTCCAACACCCCCAGCATGCTGAACCTAACAAACTCTAGGAGGGGAATACTGATTTGTAGGAATACCCTAGATCTCCCATATACACTAGGCCTCATTGTAAAGCTTTTGTCCCTTGGGAGGTCATCCTGCCATCACCTCCTAGTGCTGTCAACTTAGAAGTGGTGGGGTTAGTGTGGGTCGGGGAGGAGAGCTGGTAACACAGGGTTACAGAGAATCAGATCAGTACCTGGGTTTGGAGGGAGTTTGTAAGCCCAATAGGTTTCCTCCTTTTTTCTCCCATTAAAGTACTATCCAGGCCCAACCCTGTTTAGTGTCTGAGAACAGATGTAAACCTTCTGACTTTTCCTAAACCAATTTTTACTGAGCCCTGTTGTGTCTCCATGAGGAGCTGCACTGGAATGAACAAGAGGGCAGCTCAAGGTCTACATTACAGTGGGAGAAGTAAACCTACAAGAAAAATGTCAGAAAGGCTAATCCTAGAGCCTTAAGCAGATGCACCGCAGGGCATAGAGGACTACTCTAGAAGGGGATTGGGAAATCGAGGAGGTGACATCTAAATCCCAAGTTATTCCATCACAAACCACACACTCACTTTGTCTTGATCATCTGGCCAACAGCATTTGCTGTGGAGTTCACCTGAGAAAGTCAGGGACCCCCATGGAAAGCAACATTCCGTAAGAGAGTAAAAACTCAGCGGGCAGTGAGTTAAGTACTGGGGAGTACACTCCAGAGTCCTTAACTCATGATGTGTTAGCCACGAAAAGAACTCTGCTTTCCCCACCCTCTAACTCTGTCTCATCTTCCTCAAAGCACATTAATTACACCCTCACCATGCATGACAAGAACAAACAACATAAAGGATAAAACTGTCAAGTCAGGGAAACAGCAAATTCCCAGGACCCTCAACTTGTTACTCCATGATGTGTGTGAATTCTTCCACTCCCCACTCATGTGTCTCTCAACAATCACAGCTACTCAACCTCATCACAGGCAAAGATGTTCATGCAGGACTCAGCATCCATATGATATATGAGAAATGCGACATTGGTTCCAGGATGGCGGCTGACTACCCCTCCCTCAAAATTGAATTGTTCGTCCAGGAAAAAAAAAAAAAAACCTTTTGAAATGCACCATTAACATTCCTAAACTCCAACCCACCCCTACAACCTTTTCACGTGAATAAAACTAGCTCCATGTTCTGAGAGCCAGCTGGACACTCTCTTGGCCAGTGCTGCTTCTCCCTTCTGCTGGAGCAAGAAGTCCCAATAGTCTTGCTCCAGCCACAGCTATGCCTTTATCAAAGTCTTCCAGTATTCTGCTGGAGAGCACGAGAACCTGCCAAGCCAGTAACATACCCACGGGGGCACGAGTCTTGGCTCCACCTATGCCCGCCAGTCCATTTGCCACCCCTGTCTCCCTTAAGGCAGGAAGCTTGCGTCCCTTTCCCCAAGAAGCAGCCCTTCAGTTACCTACAAGAACGTGGACAGTTCCGAAAGTGGGATAGGGACTGGGGCACATCTCTAAGTATAAATGAACATCTCGAACCTGTGAGATGGGGATAACAGCAGCACCCACTACAACGGGTCTTTGTGAACGTCGGGGTCATACATTTAAGGTACCAAAGCGCCCGACACATTACGCGCCCAGGAAGTGGCAAATGCTTCAGTAGTGGACTACCCCTTCGGACTCTTGGGGGTCGGGTCTTCTCCCAGTGTCTCAGTTTCTCCGTCAGTCTCTCAGGCCGCCGCGCTAAGTGCATTCGGTTTACCAACTCCCGAGCACCTCCACCCGAGCACACCCGCTGCCTCCGGCGTTTCACAGCCTCACAGACGCGGAACCTCGCTGACGGCCGCTGCCAACCTGCGCCGCAGGCAAGCTGTGAGCGAGCCCCGCCCCGCCCCTCGCTGGCCCCGCCCCTCCCCGGGGTGGCCCAGCTCTGGGAGCTAGCCAGGCCCGCGTGCTCCTTTAAGGCGACTCGCCCGCGGAGGAGTGTGTTTCGCCCCCTCCGACCGCGCCGAGGTAGCTGCTTCACCTTTAAGGCGGCGCGGGGGCTGCTGGGAAGGCCGGCGGGATGGAGGCAGCGGGATCGGCTCACGGCCACGGATCCCGGTGAAGCGGGGCGGGAGCCGGAGCCGGAGCCAGAGCCGGAACCGGAGCCGGGCGGAGCCAGAGGCGCAGTTCGGCGCGGGCCGATCGGTCCAGGAAACCCGGTCAGGCCCTAAAGGGGAGGGGCTGCGGACAGCCTAGGGGAGGGGTCGCCTTCTGGAGGACCAGGATAGCCGGCGGGGAGGGGGCGCGGTCCTGGGGGCTCGGGGGCGGGAGCTGGGCCTTTTCTAGGGAGGGTCTGCTGGGCGTCCCACCAGTATATGGGAGGGGTCGTCGTGGGCGCGGCCTATAGGTTCACTCCTGAAACCTGAGACCTGAGTTCTCTCTACTGGGAGGGTCTCCGTGGGAACGACCTGCCCTGGGGGAGGGGCTCCGCAGTTCGGGCTGACTGTGGGGGAGGAGGCTATCGCTGGGGCTGGGGCCGGGGCTGGTGCCGGATCGCCCGGAGGGGCCGGGGCTCCCCGCACCCGGGTAAACCCCTACGATCCGCGTACGGCTCCCTGATCCGTGTCCTAATTGAAGGAGTTCCGGGAACGCCCCGAGACTGGGCGGCCTAAGCCAGCCAAGAGCTGGTGGTCTGAGTCGGAATCGGGGTCCAGCCTCACCGCATTGCGTCTCCCTGGGCAAGACAAGCCTGGCGCGCCCCCTATAGGCCGAGCTCGGGCGCGGTACAGGCGGCCTGCTGGGAGATCCGGACGCCCCAAGGACCCAGGCGGCCCGGGACCGCCGGTGTTTACCAAATCTGGGGTGGACAGCGGTGTGGCCCTAGGCCCGGTGCCCGCCTGCCCGCCCCTCACCATCACAGGCAGCGCGACCATGGCCACGATGGTGCTTCCGCGGGAGGAGAAGCTGAGCCAGGATGAGATCGTTTTGGGCACCAAGGCCGTCATCCAGGGATTAGAGACCCTACGTGGGGAGCATCGTGCTTTGCTCGCTCCCCTGGCCTCTCATGAGGCCAGCGAGGCCGAGCCAGGCTCTCAGGAACGCTGCCTCCTCCTTCGCCGCTCCTTGGAGGCCATAGAGCTGGGGCTGGGGGAGGCCCAGGTAGGTCAACTGGAATGCCGAGGTGGGAGGTCATGGGAGGGGTTGAGTTTTCTAGAGGAATCTCGGTAATGTAGGAACAGTATCTGAGCAAAGAACCACCTGACCTCTTGAGTCCCATGCTAGGACTGCAATAAATATTTTTTGAAGATAAGAAGTGCACTTTGGAGACCCCAGCCTGCCCCTGGAGACCTTGAACACCCTCACTCCCCCAGAGACAGGGTAGGAGAACAGAAAGGAGATCTTTAAGGAAATACTCCCCCCATTCATTGTAACATTAATACTTTAAGTTATCTGATTTATTATATGCCAGGCAACAAGTCAGTGCCAGGGATACAGGGTTCAACAAGGCAGAACAAGATTCCTGCCCTAGTCTGGTAGAAAAAGAAAAACAGTTAATTGTAACAAATTGTGATAAATTTTCTAAAGAATAGAGAGCAAGATCTTGTGATAGCTTATAATCAGAGGTCTTATCTAATGGTCAGGTATAATTTCTCTGAGGAAAGGACATTTAAACCAAGACCCAAAGAAAGAAATGGACCAGCCTCCATAAATGGGAGTTGGGGGAGAAGTTGCATGCACAAAGGTCCTGAGGTAGGAAAGATCGTGTGAGGGAAGTAAGAGAACTGTGTGACTAGAGCTTCATGGGGAAGGAGAAAGGGCGAAGGCAGGAAACAGTCATGGCCTTGATAGTTTGGATTTTATTCTCAGGAAATCAGGAAGGACTCTAAGCAGGCAGGAAATATAGACTTAGGTTTTAAAAACTCCCCTTGCGATATGGAGAATAAACCTGCAGGGGAGGGTATCAGAGATGGAAGCAGGTAGCATGTTGCTGGGAAGCCACTGCTCAAATTCAAATGAGGGAAGGCACTGGGACTAAAGGGATGGCCATAAGGGTGGAGAGAACTGGCCCAGTTCTAGAAGTTCTAGAGGTAGGTCCAGCAGGATGTGGGGATGAAATAAGGGAGTGGGGGCAGCAGAACTCAGATTTGTGTTAGAAGCAAGTTCAGGGACAAGACATCCTGGGTGGATCAGGAGTTCTCTTTTGTCCCTTGTAAATTGGGCTGTCAAGACCATTTGCAGACAGAGATGTCCAGAAGGCATTGAGACTCACAAGGACTTAGACTCTGGGAAAGCCCCACCCCTGTACTGGCAATTAAACCCAGGGTGCTTTAATACTGAGCTACATCCCAAGTGCTTAGTTATTTTTATTTTGAGACAGGGTCTTGCTAAGTTTTACCCAGGCTGGCCTTGAACTTGCAGTTCTCTTGCCTCAGCTCCCAAGTTGCTAGGATTACAGGTGTGTACCACCATACCTGGCTCTGGAAAGGGTTTTGTTTCCCTCAGATCTTGACTAAGCCACTGCCTGGCTGTGTGAATCCTGGGCAGGTTGAATCATTTTGTTGTCTTTAAAATAGAGATTATAGCCTCTGCTATATATACTTCCAGGTTGTTTAGGGAATTTTTTTAAAAGCTTGTGGTTGTAAAAACACCTTTCACTTAAACATTTGCTAACCTGCTAGAAAGAGCAGGATCTCAGACTGCCTAACCCTCTGCAAGGGCAACATATTCCTTTCCCAGTTGGCTGTCAGTTGCAGAGATGGCCACATGGGTCCCACTCCCAGTGGCTTATAAGCCTCACACAGTTGGGGAACAGGAGAGCTCAGCAAGGAGGCCACACGTGGAGGGAAAGTGTGACCAGGAAGAGGAAGACCATGAGAGATTGAGAAAGGAGAGTGGAGCCCATGCCAGGGCCCCAAGGCAGGAAGAGCCTGGAAGCTCAGGAAGGGAATCAGAAGTTGGGGAGGGGGGAGGTGGAGCTGAGGCCTCTGGATTCCCTTACCTGCCTCTGTGCTTCCACAGACCCTCAGGGCTTGTGAGGGATCCTCAGCAGAAGTTGGGATGAGGCCTTTTCATCACTTGGCAGCCACTTGTCTGAGTTCTTTGGGCAAGTACTAGTCCTGGGCAGGAAGCAGTAGTAGAGTGGCTGTGTTTGCAAATTTGAAGTACAATTCTCACTAGAGACAAAGGAGAGTCTAGCATCTCAGGGATCCCAGAGGTAGCACTGAGGGACCTCCTCCTGGGTTTGAGCTTTGGACTATGGGACTAGGGGAGAATCTTCCTTGAGTTGGGGGATACTCTTGAGTCCCAAGGCCCTGCAGCTCCTCACAAGCAGAGCCAGGACTGGCTCTTCACAAGCCCAGGAGTCCCAGGGAGTGGCCTGGGCTCTGATGTGCATCTGGCTGACCACAGGTGATCCTGGCATTATCCAGCCACCTGGGTGCCGTGGAATCAGAAAAGCAGAAGCTTCGGGCTCAAGTGCGACGGCTGGTGCAGGAGAACCAGTGGCTGCGTGAGGAGCTGGCAGGGACGCAGCAGAAACTGCAGCGCAGTGAGCAGGCAGTGGCTCAGCTGGAGGAGGAAAAGCAACACCTGCTATTCATGAGCCAGATTCGAAAGCTGGACGAGGACACCTCCCCCAATGTGAGTCCTAACCAGCGAGGAGACTCAGGAAGGTGAGGCAGCTGGGGACAACTGGCTGCCTGTGCCTCCCTCCCTGACACGTTGTCCCTTGTTCCTCCCCAGGAGGAGAAGGGGGATGTTCCCAAAGACTCTCTGGATGACTTGTTCCCCAACGAGGATGAGCAGAGCCCAGGTGCAGATGGGCAGTTGGCTCTGGGTTGGGGCAAGGAAGGGTTAGGCTGATTCCTGGGCCTTGGGACCCAGAAGTCACAGGAAATGGGGAAGGGTGGCAGCTATCTTCTTTCTTGCCTTTTTTTCCCCCCCTTTTTTAATGACATCCCAGCACACTAGTGCTTTAAAGGCAGGTTTTCCCTGTTGCATCTTAGTACCCTCTAAGTTCTGCCAGCAGCAGACATCACAGTTAAGAGCTCTGGAGCCACCGGGCCTGACTCCACCTACTCTCCACTAGCTCCTCTGAGGCCACTGGGAGAGTTCCTTTTCCTCTCACAGCCTGCTCTGAGGGTCAGGGGAGAGACAGGAAGAATAGTGCCCAGCAGGGCTGTGCTTGCCTCTCTCAGGATGTTGAGTACGAAGTGAAGCCTAACTCTGCAGATGGAAGAGTTAAGTCTCAGAGGTTAGGGAACTTGCTCCAGGACATACAGCTTGAAATGTTGGAGCTAGGACCCTACCCATTTTCTCTGGGGTGACTATTCTATATACGGGGAAACTGAGGCAGAGGTGAATGACTTGCCCAGGGCTACATGTTAGGTGGGTGAAATGCACAGCTGGCATGTGCCAGCCCAGCCCAGGGGCAGATGGCACATCTGACCTGCCCCTTGGCCCTGCAGCCCCTAGCCCTGGAGGAGGGGATGTGGCTGCTCAGCATGGAGGCTATGAAATACCAGCACGGCTCCGTACCCTGCACAACCTGGTGATCCAATACGCTGCTCAGGGCCGCTATGAGGTGGCTGTGCCACTCTGCAAGCAGGCGTTGGAGGACTTGGAGAAGACATCAGGCCATGACCACCCCGATGTGGCCACCATGCTCAACATCCTAGCACTGGTCTATAGGTGAGGGCCCTTTCTCACCAGTCATCTGTGGGAGCATCTGCATCCTTCCTGATGACTCCAGCCCTGGGTCACTAACTCTCAATGCCTGCTGAGACCAGGACTTAGGCCTCAAGGGGAAGCTGAGAGAGAAGAAAGGCCTTCATGGAGTGGGGCTCTCAATCTAGTGGATAAGAAGATTTGGGCATAAGCAGGGAGTTGGTCCAGCTTAGGTACCCAGCCTTGGGTACGGACTCTATGAAAAGTGAGTTGGCCCAAAACACAAGAGTGACACAAACCAGGGCACTGGGGACTAGACAGCAGGGTGCACTTGAAAGCTTGGGCCCCTGGTGAGTTGTGAGTGAATTACCAAAGCCCCCAAGTGCCTAGAGAGCAGGGGCTGCCCAGGCTTCCCAATACTGAATCACAGTATCATGCCACACATCAGTGACCTCAGGGATCATGGGACCCTGGGGACAGGCCTTGGCTGGAGGACAACCCTAAGCATTTCCTGCCTGCTCCCAGGGACCAGAACAAGTACAAGGAGGCTGCCCACCTGCTCAATGATGCCCTGGCCATTAGGGAGAAGACACTGGGGAAGGACCACCCAGCTGTGAGTGAAGGGCATGGGTTGTGGGAGGGTTGTCCTCCACTTCCTACAGATCCCCGAGTCCCTGCCAAGTGAGGCCCAGGGTCAGGTCCTTCCATGTTCCACCCCTGCAGGTGGCTGCAACACTGAACAACCTGGCCGTTCTGTATGGCAAGCGGGGCAAGTACAAAGAGGCTGAGCCACTGTGCAAGCGGGCCCTGGAGATCCGGGAAAAGGTCGGAGCCAGCAGGGTTAGAGCTGGGCAGGTAGGGAACTGGCCAGACACCTCTAGCCCAGCCACTGGCCCCTTCTCTTATCTCAGGTCCTGGGTAAGTTTCACCCAGATGTAGCCAAGCAGCTCAGCAATCTGGCCTTGCTGTGCCAGAACCAGGGCAAAGCAGAGGAGGTGGAATACTACTACCGGAGGGCGCTGGAGATCTATGCTACCCGCCTTGGGCCTGATGACCCCAATGTGGCCAAGACCAAGAACAACCTGGTACCTTGGGGCTGGAGTCTAAGCAGGAGAGATGGAGGGTTGGGGACAGGGAGGAAGAAGAGGGAAAGCCCAGCTCCCTTCGCTCTGCTCATTCCCTGGGGCCCTGCCTCTCCAGGCTTCCTGTTACCTGAAACAGGGCAAATACCAGGATGCAGAGACTCTATACAAGGAGATCCTCACCCGTGCTCACGAGAAGGAGTTTGGCTCTGTCAATGGTGAGTCCATGTGCCTCTAGCTCATCTAGCACATGCATACTCAGCCATGAATGCCGCGGATACTGCCTCTACTGGGCAAGCCCTTACACCTAGGGTCTGGGTGGTGGCCCAGCCTCACTTGTGGGTGGTACCCATGGAGCACACCTACCTACTGGACAGCCATAGCTGTGCATATTGTGGCAAGCCCCATGCTCTTTGCTTCCCTTTCAACACCAGGCAACTCCTACTCACCTTGAGGGTCTGGCCCAAGTGTTCCCTCTTCTGAGAAATCACCTTCTGGCCCCCAGTGCTCAGCCATTTCCTGCTCCCAGATCTCTAGAAGCTGATCTATTTTTTAGGCCTACCACTTGTCTTGGGCTCTGGTCCTAGTTGTGTAAAGATCTGTCCTCTACGCTTGTTTTGCCCCAGTCACAAGCCTCTGCATGCAGGCCTGTGTCCTGCTCACTTCTGTCCAGAGGAGAGTCAGTGATGATTTTTGTTGTTGTTGTTCATTTATTCAGCAAAGCAGAATCCTTGTTCTTCCTGGGTAGTCCTGTTCTCCCCAGACCCCAGTCCAACCCAATCCAATCCAGCAGGCTGGTGACAATCCCTTTTCTCCCCACAGGGGACAATAAGCCCATCTGGATGCATGCTGAGGAACGGGAGGAGAGCAAGGTAGCTCTGTGAGCAGGACTGGGGAAGGCCCAAGACTGGGATATTTGGAGGGGAGGGACTTTGCCCACCTCCCCAACTGACTGAACTTTCCCCCAGGATAAACGTCGGGACAGCGCCCCCTATGGGGAGTATGGCAGCTGGTACAAAGCCTGTAAGGTTGACAGGTGAGGGCAGGAGTAGGCTGGGATTAGAGCAGATAGCAGAAAACTGCATCCAGGGTGAGGTGAGGCCCAGGCTCTACACTCTATCCTCTTACCCCTCTCCAGGACACACACCTTTCCTCTGCCCTCTCATCTTTCAAGTACCAGGTCACAGACCACCTGTCCCAAGGAAGCTTCCTGCACCAAGACCTTTTGGTGTTGGTGGCAATATCCCATAAGGGCCTTGGGCCAGGTCCCCATTCCTGGGGTGATTCTCCCAAGAAGTGAGATACCAGTGGGCTAGAACAGGACTGGACACATGGGAGAGGCTAGATTCTCAATGACTGGGTGGTTCTTCAGGGCTCAGTGTGGACTAGATGCCAGAAAGGCCCTGGGTCAGAGAAATATGGAGTTTGAAACTCTTTTGTTGTCTGTCCACAGCCCCACGGTCAACACTACCCTGCGCAGCTTGGGGGCCCTGTACCGGCGCCAGGGCAAGCTGGAAGCTGCGCACACCCTGGAGGACTGTGCCAGCCGCAGCCGCAAGCAGGTAGGGCTCCATGCAGAGGGAGGGCAGATAGGGATCTAGGAGGTCCTGTATGTGTTCCAATCAGGGCCTTATGCTCCCTGCCCCTTTCTCAGGGCCTGGACCCTGCAAGCCAGACTAAAGTGGTAGAACTGCTGAAAGATGGCAGTGGTGGGCGGGGAGACCGCCGTGGCAGCAGAGATGTGGCTGGAAGTGCTGGGCCTCGGTCTGAGTCTGACCTCGAAGAGACTGGGCCTACAGCTGAGTGGAGTGGGGTGAGTGTGGGGACTGGGGTGGCCTGGGAGTCTGTGTAGCCAGTGTAGCCTAGAGACTGACCTGTCACTTACAGGATGGCAGCGGCTCATTGCGGCGCAGTGGTTCTTTTGGGAAGCTCCGGGATGCTCTGAGGCGCAGCAGTGAGATGCTGGTGAAGAAGCTGCAAGGGGGTGGCCCCCAGGAGACCCCTAATCCCAGGTGAACCCCCACCCAGGGTGAGCCTCTCCAGAACCACCCAACAACCCCAGATAAGCTCATGATCCAAATGCAGCACCACCACTACCAAATGTGCTTTCCCTCCCCCTTCCCAACCCCAACCTGACTCCTCCCCGACCAATCCCACCATGGGCAAATCCCGGTCATCTTTTACCCTCAGAATGAAGCGGGCCAGTTCCCTCAACTTCCTCAACAAGAGCGTGGAAGAGCCAGTCCAGGTAGGGGCAGAGGGTCTTGGGCATTGGGCAGCTGAGGCCCAGGCCCCTGCCCTGGGTCCCAAGTCTGCAAGTGCTCCTGCCCAGCTTCTCCTGGAGCATGTCTCTTGATTAAGCAATGTTCTGTCCCTGTCCCAGGCCTGCTTTGGACTGGATAGCAGGGAGACAGATGAGAACACAGCCCCTGCCCTGGGGTGGACATGTACAGGGCCAGTGCCAACATAGTAACCGTGGAGTGACAGGAGTGTCAGACACTGGGGTGTGGCCTTGGGCCAGACCTGCCTCTCCCCAGCTGGGGGACACAGGCTGTGTCTGCTACAAAGGAATGGCTGGGTCAGGCCCTTGGGGCCTGGAAGCACAATCCCAGCAGCATAAGGCTGAGTCACCTACCCCTCTGCCCACAGCCTGGAGGTACAGGTCTCTCTGACAGCCGCACCCTCAGCTCCAGCTCCATGGACCTCTCCCGACGAAGCTCCCTGGTGGGCTAATCCTGAAGGGGGAGCCAGTCATCAGAGCCTCCACCGGGCATAGCCCCTACCCCCTGCCCTGCGCATGGGCCTGCTGCTTGTCCTGCCTGTCTCTCCCAAGAACCCCCGTCTTTTCTGTTCAATCTCAGGGTAACCTCTCCCCTTGTCATCTCAGCCTGAGCCCTGGAGGCCGGGCCTGCCAGCTCCAGCTCTACCCTTATTTATTCCTTCCAGCAGGGGCCCCTCTTCCCTAGGATACAGGCCAGAGGGAAGGGCTGGCTGGAGTCTCCAAAATAACTCGGTGTCCTGCCCTCCCCAGATCCTGGACTGGAGAACACTAAGCACCTGCCCAACCTTCAGCACTCTTGCCCTCCATCCCGATCCCTGCCCCCACCGGCCGTTGCTTCTGTATATAGAGAAATAAGTTATTGGCCGCGCCCCACCCCTCAGTCCACTGTACTCCCTGGGCTTCCCTTCGCCCGCCCGCCCTTCTCCAGTGGTACCGCCCAGGCCTTAATCACCTCCATTCCGTGCGGTGGTATCTCCCAAGCTGCGTGTTCTTAGGGGCGGCGCCTCCGCATAGGGTTGTCTGGACTTCCTCGCGCTTCTGGGCTCCGAGGGATGCGTCCCATCGCGCCTTGCCAGGTGCCCCAGAACTGAGGGTCTGAGTCGGAGCCCATCCTCCATCCGCCGGGCCCTGCCCCTCATCCCGGCCTTATGCACTGCCCCTCCTGCCAGGCCCAGACCAGGCACCGCCCGTTGAGCCATCCTGCCACGCCTCCTCCCGCGCCTGCAGCTTCTCGGGAGGGCCGGTGACAGCCCCTGGTGGCAGGAGGGACTTCCCCAGTTGAGGGATGAGGTGGTCGCTATTTTCAGATGTTGCTGTAGAAATAAAGACGGTTTGAATCTGTACTAAGCTTGTTTTAAGGGGGAGGTCCCTAGCATATCGGGGGCGGGGGGAGATGTCGCGTGGAGTGTGTGTGTGTGTGTGTGTGTATATCGCGTGCGTCCTGCGATGCGGGAGCCCAGATACTCTGCCCCTGTCCCGGAACTGTGTGGGGGTGCCACGAGTGCGGGATTTCTAAAACATTTACCTCTGGGGTTCTTAAGAGCTCGTGCTTTGGTAAGTTTTGCACCTTAATACTGTTTGAATCCGAGTTTTCGGGGACTCGATTTCCCATGTATGATACGTGAGTTATGGGGCTGGGGATGTAGCTTAGGGGTAGAGTGCTTGCATAGTCATGCACAAGACCCTGAGTTCTATCCCCAGCACCGCATGAAAGAAAGAAATGTGGGTGATGACCTCCTCCTGAGCCTCGGTAGGGCTGAGAGTGTACAGCACACGAAGAACCCTGGATAAATAAAATTTTACTGCTCCTGCTGCAACCATGCGCCTTCTCATTTAATGCCCACATCCTGCAAGCCAAAAGGGTGAGGATGGCTGCCTCCGTTAGACAAGTGAAAAGTGCAAAACTGAGGTGCACCAGTGAGTCCCCGCCGGGTTCGGAGCTAGGTCCTCCCGCCAGGTCCGTCCAGGAACTGAACCACGAGCCCCAGAAGTCAGTGCGCCGGCAGCGACGGGAGCGCTTGGCTGCTGTGCCTCTCGGAGTTAGGCCTGCGCAGCGGCGGCGAGTCGTACACTTGGGCAGACTACAAGTTCCGGGAAGCAGCGCGGCGCAACCCAAGTCGAAAAGGTTTGCGCCTGCGCGGCGCGGGCGGGGCCTCTGGGGCGGAGCGGCCACCATCTTGGAACGGGAGGCGGAGCAGAGCTGACTGGGAGCGACCGAGCGGGCCGCCGCCGCCGCCATGAACCCCGAATAGTGAGTGAGCCCCGCCCGCGCCGCCCGGGGCAGCCTCGATCCCGAGTACGGGGCTATAAGCTTACCGGGGTGTCTGGCCTGGGTCAGGACGACGCAGCGTCCCTACATCCGGGTCCCTCTTCCGCTGACCCCCCCCCACATCCGGGTCCTGCCCCTCCCCCCGTGGGCCCCAGGACCCCGGCTCCACACCCCGAGTCCTGGCACCCGCAGCCCAGGGGCGGTGGCCCTGAGGGGCAGCACCTGCAATCGGGGGCACCGGTCCTATTAGGCCTTCTCGGTCAGGTGACTCCGCAGCTCCAGTCTCTCCAGGCCTCAGTTTCCCCACCTGCTGCTTGACTACAGTCCCGGTGGTTTGCAGCCTGTCAGAATAATCCCGGGGCCCCGGTTCAGACTTGGGCGCTTTAGGCCCGGCTGTGAATCGTTCTGCCCTTCGTTTTCTTCTGGAGTCGGGCTCCGCGGGCCGACCTGACGCGGGAGGCCCGGAGCGCCACTTGGCTCGCGTCCCCTTGAGGTCCTCCCCTCCGGAGCTGCCGCCTCGCCCTTGTCTGGGCCCCGCTGCTCTGTTGTTCCTAGTAGTCCGTCCTTTCCTGCCCTCCCACCTTTGCTTAGCCCTCCAGCGCCACCGTCACACCTTTTCCCTCCGTTGTCAAACTGTGGAGAAGTTTAGGGGAATGTGGGATTTGCTTTTCCCTTTGCAGTGGGATTCTGTAATCCTTAGACTCCTCACTTCTTGGTCACCTCCCCCTGCGGGTGGGTGGACCACATCTCATGCCCTGCACTCCTAGTTTTCCCCAAGTATCAGTTATCTTCTTCCTCTTTTGCCACTTCCTTTTTCTCCTCCAGCTCCAGGCCTCAGATTTCCTTGGGGAAGGGTGAAGCTCTGAGCCGAATTAGGAGGGGGAACAGAGAAGGGAACCGGCAGGCCCTCAAAGAGACTGGAGTCTGACAGGCCTGGTTTCAAGTCTCAGAGTTGTCAGCTGTGTAACTTAGGGCAAGTCACTTCCCTTCTTTGACCTCTGGTTTCCCCATTAGTTTGGGAATAAGGACACTGACTTCCTTGGACTGTCAGGGATTTAACAAGAGATGCACTTGAAGTACTTTTCACAGAGCCAGTCACAGCTCAGTAAGTACTAAGTGCTGTTATCATTGCCACTTGTTGACCAACTCTTTTTGGTGACTTCACATCAGGCTCTTTACATTGCTTTTTTACTTATTTAGTTCTGGGATGGGCCTTAGTTTCCACTCCTGGGGACTCCCTGCCTAGATGGGTATACCCAGGGCACAGTGGGGGTTCCCTAAATAGCTCCTAGTGGACAGAACCACAGTTTGTCAGGAATCAGGGTAGGATGCCAGCTTTGTCACTGATTGCAATTCTTGACAAGTCATGTTTCTCTTTGTCTCAGTTTCCTTTTCCATAAAGTGGGACTTAGCAAGCTGAGGGTGCTATGTATGGGTTAGATTATTTTGGGGATGGGGGGTGTTTGAATTCTAATAACTGGTGAGCATTATAGTGCACCATATCAAGACATGCTTTATGGTGTGGGGGGAATGCTATAATAGTGACTTCAGGATGATGGCAGCTGGGCTTCCTGCCTTCCTTCACACCTTCCTGTCTTTTTTCTCCAGTGACTACCTGTTTAAGCTACTTTTGATTGGTGACTCGGGCGTGGGCAAGTCATGCCTGCTCCTGCGGTTTGCTGTGAGTAAGAAGCCTCCCATACCATCTATCTGGGGTCCTGGCAGAGGACTGGGGCAAGGAGAAACAAGGGAACTAAGGATGAGGTTGCAGCATCTGCTAGCAGTGCAGCGCATCTGACTGAACAAGGGCACAGGGTTGGCAAGTTGGGGTGCTCAGAACAGGAGCTTGGCAGCTAGGAGCCCAGCCAGGACAGAGAGCTGGAGGGACAATTTCCATATAGGAAAAGGCCCATTCACCAAGGCCTTTTCACTGGCCCCAACCTTCCAGGATGACACATACACAGAGAGCTACATCAGCACCATTGGAGTGGACTTCAAGATCCGAACCATTGAGCTGGATGGCAAAACCATCAAACTTCAGATTGTGAGTGTGGTTCCTCCCCAGTCCCTGGGACAGAGGCATGTGTCTTAGAAGGGGAGGACTCAGACTGACCAGCCCCTCTCCCTACTGTGTCGTAGTGGGACACGGCCGGTCAGGAACGATTCCGGACCATCACTTCCAGCTACTATCGGGGGGCTCATGGCATCATCGTGGTGTATGACGTCACTGACCAGGTACTCCCAGCTTTGCCTCCTTGGGTTTAAGATTTTGACTCTTGTTTTTTATTCTTCTGTCTTCTCTTTGCCGATGCTCCCCAGAAAGGGGAAGCATTTATATTCAAACTTACTTCACAAGGAGTGGAATGGCCACAAAAATGATCCTCTCACAGCCCTGCTGCAGGGTCTTGGCAGAACCAGGCCTCACACTTCCTCCCACCACCTCATTCTAGACCTTCCAGTCACCTGTTTTGTGGGGGTTTAGTCAGCTGATTGGCCACTGTGCTGGGCCCATGGCTTCCTATGTGAAGAACAATTGAAGGGGGAACAATTGAAGGGCCTTAGATAAGGAAATGAGGGAGCTCTAAGCTTAGGGCCCAGAGGTCCAGGAACTCTGTGTCTGCTACAGTGACTTCAGTCACATGTCACTAGCAGTAGAGGTGGATGGCAGCCGGCAGAATTAAGCCTACAATGTCTTTTACTTTACAGAATCGATCACAGCCTTAGAGTTGCTTTTTTTTTTTTTTTTTGATAAGAGGTCTTGCTCTGTTATCCAGGCTGTGACCTCCTAGGCTCAAGTGATCCTCCTGCCTCAGCCTTCTGAGTAGCTGGAACTATAGACTATAGTGTGCCACTGTCTGGCTTCATATTGCCTTTTAATGCTAGATCTATGTCATGTTCCCATCTTACAAATGAGGACCTGGGTTCAGGATGGTGAGGTGTCTCGCTTAGGGCCTTGCAGCTAGTACAGTGGCAGAGACAGAAAGCCTAGTCTCTGGATCCCACCTGCTTTTTTTTTCTACCAAACCTTGTTGTTTAATAGGGGCCAGGCCCTGGAGACATGAGAGTTTACATCAGCGCCGAGCTGAGAGAGTCCCTGCTCTGAGGAGCAGTAGGGCTTTTCTGCTCACCAAGGATTCATGCCACTTATTGTGGACAACAAGCTGGGGGGTAAGCTGGATGGACCTAGGCCCTCCTGACTGACTGCCAAATGCAGTGACCTTGTTTCACTTCTCACCCTGATTGACCTCCTGGGACTTTTAATCCATTCTCTTCTCTCTTCTTGGAAAGTGGACTATCGATATTGCTCCACCTTCTGCTTTACACACACTCATATCACTGAATTCCACCTCAAGCCCCTTCAGTGTTTTTTATGGTTTATTCTGTATTGTCCCCCAATTCCATATTTTCTGCTTTCTGACTCTGGCCCTGGCTTCCTCCTTACTATCCCACATGGTTCTGGCCAATTCTTTGATTTGGCTTCTGTCTTGTCTTCTCTGATGTCTATTCAGCTTTCACTGTAGATACCCTCCTTTTTGTCTGTGCTTGTGCTAGCACTTGGTGTCTGTGTTAATTCAAATCTCACTATTTTACCTAGTTAACTTAAGGGTGCAGTCTGTGTTTCCATATGAGGAAACTCACTTGGAAAGGTGTTAAGTAACTTGCCCCTGATCTCCCAGTCAGGAAGGGCAAAGCCACGGTTGACACCCAGGGTTCCTAGCTTTAAGCATAACCTTTCCTGCCCTTGATACCTCTCCTCAGCCTCAGATATTTGCAGAACTCAGATGTCCAATATTGGCCTAATGTTCTCTCCCCAAATCCTCTCCTGCATCTTTATCTTTGTAACACAATCCTTGTCAGAAAACTCTTCCCTCCCCCATCCAGTCTTTCTCAAGGGCCCTTTATTCTCTCACCATTATGTCTTTCAAATTTGTCCCCTCATAATAATAGCAGTGATGAGGATAATAGCCTTACTTGCTAATTAAGCACTTGTTATGAGACAGGCTTGTATTCATTCTTTCATGCAAACAACAGCCTTGCAGGGAGGTACTATTTTATTCAAAAAAAGAAACTGAGGCTCACAGAGGTCACGTGATATACCTAAAGTCCCACAGTAAATGTCTAAGCCAGGGCTTCACCCAGGATGACCTGATGCTAGGCCTATGTGCTCCCCCACTGCACTCCACATCTTTTCTGAATTACAGCAACCACCTTCCAGTTGGTCTCTGTCTTCTTGCTGATTCTCTGGCCTCCACATCCTGTCTGGACCATTTTCCCAGAACAGGTTTGATCCTGCGGCTTCTGTGAGAGACCCCCCCCACTGGCTCCTGGTGTTCCCAGTCTTATCCAGGCTAACACCCTTTGAGCTCTGGCCTGCCTGCTCCTCTCCTCCCCAACTCAGGGCTGTGTCCTGGTAACATCCCACTTCTCCCCGCTCCCTAAAGACACCATGCCTTCCTCTCCATAGCTGGCACCTTTCCTGCAGAAAGCCATTTGGTACCTACAGGCTGAAGTCAGAGACAATCCTGGGGCTCCCCAGCACCTGCCTTCCATTCCTATCTTGCCATTGTGTATGTCCTGTTCTGTTCCTCCATTGTCCTCTGAATGCCTTAGGGAAGGCCCAGGGATGAGTTCTGTCTTTGTCCCTTAAGAAGAGAAGCAGCTCTGAAGCTTGAACACTTAGCCTAGAAGTTCTGCCCTTTGACTTGGTGGGTCTCAAGCTGCTCGGAGAGTCTAAGGCCCAGTGATGAGGATCTTGATGCAGAAATAGGAAAAGTGTTCAGCTCTGCACCCTCAAAAGGCTCCCCTTTGAAGACCTCCACCTCCCACTAGGCTCCAAGCCCGTAAGGGTTTTTAAGACATATCTACCTGTCTCACTCTGACCTGCCTCTGTCCTGCTGCCATTGGCTCCCACATATGGTTAGGCCTGGAAGTGGCTCAGAGAGAGCTGCTGGAGGCACAGCCGGATGGCAGGCAACGTGGCTGTGCTGGGCCTGGATTTTGGGGTCCCAGATGGAGAACAGCAGGAGAGGGGGCTTCTTTCTGGATCCTTGAGCCCATAGCTCCCATCTCTCCCTGAAAGGATTCTTGTTTACAGGCCTGGAGAAGGGTGGGAGTTGGAAAATCAATAACTTTGGACCCTGGGCCCTCTAGGAATCCTATGCCAACGTGAAGCAGTGGCTGCAGGAGATTGACCGCTATGCCAGTGAGAATGTCAATAAACTCCTCGTGGGCAACAAGAGTGACCTCACCACCAAAAAGGTGGTGGACAACACCACAGCTAAGGTGAGCAGGCCCAGGCCAGGCCATCCAGGGGTTTGGGGCCTGCTGCCTCTCACCCTTCTCTCCCCTCCTCCTCTCTCCTCTCCCCTTGTCAGGAGTTTGCAGACTCCCTGGGCATCCCCTTCCTGGAGACAAGTGCCAAGAATGCCACCAATGTGGAGCAGGCGTTCATGACCATGGCTGCTGAGATCAAAAAGCGGATGGGGCCAGGCGCAGCCTCAGGGGGCGAACGGCCCAACCTCAAGATTGACAGCACCCCTGTGAAGCCAGCTGGTGGTGGCTGTTGCTAGGAAGGGCACTTGGGGTACAACAGGAAGGGGCACCTTCTCCAGATGATGCCCCTGGAGGGAGCAAGAGGTGCCTCCCTCTGCCTCTCCAGGGGCACTTGAGTCTGTGGCTTTGGGGTGTCCTGGGCTCCCCACCTCCCTCTGGCCCATCTGCCTGCTGCCCTGAGCCCCAGTTCTGTCAGGGCCCCCAAGGGAGTTCATGCAGGACCTGTGACTTGGGTGGGGGTGGGGGGCTGCTCTGCTGCTGCCTCTAGGTACCTTGAAAAGATGCCCCACCATGCACCCTCCTTTGGAACGAAGGCTCTGTCTCCCCACCCCCATGTATGCTGCACTGGGTTTCTCTTCTCTTCCTTTTCTCCCACCTTCCCAAGAGCTGAGGGCTTCCCTGGCCTTTGCTGCCCATGGCTACAATCAGTGCCTGAGGCCAGCAGTGTGGCCAGGGGATCCAGGACCTGGGATCCAGAGCCCTGGGCCGGAACTCAGGATGGGCATGGGGGTCGCAGGGGCCCAGCAGCCCACTCTTTCCCTGCCTCCCTTCACCCCTCCCACACTCACAGCTCCAGCCGTCCAGCTGCAGTGGGGATAGAGTACGGCTTGGGCAGGTGGGTGGGCGGTTGCACTGGGCCTATGTCTTGAGCCCATAGGGAGCCTGCTCCTGCCTCCCCCTGCCCTGCCAGAGGCAGGCCTATGTGCTGCCTGCCCACCGTGCCCCTTTGTCCCTGTGGCAGGCGGAGGCGGAAGGCCCACCGTGCCAGAGGCCAGGCACCAGCCTTAACCCTCACTCTGCCAGCACCTCTTCCCTATCCCTGAGGCAGCACATCAGGCTTATTCTCCCATCCCTCAAAGCCTAAGAGGGCAGAACCTCATCCTGTGTTGCTTCTTCTCTGGGAAATATGGGTGCAACCCAGGGTTGGGGGTCTCTCTGTTCACCCCTTCCAAACCCAGGATCCTGACCCCCTTGCCCTCTGGCACAGCTTCTTCCTGCAGAAAACAAATCTGGTCTCTACCTAAGAAGCCATGTCCCTTGTGCTGTCTCTTGCCTGTCCCACCCAAACTGTGCCCTGCCATCCCCTCCCCTTCAGCTTGTATTTAAATCCCTGAGCTGCCCCTTGGGTGGGGAGGCCTACTCCCAGGTTCCCCTCTGGTGTTATGTCAGGCATTTTGCAAGGAAAAGCCACTTGGGGAAAGATGGAAAAGGACAAAAAAAAAAAAAAACAATAAATCTCACTGGCCCTCCGGTGAGCTGAGGGTTTTTGCAAGGAAGTTGTGGTGGCTGTGTGTGGTCTGTCATGGGAGACTGCCTCGGGATGGGATGTGGAACTGCATCTCGCTGTAGTGAGGTACACAGGGGTCTTAGCTTGAACTCTCTGTCCAGGGTTACTGGCAAAAGACCTTGACCCACATACTGGGGCCAGGAAAGCTGCCTGCTTTTGCTGCTGTGGGCTGTCCCCAAGGGCCCAGCACGATTCTGGGAGCAGGCAGGCGGCCATCAGCAAATACCTTTAGCCACACGGGGTTGTCTCACACATGGAGTTGGGCAGAGCCAGGGTCAGGGGGCCGCAGTATACTCTACGGACATACCCCATCTCACCTGACTCGCACCACCTCCAGCCCCGGAGGTTCAGCCCTCTCTCTGGGTGCCTCGGATGGGTCCTTCGCACTTAGGACCTCAGTTTGGCTCCCGCGCTCAGTGAGTGCGCTGTGCAAGGGTAGGGGAGTGTGCCGGTCCAAGTGGACCGAGGGTGGCCGTGATGGGTTGCTTGTGTAACGGTGGCAGAGATGTACATCCAAGTCTAGGTCTGTGTCTTCTTGAGGGTACGTGGCAGTGGGCACTTGGGGCGGGGAAGCGGGTCGGGCGGGCCCGGCGCACTGAGCCCGGCCCCGCCCGAGGCCGGTGCACGGCGGCCCCGCCCCCGGCTCCGCCCCGCCGGCTTCGCGGGCTGGAGAGCGAGGGAGCCGCGGGCGAGGGATCGCAGGATGAGCGATCGCGGCCCGGGCAGCCGGCAGCGGACGCGCCCCCCGAGCCCACCGGCCCGCGCCCCGCGCCCTCCACGGCCCCGCGGCCCGGGTCCCGGCCGCGCAGCCAACGTCCTTCGAGCCCCTCGGGCCATGCCCGGTCGGCCCTAAGCGCGGGCCGGGGGGCGTCCCCTTGCGCCCAGACCCCGCGCTGGCGCCCCCCGGGCCACCGCCCGGCGCGGGGGCCATGGCGTTCACCTTCGCCGCGTTCTGCTACATGCTCACCCTGGTGCTGTGCGCCTCCCTCATCTTCTTTGTCATCTGGCACGTAAGGCTGGTCTGGGGCTGGGGGCAGGGTGGGGGGCAGGGGGGCACACGGAGCGGGAGGGGGCTTGGGTGGATGGCCTCAGAACCCTGGGGAAACTCGGAGCCTCCTCCGCTATCCCCCATCCGTCGACTTCTGTTCGCCCCCATTAATACCCCCCAGTGTCGGCTTCCTTTCCGGTGGGGCCCCCTTTCTCCACCGCCCCCGCCTGTCTGTGGGTATGTCAGTCGTTCCCTGACCCCCTTCCTTCCTTTGCCCTATCTTAATGGTGGGTTGGGGGATGGAAGTCTGGAATTCTTGTTCCTTCTCCTCCTGCCCCCTCAATCTAGCCACCCCCGTTTGTCCGTCAGGCAGTTTGTCTGTCTGTTGCTCACCCCCCCCCTTGGGTTTTTCCAGCGGGAGTGGTGGAGCCGGTTGCTATGGCAACTGCATCTGTTTACAGGACCCACATCTCTGAGCCAATTAACCCTTTCCCTTCCCGGCCCCCTCTCTGACCAAGGAAGGGGCTCTAAGCAGCTCCAGAAACCTAGCTCCCACCGCAGCTCATTTTGGGTACCCCTCTGCCCAGGTTTCTGCTCCACTTTCCAGCTTCCTTCCTATTTCTGCTCCCACATGCCCTTTGTCTTGTGCTTACCTACCTGGTCTGCCCCTCACCCTGGCCTAGCTTCACACCTGGTTTTTCAGAATGTCCCTGTCTCATCCCTCATCCTGCTTTCTCTGAGAGGGTCCCTCTAGCTCATCCTCTCTGGGGCCCTCTCAAGGGCCTTCTCTACTGGGCCCCCTTCCCCTCACTACAGAACTATCAGTCAGCCTCCAGCTTATTGTTGGGGTCAGGGCCCCCCTTTTCAGCCCTCTCTCCTCCTCTGCCCCCTGAGGTTTCTGTCCCACTGGACCCCTCCAGTCCTGTCTGTTGCAGCCACTGACACCTCCTGCTCACCTCCAGCGCATGCAGCCCTGATCTTCATTCCCTTCCCTTCCGGGGTCCTCTTACCCCTCTCCAAGCCTTCTCCCTGTACTCCTTCCCGTCGTCGTCCTTCCTCTCTTCCTCCAGTTGCCTCACCTGCCTCTTTCCTACTCTTCCTACTTCCTCTCCTCTCTTTTTCTGGGACCTGCTGCCTGCTCCATGGTTCTCCTTGCACTCTCCTCCCAGTTCTCCCTTTGCCACCTGCCACTCCGCTGCCTTTCTCTTTCACATCAGGATTCAATTGACTCTGCTGCACCCCTGCTGTGAGAGGACTGAGCCCCCATAGGCACATCCAGACCTGCACCCCATTTCCAGCACCCTCCTGCTTTTGCTTCTCTCTCACTCTGGGTCTCCCAGTGGCTTTTTCTTTTTTCTCCCTCCTTCCTTCCTTTCAGAGCCTTGGACAGTCTTGTGGGGTGAGAGGAGGCTTGGGTCCTAAGGAATGGAAGGAATTGGGGACCACAGCCTGGGGAACATAAGGCTAGCCAGCTGCTAGAATTAAAAAAAAAAAAAAAAAAAAAAAAAAAAACTTTCAGCCCCCTGCCCCAGGGGATTCTCAGAGTCCCTTCATCCCACACACCGGTGTCAATTCAGGCACTGGGAGGCTCTGAGGGAGTCAAGGATACATAAGAATCAGACTTTGCCCTTGTGGAGTGACCTGGCTGAGAGGAAGGTCCTGAGTTTTGAAGTAACACCTTTGTTCATTCAAGAAATATTTATGGAGCACCTACTATGTATGAGGCAGTGTTTGCTCAGCCGTTTAGCTGGGTGATCTTAGCAAGCCATTCATCCAGAGTCTGTTACCTTGTCAGTGAAGTGCTTTAGACATCAGTGCCCAGAGTGAAGTGGCTAAGAGGGAAGGGGGCAGGAGGTGTGGTCCTTCATCCAAAGCTGGTAAGAACTAGAACCTTCCAGGGCAGGACCCCAGATCCTGCTCCAGCCCCTGAACCTAGGTTCCACTGGTCGCTAGGCAACCCTGGTGGTGAGTGACGCGTGTCAGCTGTCACCGTGGGGGATTGTTTGTTCCAGGGGGCTGAGTCAGCACCAGGCAGCCTGAGGGGTGGGAGGTGCGACACCGGCTGCCTGCTGGTGGTGCCAGCTTGGGGGCAGACAGACGGCACCCTTCCGCTCCCTGCTGGACCCTGTAGCTATGCCTATCAGTCAGGCTGCTGCCCAGAGTCAATGATGGGTTGGGGGAGGAGCTCCAGATGGCCCCAGCTCCCTTTAGGAAGCCCATGTTCTTTCCCTTTGAGCTGTCTGGGGTCTGGGATATTTGGGGGTGGTGGGACTGCTGCCTCAAGCTGATGGGGAGGAAACCTCAGCAGCTCCTCTGCTAGCTTCTCTCAGGTCTGGGCTATCATCCTCTTAAACACCTACTCCCCTCAGAAATTTCCCACCAGTGAGGACACTGCCACCAACCAGACACCCCAAGAGAAGACACCTTGTGCCCCTCTGTCTTACTTCCCCTACTGTGTGCACCCTTTGGAGTCTGACTCCTAGAGAACTGTAGAATCTGCCTACACCTCCCCTTCTTCACTGCCACTCTCCTCAGACCACCAAGCACCCCTCCCCAGATACTCAACAGTCCCCTTACTGCTCTGGCCTGAGTATGACAAAGTGATCAGTACTTGTAACTCTACAAACAGACTGGCCTTGGACAGGATACTTAATTTCTGTCTTAGCTTCCTCATCTGCAAAACAAATGAATATAATATTAGCACTTAAGTCATTAGGTTGTTGCAAGCAGTCAGTGAGCTAATAAGTAAAGCTCAAGGATGGAAGTCTTGTTTAGCCAGCCTGTGCCCCACCCCGAGACCTCAGCCTGACTACCCTACTTTGCCACAAATGACTCCCCTTACTCTTGTGTTCAAACCCAAACACCTGGGTCTGGCCTCACAGGAAACCCAAATCCAGCTCTGCTGATCTCTTCAGCCCCATCTTGCACGATTCCCTCCTTTCTTCCCACTCTCCTCACACTTTCACCCCAGCATCTGAAATGCAGCTTCTTGAATGTTCTTTCAACCCTGTGCCTTTGTACCTGTTATTCCTGCTGCTTGGACTGCTTTTCTCTCATTTGTTCACCAAACGCCTACTTAGAGTTAACCTGAATCCCCATCACTCCCGCATGGGGTCTTCCTATACCCCAGGGCCCCATCACTTCTCCCCCCAAAGCTTGGGCTCCTCCCAAGCAGGGGCTGTGTCCCAGGCCTCTGGGATTTTAGTGCTCAGCACAAGGCCCTGTAAAAAGAGGCCATTCTTGGGATATTTGAGAAGAGGCTGTAGTGAACACCACCAAATTGGGTGTCAGGACACTAGGAGTCCATTCCCGACTGTTGCATGACCAGGCCCTGCCCCTACCTGGGCTTCAGTTTCTCTGTTTTGCAATAACCTCTATATGGCCCGGTCCCTGCATACAAATTCCAATCCCAGGGAAGGACGGGTGTGGGAGGCCATCAGTTGCTGCCCTACCCTTGACGGGCACACACCCCTCCTCCAGATCATAGCCTTTGACGAGCTGCGGACCGACTTCAAGAACCCCATCGACCAGGGGAACCCAGCGCGGGCAGTAAGTGATACATGTGCTGTGCCGAGGTGTGTCCGTCCATCTGTCTTTCCATTTGTCGCGGGTGGCGCAGGGGTGGGAGTGGGGTCGGGGAGGTACGGTGGGGGGGCCAGCGGCCATACCCCTTTCTCGCTGTCCCCGCCCCCAGCAAACACCTGGAGCGGGCTTCGGGCTCGGGTTCCTCCTGGCGGGGCAGCAGTTGCCAGGCTCTGGGCTGTTGCCGTGGCGACGCGGGTGAAGGCCCCTGCATGGTTACTGTCGCCATGGGGACCGCGCGGCTGCTTCCCTGCGGTGCCGGGGATGCAGTAGAGACTGCTCTGCCGCCTTCTGGTGGCCGCGTGCGGAATGGGAGGGAGGCACCCAGATCCTGCTCCCCATCGAGGCCTTTTCCTTCCTCCACAGCGCGAGCGTTTAAAAAACATCGAACGCATCTGCTGCCTCCTGAGGAAGGTCAGTGTCACAGATGTGGCAGAAGGCTCCCAGTGCAGCACTGCCCGAGGCTGTGGCCCAGAGCCAGGCCCTCCTCTTTGGGCCTATTTGATTCACTTTATCACCTGAGGGGGTGTGGGAGGCCAGAGGCCTTTTATCCCTGAATTCTTGGTGGGTTGGTACCTCCCAGACCCCAACTCCCATCCGCCTTGAAGCTTGGATCTGCCCTGGCACCAGACCACTGACTTCTCACTCTCACTCCCCAGCTGGTGGTCCCAGAATACTCCATCCATGGCCTCTTCTGTCTGATGTTTCTGTGTGCAGCAGAGTGGGTGACCCTGGGCCTCAACATCCCCCTCCTCTTCTACCACCTCTGGAGGTGAGGGCAGCAGCTGCCTGGGGGAGACTGAGATGGGGGCTGAGGGCTGGGTGCAGGTAATCAGGCCTCTTCCGGTCCCAGGTATTTCCACCGTCCTGCGGATGGCTCTGAGGTCATGTATGATGCGGTCTCCATCATGAATGCTGACATCCTCAACTACTGCCAGAAGGAGTCCTGGTGCAAACTTGCCTTCTACCTGCTCTCCTTCTTCTATTACCTGTACAGGTGAGGCCCTGCCCATGGCAGTCAGAATTTAGGGAATAGATCTTCTAGGGATCATGCTTCCAATCCTAAAATCCTGCCCTTTGAACTTGAGGACTGAGGGCAAACCCAGGGTGTGACTGGGTGGGTGGCTGGATTTGCTCAGGACGCAGGCTCACTGCCTTATCTTCCCACAGTATGGTTTATACGCTGGTGAGTTTCTAAGGGGGAAGCCGGCCAGGGAGCGAGCCCAGAATGGACCGGACGCCTGTGCACCCCCCCAGCCCTGCCTCTTGGCTGCAGAGGCCTCAGCCCTGGGGAGGGAGGGGGCACTGGTGCCCCCAGCCTCTCCACTCCCCAAACTGCTGCTGCGGGGACCCCCGCCTTCAGAGCCCTCCCCCTTGGTCTAGGGCCAGGCAGAGCTCTAAACAGGGGCAGGGGCTCCTCTGCCAGCCTGTAGTCAGGCATGGCAGTCAGTCCTGGAAAGGGTGGGACTTCTGGCCTGGTCCATTTCGGGGAAAACTTGGGCCCTGCCACCAGGTAGAGCTTGACCCTGGAAATTCTGGGCTGCCCCCCTCCACCCTTACCCTGAGGCTCCCCCTGCAGGTGGGGGCACCCGCACCGGGAATGAGCAGGCTCAGCAGGGGGGCAGCCCATTCCTACTCTGCCCTCCCTCATCCCCAGGCTCCCTCTCCAGCCCTGTCTCCACTTGCCGACCCCAGCCCACCCTGTCTCTTGAACCTATTTTCTATGTTGCCTGGAGGAGTCCGGCACCCCCTCCCCGGCCATTTGTGACAAACTATGAATAAACTACTGCAAACACATGGGCCCTAGTCTGCTCCTGAAAGGCCTGAAGAAGAGATGGGGTGAGATGGTGGGCTGTGGACTGGGTACCCCAGAGCAAATTCCCCAGCACAGCTAATCTTGCCCCACTAGCCTCAGGCCCCACTGGCCCACTCTCAGATGGATCAGAGGCCTTCCAGGCTTTCTGGACAGCTGCCCCTTCCATCCTCACTTTTCCACTTGTGTATACTGAAACCCTTCCATCTGCCTTTCATGGCAGTGCCAAGGCCACAACCTCTAGGATGCCCTCGCTGGGTCCACCTTCTTCCTAAACAGCCCTAAGTTGGGTCCCCTGGACAATGCAGAGGCCCAGAGGTTGTAGCTTTCCCTCAGGCCCAGAAATGAGGATCACACCAAGTCAAGGAAACCAAATTTTCAATATGTGAAAAAACCAGTGCCATCTGGGGCTAGGAGTCATCGGACCAGGTGGAAGGTCAACCAGTATATGATGAGGGGCTGGAAGGCTGCAGCTCCTAGAGTCAGGTAGAGCTGGACACGCTGCCGAGGGGCTGGACCCCCCACACTGTCAGGGCCCAGAACTGCTGTTCGCAAAGAGCGCACCTGAAAGAAAGGAGTGCTGAGAATGGGTCAGGAGGGGAAGCTTGTCCCCAGCTCTGACCCAGGTGAGGAGGCAAAAGGGGCAGCCCAGACTCACGATGAAGTACATGAGTGCAGATGAGGTCCAGGCCAGTGCCACGTAGTAGCCGTCACTGCCAAACACCAGCCCTGTGAGCACACTGAGGATCATCCTAGTGGAGGCAGGCAGCAGGTGACCGCAGGGTCCAGGCCTGAGATTGACCCTGCCCACCAAGTTCCTGGGCCCACCCTAGACCCTGCCCACCACCATGGCCCTTTATTCCCAAGCTGTCCCCACAGGGACCCAGAACCAAAATGGATTTGTAAGATCCAAGACCTGGATATGAAACCCCTTTTCTTGAATCCCACATATCTTAAAGGTCACTCAGTTCCTGGGAAGACTGCTGGAAATAACAGTCTCTCTAACAGAGTGGAGCTAGTGGCTAAGATAGAGGAAGGACATGACAGGGCCATACTTCAGGGCTATAGCTATATAGACCTAGAACCCACGTCTGTAGGCCCCTCCTCCAAGCCCCCTCCACCCAAACACCTCTCCACCAGCCCAAAGATGCTCACCCCACGTATTTGTAGCCGCTGTAGGCCAGCAGGTGGAAGGTGCTCAGGTCACTGCGTACGGTGGCCAGGTAAAGGCCCAGGAGCAGAGCCAGCACCTCCATAACCACCCACACCAGTGCTGTGCTTGCACATAGGCCCAGCACCTCTGGAGAGAACCTGTAGCCATGGGAGGGGACAGGTCAGAACCAGTCATCCTGTGGCAGGTGTAAGGATGAGATGAGAGGCTGGGGCAGTAAAGTGTGGGCTGAGACATGGTGCTCGTATCTGGCACAAGTCCTCTAGGGAGGTGGGGAGATGAACCAGGAAGGAGAAAAGAGGGGTTGGCACAGACCTTTTCTGAATTCCCAGTGCCATCCCAGCCAGCAGCACGTAGGTGATGAAGGCCATCGCTGCCAAGAGTCAGAGGGTGGTGGTCAACCTGGGTTCCTCATCCACAGCATCCTTGCTAGGCATTCAAGGCCACTGACATTCCAAGTGCCTCCATATTTTCCCCTATCTACATATCCCAACATGGTCCAACCTCCACATTTGGTTCCTCAATACCCTGCATAGGATTTCCCTTCTCCAACCAGTCCTCTCCCTGAATAAATGCCAGAACCACAAATCACCTTCCCCTCCCCTGTCCCCATGCTAGGAAGCTTGTCATGAGTTTCCTGATGTGTCTCAGAAACCACATCATGGTCTAGGCACAGTGGCACACGCCTGTAATCCCAACAACTGAGGGCCCTAACATAGGAGGAGCACAAGTTTGAGGCCAACCTCAGCAACTTAGCAAAACCCTGTCTCAAAAAGGGCCGGGGATGTAGCTCACTGGTAAACCACCCCTGGGTTCAATCCCCAGTACCCACCCCCAAAACACATCATGAGCCAAGATCATAGTACATCCCAGATAAGATGAGCTTGATTTTTTGCAAGGCTATTAGGGTTAAAATACAGGTTCAGTGGGCAACCCAGGCTGTCCCTAGAGTCCAGGGCCACAGGGATGACCACATCTCAGCCACTGGATGAGCTCTGGCCACCCTCACAACACAGAGAACTCCAAGTTTAACCCTGAGCAGTTTTCACAAGAGCTCAGTGCCAGTGGGGGCTGGGGTTCAGTAGCAATTTAAACCTCATCATTCCTGTCCTCTGTCTCCTATGAGGCAGCAGACTGATGTGCCTCCCAGAAGGCAGTGTCTGGTGTTAGGAACTCAACTCTGCCACCTATAGCTGTGTGGTCTCAAGATACTGAAGTCCCTCTGAGCCTTGGCTTCAATGTGTAACTTGGGGATGCCAGTGCCAGCCTTACACAGTGGCTTTGAGAGGTACATAGAATGAAGTATGGAAGGACATTTGTCCTTCTTGGAGCACCTGGGTGGAGTGCCCTCCCTAGCAGCTTCTCTGGGGACTGACCCCTCTGGAGACATCCTTCTCAGTGTGTCCACTCTGGACCTGGTCCTCTACAGTTAGCAGAGTGGAGAAGTCAGCAGCATAGCTGGCCAGCCACGGCACAGTATGTGTGTCATGTGGATAGGCAGTTGTAGGGACCCAAAAGGGAGCAATTGTTCAAGGGTTAAGGCGGGCTTCCTGGAGGAGGGAAAGCTGGAATAGGCCTTGGAAGACAAGTACTAATGATGATAACGGCTAGCATTTCCTGTGGGCTCGTATGTGCCAGGGGAGATGTTGAACACACATCACTTCTCTGAATTTCCACAACAATCCTTTGAGGTAGGGGCTACTACTATTGTTGCTTTACTAAGGAGTGCAAGAACCAGGCTAAAGTCCATAGCTGGAAATGGCAGGGCAAAGCCCAAGGTGCCAAGCTAATAAAGGACATGGTCCAGATTAAGAGGCAGAAAGTGCTGTGGGGACACTGAAGGCATATTCAGGAAGTTTCTTACTAGTTACTTCACCCCATCTACCTAGGTTCTAGCAACCACAACACAAAAAGCACCAGAAGCAGACATTGGATCAAGTTAAGACTCTCTTCCTGCTCATGCCACAAGGCACTGTGTCTTCCAATCCAGATCAGAGACTCACTAGGGATGTAGAGGTCAGGAGCATTGAGGTCTTGCCGTGGGGGCAGAGGCACATCACGACTGTACTGCACTTCCCAGTTCTGGCAGTGGTGGCAGCAGCCAGGTCAGAAGCAGAAGAGAAAAGAGAGAAGGGAGTTGAGGTCTGGCCAACAGAAGGGGGGGGGGGGTTCAGCCCATTTACCTGGTAGGAAGCTCACCTGGTGTGTGTAGGGGAAGACCAGCAGCCCTAGCTTCTTGGCCACATAGGCTGTATCCACAGCAAAAAAATACTTGAGTTTGTTCACAGACACAAAACGGTGTAGCTGGGAGGGAAGAGAGGAGGCTGTGGGGGAGCCACATCCAGAGCCTGAGGGTACTCCTGTGTGCTCCTTCCCTGAGGGCCACTATGAAGATCAGGTGAAATCCCAGCCCTAGCCAGAAATCCTGCCACCCCTTTCCCTGGGGGCAGACCACACCTCCTTGTGCACTATGTCCTTTCCATGAGATGCGATGGAGCTGCCATAGGCCATAGCCACGTTGGCCATTGGATCCCCAAGCAAGTGGTTGACATTGAAGGCCACCTCGGCTCCTGGGGCTGGGTATCCCCCAGGCTGGCTGGAATAACCACCGCTTGTATCATCAAAGAGGGGAGGGGAATCCGGAGCTGCCCGGGCCCTGTGCTTGGAACCTGTGAATTTGGAAGTACTAGAGTGGGTGAAAGGAATACCAAACCACAGCCCAAAACCCTGCCCTTTCCTTTGGCTGAGCAGCCCCATGTTGAACCTGGGTGCACCAGGCAATCAGTGAAGGAAAATCAAGCTGTGTGAAGGGTAGGTAATTCAGAAACAACTTTGATGAGGAATCCTTTGCAGAAAATCTTTTACTAAGCATAGGCAAAGGAAGAGAGCCTGGAAGTAGCTGTCCACCTGGGGTTTCTGAGCTCCCAACCCAGTCATGGAAAGTGAGCAGAAGTTGCTAGGAGAAGATAACTGGAAAGATATCCCTGCAAGAACAAGGGTAGGAAAAACAACAGCTGGCTATCGAGAGGCACTGAGCGGTGATCATGACATGGAAAAGGAAGTTTCGGAGAACCCCGGGTTTGACATGGAGATCCAAGCTATTGGGTAGAAAGGACGAAGTCCGGGACGCCTTGCAGTCTTGCAGGACAGAAACCCAAGTGACATTCCCTGCCCTGGGCAGCGGGAACGGCCGCCCCTCTCCCTCAGGGTGAGCGGGCCGCGCCACTGATTTTCCTCCAGTCGGCCAGGCCGCGCCCCGCCCGTCCCACACCTCACGCACCGTGGGCTCCGTAGCCCGAGTGATAAGCCATTGCTGCGACGCTCTCTCTCCCTGAGGGACGGTTGCGCTGCCTCGTGGGTACGATTACTAATAGGGCCGCTGCTTCTCTCCCCGGGCACCGACTGAGGTTACCCAGCGGCCCGACACGTCCAGGAGTTGACCGATTGCGGTCGCCATGTCCGTAGCGTCATGCCATGCCTCCTGCCATTGGCTCTTAGGCGGCTCCGATTCTCCTCTCCCTTCTCTCAATTGGCTACCTGAGAGCCTTAGCTAAAGCAGATTCGGCTGTAGCCAACTTCCGGGCGAGGGATAGGCGGAGCGATTAGAGACGCTCTTAGATTGGATAGTGGGCTTGCTAATTCGAGGCGGGAACAGCCAATAAGTGGAAGGGTGTTGTGAATTATTTCCGCGTCTGCGCAGTGGAGCACTTGACCCTCGCTCTGCCACGACTGCACCAGGAGCAAGACTTAGCAGGAGACTGGCGGCTGAAGTCAGAGAACGAAGCTTCATTAGTGGGACGTATTCCAGGAAGGAATAGGGTAGTCGCATTCTGACCAATCCCCGTCCCTGGGGACGCCTGCTCCTCCCTCTCCCCGCTTGATTTCCTTCTTGTCCTTCATATTTCATCCAATTTTGGAGCGGTACACCAGCCGACCGAGCGGTGTTGGTTGGAGGCGGGGCCTGGCAGTGATTGAGAGGCTGACAGCCCGAGTTCTGACTCCTCCCGCCTCCCTCTCCTCCTTTCGGTGAGGGTGCTGTCCACCCCGACCGGTGCTGAAAATGCTCTCCGGCTCCACCGCCATCATGCAGACCTGCCCGCAAGGGCCTCTGCTGGGAAGACTTGAGATTTGAATCCATACGCTGCGTGTGCATATCTAAAAACCCAGAATATCTGAAGTCCCAGAAGTTGGGTAGTATAGGTGGAGCAGGATCCTGCACTGGGCCTGTCCCATCGACTCTCCAGTGGTCCAGCCGATTTTTGATCTGTTATCTCCTGAAACTGCAGCTGAAACTCCTGAGCCATTGTTTGTCCTTTATTTTCAAAGTGAGGCCCCCAAACCTCTCTTGTCCCAGGGGATCCTTTCTGTTCACTCAGGTTCAAATCACTCCCACTTTGCCTAGAGACAATCTTCAAACACCTCCCTGTCTTCAGGCATTCCTTTCTAGAGAATATGATCAGGCTCTGAGACCTGCCTTTAATTAGCTTCCTAGTGTCCATTACACCAGGTAACCTTCCTGCTCCCCAGATTCAACCCACAGTGATCCAACCACTATGCCTTTGACTAGAGGTCCCCTCCACTTGGGATGCCCTTCCCCCTCATATCCACTTGTTCAAAGCCTTTAAGAATCAACTCAGCTTTGCCTCAGAGAAACAAAGAGGACAGAGGCCTGACCTGGTATGGGTTGGAGGCCAGCGCCCGTGATGTAAGTGCCCTCTAGATTGCATTCAGTTTGCCCTGGATGTAGGTGCTGTGAGGACAGAGCCTTTTTCACTGTCCACTCCTACAGTTGTCTCCCCAGGTCCAGTGCCAAGCATGGTAGTTTCATATAGAAGACACCCAATAAACATCTGTGCACCATAAATAAATCATAAATAAATGGATGAAATAAATAAGTAAATGGATGTAACCCTAGACCTATTCTTTCTCTCCGGCCCCCCCCCACACACACATTCTCTCTGTTATGTCATCTTTAAATGATTATCCCTTTGCTTAAACATACACCCCAAAATAACTCACCCAGTATTGCAGCTTCCTATATTCCATCCACTGATTGTAAGCTTGGGGTTAAGGCCCAGACCAAAGCACAGTGTGAGGATGTGAGGCTGTTAGGGGCCAAGGAGCAGCACTGGGGCCTCATGTAGGAGGCCCACCAAGGGCAAACCCCACTGCCCCACATGGCTTGATGAATGCTTGTGAATTTACTCCAGCATTTTTCCACCCCCATTTCTCAGATGGAAAAATTGAGTTTGGGGGTGTATGCTAGCCTAAGGTCTTGCAGCCTAAGGTCCCCAATATCCTAATCCCCAGCTCACCTGCTGTAAGAGGAGCCTAGCGCCACTGCCCAGTGGATGAGGCTCATAAGCCTTTCTGGATGGTAAATGCCCCAACAAATGAGGCTTCCAGGGTGAGTTCTGGGTGGGCTTAGCTCTAGGCTTACCCCTTAGAGATGGGACGCATCGGGCACCCACACATCTTCAAGACTCACCTTCTTGGTTTTACAGCCCTGGGCAACTCAGGAGTCCTAGAGCAAGGACTTGCTCAAGGTCGCAAGAGCGAGAGCGACCAGAGAAATTCCCAGGCATCCGGCAGCCCAGACGGCTTCTGGGGGGCTGGGGAGAGCCCGCGGTGCCAGGCGCTGCTGGCGGCGCCGCCGGTGCCGCGGGGGCGGGGTCAGCGGAGGGCGGGGCGCCGGGCACCGCCAACGCCGCCGCCGCCGCGCTCGGGCTGAGGCTGGGCGCACTCCCTCCGCGGCCGCCGAGCCGAGCGGACGCCCCTCGGGGCCGCGCCGCAGCCCTCCGCGTCCCCCCTATCATGCCCCGGGCCTGGGCCGGGGCCGCCGGAGCAGCCAGAACACCATGCCCGAGGGCGGCTGTGGCGACGGTGGGGAGGTGCCTGCGCTCATCCCGGACGGCGAGCCGCTTCGGGAGGAGGTACCTGCGCTGGGTGGTTGGTGACCCGAGCCGGGGCTGGAGTCGGGCGAAGGGGACTAGCAGAGGGGATGACCCCCAGGAAGGGGGTTGAAGAGGGAAATCCTGGAGCCCCTATAGCCAATGACGTCATTGGAAAGCCCGCATTTGGGCAGGGGTCCCAGACCTAAGGGCCGGCAAGAGGTGGGGCGACTGGGCAGGAAAATGGGGAGGCGACTCCCACCCTCGGCGCCCCCTCAACTGTCCTAGCCCATCCGGTGACGTCAGCGCCTGGCCCCTACGCGTTCCCATGCCGCAGCACAGCCTGGGACTCCCACCCCCAGGGCCACAGGGTCAGGCCCCCAGCCCGGCTCAACTGCTCACGAGGTGCCAGGCCGGCGCCTGCAATGCAGCAGCAGTGATAGGGCCTGGGGGTGGGGGAGGGAAGAGGGCAATGAGAAGGGAGGCGGCCTGGTACCCCTTCTTCCTTCTGGTGAGGCCTAAGGGTCACCCTGCTGGAACCCCCAGGAAGATCTTCCTCCAACCTAGCCAGGAAGGTCTGCAGGGACCCTGTGCCGTGGGGTGAGGGGTATGGGGGCCGGTGGTGAGTGAAGGTAGCATGCCCATGTGTGGGGTGTGTGTGAGAATTCCAGTGTGTATGTTCCCTACACTTGGGTAGGTGGGACTTGTGTGCCCTATGGTCACTTGAGGATCTGGTGGGTCCCTTGGCTTGGGTCTTTGCCCAGCAGTGCCTATGTGTGTGAATGTGTCCTGTCATGGGTGGGTCTGTGGTTTGGCATGGAGTGCCTGTGTGGGTGTCAAGTTGCTGTAGAGGTGGGGCATGTGCAATGTGGTGAGGTGAAGGTCTGGTGTGTCTCTGGGATTTATAGAGTATGTGACGTGTGTGTGCATGTGTATGTGCTATGGTGGTGGTGGTGGTGGTGGTGGTGGTGGTATGTGTGTGCACCTTGATGTGATTGCAAGGGTTTGTGCTTTAGGGACAGGTGAAGGCCTGATGTTTCTTCGATGACAGGTCATGTGTTCCTCCTTGGGGAGGGGTCTGTGATAAACACTGGCTGGAGGTGGATGAGTGGTACGTGCACCTGACTGGCCATGTGGGGCTGGGTATTGGGTGAGGGAGATAGGCTGCCCTGGGTGGGGCTGGAGCCAGTTCTCCTCTCCTTAAGGCCTTGTGGGTCTGGGTAGGAGATGTGGCCACATAACCTGACCTCTATTATTTCTGCTTCCTTCTGCCCCTTTTTAACCTTCTTCTCCATGCTCCCCACCCTCTTCTCTCTTGTGGGGTGAGGTGGCCAGGCTGGCAGCCCTGCTGAGGAGGGTGGGCCAAGCCCTAGGGCCAGAGAGTGGCCCCTGCTGCCCAGCAGCTGTGTCCCTCCCACTCCCTTAGCACAGATGGGGAGTGGAGGGCGGCCCTCCATCTGCTCCCCACCCCAAGACTCACACCTCCCCCACTCCCAGCTCTCCCTCTTTCTCACTGACTTAAAAGCCTCTCCAAGTCTCCTGCTGCCCCTAGTGGAATAAGGACCTGAGAGAGTCTCAGGATAACAGTAATAATGTTTATTCCCCTGGGCAGACCCTGTGCTAATATCTTCACATTTACAATCTCCTTGAATCCTCACAACCCCAGGTTACAGATGAGGAAAATTGAGGTCCAGGGAGTATGAGGGACCTGCCCAATTTATACTGTAAGTTGCAGAGCAGTATCAGATCCTGGGCTGTTAAACTCCAAAGCTCATCCTGTTGGACCCTGGGCCCCTGCCAGGCTGGCCTCCCAGACCACCAGGGCCAAGAGTCAAGGCCCAGAGAGGGCAGGGATATGGCCAAGTCCACACAGCAAAACAGGGTAGAGCTAGAACCACCAGCACTCAATTTTCTCAGTAGCCAGCACAGTAGAAGACAGGCTCAGAGCTGGTGGGCCTGGGTTTGAATCCTGCAATAGCACTGGGCTGGCCAGAAGCAAGGTCTGAAGCAGTGGACTCAATTCCTTACAGCCTCAATTTCTGCTCTACACAGTGGTCCTGGGGCACCACTTCCTTCACCACCCGAGCAGGGTGGGCTTAAGCAGGGTGACTGGCCCAACCATGGGCTCCATCCTGACTTCATCCTCCCTGTCTCTGCCCACCTTGCAGCAGCGGCCCCTGAAGCAGTCCTTTGGAAGCTCCCTGTGCCGGGAGTCGCACTGGAAGTGCCTGCTCCTCACACTGCTCATCCATGCCTGCGGGGCTGTGGTGGCTTGGTGTCGCCTCGCCACCGTGCCACGTCTCGTCCTGGGGCCCGAGGCAGCCTTGGCACGTGGGGCAGGGGGTCCTCCACCCACCTACCCGGCCAGCCCCTGCTCGGATGGCTACTTGTACATCCCACTGGCCTTTGTCTCCCTCCTCTACCTCCTCTACCTGGCTGAGTGCTGGCACTGTCACGTGCGGTCATGCCAGGCACCTCGCACGGACGCCAACACCGTGCTTGCTCTGATCCACCGGCTACAGCAGGCCCCGCCCTGCGTCTGGTGGAAGGCCACCAGCTACCACTACGTGCGGCGCACACGCCAGATCACCCGCTACCGCAACGGTGATGCCTACACCACCACGCAGGTCTACCACGAGAGGGCCGACAGTCGCACCGCACGCGGCGAGTTTGACTACTCTGCCCACGGGGTCCGCGACGTTTCCAAGGAGCTGGTGGGCCTGGCCGATCATGCGGCCACGCGCCTCCGCTTCACCAAGTGCTTCAGCTTCGGCAGCGCTGAGGCCGAGGCCTCGTACCTCACGCAGCGCGCGCGCTTCTTCAGCGCCAATGAGGGCCTGGACGACTACCTGGAGGCCCGCGAGGGCATGCACCTGAAGGATGTGGACTTCCGCGAGTCCCTCATGGTCTTCGCAGACCCCCGCAGCCCGCCCTGGTATGCGCGCGCCTGGGTCTTTTGGCTGGTGTCGGCAGCCACGCTGTCCTGGCCACTGCGCGTGGTGGCGGCCTATGGCACCGCCCACGTGCACTACCAGGTGGAGAAGCTGTTCGGCGCCAGCTCGCCCCCTCCGGGGGCCGTGCCCAGCGGGCCGCCTCTCTCCCGTGTGGCCACGGTGGACTTCACCGAGCTCGAGTGGCACATCTGCTCCAACCGACAGCTGGTGCCCAGTTACTCAGAGGCTGTGGTCATGGGCGCCGGTTCTGGCGCCTACCTGCGCGGCTGCCAGCGCTGTCGCCGCTCTGTCAGCAGCAACTCGCTGCCCCCTGCCCGGCCCAGTGGGCCCCGCCTGCCCTTCAGCCGCAGCCGCCTTTCCCTGGGTGCAGGAGGCCGGGCCACTCCTGGGGTCTTCCGCAGCCTGAGTGGGGGGCCACTAGGGCGCCGTGGAGAGGACACGGAGCCCCTGGAAAGCCCACCGTGCTATGAGGATGCCCTTTACTTCCCGGTGCTCATTGTCCACGGGGACAGTGGCTGCCGGGGGGATGGGCAGGGTGCACTCTGAGAGCCCCAGAGCCACCCCTCACCATGGGCAGAGATACCTGAATAACTGTCCAAAATACGAGGGAGAACAGACCAGCCACACATCAGGGGTGGGGGCGGGACCGGGGTTCCCTAAACAAAAACGCAGTGACCTGTGTCATTCATGGGAAATGGACGCCACCTATGTTGAATCTATATCCATCCCCAGCATGGTTCCCCCCAACTACCATCTTCCACTCCCTGTAATGGCAGAGGACCAGGCCTGGGGGCCCTGCACATTGTGCAGGAGAGGAAGGTTCCAGAAAGGCTGGAAAGAGAAGGAGTCCTGGAGACAGCTGTAGCCTGCAACAGAGAGCTGCACGCTGGGCTCCTTCCTGCCGTGGCTGAGGCCTTGCTGGGAGCCCTCCAGCAACACAGAAGCACAATGTAGAGGTTTGGGGCCATGCCCACTGGGTTGGCCTCCCCGAAGAGAAGAGCTGGAGGAGGCAGCATGGTGGCCTCGGCCCCACTGCCCACCCAAATTTCCCACCCCCTTCACATGCTAGGTCCTTCCCTGCCCACCCTCTCACCTCTGCTCCAGGGCAGTCCCTGATCTCACCCTGCAACGCAGCCCTCTCCTCTGGGAGCCTGGTTCTGGGAGCACAGTCTCACCCATCCTGCTCTTCTCCCTGGTGCCCATACACCCTCTCCCACCCAGATCCCTCCCCTGTGACCTGGGGCCCCCAACAGGCCCCCCACAGTCCCTGGGCTCCACTCTGCCTCCTGAAGTTCCTGTCTGCCTCCGTTAGCCACACATACACCCCAACCTTGTGCTCATTTCTCCCGAGGCTTCTCGTCTTCACCTTCCTGATGATCCATGGGACACACAGGGAGCCAGGACATCCGAGGGGCCCTGGCCCTGGCCACCGCCTCTTGGACGATGCCCTTGACTTGCCCTGGGTGCCACTGTTTCTCCCATCAGTGGAGCCTGGCCCAGGGGACACCACCCCTCCCCCAGGGAGGAGAGAGTAGTCCCTTCCCTCCAACTGGGGCTTCCACCCCCTCTCAGGGCCCGGTGGGGGAGGGAGGAGGCTGAGAAGGTGCAGATTAAATAAAGATATGAATGGAAGGGCTTCTGTGCATTCCTGAGTGGTGAGTCCAAGGTTACCACTGCAAACAAGATGGATATCCACCCTGGGTCAAGGTGTACTGTTGGATTCTGGGTGGGGGACCAAGATTTTGACTCCAGCATTCTCAGGAGCAGGATGAAAGGGACCCTCATGGCACAGCCTGAGGCCTCTGAGACTCAGGGGTTTGTGTTTATTTGTAGTGCTGGGGATGGACCCTAGGGCCCCTGCTACTGAGCACCTGCCCTGCCTCTGAGCTGTGCCCCAGCCCTGAGTCTCAGCTTTGAGTTACCCTGAGCAGGTGACTCCATACTCCTATGGTCTGGATCCCCCACCCACTATCCATCCTGCAAGTGGGAATTAAACCCAGGGGCATATTACCACTGAGCTACATCTCCAGCCCTTATTTTTTAATTTTAAGATAAGGTCTTGCTAAATTGTCCAGGCTGGCCTTGAACTTGGCCTCTTTCTGTCTCAGCCTCTTAGACAATGCTCTTGCCTTGCCCTGGGTGCTACTGCTTCTCCCATCAGTGGAGCCTGGCCCAGGGGACACTGTCCCTCCCCCAGGGAGGAGAGAGTAGTCCCTTCCCTTCCCTTCCAACTGGGGCTTCCACCCCTTCTCTGGGGCTGGTAGTGGAGGGAGGAGGCAGAGAAGGTGCAGATTAAATAAAGATATGAAATGGAAGGGCACAGTCATTTGGAAGGTCAAGGAAGAAGATGGCAAGTTTGATCTCGGCCTCCCAACTCACCATTGCCCCAGCACCTGGGTCATTTCTAAGGCACTGTCCAAGTTGACCCCTCCTTCAGCTCAATGGAAGATTCCATTCTGCTGCTGGGCATGCTGAGGACAAAGGGAAGAGCTGTGGCCTGTGACTCTGGTTCAGTTCCCCTGTGGCTATTGAAGTTATTACCAGTTTGGGGGATGGACACTGAGCACCTTGGAGGACACAAAGCTGGAAACTGTCAGCCCCAAATTGGGGCAGGCCAGCATGGGATCCAAAAAAAAATAAGAGAATAAAGGACAAGGGAATGGCCTCACTCACTAACCTCAGAAAGTTGCCTGGAAATGGCATCCTCATACGGATGGCTGCTAGAGGTGTTTCCTGTGCAAGGCCACTGGGCTAAAGGGCAAGTCCCAGCATGGAGCTGTATCTGCTTGAGGAAAGGGCACCCTCTTCTAATTTATACAAAGGTGCCACAAGGGCTGGAGGTGGCCCTAGAAGGGCACTGAGAATGGATGGGATTTCCCCAAGGGTAGAGGTGTTCTGGGCAGGGCCAGTGCCTGAGCAAAGTCCCAGGCACAAAGCAGGATGTGCTAAGAAAGTAGTAGGAGAGAGCCCTGGAAGAATCTGCTGTGGGGCTAGGGTTGTGGCTCAGTGGTAGCGCGCTTGCCTAGGATGTGTGATGCACTGGGTTCGATTCTCAGCACCACATACAAATAAATAAAGGTCCATCAACTACTAAAAATTATTTAAAAAAAAAAAAAAGAATCTGCTGTGGCTTCCTTTCCAAACTCCAGAATTTGTCTTTATTTATTTTATTTTTTTTTTAAAGAGAGAGTGAGAATTTTTTAATATTTATTTTTTAGTTTTCGGCGGACACAACATCTTTGTTTGTATGTGGTACTGAGAATCTAACCCAGGCTGCACGCATGCCAGGCGAGCGCACTACCGCTTGAGCCACATCCCCAACCCAGAATTTGTCTTTAAAGTGGGACAAACTAGTGGAAGGCAGTTGGGGAAGGGAAGTGATAAGATCAGGGCTGCACGTTAGGGTGTTTGGCAAAAATGCAGCTGCCTGTTGGCCACGTGAGAGGATGGAGTTAGAGATCAGAGCTCTGCTGGGTGCCAGTCCACTGCCTCACTTTGGGAGTGAAATCACCTCTTTGTTCAGAAGTAACTGAAGTGGAAAACCCTATGGTGCCCAGGCACTCAAGAAGGCTCACGTGGGAGCTAGGCGCAGTGGTGTGCGTCCATAATCCCAGCCATTATGGGAAGGTCGAGGAAGGAGATCGAAAGTTTGAGGCCAGCCTGAGCAACTTAGCAAGATCCTGCCTCAAAATAAAAAGGGCTGGGGATGGAGCTCAGTGGCCAAGTGCCCTTGGGTTCAGTTCCTAGTAGCACTAAATCAATCATCAAAATATTTTTTTAAAGGCTGCAGTGGGCAGGGAAGCAGACATGCTGGTTCCAGCTCCTCCCCACAAGGAAGGTGTCCCTCTTCCATCTTTTGCTCCAACCCCATAGATCTGACTACCCCTTGGCCACTGTATATTCTCCTCCCATCCTCAGCAACAGAACATGTGACTGTGTGATTTAAATCTAGGAAATGAGATGAAAACAGAAGGTGTCGGAAGGAATTACCAACAATGCTCTTGAATTAGAAACAATATTGGTGAAAACAACTTTCGTCTTCCCTCCTTGCTTAAGTCTGGAATGCATATGTGGTAGCTGGAATTCCAACAGCTGTCTTGGATCAGAAGGTCACCTTGAAAATCGTAGCCATGTGCTGAGAATAGCAGAACCAGAAGATAAAAGATCCTGGTTTCTGATGACACCAGGGGAGCTTGCGGATCGGATCTGGGTTGCCTATTTTGAGAGGCTATTGAGAAAGAGAAGTCAAATTTTTGTTTGCTTAAGTCACAGTTGTTTCTTGTCTGTAATTACCAGCAGATTTTATTAATTATCAGCTGCTGCATAACAAATTATCCTAAATATAGTGGCTTAAAACAGCAATAATCACCATGCTCTCCCCTGGCTTCTGTGGGTCAAGAATTTAGTCAAGGCACAACAAGGATTGCTTATCTCCGCTCCACAATGTCCAGGGCCTCTGCTGGGAGACTGGAAAGCTGGGGCTGGGATCATCTGAAGGCATCCACTCACACGTTTGGCAGCTGATACTCCATGATGGCTGAGGGCTAACTAGGGCTAGAAGCTGGACAGACACACCGGGCCTCCCTGTGTGGCATGGGCTTCCTCACACCAGGTGACAAGGTTCTCAGGAAAAGCATACTGGAAGGATGAAACTATTGTTCCTTCTAATCAGAAGCCACACAGCACAGCTTCTGCCTCTTTCCATTGGTCAAAGTTGTTACAAAGGTCTACCCAGTTTCAAACTGGGCACAGTGGTGCACGCTGTAATCCCAGCAGCTCCAGAGGCTGAGACAGAAGGATCACGACTTCAAACCAGCCTCAGCAACTTCGAAGCTTCTAAGCAACTCAGTGAGACCCTGTCTCTAAATAAAATCAAAATAGAGTTGGGGATGTGGCTCAGTGGCCAACTGCCCCTGAGTTATATCCCTGGTACCCCCCAAAAAAGATCTATTCAGTTTCAAGAGGTGGGAACACATGATCCCACCTCTTAATGGAGATTTGTCATCATCACATTGTAAGAATAGCATGTGGATGGGAGATATGTTAGTGCCATCTTTTTTTTTTTTTTTTTTTTTTTTTTGTACTGGGGATTGAACCCAGGGGCATGCAACCACCAAGCCACATCCCCAGCCCTATTTTGTATTTTATTTAGAGACAGGGTCTCACTGAGTTGCTTAGCACCTTGCTTTTGCTGAGGCTGGCTTTGAATTTACAATCCTCCTGCCTCAGCCTTCCCAGCAGCTGGGATTACAGGTGTGCGCCACTGTGCCTAACTGTTAGTGCCATCTTTAAAATGCAGTCAATTGCCAAGCCAAATGTCATTCTTAACTGAGTGACATCTATAGAGTGGTCTGCATTTTTTTAAAAACTTTGTGGTACTGGGCATTGAACCCAGGGATTCTGTACCACTGAGGTAAATTCTCAGCAATTTTTGTTTTCTATTTTGAGACAGGGTCTTTCCAAGTGCCCCAGGCTGACCTTGAACTTGTTATCCTCCTTTCTTAGTAGCTGGGATTACAGGTGTGTGCTACCACACCTGGCAAATCATGATGCTGGTTTGAGGGAGGAGGGCAGTGGCATGTTAGATATGAGCCAACTGGGGGCCGAGTGACCTGTAGTAAGTTAAATGTGGCCACAGATTCTTTGGCACTCTTCTTCTCAAGAGGCAGAATCGATCTTCCTGCTCTTTAAGTCTGGGCTGGGCTTCTTCACTTACTCTGACCCTCAGAGTGTGGTGGAGAGGAGCGACACTGGGCATTTAAGGCTGGCTCTTTAGAGACTGCAAGGCTTCCCCCTTCACCATCTTGGAAGCCTGAAACCACCAAGCTGGGAAGACACCCAGCCTAGCCTCCTGGGAGATTCGAAGCCAGGTGGAGAACTGAGGTCCCAGCCACGAGCCAGCTCAGCCCCCAGAGCAGGGACTGAGGCTGTCTCAGAGCCTCCAGCTGCAGCAGAGCCACAGATGACACAGCCTCAGGAGCAGCCCCAAGTGAGAATAGCGGATCCCAGTCCAAATCGCTGGCCTCCAGAATGGTGAGAAATAAGACATCCTTATTGTTTTAAACCACTGCATTTTGGGATGATTTGTTACTTGCTATAGTCACTGATAGAAGGCTCTGGAGCGTCATGAGGGAGGGCACTGGGTCTGCACATGTAGGGGAGAAGGGATCCAGAACCCCCCTTGTTTGAAGGTCAGCTGCCACCTCAAGTCTCCTGATGTTTCCTGTCCCCATGTTGGACCTCTCTTGGAACCTACCTCAAGCCAAGATATTCCATTTAAAACCATTCTCAAGAGCAGGGGGCGGTGGACACGCCTGTACTCCCAGTAACCCAGGATACTGAGGCAGGAAGATCACAAGTTTGAGGCCAGTCTGGGCATCTTAGCAAGATCCTGCCTCAAAATTAAAAATAAAAAGGACTGGGGAGTATAGCTCAGTGGTAGAGCACCACTGGGCTCAATGTCCAGTACCACAAACATAAAAATAAAAATAAACCATCCTCAAGAAGAGAATTTAGTCCTTAGGGAGGGTGCAGGGCCTTGCTGTCAAATCCCAGAGGCCTCTGCCTCCCCTGACTGAAGCTTAAAGGGGCTACATGCAGCCTGCTCCAAACAGAGCCCTGGATCCCAACCCCATCTGTGCCCATGCCACTCCTATCTGTCTTCTGTCTCAGTAAATGGCACCACCAGCCCGCCAGCTGCTTCAGCAGGACATCTGTGTAACAATCATTCCTCCCTCTTCCTCCCCCTCCTTTTTTAGCTTCCTTTGGTTTGGTTTTAATAGTGTCCAATCCAGGGACACTCTTCCACTGAGCTACAACTCCAGCCCTTTTTCAATTTTTTTTTTTTTTTTTTGAGATGGGTCTAAGACTGGCCTCAAAATTGCACTTCTCCTGCCTCAGCCTCCTGAGTAGCGTGCATCCAGTGCTAAGGGTTATTTGCGCACATCCAATGCTAAGGCCAACACCCACCTGCAACCCCTCCAACTTCCCCTTCTCACAGCTCACTCCCTTCACAGCCCACTCCCCCAACTCCAGCTAGATTTCTTTTTAAATTTTAATTTTATTTATATTTTTAAATGTTGAGACAGGGTCTCACTAGGTTGCTTGCTAAATTGCTGAGGCTGGCCTTGAACTTGTGATCCTCCTGCCTCAGCCTCCTAAGGCACTGGGATTACAGGTGTGTACCACTACACTTGCCCCAAATAGATTATTTTGAAGATCTAGAAGTTGTCACATTTCAGCCCTGACCATCTCCCTCTCCACCCCTAAAGAAATCAGTCACCCAGGATTCTACCCACAAAACACTGCCCTACCCTGCTCCCATCTCCTAGCCACCCCAAGGCCCCAGCTTGCTTCAGACTCCAAGGTTCCCACCCCTATTAATCAGAATGGTAGTGACTTAGAAATGAAATTCCATCTAGGCACGGTGGCACATGCCTATAATCCCAGCAGCTAGGGAGGCAAAGACAGGAGGATCGTGAGTTCAAAGCCAGCCTCAGCAATGGTGAGGCACTAAGCAACTCAGTGAGGCCCTGTCTCTAAATAAAATACACAATAGGCTGGGGATGTGGCTCAGTGGTTGAGTGCCCCTGAGTTCAATCCCCGGTACTCCCCCCGACACACACAAAAAAAGAGATAAATGAAATTCCATCTCCAGGACTCCAACAGACAGTCTCAAGTGACCCCTGGTTGGTCAACTCCATGGTGTCTTTTTTTTTTTTAATATTTATTTTTTGGTTTTTTAGGTGGACACAATATCTTTCTTTCTTTTTTAAAATTTTTTGTTTTTGGTGGACGCAACATCTTTATGTTGTGCTGAGGATCGAACCCAGCACCCCATGCATGCCAGGTGAGCACACTACCGCTTGAGCCACATCCCCAGCCCCTCTTTATTTCATTTTTATGTGCTGCTGAGAATCGAACCTAGTGCCTCACGCATGCAAGGCAAGCGTGCTACCACTTGAGCCACATCCCCAGCCCTCCATGGTGTCTTTACTCAGCTCCCTTCCCTGTTCTTTCTGCTGCTCACCATAAGTTATGATTATTTGTGATTCCAAATGCATGGGGATTTGCTTTTCTGTTTGGAACTGGGGATTGAACTCGGATGCCTAATCACTGAGCTACATACCCAGTCTTTTTTATTTTTAAATAAAAAGTTTGCCAAGGCTGGTCTTGAACCTGCGATCCAACTGCCTCAGTCTCCCAAATTGCTGGGATTACAGGCATGCACCACTTAGCCCAGATTACAAATCCATGAGGTTTTTTTTTTTAAATGTTTCTTCTACCAGAATTAAAGTCATGGGAGGCAAAAGGCTATAGGTGCAGACCCTTGAGTTAGAGGGAATCCTGACTCTGCCTCTACAACTCCTCAGTGACCAAGGCAAGACACTTATCCTCTTCCTGCCTCAGACTTCTCATCTGTAAAATGGGAGATAACAATAGACTCTACTTGCTTCAGAGGGCTGTCAGAGGATTAAATAAGAAACTATGCTATCAGGCTTAAATCAGGGTCTGAACAGGAAATTCATTTATGTTTCATATATGCTTTTTACACATAGCCAGCTGGTAATTTTATAGACAAGCCCGGGATTGTCCACTTGTGCATCAGGTGGGCACACAGAAACTTTCAGATTTTGCAGCATCCTGGATGGAGGATTTTTGGATGAGGAATGCTCAACTTGTAATTCCAAACAGGCTTTTCATATCTCCCTCTACTTCTCCAAATTCATATGCTGATGATATATGAATTTGGAGGTAGGGCCTTGGGGAAGTAATTAGGGTTAGGTGAAGTTATGAGTTTGGGATCCCCTTGTGGCTTTATAGGAAGAGGAAGAGAGACTCAGCGAGCAGCTAGCTGTGTCCCCATGCTACACCCTCCATCATGTTAGGGTGCAGCAAGAAGGCCCTGACCTGATGCTGGCACCTTGATTTTGGACTTCCTGGCCTCTGGTGTTTATAAATACTTGAGCTGTGGTATTCTGTGATACCAACAGAAAGCAGACTAAGAACATCTGTTTCCCCAGCCAAACTGGAAAGCCAAGGGTGGGAGTGTTAGGACTCACTATCTGAGGTGGCAGCACTGGCAGTTTCTGGGACCCTCCTGGCAGGCATGATGGAAACTCACATCTGTATTTTCAACCTTGACTCTGTTTTGAGCTCCCAATTCAGGTATGTATGGATGGGAGTTTGGGGGAGAGTCCACCTGGATGAGACTCTATATATCCCAAAGCAACTACCTTAGTCCACCCCCATGATCCCAGTACTTCTCAGTGGGCCTCACCACCTCTCAAAACTGTTACATTAGGAATAAAATTTCAATGTGAGATTTAACGGGGACAAAGCACATCAAAACCACAGTACTGACCGTATCATGCTGTCTCCTCAAAGTGGCCTCTCCTATGTCTCCTCTGTGAATGGAGCCACCCAGGGGATGAGTCTAGCCCCACAGCCATTGTTGGCCTCTTGTCCACATTCAGTAAGCCGCTGGGTCCTGTTCGTGTCTCCTCTTGGTTTTGGTGTCTCCTCCCACTCCAACACCTCAGCTGCCAAAGTTCACGTCACCATCCTCTCTTGCCTGGGCAGTACCCTAAGTGGTCTCACTGTGCATGAGCACTGCTCTCCTCTTGGTCACTTTTGTATCCTGATCCCTAGTGGAGTCTGTGAAGAATAATAGAGTCTCATTAAATACTGGATAGATGAGTGAACAGATGGATGAGTGACAGATTATTGTGGTTATGATAGTTTCTAGAGCATCCCCATTTTTCAGATCAGAAGGCAACCACAGAACCATTAGGGAATTTGATGAAGTTTCGTCAGTCATCAAGTAGTGGTGCTGGAAGCCATCGGAGGCCACAAAATGCAGAGTGCTGGCTCCTGCCACTGTGCTGGTAGACCTCCTGGTGAAACCTCCCTGAACTCACTGAAACCACACCAAGCTATGGGCTGCCAGGTGCTCTGAAACTACAGCTCATCATCTTATTTAATAGCATCACCCACCCAAACCACAGATGACCAATTCCTCCTGAGGGGGAAATCTTCCTCTCCTGCCCAAGTCCAGTATCATCAGCCTGCCCGAGAGTCTCACCTGTAAGAGCTAGTTTCCAAGAGGTGGGCATTTTTTTTTTTAGGGACTTGGCTGTCGGGTCTGGCCTGGCTCTGTCATAGGAGTGACGATTTCAGGATGTGCCTGAGTTCAAACCTCTGCTTCCTAATCGGTCAACCAGGGCAGATGGCTTAGTACCTTCAGCTTCCACCTCTGTAAATTGTGAAAAGAATGACACTTACTAAGCATGGAGATCATTATGGATTTTAGGTGGATTAAGACACGTTAAACCCTTAGAATAGGACTGGGCATACTAAGTACTTCAAGTATATACGGTTATTTTCACTGTTCTTTGGCACCAAACCCTACTGCCATTTGTAGTGGGAAGAACTCCACTCCTCAAGCCTGAGGTTGTCCACAGATGGCTGTGGGCAAGGTTGGCATGCATGGGCCACCTAGTGCCTACAGCAGGGAGGAAAGGTGGTGCCCATCAGGAGCTTAGCAGATGACAGTCCCCATTCCACCCCTGTAGTACCCATTCTGTCCCTGTAATGCTCCTAGGACTGAACCTTTCTCCTGCCCTCCAGAGTCCCCTCTATAGTGAAGGAGTGACCCAGAGAAAATTTTCAGATATAAGGATGAGCACTGAAAGAAAGGTCTGAAGCACTGTTTGACATCAACGTCCCTAAAAACCACGACCTTCAACTTTCAAGCAAGGCTTCTGGCCCAAACCCACATAGCCAAACCAGCCCCCTAGGGAAAGTCCCCACTCTGTGGAGCGGTGGCTGGGGAGAAGGGAAACCCAGCTCTAGGAATGCTGGGTTCCCAGGTGAGAAGCGGTGCTTTCATTCCTAAGAACAGGATTCCTGGGAGAGGGTCACCCAGAGTCCCACCAGCCACTTTAAAGACTCTCAGTGCCATGTCAGCCCATGTGAAGACCCCTTGGGACGGACTTCTAAAAAGCACGAAAGGTGCCTATCCTGCCAGGGGAGGCGAGGGAGTCAGCAGATTTTTAAGTAACACTAACGTTTAACAAATCAAGCAGCTAATTACTGAGCAATTGGTATACTCTGGGAAAAAGGCCTGAGTAAGGCCTTTCCCAGTGGCTGTAAGTCCGCGGTGCCAAAGACAGGTGGCGCTAAAGACTCATTCACAGACATCCAGAGAATGGGAATCTGACGGATCCGATGAGCGTAGGAAGGAGAGGGCGCCAGGACCGAGTTTGGAGCATCCGGGTCAAATGTGAGGAGCTGGGACGACTAGCGGGTCTGGGCATACCCTGGAGGTGGGGAAGCCAGCCGCCCGAGTGGGCGGGGCTCGCCTCCCCAGAAGTGTGGGAGGAGTTGTGCCTTCGCTGGAAGCGTGGCTGGGAGAGTGGTTGGGCTTCGTTCTCTACCTGGACCGCATTTGTGCGCAGTTTGTGGAGAGTGGGCGGATATTTTTTAAATGTCTTTTTAGATGTTGATGGACCTTTATTTTTATTCTTTTGTTTATATTCGGTGCTGAGAATCGAACCCAGGGCCTCACACAGGCTAAGCAAGTGCTCTACCACCGAGACGCCACTCCAGCCCGGGAGTGCACGGATTTCAAGGGACTGTCGAAGGCGGGACTTGTGGGCATCTTCAGTGGGCGGGCCCAAGAGGAGGGGCTCTGTGTGGGTGAGCCCTCACCTGTGTGAAGTGTGGGAGCTGTGCGTGGCCCGAGTTCCTCCGCGGGATCCACGGGGTGAGGGGCGGGGCCTGTAGCCGGGGGCGGACCCTGCGGAAGAGTTGAAGGGGAACTTCGCACGTTTCCCTGGAGGGCGGGGTTTGCGTCGTCCCTCCTGGACAGAGTTAATGCCTCCGCTGCGGAGCCTCAGGTTCTGTGAAGGGCGGAGCTTGCAGTCGTGTTAGGGCAAATAGTTGCGAGAGAGTATGTAAAGTCTGGATAGAGTCGCACCTCCAGGAATCCAGGACTGGTAGCTCTGCCAGTCTGCCGACCAACCCGAGGAGGCGGGGCCCATGGTGTTGGTAGGCGGGACTGATAGGTCGGAGGGGCGGGGCAATAATTCTGTAGGAATCTCTGAGCTGGTAGGTGGACACGTCTTGAGGCCTTGGGGGCGGGGCTCTGGCCCGCTCCCTAGGGGGTCTCCAGACAGCAGGGGTGGGCGTGGCCCGTGGCTTCAAGGGGCGGGGCTGATAGCGCCGGGCTCCTGGGCGGCTCCTGGGTTGGGCGGGGCCTGAGAGCCAGCTCTGGGTCTGGGAGGAGCCAGGGCTCGGCGCTAGCGGGGGCTCTGCCCTGGGAGGCCGTCTGTTTAGGCCCGCACGCAGCTCCGCATCTGGTGCTCATTACCGGATGACAAAGAGCCGGCTCTGGGCCCCCTTCCCTATTCCCATCCCCCCCTCCAACTGCAGTACATTTAACTCCTTCTTGCCCTCGGGGCATTCTAGAACCCCTGCCCCGGGTCAGCTGAGGGAACTACAGTGAGCTACCGTCTGCGTCCCGGGAGATCTTGCCGTTCCCCAGTCTTCGCCCACACCTCCTTCCCAGACCCAGGCGTCTGAGCAGCCCTGCGACTCCCGGCCCCATACAGCAGACCTCCCTGGCGGCATCTGGGAGGTTAAAAGCTGGGCAGTATCTGGCGGGGGCGTCTGGTTTGAGTTAGGGGAACGTGAGAGCCGGCGACCAGGGGCGGTGCGTAGCCTTCCCTCCGCCCCCTCTACACCCCCCCTCCCCCGTTAGTCCACAGCTCCGGGCCCTCCTCTCCTGGTCGCCTGGGGCCCTGTCCCTGAGCCAGAGGGTGTCACAGTGCTCCAGGTAGAAAAGGGGCATTGGGCCACCCCTCTTCGCCTGCCCGGGTGGTGGTGGCGGCTTTGCCCCTTCTTAATTAGAGGCCCCAGAGACTGAAACTGAAAAATTACAGAGGCAGTGGGAACCGGCGCCACCCTGGCCCAGGTCCCGCCCCCTCCCCCCAAGGCTGTGAGCCCAGCAGGAGGGAGGTTACCCCACACGCTGTGATCTTTGACCTGCCTATACTCCAGTTCCTGGGACACCGCAGTCCTGATGAGCCTGCACCCTCGCTCAAGCTGGGCCCTGCTGAGTTTTTCAGACCCGGCACCACCCCCATTCCACAAGCGAGAAGAGCAAAGTGGGATCCCCAGGGGTCCCTCTTACTCCTGAGGCTGCTGGGGAGCTGATCTGGGACCTCTCTCTTGAGTTGGGCTCTCTTTCCATCATCTCAGCTTCCCCAGAGCAGGAGGGAAGAGCCTCCAAGAGCACCCACAACCCAAGGGCCTCAGCAGCCTTGGGTGTCCCTAAGTACCAGGCCCCAGTTTCTGGGCAGCCTGGGAAGAGGGAAGGAATGTTCAGAAGAAAGTTAGGAGAAACTCAGCCCCTAAATGCCCCCTTACTTTCCTGATTCACCAGCCCCAGAGTCTTCCCCTAAATCCCAGTTTGGCTGTAGTTCAACAGAAGCCGTAATCTCAGGACCCTCCCCCAGATTCAGTCCCACTTTCTTGGAGTTTTGGTAAATAAAGAGGAACAAATATAGAATTCTCTCCATGCCAAACCTCAGATTCCCAGGCTTGCTGTGTGACTATGGGCAAGTCTCTACCCTCTCTGGACTCCTCCTTCCTGAGAATTCCCCGAAGTACTCTCCCTTAAGAGGTCTTACCTTACCTAGACAAACCGAAGGAAGAGCCATTCCCTTTTTCCTGAGTCCTCCCAGACCCTCCCCTCAGGCATCAATGGGGGCCAAGAGCTTTGAGTGAGGTTGGCACCCCATTTATTGGAGAAGATCCCAGCACCCACCCCCTGAGGTCCTGAGGGCCTTGGTGTGTCCTCTGCCATGAGTGCTGAGCCCAGTGAGCAGGAAGCCTTCTGTCCAGCCGGATAGCCCCCCATGGGTCTCTGGTGCAGCCCCAGCCATGTGTCCAGCGCATGTCCCTTCCCCCTACCCTGCAGGGGACATCTGTGCCCCATCACACGCTGGTTCTGCAGGTCTGTACCCCTGTGAGGCTGTCTCTGGGGGGCATGGGTTCCGTTGGGCCTTTGCTCCCGGCATGGGTGACCCAGCGATAGCAGTCAGTAATACGCTTGTTGGGTGCATGGGGGCCACAGCGGGTGCAGTACACAATGCCCAGTGCAAGCAGGACAACCAAGAAGACGCATGTGGGCACAAGGAGTGCCACCAGCAGCCATCGGTCATCCCTCTGGCTTCGACCTGCCAGACCAGCCTCTGCCAAGGGTGTTGGGGCTGCTGTAGGTGCCACTGAGGGCAGCCATGGGGCCAACTTGGGACTGGAGCCCCCTTCCCTTGGGACTTGGGGGGCTTTGGAATGGGGATGTGTAGGGATGATAGGTGAGGTCTGGTTAGGAGGGGTTTGAGGAGGGAGGGGAGTGGAGAGAGCTGGGGATTGGGTGACAGCAGGCACAGGGACTTGATAGGCAGGGGTCACAGGGGACCTGGAGGTGGGGAGCAGAGAAGGCTGGACAGTAGGGATGATGGACAGCTGGGGAGCCTGGGTTCTAAGAACTAGAACATCTGGGGCCAGAGGGGATTGATGGGCACTGGGGGTGGTGTCAAGAGGGACAGGGTTAGATGGGATTCCAGGAAAATGAGTGGTGGTCTGGGTATCTGATACCTGGGTATTTGGAAACATGGGGGAGTGGTGGCCAGGGAACAGTTTGGGATATTTGGCTGAGAACATGGGAGGCTGATGGGCAGGGGGCTGTGCTGGGTAAGTGACAGAGTTAATTCGGGGCCGGTGGGCAGTGGGCAGATCTGGATAGTTGGTCTCAATCATGGGGAGCTGGTGGTCAGGGGGCACAGCAGGGCGTGTGGCAGGGACCAAGGGGGGCTGACGGGCAGGGCTCAGGGGTGGGTATGTGGCAGAGATAATAGGGGTCTGGCGGGCAGAAGGCAGTGTGGGGCGTGTAGCAGAAACTACCATGGGCCCAGTGGCAGAGAGCACGGAGGATTGGTAGGGAACCCTAGGGGCACTGAGTGGGGGTGGCCAGGTGGGCTCAGGGTAGGGTCTCCTGGGCTCTCGGTTCTCTGGGAAGCTGGGTCTATAGGCCAGGCCGAAATCTGGAGGCTGTGTAGGCTCCATCCACATGATCCCAGGCATCTCTGTCCAGCCACCATCGAAGACCTCCCAGGCCTCATCTTCATCCTCTTCCTCCCCATCATCCAGCAGTTCATCACCAAGGTCCTGGGAAGCCCTGGCGCCCATGGCCCCTGCGGGACTGCAGCTGATGCCATCCGCCTCAAGCTCATGACCCTCACTGCAATAGCACTCGAAGCCACCAACATAGTTGACACACATCTGCTGGCACACACCAGCGATCTGGCACTCATCCGTGTCCACACAGCGGTGGGGCTCATCCTCTGCTGGTCGGAAGCCCAGGCGACAGTGGCAGCTGTAGCCTTGTGGCCCACCAGGCTCACACTGTTGCTCACAAGGGGCTTGAGCGCAAGGGTCCTCACAACTGTGCCCATCTGCTGCCAGTCGGAAGCCCTCGGAGCAGCGGCAGGACACACGACCATCCTCCTCCTCCACACACTCGTGATCACAGCCCCCATTGTCTGGGCCACAGCCAGTCCCTGGGCAGAGGGGCCCAGTCTGGGACCAGCCCACACCACCCTCAGGCTGATTCACGCAGAGCAAAGAGGCTCCCCTGCCAGCCTGGCACTGCACGGCAGCCACAGAACCAAAGGGCAGCCACTCGAACTCGGTGGAGACCAGGTGAAAGGGGGTGGTGTAGACAGCTGGGCCGGCCTGGCCAGCTTCTTCTGGCAACGCCGGGCAGGCCCCCTCGAAGCCAAACTGGCATAGGTAGCCATCCACGGGCAGCGTGCACGAGCCTTCTTTCCAGCGATGCTCACCACTCGCCTCAAGGGCCACACAGCGCTGGGCCGGGCAGGGCCCTAACTGGGCAGCCTGGCCCCAGTTGGTGAAGGCCGTGTCCTGGTCTCCCGTGGTCCACGTGAAGCCGCGCAGCGGGCGCTGCTGCTGGCATTGCCGGGCCTGCCGCTGCAGCCCGATCCACAGCAGCTTGTTGGTGGGGCCAGCGCCCACGAGGCTGTCCACGCGCCGGGCCTCCTCGGGGGTCCGTGGCGTGGCCAGGTCGCCCCCCAGCTCCCGGCAGGCGCGCCAGGCCTCCAGGAAGGTGCGGCGTTTCGGGAAGAGCGCGTAGCAGCTGCCGGGACCGCAGGCGGCGCGGGGCTCGGCGTCCCAGGAGTCCTGGCCCAGCGCGGGCACCGCGGCCGCCCAGGCCAGCAGCAGGCGCAGCAGCATCGCGACGCCCCCCGACTGGCCCGGCCCGGGCTCGCGGCGGCTCTTGACAGGGGGAGGGGCCGGGGCCTGCGGCGGGCGGGCCGGGGGCGGGCCGGGGCGGGCCTCGTAAGGAGCGGGCTGGGGCGGCCGCCAGCTCCCGGCTCCCGCTCCCTCGGGGCCGGGGGAGCAGGAAGCAGTGGGGTGGGGGCTCCGGGTGGGGGCGGAGGACGGGGAGAGGCGCGTTAGCTGGCGCCCCGGGCCGCAGGGCGGGGAGTCCCGGGAGAGGGGAACGCCTGCCCGGAGGCAGCCCGACCCTCCGAGGTCCCCAGCGAACCCCAGACCGGGCTCAGGCCACGGGGTGAGGTCGCGTCCCAGACACTCGCAGGGACCCGAATCAGGACACACCAAGCTCCACACAGCCCCGAACGGTCTCACAGCCCCACCTGCCCCTCTCACGTCGCACATGCGCAGGCTCCTCTCCCCCTCCCCACGCGGGAGCAAGGGCGCGTGGGCACCCTGCGTGTGTGTCCCAGCCAAGCCCTGCACCTCGCCCGGGCCCACGCGGGCCTGTGGACCCCATCCCACACGCAGAGTCCGCCTGACGTGCTGCATCCCTTAGGTGCACCTTAGGTGTGGCATCCTACGTGGCCTAACCCATCAAGTCCCTGGAATTCCTGTGCAGGCTCTGACGGCGACCACCTCGATGACCCAGGCGCGGGAATCCTCAACCGCTCACGATTCACCAGCCCCTTCCTCAACTCACCCCACCCTCAAGCTTTCTGGCTCCAGCTAGGCCAGCTTAGGGGGGAGGGGAGGGAGAGGGACAAGGGCTGTCTTCCCTTCACCCCTGCTCAGCCTGGGGCCCTGGGAACCTGGGCTGAGAGGGGGAGGAGGAGGCCCCCAAACAGGAAATGCCTCTCTGGGCTCCTGCTGCAGGGTGCAGTGGGCTAGGGGGCTGGGTGGGGGCTGGGCTACACTCTGGGTGAGCAGGACTGGCTGCAAGGGGACCAGTGCACAGCCATGTATGGGCACAGGGCAGGCAGGGACACATTGCATGTATATGACATAGGCATCACCTCGTGGAGCCCCCTTCCTGCCCCCAGGGCCCACTGCTCAGGCCTGGTGGGGGTCCTCTTCCTGTCTCTCCTGGAGGCCTCTGGAGGAACTTGAGCCAAGCTGGTCACCCAGGATGGCCCCTGGGGAGCCAGCTGAAAGATTAACCCACGCACATCCGCTGTATTCTTTTTGTATATTATGTTTTATTTAGAGACAGGGTCTCTCTGAGTTGCTTAGCGCCTCACTTTTGCTGAGACTGGCTTTGAACCCACCATCCTCCTGCCTCAGTCTCCTGAGCTTCTGGGATTACAGGATTATTTATTTTATTTATTGTTTTTTAAGAGATGGTTTTTGCTATGTTGCCTAGGAACATCCTCCCTCAAACTCCGGGGCTCAAGTGATCCTCCTGCCTCAGTCTTCTGAGTAGCTGGGACTACAGGCATATGACTTTGGCAGATGTTCTTAGCAGATGTTTGAATCTGAGGTGAGGCTGTGGAAGACACTGCCCCATAGGACACTGCCCTGGTCTAGCTTCCTGCTGTGCTGCTAATCTGCTGTGTGACTTTGGGGAAGTCACTGACCCTCCCTGTGCCTCCATTTTTCTTATCTACAATATGGGGATAATGGGCCCAGGCTTTTTTTTTTTAGCTCAGCTGGGATATTGTATCATCACTATTTGCAAATGTGCTCTGTCAGCAGTGAGCATGAAACATATGTTCCTTAGTCTTCCCAACAAACCTGGGTGAGGCCTTCAGTCCTAGCTAGTGTCTGAGAACCAGGGCTTTTGAAATGCATGCCATGTGCCTGGAAGTTCCTTCTTACAGGGTGCACACCTGGGAAGCACACAGAACTACTCCCCTTCTCAGGAAAGAAAAGTCAATATGGTGCAGTTCACCCTTCCTTTGGCCTAGGCCCAAAACCTTGAGCTCATCCTTGACTTGTCTCTTTCTCCCACACCCCACATCCAGTCTCGGCAAATCCTGCTAGCATTGTTTTCAAAATAGACCCGGAATCTGAGCACTTCTCACCATCTTTGCCACCCACCCCTGGCCATGCCACTAGCATCACCCATCTAGAGCCTTACACGCCACCTCCCACCCCCAGACCTCCTAACTTTCTATTGCCCTCGCCACCCTGCCAGAGGGATCCTTTGAAAATGTAGGTCAGGGCTGGATATGTAGCTCAGTGTTAGGATACTTGCCTAGCATGTGTGAAACTGTGTTCAGTCCCCAGCTATACACACTCTCATACTCTCTCTCTCTCTCTCTCTCTCTCTCTCTCTCTCTCTCTCTCTCTTTCTCTCTCTCTCTCTCTCACACACACACACACACAGTGGACCAGGCAGGCATGGTCCACCTATAATCTAATCTGCTGTGTGACTTTGGGGAAGTCACTGACCCTCTCTGGGCCTCCATTTTTCTTATCTACAATATGGGGATAATGGGCCCAGAGTTTTTAGCTCAGTAACTCAGGAAGATGAGGCAGAAGGATTGCAAGTTTGAGGCTAGCCTCGGCATCTTGGCAAGACCCTGTCGCAATAAATAAATAAATAAATAAATAGAACCTAGGTCAGATCTGGTCCCTCCCCTGCTCAAAACCCTCTGAGGTCCCATCTGACTCAGAGGAATGACCCCAAGTCCTTGCCATGTGATCTGTTCCTAAACTACTCCGCTCCCTTTTACTGTGGCACCAGGCACTCAACCTCAAGATCTTTCCCTGTGGTCCCCTGCAGGGAACACTGTACCAGCAATGTCCAAATGCTCTGCTTCTCCACTTTCTTCAGGTCTTGGTTCAAGTGTCAGTTCCTGATCCCCACCTCGCACTGTTCCACCATCCCAGGGACTCCCTGGCCCTGGATCTTGCTGCGTTCCCTGCTGTGCACTTATTACTCTGACAATGTATATATTTATTTGTTGCTTTCCTTATGACCTGATTGCTCCTAGCCTTGGCATTATTGATATTCAGGGCTGAATAACTACTTATTACAGAGTCTGAGCTCTGCATTGTAAGATGCTTAGCAGTGTCCTTGGTTTTTGTTGATGTTGGTAGCATCCTTCTAGTTGGGACAATCAAAAATGTCCCCAACTGGATGCAGTGGCACATGCCTGCAATCCTAGCAACTTGGGAGGCTGAGGTGGGAGGATCGAAAGCTTGAGGCCAGGGCTGGGGATGTGGCTCAAGCGGTAGCGCACTCGCCTGGCATGCATGCTGCCCGGGTTCAATCCTCAGCACCACATACAAAACAAAGAAAACTAAAAAATAAATATTAAAAAAAAATTCTCTGCTCACTTTAAAAAAAAAAAAAAAAAAAAAAAGCTTGAGGCCAGCCTGAGCAACTTGGAGAGTCCCTAAGCAACTTATCAAGATCCTGTCTCAAAATAAAAAATTAAAAGAACTAGGTATGTGGCTCAGTGGTTAGGTGCCCCCTGGGTTCCTTGCCTGTAAACCCACCAGCAGAAAAAAAGTTTCCAGACATTAGCAAATGTTCATATCACCCCCGAGAGAACTTCTGCCCTTGGAGACTGCGAGCTCGTGGTGGCGGGGTCATTCATTCTCCTCTTCCCTACTCCATGCCCGGAGTGAAGAAAACTCGGGGCCCATAGATGCTGAGCTCTAAGGTGTGTGGAATGATGAACAAGACTCCAATGTGTGAAGAGCCTGGCTCAAGGAGATGAACTGTGTGAGCTGGGATCCCACCTGGGACAGAGACCACTTGCTCCCCACACTTGCTGGCCATCCCCAGGAGTCTGACCATCCCAGAACTGGGAGAACCCTGCAGACAGGAAGTCTTTTTGCATTGGGGGGGGACTGAGGCCTAGGGAGTCTCAGAACCACTTAGTGAGTGGGCTCAGACCAGGACCAATGTCTCCTGATTCTTAGTCCAGTTCTCTTTTTGCTGTAGCACCCTGTGGCACCGTTTGAGCAGAGACTGGGAATCAGGAATGATGGCAGAAATGCAGTTGGAGGCAGGAAGGCAGACCAGGAAGAGGGCACAGCCTGGATGAAAGCACAGAGGGCTCAGATGGGCCTGGAGAGCACAGCACTGCACTGGGCCCAGGGAGAGCCTCAGGAGGAGGTGAGGCCCGGAGAGAGGGAGCAGAGCGGAGTAGAGGCCTGGCTCGGCAGCTGCCATGGGGACAGAGGCATGAGGAGCCATCTTCAGGGATGGTGTGCGGTGGGTGGAGGGGGGCTGGAGGCCAGGGACCAGTGAGGAGGCTGTTGCAATCGTCTGGGAAAGGAGAAGGAGCTGGCTGGAGAGCAGGGCAGCAGGGCGGGCCGGGCTGGGGGAGGCAGCCTCTGGAGGCTCTTAGGGACGGTCCTGAGCCTGGTCCAAGGGTGTGGTGAGCCCAGTCATGATTCGGGCAATGGCCAGTGCTGGGGCGGCTAAGAGAAGGCTGCAGGCCATCTGGCAAGTGGGTGGGTCAGATCAGAGGTCAGGACCCCAGCTTCAGTGGGGTCAAGGGGTTGGGGACAGGCAAGGGAAATAGGAAATAGGGGGAGGAGGGTCAAAGGTCACATTCCAGAGGTACTATAACTTACTGGTGGAGGGAAGCCTGAGAAGGATGGGGGCTGGGGAGCAGAGGAGGGGCATCTCTGGACCCAACAAAGTTAAAGGGACTTGAAGACACTCTGGATGCCTAGTTTAGGAAGGTTCCTAGTACTCACTTGTCTCCTCCAAGTTGGGAGAGGTAGAGTAGCAATTCCCTAAGAACTTTCTGCTCTAGTTGGAATGGGGGGCACAGTGAGGACCACATCAAAGGTCTGGGATGAGGAGCTGGAGACAGGGCTGGTCGGGGCTTACTCTTCCTGCTGAGCCTGATGGGTCTTGGTTTATCCCAGCACAGAGAAGATGTTAATTGAAGAAATGAATGCTTGGAGCATATGTGGTGGGTATATGGATGGTCGTTTGGATGCATGGGTGGGTGCATGGATGGGTGGGTGTGTGAATGGATGCATGGATGCATGCATGGGCAGATGGTTGTATGGATGCCAATGTGGAAAAATGGTCAGGAGGAAGTATGGATGAATGGATGGTTGGTGGATGATGGACAGATGGATAGATGTAGGAATTATTAAGCGGAGGAGTATGTGGATAAGATGATATTTAGATGCATGGTTGGGTACAGGGACATAGGTTAAAGTCATAGGCCCCGTTTCAGAGCTAGTAGCCGCCATGGTGTGTGGTATGCTCACAACGGAACTCTCCATCTCTGCAGGAGGACATCCCAGGAACATGGAACAGCTTGGGCTACCACTGCAGGGATCAAGTGGGACTCTTCCCTGATACTACACAGTCATTCTCTCTGCTGGGGCCTGAGGCCAATGAAACTCCCACTGGGGGAGGGGACAATGTATCTTCCAAGCTCAGGACACCAGGCTCAGCTCACATTGAGGGTCAGGTGGCTGGGGTTCCCTGCTCTGATCATGGCCCACATAGGGAGTGCTCACACACCTCAACGGGACACGAAAACACAAGCCCAAGCCACCAGAAGGAGCCCTGGCTGGCAGCGACTGGGACAAGCAAGAGGCAGATGGTGGTTTTGGATACAATGTGTGGGCCATGGGGAGAGGTAGGCAGCCTGCAGAGGGGCTGGCCTGGAGAAGGCTCCAGAACAGCCAGGGCCAGGGGTCGGGTGTGGTTGGGGGGCGCCCCCTGAGCCAGCAGGCATCCTGGAGAGCCTTGGCACCCAGGCTGCTGAGCCAGCACATTGTTCTGTGTACAAGTCACCTCCTTGCCTCCTTCTGTCCCATCCCCCATCTCCCTCCATGTCTAAATTCTTCCCAAACCAATCCAGCCATGAGGCTGTCAAGAGGAAAGGCTGAAGGGTGGGTGGGAGGCGCCTGGTCTTGGGTGGGAGCCCGAGGGGAGGTGGAGGAGGGAAGGGAGACCTGGCAGCCTCCTCCCTGCTGCACCACACCCGGTGTGCTTCTGGGTAGGACAGCCCTGCAGGGAGCCCCCCTCCCTGTGGATGGGGTGGGAGTGCTAGGGTAGAAGGGGTGCAGTCCCTCCTCAGCATCCCCAAAGGTGGAGGCGGCTGTGGGTGCCTTTGCCCTGGAGAGAGCCCATGTTTGTGCATGGCCGTGTGCTTGCCTGTGTGCACACAAGTGTTTGTTTGCACAGGCCTGGCATTGCCATGGACACACACAGCTGGGTGATGTGTGTGTTCAGCTAGTCCACACCTGTGCCCACAGCTGTGTGAATGAAGCATATGGCTGCCCCTGGATTGCCCAACCTGGACCCAGCTGGAAGCCCCATTCGCTCTCCTGGAAGATGCCTGACATGAACATCTGGCCACATCTGCCCTCAAGAAACAGAATCCTGAGGCTGGGGCTGTAGCTCAGTGCTAGAGCACTTGCCTTGCACGTGTGAGGTACTGGGTTCGATCCTCAGCACCACATAAAGATACTGTACCAACTACAACTAAAAATATTAAAAAGAGAAAAAAGAGGGCTGGGGATGTGGCTCAAGCGGCAGCGCGCTCGCCTGGCATGCGTGCGGCCTGGGTTCGATCCTCAGCACCACATACAGACAAAGATGTTGTGTCCGCCGAAAACTAAAAAATAAATATTAAAATTCTCTCTCTCTCTCTTTAAAAAAAAAAAAAGAAAAGGAAAGGAAAAAGAAAAGAAAGGGAATCCTGAGCCCAAGTCAGAGCTAAAAGGAACTAGACTTGCCCCTGCGCATGTCCACAGCCCTTCTCAAGGATGAAGCTTCTTTAGTGATCCAAGGCTACCTGTGGGAGTGGAACCTCCCTCCTAAGCCTGCCACCTAGGGTGACCAATGTGTCCCAGCTTTCTGAGGACGTTCTGATTTCAGCACTACAGACCCCATGTCCTAGGAAGCCCCTCAGGCCTGAGCAAATGAGACAGTTGGTCCCCCGACATTCTTCCCCAGCTACCCCAGTCCCAGCCTCCCACAACCCCTCACTTCTGGAACTTTCTCTGAAGGCTCTTACTTTCCCTTCTCTTCCTGTCAACGCCTCCTCCTCCTGCCCCCTCAGGGTCCCCAAGGATCTCTGCATCTCGGTGTCTCTCCCTTTCTTCTCTCCCCCGTGTCTGGGTCTGCAGCTCTCCTGTGGGTCTTGGAGGTCTCCCTGTCTACTGTCCCCTGGTGCTCTGCCTCTTTCTGTGTTTTCTGTCTCCAGGGTCCTTCTGTCTCTGTCACAGAGTCTCTAGCTTGCCCCCAACCCTGGGTGGTCCAGCCTCTCTTCTCTCCCAGCACTGCAGCCCCAGGGCTGGCTGGGGTGGGAGCCAGGTCTGGGGGCCTGACCAGGCCCGGAAGGAGAACCAAGCAGACATGATATTTATGTTGGGACTTCAAAGTGGAGCGCAGCCCGTGGTGGGGGTTGAATGGCTGACAGGCAAAAGCCAGACTGAGGTCAACTCAGGCCCCTCCCTGGTGAGGGTCTCCTTGGTGACACACACCTCCCCTTGGGACTTGGAGACCAAGTGTAGGAACAGAATGGGCTATTTTGGTGCAGAGTTCCAAGAAAGGCACTTCCTGTGCCTTTGTCCTGCCCCCAGCCCCATCCTTTCTTCCTGTCACCCTGCAACCGGGTCTAGGCACTGTGGGCCCCACCTCTTCCGAGCATCAGCCTGGCTGGGGAGACAGAGTTCTAGGGGTAGCAGGCGCAGAGGGCTCCATCTCAGCAACATCCCTGGCGCTGGTACAGCCCAAGCATTCTGTCTCTCTGGAAGAATCCATGCCTGGCAGGGCCCGTGGGTCTGTAACCCTGTCGGCCCCAACAGACTAAGTTAAGCAGGCCCAGCCCCTTGGGACCTCTGAAGTTCATTCATGGGTTGCCTGCCCGAGAGCCTGAGGGGCCAGATGGGCCGGGAAGGTCACCCTATCCTTGCTCCCCCATCCGCCCTTGGCCTAACCCCGGTTAAAGTCACCCAGCTGCTGAAAAGGCATGGGGCCTGGTGGCTGGGTGGGGCGGGCAGGGCCCATTGTCTCATCCTGCAGCTCAGTTCAGGGTCCTAAGCCCCTCCCAGCAGCCCCGCCTCGCAGGCTCTCCTTCAGGCACCCCCTCAGGAAACCCCAACCCCAACTGAAAGGCTTGCTCTAGATCCCGGACTCCCCCTAAAGCCCACCCAGGCCCCCAGAACCCCAGTCCCTGGGCTCTGTCCCCTCCCAGACCCTCCCGGGCTCTTCCTGTGAATCAGGCCGGCTGGAATCTGATGAGCTCAGGCCTCCCCACCCAGCGAAGCCGGCTTCTGCCTCCTGCTTGGCCAGTGGAGTTGCCACGCCCCTCACTGGGGTCTTCCTAGCACTCACAGCCCCCCCAGGGTCTGCCAGGGGCCGGGTTTGGTGGGGGGTGAGTGAGGCAGGGTGGGCCAGGGCTGGGAAGATTAGTCAGGAGAGGGGCTTGGACCTCTCGGGCACGCTCGAGAGTTAAAAAAAAAAAAAAAAAAGTATGGTGTGTGCGCGCACGTGTCTGTGTGTTTGTGTGGGAATTTGCTCTTTCAGGGCTCAGACTGCAGGTAATGGCAGCCCTGTGCTATAGCAAAGTCGTGTGTGTGGCCATGTCTGAGCAGGTGATGTGGGTGTTGTGGCAGTTCTGCACAGGTAGGTCTGAGTGTGTCAGGAGATCCTGTGCAGCTGATCACTAAGGTCTCTATGCCAACTCGTCCTCATGGGTGCCCTACTGGTGCCTGGGTGCTCTTGTGCCTGCTGTGGTGCATGGGTATTACACTCTGTTGGAATGGGGGTCAGGAGTCTGTGTGTGTGGAATCGTGGGAGTTAACATGGGTCAGAAGGGGCTGGGGATGTGGCTCAAGCGGTAGCGCGCTCGCCTGGCATGCGTGCCGCCCGGGTTCGATCCTCAGCACCACATACCAACAAAGATGTTGTGTCCGCCGAGAACTAAAAAATAAATATTAAAAACTCTCTCTCTCTCTCTCTCTCTCTCTCTCCCCCCTCTCTCACTCTCTCTTTAAAAAAAAAAAAAAGAAATAAATATCAAAAATTCTCTCTCTTAAAAAAAAAAACAACATGGGTCAGAAGATGTTAAATGTTGAACATGGGTCACTGCAGGGTGTTAAATGTTGTACTGAAGGTGAGTCAGGTGCCTGCTGTCCACCCCACCTCTCCCAGGCCATCCCATAGGCCTTGGCTCCTGGCCTATGAGGCTGTAGAACCTGGGACAGGCGGCCCCTCCCTCATCCCTGTCCTGACCTGCTTTTGCAGGATCCCTACTCCACTGCTAGTGCCAGGCTGGGCATGGGTCCCAGGGTCCTGAGTCTCCTATGTATGGGCCTCCGTTTAGAAAATACCTGGCATGGAGCTGGAAATGAGGTGTGCACACCCCCTGGTGGCAGTGAGGGAGAACATGCCACCCCAGGAACTCAAAGGAGCCCTTTCAGTAGAGTCATCCTGGACCCATCATTCCACACTGTTCTGCACAGATTTACTAAGTGCCAATTCCGGCCCAGGCATTGTTCTAGGGCCCCCCGAGAGTTAGCTGGGAACAAGGCCAATTTGGCTCTGGCACGCTAGAGGGGGAGACAGACAATAAACACTCACACATTCAACTAGGGTGACTTTGGAAGTGATAAGTGCAACATTTCCAAGCAAGGAAATGACTGCTGCTCTCCACAGAGCCAAACATCAGTTCCGGGTCCCAGCCCTGCCCTGTAGCAGTGGACATTGCACAAAGTGCAGGACCTCTCAGCCTTGGCTTCCTCTTCTATAAGAACAAGCGTGGTTGGTGGCAGGGATGGTGCAGAACCCCCTAAAATGCAGCAGGCTCTTTACTTCCTCCCAGATCACAGCATGAGGAAGATGAGATTCCACCCGTTTCCTTGTGGGTTGTGGCTGCTTGGTGCTTGATCTACACAGGACACTCAATATATTACTGTTGAGTATTGAGTAAATGAGTCTGTGTTGGAGAACCTCGTGTTTGAGTCCTTTGTCCTGTAAGGAGCCACATGCCCCAAGCTAGCCTGTTTCCTATCTGTAAAGTAGGGATGACGCTGGCTTATTATCTCCTACCCTGCCTGGAGCCCCTGCCCCTTTATCATCACACTTGGTCATGCTGATGTGGCCTGGGCCCCTGAGAATCAGATAAACAAAAGTCCCCAGGATGCAGGCAGGACCTGGCAGTGCTCCCATGAGCCACTGCTGGAGGATCACTGAATTCCCAGGCCAGGAACTGGGACTGAACATGGGAAGGGCTTGCAAATGGTCAGAGTCAGGGGCTCAGAAGCCTCTGACTGTTCCTGTGAGACCCACTTCCACATCCGGCCCTGGGGGTTCTCTGAGCACCCCTGCAGACATTCCAGGTCCCTCCTCTGGGACTGAGCTTGACACATCCTGTGTTTAGTTCCCAGAATCTCTCTTCCCGTATCCCCAGGGCCCCTCATTCCTAGTTATCAACCTCTAATTAAGGGACAACATTTATTGAGCACCTATGGCATGCTAAGCACTGTAAGGCTCTGGGGCCAGAGGTTGGGTAGGGGGAGGACATACAACAGAATAAAGGGGAGACTCCCTACTAGCAAGTAGCTGGAAGCGGGGAGAACTTCTGGGACCTAGTGAAAAATTTGGAAGCCCTGCACCTGGGCTATATCTGGATCATCTGAAAGCAAATGTCCACAATTTTTACTTCCCAGTTGTCATGCCTGACACATGGGCTGATGTCCCTTTGTGCTTAGCACCTCAGGGTGGTGTCTCTGAGACTCTTTGGGGCCCTCCTCCATCTGGGGACAATCCTTTCCTGAAGAATGGCCACTGAGAGGCTGGCCTCACCCAGACCCAACTCTGAAGGACCTGAGGGCCAGTAGCTTCAGCCCCCACGCTGTTGCTGTTTCATGGTGGCAAACAGAAACTTGTGCTCCATGGCCCTTGGCTATCCTAGCCGCTCTCAGCAGCTCTCTGGGTTGTGCACGCCCCCTCGTGGTTGGTGGTCAGCGGTTTTTCTTTGCTTACATTTGAAGCCTCTTCTGGGCTTCCTTTTGAGGCTGATTTGCTGTGTGACTCTTGGGAGCTGCCTTCCCACACCTCAGTGGGGCCAGCAAGAACATAGCCTGCCTGCCCACAGAGCTTTTGTGAGGACCAAAAGATCTAATGCAGAGTAAATGATTTCCAAGCTCCACCTGCCCTCCACCCCATCCTGGAAGCGCATGGGCCACTGGTGAGCATTATTGCCCTTGCCCAATTCCCTGGGGATGCTGGAGTCCCGGGAGGACTGCCAATTTTCGGGAAAGATTGGAACAAGGGTACTTTCTCCCCGGGGTCTGACTGGTCTGACTCCTGTGCAGCAGAGGGTCCCACCTGGCAGGGAGCAGGCACCTGAGAGCAGGTGGGGGCTGTTAACGCCCACCTCCCCTCCCCCTAGTAAGAGCTCTGCTTTGCAATGAAACAATCCATTAAGGACCCTCGAGCACTTTTGGGTGAAGGGCAGGACAGCAATAGTGTACCCACTTTGCAGAGGAGGATGCTGAGGCTGGGGGAAGCAGGTCCTCTGCTGCCATTCTGCTGCCTCCTTCCCACACCAGGCATAGTTGGAGCTTTTCAGGGCCCCGAAGTCCACAGTAGCCCTGCCTATGTCACAGAAGGCAAGGAAACCACCCCCATGCCATAGGTTGGTCATCAGATTGATCTGTTCCCTGTGGGGCACACTCACCCCTGCGGCTGGGGAGGAAGAACAAGAAGCAAGGGTGCTTGAACACAGTCTGGGATCCCCCAAACCTCCTCAACTTTACTCTAGTTACTCAGAGGTGGCCAGTCTCCCAGCTCCTTGGCAGATAGGCTCACGGAGATAAGTGCCACTCAGAGGTGGTGGCGGACACCAGAGATGGCTGGGTGGGGTTGCCAAGAAGGCTGTGGCCTTGGGGGGTGGGGTTGATGGCTATGAGGGCCTTTCCCACCAGCTTAGAGGCTTCTGCCCCAGGTGATGCTTCTGGCCCCTTCTAGCTACTCCTCTGCTGCTTGGCTCCCGCAGCCTCTGGCTCTTGAAGGTCCCCCCTGACCTAACCCTCTCCTCCCTCAGCAGTTGTCTCTGACTCTCCCCCACTGTCCCTGGGGCTGGCTCTGGCTTCCACATCCTCATCTCCCTGCACCCCCTTCTCCTCATTCTGGCTACCTGACACTGGCTGCCCACTGCCTGCCTCCTCTGCTGCAGTCCCTGGGGTCCCAGGCCGCTCTGCCCGGCGGTAGACCAGATAGCCATCTGTGGGAAGCTTGTGGGCCAGGGCTCCAGGCTGCAGGCGATGGTAGTTCTGCTCCTTGTACAGGAATAGGCCAAAAGCATCTGGCTGGCTGACTCGAAACTTAGTGGCACAGAGCTGGTTCAGGGTGGCGATTGAGGCCCCAGGAGGCACAGCTAGAGTCTTGGAGGTACAACCGCTGCCAGGATCCTGGTAGGCTACTCGAAGGAGGTGCTGTGCAGGAAAAGAAGCAAAAACAAGTACTCAGTGCTCTCTGGTGAGGATGTGGCTCCAGAGAAGGCTACACAGGGACGGGGTGGGTGGTATGTACCCAGTGGTGGAACCAGTTGGCAGAAGCTTTGTAAACAATGAGAGGGGTTTGGGGCAGGGGGAGTGTGGCTGAGCTAGTAGGTCGTGGCTGCAGGTGCAAGGCCAGCCCAGCAGGGTCTCATGAGTCTAAAGGGACACTCAGATAGAGCTTACATTGTGCTCTAAGCATTTATCCTGCACCAACACACTTCAATCCTCATGGTAGCCCTGGGTACCCATTTTACAGAAGAGAAAATTGAGACACAAAGAATAACTTGTCCAAGCCCCCAAAACCAAGAAATGGTGGAACTGGGATGAACCCAGGACTTGGCTAGAGTCTGTACTCACAAGCAAGGCTGGAAAGAGTGAAGGATGGGGCAGTGGACCGCTCTGGGGATACCCAGGCCAGAGCCCAGGTGGATTCAAGAACTGAAGCCTGATGACAAAGGAAGGAGAGCCCTGGCTGGGGCTGGGTGTCCCTTTCTTTTCTACGTCAGTCTCAGTTTCTTCATTTGTAAAGTGGGGATAATAATGGTCCCATTTCAGTGTTTCTGTGAAGATCCAAGGAGGGTGCCCTGGAGCACTCAGTCCAGTGCTGGGCACAGGGGACCCCCTCCCTCGAAGGCTGGCTTTGACATTCAGGTAGGGCGCTGCTCCTATTGCAGTGTGATGTAGGACTAGAGGGGACTGGGTGCTGTCACAGTTGCTCTGGGCTCACGGGTTTCATGTGGACCCTGTGGCAGGCCTCTTACCTGGAAGTGGAGGGTGGAAGGCAGGCGGCGCTGCTCCCAGAGGCTCAGGGAGCGCTGCAGCTCCTGGGAGGGGTTGAGGGGGAGGGTGTGGGCCTGGCCTAGGCTGCTCAGCAGGGTCAGACTGGCCGACAGGCTGGTAAGGTAGTAGCCACCTGGGACACAAGGGGGCAGAGTGTAGCTCAGGCTGGGCATGGGGTGACCTTCTCCCTGGCCCTGCTTCCCAGGGCCCATATAACAGCTAAGGCCCCTTAGCCCTGCGCCCACTGAGAGGGCAGGTAGGGCCCTCACCCTCTCCAGTGAGCACAGCTGGCTCCAGCAGCTCCGACATGTACTCGGCTTCTAGCAGGAGGTCAGGAAGGTCACACTGGGCCAAGACAAGGCTCAGCAGAGGCAGGAATTCATCTGCGCCTGCGCCCTCCCCTGTGGGGACATAGGAAGAAGAAACTTAGGATAGAGTCCTCTCCTTCTCTTAGATACTGACCCCTCCCCTTAGCGCACCGGCCCCTAGAAAATGGGGTGTTCTATCAACCATAAGGAGGGCTGCAGGGTGCTCTCCTCTGTGGGTCTCAGTTTCACCATCTGAGATGGGAGGGTCAGGTTCTTCTCCCCTGTTGTGCTGCTCTCCTGGGGGGCCTGCTTCAGACTGGGGGGGGCAGGACAGGGCAAGGCAGTGAGGGGGCCATACCCACGTGGGTCCTCAGGGCCGTGTAGATCAACTTGCAGGCCTGCAAGAGCCGCTTCACCTGGGCACTGGGTGAGTAGGTGCGGAGCAGCTGCAGCAGCTTCTGGCGCACCTGCTCGGTCTCCGCCGGGGAGGGCAGGCTCAGGTGGGACGCGAAGGCTCCAGGGCCTTGCACTCGGGCCACACGGAGGCCCTCAGCCAGGCGGCCAAGGGAGCCATCTGCAGAAAACCGGCGCCGCAGGCGGGCTGCCAGGATGGGCCGGAGAGGCTTGAGCACTGAGCGATGCAGGGACTTCTCCAGGATGTGTTCTGCGGGAGGAGGGGCAGGGGTCAGGGGGGAAGGGGCAGAATTGTGGGGGAGCAGGAAGAGCAGGAGGCAGGGGGTGGAATTCACTTGAATGTTGAGACAAGGGTGCAGCAGAACAGTTATCAGAGAGCCAGGTGGCACGGGGCGAGGAGGGCGGTGGGGAAGGACTGGAGTTCTGAAGAGCTGGGGCTAAACTTGAGGCCAGGCTGGGGCCTTACCCAGCCTCTCTGGCGGTAGCAGCTTCTCAGGGCCCAGCTCTGCGCTCAGCATGGCCCGGGCCCGGCTCAGTGCCTGGCGGATGCCCTGCAGCTCTTGGGGCTCCGGGCTGGCCCGCACCTGGGTCAGTAGGTCCTGCACCAACTGGCCCACAGCTGTGTGTCTGTCCTGCATCAACACTGCAGCTGCTCGGCCCACCTGCCGCTCCGGAGCCAGCAGGGAGCAGAAAGCAGTGCTCATGGACCGGAGCAGAGGCCTGCGGCGGCCAAGGCCAGGGGATGTCATGGGACTCCCCCTGGACCCAGCTGGCCCCTCTTCCTCAGAGCTGCTGGGAGAGCCACAGTCCACCTCCTGGAGGGAGGGCAGGAGTGGGAGGACATGGCTGGTGCCTCCAGGCACACGGTACCCCACTGAGCTCTCCCTTCTCAGAAGCCGCCCAGGGGGCAGCCTTTCTGTGTGACTGGGGTTGGCCCCTGGCAGCACAGGGACTGGGGGAGGTGGCACAGCAGGTGGTGACAGGGGACTAGAGGTCTCTGTGGACACCCGCACTTTGAAGCTCCTCTTGAATCTCTCTCGCTTGGTGGGGCCCAGGTCTCCTGGGAACAGGGGGTTGAAGAAACAGAGGGCAGCGCCAGTGCCCTGGTCCAGCTCCTGAGGGGATCGGGCCTTCAGCCTGGGCAGGGGTGGGCCTTCAGGTGGGCCCTGCGGAGCCTTGGTGTTGAGAGAGGAGCTCCAGAACTCTAGGGACCAGAAACCAATGGGGTCTCAGAGAAGGCTCGGGAGGGTGCCCACCAAGGAAAGGCACAGGCAGGCTGTGGCTCTGGTGCCCTCCCTTCCCCTTCTGGCCTCAGCTTGTCCATCTGTGCAACAGGTGCAGGGAGCCCTTACCAATGCCCAGATGGGAGATAGCCTCCAGCTCCTTGTGGGTGGCTGCCTGGTGTATGGCTCTGGGGAGCCGGAGCGGGAGGAGAAGAATGTCTCTGAGGCCAGAGAGGGGGGCAGAGTCAGGTGGAGGAATCTTACAGTGGGGTGGGGAGGACAGGATGTCCGGGGAGCAGGGTCTGTGGGCCGACTCACCGGGTGTGGCAGTAGGCACAGATGAGCTGAACAAGATCGGGGAACAGGAGATCTGAGCCCTCCAAGGAGATGCCTGGGGGATGAGAGAAGTGAGACCAGAGAAGGGTCCATCCCCCCATCTCCAGCCCCTTCCTGCCAGGCTGTCCCTCTTACCCTCAGAGCTCTCCTGGATGTAGTGGCTGGAGACGAAAGAGGGGCCACTGGCCTCTGGTAGCCGCACGCACAGAGTCTGGCACTGGCGAGTGTTCGATTTCCGCACCAGGAATGTCTGTGAGTGGACAGTCACGTGGCTCAAGACCTCAGTGTTCAGCCCCGCTTTCCCTGTCTCGGCTGGCCAGTCCCTACACTCACCCCTGGGGGCTCGGTCCTCAGCACATGCAGTGCAGCTGCTGCATTGGCCCGCAGCTGCAGCCACACGGGTCGGGTGAGCAGCAGGCGCTCCCGCAGGCTCACAGTGCGTGCCGGCTGCTGGGGTCCACCTGTCTGCCCCCGGCTGGTGTCTGGTATGTCATATAGCGGGTCCTGGGCTGGCCTGGAGGTGGGCACCCAGACCTGAGCAGGAGGCGGGGAGGAGGGCTTTGCCCATCCCTTTCCCCTCAGGGGTTCCCACCTCCCCTCCAGATCCCTCCCTGCCCCACCTGGCTGTCCCTTCAACTTCACTAACTTTTCTCTCTCCAGGTGCCCAGGAGTGAAGCTCCGGCAGGGGTCTCTGAGAGGATGTGTTCCTGGCTGCCCAGCGTCTTCCATGGCTGGGAGCTCCTTTGGCTTCTCTGGGACTCAGGAAGAGAATCCAGCCCCCAAGGCACAGGCGGCGCACATTCCCGCACATTCCCGGTGGTGAGTAACACTTCCTGAGGGCGGTTCGCCCTGTCACACCCCAACCATTAACTCTTGTGTGTCCACTCTGCCTGGCCCCATTCCTCCTGGCCAGTGACAGCTCGCTCACTGTTCTAGTTCCAGGTTCAAGAAGCAAGGATCCCTTCCATGTCAGCGCCACTCTGGGAGCCCCAGCTGCAGAGCACCACCTCTGCACAGTGCTTCCTGCAGTCTGCCAGCCTCCTCACCCAGTGCAGCTGGGTGGGGAGGGGTTAAGCACGACTGGCTCAGTCCCCATAGGCACAAGCCTCGCCTTTGGGTCACCTTAAGTCTGTGGTCAGTTGCTCATCCGTCCCTGCCTTGTGGGTCAGCCTTGTGGGAGAGCACCCCCTACTGGTCACACATGACTCATTCCTGAGTCTAACTTGGGTTTTGGGATTTCAGGTTGCCATGGAGAAAGGATGCTGTGTCTCCATGGAAACCAACCCCTTTGCTTAACTGAGGTTCTGGGGGTGGTTCTGACACTCAGTGCTAACCAGGGGGAGTGTGGCTGTGAGGTCGTCAGCACATGGTGCTGCTGCCGGCTGCCTCCCACGCACAGGCCCTGCCAGCCTGCCTTGCCAATCTGCCAAGCAACTGGGGCAGGTGCAGACATGACCTGGTCTCTAAGCACGTTTACCAGTCCCTTCCCCACCAGGAGCTGCGTGCTTCTCATGCTCTGCCTTGAGCCACATGTGGCTTCTGACTCCAGGCCTGCCTCCCTCCCCCCAGCCTATACCCCAGACCTCAGAGGCACCAGAAGAAAGTCTGTCTCAGGTGCTCCCCAGGGAAGCCCTGATTTCCTTCAAGGTAAATCATACACACACAGGTCACACTAGAGTCCCAGCAAAGGTTTTAATTCTAGTCTTCAAAATCTGGGAGGCAGACACCAGGAATAGCCCTGAGAAAACCTGGGAAGCCTGGCTATCACCTCCAGCTCCAGCCAGAATGGACAGGCCCCCAACATAATGATATGTCAGCCCCTTGTCTGGCTCAGTTCCCATGTCACGGGCCCAGCTCCCTGGCTCAGTGGAGAGGTCAGCAGGAAGGGTATTGCTTTGGCTTAGGAAGGCCTGTCGTCTTGGCTGGAGGACAGAGGAGGTTTATCTTCAGGAGGGAGAGGTGGTCAGAGATGGAGACAACAGTCTTGCCTGGCCAGGTCAGCTCTGGGGCCACAGCTGTGCAGGCTCTGAGGAGGGCAGAGTGGGGCCCAGCAGTAACACTGGAGAGTGGTCTGTGCAGCCCCAGGAGCTTGTCTGCTGGAAAACGTGAATCCTGGGTGTGATGCCAGCTGCTCCGAGGGACCCTTGGCTGTGAACAGCAGAGTCATGGTCCTGGGGGTTGTGGGAAGGGGAAAATCACTGAGAGGAAATTAAACTACAAAGGAGGCGGCCACTTCTTTCAGGATACTGGGTGCCTCTCTCTGGGAGCCCTCATACAAGGGGCTTTGGCCCACCCTGGCCCAGATAGGCTGGGGCCTCTAATCTACCTCGCTCCATCAACCCAGAGACTCCCCATCCTGGTTCCTGCTACACACACTTCTCAGTCCTAGATCAGGCCACTGATTGACACAGCCAATGTCTTCTCTCTGGCTCTTTTGCTGGAGGCAGGTGTGGGGACAGGATGGGAAGGGGAAACAGGACACCCTGAGGTTCTTACCATCTGCTTTTCTCTTCTGAGGTGACACTGCTGCTCTGGCCTGGGTAGTGAGAAAAGCCTCCCTGAGAGCCCGCCTCCAGCTTGGCAAGCCCCCCCTCCATAAAGGCCTCTGAGGGGTGGGGGCTGCACAGAGCAGGGGGAGCAGGACACCCTTTCTAGGCAAAGTTTGGAGGTCTCTTGTCAGAGGCATAGCCAGTCCTATGGCCTTCCCTTCCTCCCTCCCTCCTTTTCTTCCATAGAGTTGCCTGGAACAAGGGGCGGACAGGGTGCACGTCCCTCTCTTCAGTGCAGCCTAAACTAAGAAGACCATGAGCTGCTGCAATGTCAGGGCACCTGAGCTGAGGCAAGGGGTGCCCAGGGTGAGCAGAGAACTTCTCAGATACCAGATACCGGCACCTAAGTGGGGGACCTGTGCTGCAGGCCCTGTCAGAGGCAGGATGGGAACTCAAGCAGGAGTGGATACATCTTTTTTTGGCACTGGGGATTGAACTCAGGGGTACTTGACTACTGAGCCCCAGCCCTGGCTGGCCCTATTTTGTATTTTATTTAGAGACGGTCTCACTGAGTGCTTTGAGTCTCCCTTTTTGCTGAGGCTGGCTTTGAACTCGAGATCCTCCTGCCTCAGCCCCCCAAATTGTTCGGATTACAGGTGTAAGCCACCACCCCCAGACGGGACCCACCTTTTTGATAGCCGTCCAGTCCTCGAGAATATCAATCTCCTGCAGCATGTACACGATATAAGGGCCTGTGACAGGGTCAAGGAAGCTGGACAGCTGCCGGAGGGGACAGGTGATGGGGGCTGTGCTGGGGAGGCCAGAGGTGGTAATGCCACCTATACAATGCTCAGGATAAGAGGTGTGTGGACAGTACTGAGGGGTCCCCCTCAGAGTCTGGATTTGAACACAGCCTCTGCCTCCTACCTCAGGGCCCCCTGGTTGTTAGGGATCCCCACAGCCTGTTTCAGAGTCCACCAAGCTCCCCTACCCTGCACCCTCACCTCCCTTCTCCAGGTCAGGTGGCAGAGGCCCGTTCCACTCTCAGGGGCCCTGCTCCTTCTTTTCTATCTGGCCATGTCACCAACTGGCTCCTCGTTGGACCTCTTCCCCCATCTAAAGGCAAATTCTGGCCTCTTCCATCCTGAAAGTACACTCCTGTGGTCCCCCCTCACCTGTGCTCTGCACAGGAGGTCTCTGCACATTCAGCCCCCGATGGCTTCCCGGGAAGTCACTACCTTCCAGGTCCCTCCCTCCCTGTCTCCATCACCACAAGGCAAAGGCTCTGGCTGCACGGGAAGGGGCACTCAGCTCATTGCTGCTGCCTGAGCAGGTGGGTGGAAGACACAGCAAGCTCCAGCCTGGGGCTCCTGCCTGAGGAGGGGTGAAGGCAGCAAGTTCCCTCTGAGATATGGGCACCTAGAGACAGGACGTGGTCGCAAAGACGCCACAAGCACAGGGAGACCAGAAGCTTCACAGAAGAGGCAGCCTGTGCAATGACATTAAGAAGGCAGGGACAGGCAGAACCTCCGAGTGGGAGGCAGCAGGGCTGGGGCAGGAAAGCTCAGACTACTGGGGCCCACACTTGGCATGTAGAGAAGGCCAGGGGTTCAAAGGCTCAGGAACTCAGAAGTTACGGGCAGTCACTGAGGTGAGCTTTCTATTTTTCTAGGGTCCATATAGGCAGGGAATACCCAGTATTCCCTACGAAGTTCCTGGACTGGCTTGGGCATCACATGACACTGAACCATCTATGTATCTAGTCCCACTGTCTCTCATGTCCCCTCCAGTCCCCTTTCCGGAATCTGGAGCCTGCCTGCCATTCTGTCCAGTTTTAGGCCACTTTGGATGGAAGGATACCAGAGACGAGAGGTGCTTTCTTCCTCTTGCTGGGTGGCAGCGAGTCCCAGGTCTTTGAGCCACCTCTGGCGTGCAGTTTGTCATCCCACCATTCTGTGCCCACAGACCCAGAGTCAGGATCAGGGTGAAGGTCCCTAGGCCACTTCCACCCCTGTGGCTTCTGTGTCCCCCCATGGGCCAGCCCGGCCTCCCCATCCTTCCCCATCACCACCCAAGGACTTAACCCTGGGCCTGGGGCTAGGATCCCCTTAGGGCTGCTTAGGTCCTGACTGAACAATGGTGGGGCTTGGGGAAGAAGCCACGGCCCTTCAGTGAGTCTCAGTTAACTATGTGTTTAGTAGAGAGCACAACGAAGACAACTCTCACCTCTTCAAGACCCCTACGAACACAGGTGCCATGGATGTGGAGGGGACTGTGGCCACTGTATATGTTGGCATATCAGTTACAACTCCCCATTTTGGAAAGGGGTAAAGGGGGCCCACTCTGCCTGAGCCACCACTATGCCAGACACTGGGCTGTGCCCTTCCAGGCCTGGTCTCACTCACGCCCAAGAGGCAGGCCCTCAGACCCTCCCTTGTGCAGCCAGGAAAGCTGAGGTCCGGAGGGGTGGGCACTGGCAGAGCTGGGCCCCGCCCTCACCAGAACTGATGTCCAGACTCTGGCGGTCCTCCTCCAGCCTCTGGATCCGCTCCTGCAGCTCCCCCTGCAGCGTGTCATAGAGCAGGAGCCTCTCGCTCTGGAAAAGGCACAGCTGCTCAACCAGGTGGAACCAGGTGGGCCCAGTTAGGCCCTTGGCCTTGCCCATCGTCCACTGGCAGACAGTCGGCTCACCTCCAGGTGCTGTCTGGCCCCCTGAAGCTCACACTCGTACTTATTCCTGATCACGTCCAGGCAGAAGCCCTTGTAGATCCCTGTAGAAGGAGGGAGACAGGCTCTGCTTGGCTACTAGAACAAGGTGAGGCAGGGCAGGGTCGAGAGCAGAGGGGGACAGAAAGCTGTGGGTTCCAAGAGGGGAACAGCACAGGATGACCACAAACCTGCCACCTGAATGCGAATCTTGAGGCTCCGCTGCAACCCCCCAAGAGGTTCTGTGTATTCAGGGGCTCTCTCAGCCCCCACCTCCTCAAGCCGCAACCGTAGCTGACTCAGCCGCTCTCGGAACAACCTGGGAGGTGAAAGGCAGCTGAGTACCACTGGCTCCTCCCATGGGCACCATCACTCTTGGGCAAACACTGCTCCCCACAGGCCGCTTGCTGGGTGCTTGTTACTCTGGACATCAGCACCAGCCCCACTAGCTCCTCACCCCCAGGTGCATCAGCCCAGCCGGAGGTGTACTCATACTCACTTCTCCTTTAGCTCTGAGAACTGCTTCTCCAGGTCCAGCATCTCATTGACGCACTCACTGCGACGCCGCTCGTAGTCCTCGTCATCCATCTCTGGGAAAGAGGCCAGTCAGGGCCGGCTCTGGAGGGGTGGGCGGCTACTCCTGTGTGCACACGTGCACCTGTATGTGGGGGCTCACCTGAGCTCTCCTCCTCAGACTCGGTCTGGCTGCCGCTGTGCTCCTCCTCACTTTCTTCTTCCTCCCCATTCATCTCAGTGGCGGAATCGCCCTCTGCTTCCATCTCTTCTGTGTCTTTACTCGGAGGCTGGACAGGCATCTGGGCTCTGGAAGCAGGAGGAAGTGAAGCATCACTCACTAGTGCCTATAGCTCAGAGCAGCACAGAGGCAAGCAGGGAGTCGAGCTCCACTGACCCCCAAGGGAGACATGGGTGGGGAGCAGTGACTGGCTCTACCACATGAGCATTACACTGGGTGGCATTTGTACCTTTTACAGGAGACTGAAAATCCTCTTGCCCTTGGATGTTGAGGACAACCCCAATTATAATACTGGTGAAGGGTGTGATCCACTTAGGGGAGAGGCCCACGGCAGGTTTCCCACTGCTGAGACTCCCAAACCTTCTGACTGGAGCTTTCAAGGCCCTTCATGGACTGAACTTGAACTACCAATCCAGTTCCTTCACCTCGTCTAATGGCCAGTTCTCACACTCCCACTTCTCTCCCTCCCACTGCCCATATAGTTCCTCTGTCTATGACTCCCTCAGCAGCTTTCTCTTCCTGATAACACTCTACAATCTTTGTCTTTTGCTGGTCTCTGGGTCAAATCCCATCTCTCATTTCCTCTGGGGCCTCAGTGCTCCCCTGTGTCTTCAGTTTCTGGCAGATTCTATGGTTTGAACGTGTCTCCCAAAGTTCACCTGCAGGAAACTTAATCCCCAATGCAAGAGTGCTGAGAGACCTTCCCAAAGAAAAGATTTCTTTGTCTCCAGAATCCTAAGAAATAAATCTCTGTTCTTTAAAAATGACCCTGTCTCAGGTATTACTGTTTTCTTTTTTTCCTTTTTTACATGTGTGGCAGTGCTGGACATTGAACACAGGACCTTGTTTTTGCTAAGCAAAAGCTCTACCACTGAGCCACATCATCAGTCCTCAGGTATTGTTATAGCAGCACAAAATAGACCAAGATGGCAGGATCCTTCCCATAGAATTTCTGATGTGCTCAGGTATACTCTACCATTAAGAAAAAGCAGAGGGGTTTAGGGGTGTAACTAAGTGGTAGAGTCTTTGCAGTATGCACGGAGCCCTGGGCTCCATCTCTAACACTACAAACACACACTAACCCTTAACCTTAACCACACCAACTTAACCACTGCATCACCCATTTCATAGCTATATATTTCCAGGCATATGCATACTTGCTCTTTCTACTTTATCTCTCACTCCTTTGATCTGTTTCTATACCCATTGCTCTCACTGAAACTGACCCTGTAGAGTTAACCAATGAGCCCTTTTGGCTAATGCCAATATTGTTCAGTGGTTATCTATGTTGACCTTTCAGGAATCCTGACAAGCATTCCTTCTTTTACTCATTCATCTAGTATTTACTGAGCACCTAAGATATTTTAGGTACCATCAGCTACTGTAGTAGTACAACTCTGACAGACACACTTTTTGTCCTCAAGAAGCTTTCGAGTTCCTGTGAGAGGGGGCAAAGGAACAGTAACTACAGCATGAGGAGCGTTAAACACTGGGGTGTATAGGAGGGGTATCTAGCCAGAATCTGGAGCTTGCTATAGCCAGGGCTTCCAGAGGAAAACAGAACAGATAGGGTAGGGTGTCGTGCTGACAGAGAGGGAACATTCCAGCAGAGTGAGTAGCAAATGCAAAGACCCAGAAATGAGAGAAGGGTTGAACTAGGCTCTGAACCTCAAGACCTGGGCTACAGAGATTCAATCATCAGCATATACAAAGTTCCTCAGTCCACAGGAGGATGCAACCAGCAAGGCAGAAAGAATGTGGGGAGTGAGAAGGTACCTGTGATGAAATTCTCAGGATCAGCAGAGAAGGAAAAACCAAAAATCATGGAATATTTCAAAAGGAAGGTGCAGTGATAGTGCCCAATCCTGCCAAGAGATGGCCTAAGAACTAAACATTCCTCTCCACAGATCATTTCTGCCACCCAGGGCCTTCTATTTCAGTGTGATGTTCTTCCAACTTCTCTGGTGGCTGCTCTGTAAGCCTTTAGAATGATGTAGACACCACTGCCTCCAGGAAGCCTTCTTGTTTACTTCTCCTATTTGTCCATGCTGAAGTCTCTCTCCAGTGAACGTGGGAGCCCTGCGAGGTCACGAGCTCCTGTGCTCCTTCCTAGCGCAGTACTGGCTCACTTAACCACTGGATAATTTTCAAAAACAAAGTAACCATAAAATAAACTTTTGCAAGCAGGGATTAGTTTTTACTTCTTGGAAGCCCCGGTGCCTGTAGTGGTGGCTAATTTTTCTTGACACCAAGTCAAGCAGTGCTTAGTGTCTGGCCTCCAGAGAGTTCAGTCACATTCCTCCATAATTTCACCAAGGTTCTGAACCTGACCTGAAGATCTCGGTTCTCCAAACCTGATTCATTTTTACGCTTCAGTTCCTAACGCTGGCAATTCCTCTTCACCATTAAGTGTATGTAAATTGTAAAGACTCATCGTGTGAGTACTATCTCTTTCAGAAGCATCTCTCCCTTCCAGCTTATTCTGATTATAAATGTGTTAAATTAAGTCGCAACCCCCTCCCCACCCCGCACCACCTCCTTAACCCGGGTGCAAAAGGGATGGAAAAGCACACCGTAAAGCGTGGCGAACAGCAGTTTCCAGACAGTAAGCTCCTCGAGGGCAAGCCCCCGGAGAAGACGGACCCCTCCCCACAATCGCAGAGCCACCTCAAGACACTCCGCGGCCCTCCGGGAGCCTGTCGCCCCGTTCTACCCTCAGATGCGCCGACGCGGGCCAGAGAATAGCTAGGGGGCTCTTCTGCCGCTGGCTTCGGCCCCACGGCCCCGCGCGCGTCAGGCCGGTTAAGTCTCTGCTTAGGCTCTAGAGGAGGAAATGGTACCGTCTCGGACCGACTGAACAGAGAGGCCAAACCAGGCACCGGGCAAGGCGATACGCACCGCGGGGACTGGGGCCTCCGGCTTCACGTCCGAGGCTCCCTGAGACGTGCGCCAACTTGCCGGTACTGGCCGTAGCCGCCGGGCTCCCGGAAGCGCAGCGCAGACCCCTCTTCTTCAGGAGGCGGGGCCTGCCGGCGCTTCCGTGTGAGTCATCAGGAGGCGCCCGCCGGGGGAGCTCACAATTGGACCGCTGGGGCCGAGGCATGCTGGGATACCGCGGGCCAGTCTCCATAGAAACCCGCCGACATTCACGCAGGCCTTAGGCTAGCTGGGAAGGCCCCAGCGGTTTCCTCGCTTTGCTACAGGTGCCCCTGGATCCGCGGCCCTTTCCCCCAGAAGTGTAAAGGGAGAACCCAGGGGCCCCAGCTCAGGAGAGTAACGAAGCCAGCTGTGGGTGTGAACACTCGTTTATTTACACATTGTCATCCGAAAGCAAAAACCCTACCCAGCCTATGGGAGGGTACAGATCTCAGATTGTCACTCATAGAGTCTGCGGACCCTTCCCCCCTCCAGAGCCCCCGAGGATGGAGGCCTGGAAGAACCAGGAAGTTTAGGATTCTGCTAAAAATTAAACTGTATGCTTTCATCCGATTTCTTTCCAAAAGGCCAATTTCATTAAGTATTCCAACTTAACTCTGCACCATTCATACTTTTAACTCTTCTATTGTCCATCCACCCAAAATTGTTAATAATAATAACAATAGTAACAATAATAATACTGTAATAATATTAATAATACTTCACATTTGTACGAAGCTTACAGAATGTTTTCACATATAGCATCTCATCTGAACCTCCCAACAGTTCTGTGAGGTAGGTATTCTCACCTCCCTTTTTACAGACGGCTTAACTGAAGCTCAGAGAGATAATGGGATTTGCTCAAGGCCACACAGCTAGTTAGTGGTAAAGCTAGGACTTGATCCCAGCACCCCATATTCAAGTCCAGTGTTCCAACACCATAGCTACCTCTGTAAAGTGGAGTGACATTTCTTACCCCAGTCAGGCCTGAGGGGCGACCTGAGGAGCCAAAGGCTGAGAATTCTCAGACTAGGGGAGGGATGGACTCAGCAGCGGAGGGGAGAGTTGGGGTACTTGGCCTTCAACTCCTGTTTGAACTGGCGGTAAAGGATCTTATTATGCTGATTTTCAACCTCCTTTTGTGGATGGAACTTCAAGGCTTCTTTGAAGCCCTTATGAACCAGGAAACCTTCATTCAGCACCTCAAAATCAAACCCTGCCACGTGCAGCTCACAAGCCTGTAGAGAGAGAGAGAGAAAGAAGAGTCAGCAAAGTTTAATTGAGTTCCCAGGGCTCAGATGGGCTTCCTCACCCTTCTGGAGGTATCTTAGAAACTGCACTATCCATCCCAAACTGTGATCTCCCCTGCTTTACTGCCTCCTTCCACCCAGGGCCACTCCATCCCTGACCCCACCACCACTTTTACCCATCCCCCTTGCCCTCTCCCTTTTAGGTACCTGGCTGATTCGATTGAAGCCATACTGCCGAAATCGCTCATCAAAGGTGGGCACCTTGCCTCCAGCCACGTAAAATGGCTCCCAGGGGTCCTGCCAAGGCACCACGTAGGCAGGCCTCAGCAAGCTCTCTTCTGGCAGATTGACCCAGCGGGAGTAGTTGGTAGGCGCCTGGCAAGGTGTGCACAGTCCATAATAGAAGGGCCGGACCTCGCCCACCTGGTAGAGCTGCAGCAGCTCAGTCTTGCTCATGGGCATACGGCGGGCTCTGCGGATCTCAAAAGCAGGCACCACCAGTGCGGTGCCCCCCCACTGGTTGCTCTGATCCAACATTTCCCGCAGGCCTCTCCAAAGCCCCTCACTGGGCACCATGTCCACGTCGATCACCAGGGCATAATTGGCTCCCTCACGAGCCAGATTCCTCAGCAGGTTATTAGGGTAGGAGACATTGGTGCCTAGGGCGTAATTAATCCCTGGTTGGGCCACCCTGGCTAGCTTGTCGAAGACCTCCTGGCAGGAGCGCAGTAGGGCAAATTCCCCAGGCTCCCGGGGGTCAGGCACTGCTGCCTCATAACGCGAGGGGCACACCAGGTGCATGGCGACCCTGGCGCGCATATCAGGGCAGTGGCTGCTCAACGCGTAGGCCAGCACCGTGGCCAGCTGAGCTTCCTCTTTGGTAGCCGCGAACACTGACACGGACAGCGGACCCTCCCAGCGCTCCAGCAGGCCGGACAGGTGCAGCAGGTTGTCCACGCTGGCATGCGTGGCCAGGATCACATCGTTGGGGTCCATGGTGGTCTTCAGTAGGCCCCTGTAGACGCGGTAATCACCGCTGGCGTCCAGGACACCTCCTGAGGCCAAAGCGGTGCGGAGCTGAGCCTTCACCTGGTCCACGGATCTCGGGGAGGGCGGGAAGAACTCGAAATATTGATCCTGCTCCTCCTGCCCATGCAGTCCGGACAGAAGCGACAGGTAGAGTAGCTGTAGCATCGCCACCAGCATGAGCGCGGCCAGCAGCAGCTGGTAGAAGGCGCACCGGATGGCGTAGGACATCTGCATGGTTCTCGGGGCTTGGAACACGCAGCAGGGACCACCGGGCCGCAGACTCTGCCAGCGACCGCAAGCCCGGATTTACCGCAGCCTGCCGAGCACCGCCGAGGCGAGCCGAGGCGAGCCGAGCCCCGCGCACCGCCCCGCCCGCCGTCCGCCTGCGGGCTTCGGCGCGCGCCAGCTCGCCCTCTGCGAGAGAGGAGGAGCTACTGCACCCGCCGCCCGCGCCGCGCGCTTTGCAAAAGCCGAACCTACCCGCCGCCCGCCGCCTGCCTCCGGCCCGGGACGCGCACCGCTCCCTCCGGATCCGTGCGCAGCCCCTGGTCCAGCGGGTCCTGAAATCCAGGCGCTCTCGCCCAGACTCCGGAAGGGGAAGCTGTGGCAGAACTAGGCTGTAGCTTAGTGAAAGATGGGGCGGTTGCAGGCTGAAGTGGGCCAAAAGGAAATTAAAAAGCTCCTTTCTACAGCGTTTCTCTCCCCTGGGTCCTACCAGGTTGGTACTAAGAAGTGAACGATGGAGACACGGAAGTGCGGAGGAGATGAGAGATAAGAGAATGTGGAAGAGGCACTGCGTGTGGGACGAGGTGGCCGAGTGGTTAAGGCGATGGACTGCTAATCCATTGTGCTTTGCACGCGTGGGTTCGAATCCCATCCTCGTCGGGATCTGTTTTACAAGGAACACTCCTTAATTTTCTACATCCCCCTGCCTGGGACAGTGAGTTGAAGCAAACTGAATTTGAGGATGCTGGTGCACTTTCCGTCTCTCTCCTGTATTTGCCCATCATTCGTCTTCTCCCTCGCAGGTGTTAGAACGTTCGCGGGCCAGGTCACAGGTGTACTTTTCCTTCTCCCTATAAAGAGGGCTCATGGGTGGGTGACACCTATGACTGGCACTGAGATTCCGGGCCATTCCTTGTTGGCTGGATGGGTTATCTGCAGGAGTTAGAGAAGCCTGCACTCTGCAGTGTTTGATCATTTCTTTTATTTCTCTATTCAGCCTACTGATTGTCCCCACTTACCATCACCTCCCAAGGTGGTGAACTCCTGCCCACAGCCGCCTCCCCAACACATACACATTTAAGCTGAAGGCCTGGAACATTTCAGTACCAGCTACCATACATGGAGGGCACTTAATGCTTGTAGATTAGTTGATCCATGGGCTCTTGAAAAGAGGAGTGGTTTGGGGAAAGTCTGGCACCTCCACTGCTAAATCAATTGTATATGATAAATGTACCCTTTTTGGCCAAATTAGGAGAGCCCCCATGGAACAGAGCACTGTGAAATCTTGGGAAGGGATGGACAGACTGTGGTGGGCTTTGAATGCCAGAATAAGGTATTTGACCCCAGACTCATGGGCAGTAAAGTGCCAAGGTTGTGAGGGTAAAGAGCGACCTTTTTTTTTTTTTTTTTTTTAAAGAGAGAGTGAGAGAGGACAGAGAGAGAGAGAGAGAGAGAGAGAGAGAGAGAGAGAGAGAGAGAGAGAGAGAGAGAATTTTTTAATATTTATTTTTTAGTTCTCGGGGGACACAACATCTTTGTTGGTATGTGGTGCTGAGGATCGAACCCCGGCCGCACGCATGCCAGGCGAGCGCGCTACAGCTTGAGCCACATCTCCAGCCCAAGAGCGACCTTTAAGTCATATTTTGCACGGAATTTGGTGCACATGCCTGTAATCCCAGCTGCTCAGGAGGCTGAGGTAGGAGGATTGCGAGTTCAAAGCCACCTTCAGCAAAAGCAAGAAGCTGAGCAACTGTTTGAGACCCTGTCTCTAAATAAGATACAAAATAGGGCTGGGGATGAGGCTAGTAGCTGAGTGCCTCTGAGTTCAATTTCCAGTACCTCCTCCCCTCCAAAAAGATATATTTTGCAGCTCAATAATACCTAGAAGGCACCTGTTCCCTGCCAGGGGCTGTGTTGGCACAGGGACACAGAGCCTGGGAGACATGGGTACTTAAAGGTTTTTCACCAGGCGCAGGTACGAAGAGTGGAGAATGGAAAGCCCTTCAGCACAGACCTTGTAAGTGGAAGGCTCAGAAGCCACATTTGGTGGCATGTGGGTTTTCTTAGAACTACTCAGGGTTTAAAAATGACAATTCAAATCACATTAGTGGTTAATTTTAGTGAACTGGTAGATTTCATGTAAAATCCACATTCTGTTTAATTCTGGAAGATCTGGCAAAGAAAATTCTGTGTTCCCACAGCGTGACCGTTGGCCTGAGTATCAGAGTGGCTCCCATTTTTGCTATCCTAACAGTCTTCTCTTTCCCTCCCTATACACCCCCAGCCCTTTGAACATTTGAGTTTTATCTGCAGTGTTCACACAATCCCCAGTCACTATCTCCATTGTTGAGATTCTCCTGGTCATCTGCCCACAACCCCCCCCCCATTGTGCCCAATGCTAGGCACATTACATGTTATTAATAAATGAATAAGATACTTATGAAGTGTCCTCAAGGCCTCTAGACTAAAGGGAGACTTTAAAGTAACAAATAGACCTTGGTGAGGTGTCAAAATCAAGAAAAGCAATATTGAAGGTCCAGAAGGTGGGCAGAGGCAGCTGGCTGGGGAGAGGGACTGGTTGTGGCAGAGAGGAACATGGGGGATTCAAAGACTGGTGTAAATAACTATAAATGATGGATCTGAGTGACTTTACTGCAGGCCAAGTGGCAGGGCACTATGCCTTCTGGGTCCTGGAGAGGTTGGATTTGTTAGGATTCTCTAGAGAAGCAGAACCAAAAGAGAGGGAGAGAGAGAAAAAAAAGATATTAGTAGAATGATTTTTATGAATTGTGATCTTGAGGCTGGCAGGTCTCAATTGTGCAGGGCGGGCAGGCAGGCAGGAGACCCAGGACAAGCTGAGGTTGCAGCCCAAGTGTGAAGGCCACCTGGAGGCAGAATTCCCTTTTCCTCAGCCTTTCTTCCTTAAGACCTTCAACGGATTGGAGGAGGCCCACCCACACTGCCAAATATGCGATATTATGATATAGTAAGAAATATGTATTTGGGGCTGGGGCTGTAGCCCAGTGGCAGAATGCTTGCCTGGAACATGTGAGGCACTGATTCTTAGCACCACACACACACATACACACACAAAATAATAAAATAAAGGCATGCTGTCCATCTATAACTACAAAAAAAAAAAAAAAAAGAAAAAAGAAAAGAAATACAGCCAGGCGCAGTAGCGGACACTTGTAATCCCAGCGGCTTAGGAGGCTGAGGCAGGAGTATTGCAAGTTCGAAGCCAGCCTCAGCAAAAGTGAGGCAATAAGCAATTTGGTGAGACCCTGTCTGTAAATAAAATGCAAAATAGGGTGGGGGGTATGGCTCAGTGGTTGAGTGCTCCTGCGTTCAATCCCTGGTACTGCCCCCCCCATAGCCAAAAAAAAAAAAAAAAAAGAAAGAAAGAAATATGTATTTGGTCTCTGTGCCTGGCTTCTTCTGACTCACCGCTTCTGAACCCCTTGGAATCTCCTGGGCGACTGGTGCATCTTTTGTTCTAATGAGCAAGTCTTGTTGAGTTCCTCGATAGCAGGGATCCAGGATGAGTTGCCAGGGAGATCAGTTATGTGATTAGATGTTTGGAACTCTCAATCCCTTTCCCCACCTCTAGGGAGTGGGGAGAGGGACTGAATGAAGGTTGAATTGATCAACAATGGTAAATGGGTCAAGGATGCAATCAATCATAATGAAGCCTCCGTTAAAAACCCAAGGGAGCTGGGATTTGTGACTCATTGGTAGAAGAGTTGCCTGGCACATGCCTGGCACAGCACCACAAAAATAAATAAAATAAAGATATTGTGTTCCTCTATAACTAAAAAAATATATTAAAAAACACACAAAACCAAAAGGACTGGATTCAGGAACTTCCAGAAAGCTGAATATCTGATGGTTCCAAGAGGATGGCATGACTTGCCCCAAGAAGGCCGCACCACCTGCCCCCATGCTATACCCTATGCATCTCTTCCATCCGGCTCTATCTTTTGTAATATCCTATAAAATGAGTAGGTAAATGTATTTCCCTGACTTCTGGGAGCCACTCTAGCAAATGAATTGAACCCAAGTAAGGACTTGCTGTAACTCTGATTTACAGCTTGTCATCAGAGAACCTGAAGTGGGGGCAGGCTTGTTGGATTGAGCCTTCCACACCTGAGATCTGCAACCATCTCCAGGCAGACAGTGTCAGAATCAATTGAATTGTGGGACTCCCAGCTGGTGTACCCTGGAGAATTGCTTGGTAGGTTTTTGGGGAGACCGTACACATTTGGTGACTAGAGGTAAAGTTTATATTGAACGTGACAGTAGAAAGAAAAAAAAATACTGGTTTATTTCTTCCCCCTCAGAGAAGAGAATTTACTTTACTCAAAGACTACTGATTTAGGAGTTGGAGTGTATCTCAGTGCTAGAGCGCTTGCCTAGCATGTGTAACGACCTGGGTTTGATCCCCTGCACCACACATACAAAGTCTGATTTAAATGTTATCTCATCTTAAAATATCCTATAGTAGCCAGGTGTGGTGGTGCACATGTGGTGGTGCACACCTGAAATCCCAGTGGCTTGGGAGGCTGAGGCAGGAGGATCATCAGTTCAAAGCCAGTCTCGACAATGGCAAGGCACTAAGCAACTTGGTGAGACCCTGTCTCTAAATAAAATACAAAATAGGGCTGGGGAGGTGTCTCAGTGGTTGAGTGCCTCTGAGTGCAATCCCTGGTATCCCCCCAAAAAAATACCCTCACATTGACAGCCAGACTGGTGTTTCATCAAATATCTGGGTGCTGTGGCCTAGCAAGTTGACACACAAAATTAGCCACCCCAAGGCTCTTTTGCTCGCTGACTCAGGGCACTGAGCTCTTTCTGCTTGCCTCCACACAGCTCCAGTCAGACCCCAGACTCACTGGCCCTACAGATTCTACCCCAGTCCCCTTTATGGGCTGGTTTCTGATGTCTACACTCCACCCCACCCCTCAAGAACCAAGTTGGTTCTGTCTCAAACTGGGCCATTCAGAGATGGGTGTCTGTCGGGTGAATCTTGGTTTCTCTCTTTGTTTACTGTCCTGGGGTGGAACTCAGGGGTGTTTCCCCACTGACCACATTACCAATTCTTTTAATTTTCTAATTTGAGACAGGGTCTTGCTAGGTTGCAGAGGCCGGCCCTGAACTTGCCACCCTCTTGTCTCAGCCTCCCGGGTAGCTGAGATTACAGGTATGGGCCACTTCCTGGCCCCAGCTTCACATTTCTATCCCCAGTCAGATGAAGGCTTGATTGAGCCTTGAAGACAGTTAACCAGGCCCTTTCCTTGGCCAAAGGTGACGGCCAATGGCTATAGTTTCCTAGCTTGGTACTCCCAAGCTAGGGTGCCTCCCTGTTATAAGTCAGACCAAGCCAAGGGCTTTGCCCATTCTGAAATTTCCCAGCTGTCCCTGGAGAGTAGTCTGTCCATTTCCCTTCCAGAATGCTCTCAGCCTGTACAGCTATGCAGCCTTCAGTGGCCCGCTTCAGGATTTCCCAACTCTCAGTATCCCTTCACGTGCTGGAAGGCCAATTATTGTTTGAATCAAGCAAATTAATGTTTGGCTATTTATCTACTGTCCTCTGAGGCACCCTGGGGTCTCTGAAGCTACTTTACTTGAGGGGCAGGACAGCAGAGTGTAGGTTGGTAGTGTTGCCATCTTAACAATATATATCTTCTGACCCATGAACATGGGATGTATTTTAATTTCCTTAGGTCTTCTTTAATTTATTTTAGCAATGTTTTATAATTTATTATAATTATTTATTCTAATTTGTTATACACGATGGCAGAATGCAATTCATTTCATATTACACACATAGAGCACAATTTTTCAAGTCACTGATTGTACACAAAGTATTTTCACACCTTTTGTGTCTTCATACATGTACTTAGGGTAATGATGTCTAACTTATTCCACCATGTTTTATAATTTTTAATGTACAAGTCTTCTACCTCCTTGGTTAAATTTATTAGTAGATATTATAGTCTTTTAGATCTTACTAAAGTTGTTTCTTAATTTCCTCTTTAGTTTGTTCATTGCTAACATGTGGAAATAGAACTTAATTTTGCATGTTAACATTGAGTCTTGTAACTTTGTCAAATTCATTTATTAGCTCTTATAGTTTTTGTGTATTCATTAAAATTCATTAAATTTTCTATATTCACTAAAATTTTCTATATATGTTACATGAGCTGTGAATAGATATAGCTTTACTCCTTCCTGTCGAAATACATGATGGAATCAGGGTCATTCCAGGTGGATTGGGCTGGCAACGAGAAAACCACACAAACACAAAAAATACTTTTTTCAGGGCTCAGGACGGTTTTGCACCCTTAAGAATAAGGCACCCATGTTGGAAGACACGGAGAGCAAGGGAGGCAAGAGGCAGGCAAGAGAGAGAGCACACCTGAACCCCTCCCTGCTTACTGGGGAGAAGCCAGTCTTAGAATATTCCACCCAAATAAGGCAAGGGATTGGATTTCAGAGGGTGGAGTCTTGCTTGGTGATGTCTTGATGTCAGTGGTCAGCAGATTGACTGATATCTTGGAAAGCCACACCCACGTCAGGTGCTGTGTGGCACATGAAAAGGCACACTTAAGGGGCACAGCCTCATAAGCAACCTCAGCCAGTTCCCTCACAGGCTCAAATGTGCAGAGCTCACACACACAGCCCATGGCTGGCTCCTGACAACTTCCTTTCCAATTTGAATACCTTTTATTTCTTTTTGTGCCCAGTTGCTCCAGTGAGGACTTCCAGTACAATAGAAGAAGTTGTGATGAAGTGGCACCCCCTTTTTCTCCACAGAAAAGCCCTCTTCACCATGGCTGATTTTAAGACTGTCAGCAAAAGAGTCTCTGCAGCAGAGTCCAATGTAGATAAACTTCCTATTTTTGTGTCGCCCTGGTTTACTTGGCCACTGGCCGGGAAGATACCAGCACTCCAGGTGCTGGACACCCCCTTACTAGTTTTTCACAAACATATCCAGTATAGTTTGTAGAAATGTGCAAACCAGGCCTCTGGCCTTGAGCTGGGCTTCACAGAGATGTCTACATTTTTAAGATAAGTTACAAATGGGCTCCATGGTAACAGCTGGCAGGGGGAGGAAAGAGAGGGGAGAAGAAGCTCTCCCCTTCTCAGGTGTTGTCATTGAAGGGTTAACTTGCCCAGAACAGTGACAGAAAAAGCTGCTGGGGTTCAGGGGATTAATTGATTACAGCAAAAGCTGTACCCTCTGAACCTGGCTGCAGCCAAATAAAACTGTTTCCTGCTATCTTCAGTGCCTTGCCTCATTTTTCCCTACAACATTTTTGGCGACCCAGATGGGACAGAGGAGGTAAAGAAGGCTAGTCTGCCTCTCTTGTCTCTGGGGACCGGCTTCCCTGGGGTGATGGGGGACAGCAGTCCCCTTAGCGTGCCCAGGCCACTCTTGGCCTGAAAGAGGATCGACTCACCCAGCACCCTGGGGCTGCCACCCGGAGCACAACGGAACCCACAGGCAGCAGGAACCAGAATTAGGGTTTTAGAGCACCGCCCAGCTGAAAGGTAGGACCCGGGTCCATTTGGTTTTGCAGCCCACCCGACTTCCCCTTGGAGGCCTAAGTGGGTGGAAGAGAGGCTTGATCACCTTCTGTTGGGTCTCCAGCACCCTCCAAAGTGGTTGAGCTAAAACGGACCCGGGGAGTCGCCTGAGTAGCCTCTGATCGGGGTCAGCGAGCAGAGGGGAAACCGTGACTCCCTTTTCTGTTTGGTTTAGAATTGTTGGAATTTGGGCGGTATAGAAATTCTGTCCTGGCCATGTCCGTGTGAAAGTGTGTGAAAGCCTTTCTTTCTGCATGTCCATGATCTGTCTGGAGTAGCTATAGGAGTTTTGACTCAGATGCTGGGACATGGCACCGTCCAGTGGCCTATTTGTCCAAACAGCTGGACTCTGTAGCCCAGGGCTGGCCACCTTGTTTATGGGCCCTTGCAGCCACAGCTCTTCTGGTGTTGGAAGCTGATAAACTGGCCATGGGACAAGAACTGGTTGTCAGAGTTCCTCATTCAATTTTGACATTGTGAAAATATAAAGGACACTATTGGTTGACTAATGAAAGAATGGTCAAATACATATCCACATTGAGGTCATCAGAACTCTAAACCCAGCAACTTTGCTGCCCACTGGACCTGGAAAACCTGATCACAATGTGTTGAGGTCATGGGTGAAGTGTTCTCCTGCTGAGGGCCATTGCCAAGTAGGAATGACACATCGAAATTTCCTTGCCAGCGTACCCCATGTTAAATGGACTTGCCTTGGAAATCCGCTGTGACCTTGCATGTGTGTTTGAGAAAGGTGACCCTGCTCAATGACCAGGGTGGATCCAGGTTTAAGGTGTATTCTGCAGGTTTGAGGAAGTATCCCGCTCCTTGGGTTTAGGGCGTTCCCGGTTTAAGACAAGTTTAAGGCATTCCTGGTTTAAGACAATGTGTTTTTAGGGAAGTTCCAGGTTTAAGTTTATTGCTGCTGGGAAAAGGGCGTTCCTGCTGCCTGAGTTCCTGCTGAGTTCTCGTGGAATTGAGAAAGTATTTTGGGACGTGAATTGGCGGGCAGAATTTAGATTTCCCCTGAACGTGTGTAGAGGCCGGTGTGAGTTCGGGAATAAAGAATTGCTGTTTGAATCTACAAGGTGTGTGGTGGCTCGTGATCTTGTGCCCAGCCAAGACATTGGCATTCTCCAGCAGACCAGACCGGGCAGACCAGCCCTTGGGGACGCCAATGCAGAGTACTTCACAGATGGAAGCAGTTTTATAAAAGATGGGGTATGATTTGCTGGATATGCAGTGGTCACTCTGGACTTTACTGTTGAGGCAGAACCTCTGCCTCAGGGAACTTCAGTACAAAAAGTAAAACTTATTGCTTTGACGTGAGCACCTCAGTTGACAGCAGGAGTCTGTGTGGATATTTACATAGACTCAAAATATGCATTTGCTACCCTTCATGTTCATAGGGCCTTATGTAGGCTAATTAACTCAGGAGAGGGAAAAAAAGGGACATAATTTATGGGCAAGAAATTCTTAAACTTTTGGATGCACTGTGGGCTCCCAGGAAAGTTGTGATTATATATTGCTGAGGTCATCGAAAGGGAAACACTGTGGTTTTTTAGGGCAACCGGAGAGTGGACAGAGAGGCCAGGTTAGCTGACTGCAAGAAATGGGCAGAAAATCCAGTCCCAGGTTTATATGCTGCCCTTCTGCCTGGCTGACTAGCTAACAGAATGGGAGCCAACACACTCCCAACATGAAAGTAAGTGATTTAAGACTAAAAAAGAAATTTTTCTTCCAGGTGGATGGTGGAGATTTTCTGATGGCCGGAATAGCCATCCCGGAGATTCTAGCCCCAGCTTTTATCAGACAGTTTTGCAGGAAAACATGTTGGACGTACAGCACTTGAGACAGTTCTGAATCAACAGAAATGTCACACAAGCAACACCTGGATGATCTGCAAACAATGTGAGGTCTGTGCTCACAACAATCCTTGTCAGGGGCCAGAGCTCCCACCAGGAATCCAAACTATAGGAGGAGCACCTTTTGAAGGCTTGGAAGTAGACTTCACTGAACTACCACGCTCACGGGGCTATAAATAACTTTTGATTTTTATGTGTTCATATTCTGATAGGTGGAAGCCTTTCCCACCTGCACTGAAAAGGCTAGGGAGATACTAGGATGCTTCTCTGGGAAATTATTCCCAGATTTGGTGTCCCAATAACTATTGGCTCAGAAAATGAGCCAGCTTTTGGGCAGAGGTGATAGATTACTGACAAGAGTTTAAACATCAGATGGAAGTTACATACTGTCTATAGGCTACAGAGTTCTGGTAAAGTTAAAAGGATGAACAGGACTTTAAGACTCAAATGGGTAAGCTGTGTCAGGAGACTCAGTTACATTGTGATGAACTTCTCCCTATTATACTGCTGAGGATTAGATCCACTAGGAGGATTGGATTCTTTTCTTTTGAAATAATATATGGGAGCCCCCCCCCTCTTACTAGGGGACTACAGGGAGACTTAAGAGAGATAGAAAAGTTAACCCTGAGACAACAGCTTCAGGCCTTAGGAAAAATTTTACACGTTCTCAACCAATGGTTAGGGAAAGATTGCCAGTAAGTTTGACCCAGGTGCACACTCCTTCAAGCCTGGAGATAGAGTCTGGGTCAAAGAATGAAATATTCAACCCCTGAACTTGTTTGGAAGGGCCCTTTCACTGTTATTTTATCCACCCCAACTGCAGTCAAGTTTGCAGAGAGAGAGAGAGGTCCCTGGATTCACTACACCAGACTCACGCCTGTAGCTGAGGACTGGGCATGCCCTCCAGATGCTGCTACGCCCTTGAAGCTGGCCATCCCAAAGAAAAAGGAGCACCGGAGAAGCTTGAGGATCAGAAGGACAACAGCTCCAGTCACTCTGGAAGCTAAAACTGGTTTATGCACTGCCGAAGCTTGAGGAGATTACGGCCCTGTTTCAGCCACACAGGAGGGACTGGCTGATCAATGCCTGGTGAAAGATAAACTTCCCACCAGAACTAGTGAACTCTTTCAACCTCTGAGATAGTTCTTATGCTGTAATGCATTGCCACCCTTGCTTCTAGATACATACACAGTTCTCTGTTTGGTTTTTGCTACTGGTTTGATAACAGTAACTCCTACTGACTGAATTCTGGGTAACAAAATTTCACTTAGACTTTTTTATCTTGCTTACATAAATTTTCTAGGATTTGTTTGGTGTTATTAGTTTGGCTTCGTTAATTTATGCTGTTTAACCTATGCTAACCAAAATGTTAGTCTATTATTTAGTTTGGTTTCCTTTGATAACCATAAGGGGTTCTGCTCTACTCCTATTCCAACTATGGAGCTCATGTGAACCATGTGTCAAGACAATCCACTATAACCAAGAGGTGGTAAAACATGTATTTAGGACCTGTCCCACCAGAGGAATGCTATAGATGAATGACTGTTTGGAAAGGAAAAAGAGGTTCATTGGAAAGAAACTTGATTTAGGAGGTCACCAATCTTGGGGTGAAGGTAACTGGCCACCCCAGAGGATTATTGCCACTTATGCTCCAGCTACCTGGGCACAAAATGACAGTTGGAGCTACAGAACTCCTATTGACATGTTAAACAGAACTATTCACTTACAATCTGTACTAGAAACTATTATTAATCAGACTGCCACAGCCTTTGACCTCCTAGCCACACAACAGACCAGATGTGAGTGGCTAACTATCAAAACTGCTTGGCATTAGATTACCTACTGGCTGAGGAAAAAGAAATATGTGGAGAGTTCAAAAGCTCAGATTGTTGCATCCAAATGGATCACAATAGACAGTTAAGAATATAGCCAACAACACAAGATAACTAGCACATGTGCTAGCTCATACCTAGAAGGGCATTAAAGTTTGGGTCCCAAACATGCTTTTGGGAGATGGTTTTCAACTCTTGGTAGATTTAAAAGTTTAACTGGTATTATACCAGTATTCTGCTATTAACCTGTTCATTGCTCCCATGTTTGGATCCACTGTGCATTAAAACTATTGGGTCCACTAAAGAAGCTGCTGTTGAAAGGATGATTAACAACTAAGGTTTTGACATTACATAAAGCTTTAAGCCAAGATAATGGTAATGATGCTCCTAAATTTAAAGGATTAAATTATGGAGAGCATCATTAAAGGGGGGAATTGAAGTGGCACCCCCTCTCTCCACAGAAAAGCCCTCTTCACCATGGCTGATTTTAGGACTGTCAGCAAAAGAGTCCATTGTAGATAAACTTCCTATTTTCATGTAGCCCTGTTTACGTGGCCAGTGACCGAGAAGATTCCAGCACTCCAGGTTACTAGTTTTTACACAAACTAGTTTTTCACAAACGTATCCAGTATAGTACTTTGTAGAAATGTACAAACAAGGCTTCTGGCCTTGAGCTGGGCTTCACAGAGATGTCTACATTTTTTTTTTAAAGAGAGAGTGAGAGAGGAGAGAGAGAGAGGGAGAGAGAATTTTTAATATTTATTTTTTAGTTCTCGGCAGACACAACATCTTTGTTGGTATGTGGTGCTGAGGATCAAACCCGGGCTGCACGCATGCCAGGCGAGTGCGCTACCGCTTGAGCCACATCCCCAGCCTGAGATGTCTACATTTTTAAGATAAGTTACAATTGGGCTCCATGGTAACACCTGGCAGGGGGAGGAAAGAAAGGGGAGAAGAAGCTCCCCCCTTCTCAGATATTGTCCTTGAAGAGTTAACTTGCCCAGAACAGTGAAAAAAAAAGCTGCTTTTATGTGAACTTCTGCAGACTGTGAACTTTACTGCATTTAGTGTCCCCTTTTTCTTTTTCTCTCTCTTTTTTTTAAGAAGACAGAGATGGCATAATCCTTACAGTGCAGGGAAGAAAGGAGGGAATTCCACAAAGCAACAGGGCTTCAGCAGCTGCTGGGAGTCCCTCAGTCTCTCCTTTTACTTACAGGATTAGTTCCTCTGGTTTGGTTCCATCTCCTAACATTTCAGTAGTCAGCTCTCAAAAAGTTCCAGGGCGGGATATCAAAATTTGTAACTGAAAGTTTGGTTCCTGACCTTGAAGCCAATTAATGCCAATTTAATAATGAGGACAGGGTTTTGAGAAAAAGAAAAAGTGAGGTTTATTGCTTTGCTAACAAAGGAGAAACACAGGGGACTCTGCCCCAAAGATTGTGACTCTCTTGATCTGGAGGGACAAGGGGTTTTAAAGGAGTTTCACTTGTTAACCTGGGAGATACTCAGTTCTTAGATCCCCAGCAGGCATTGCCCTCCTGCAGTGGGTGTGCTCCAGGCAGCCAACTAGGGGCTTCTCTCAACCTGCTTAACAAAGGGGGTAAAGTTCATCACAGTTCCTTAAAACACAGTCCAAAGGGGTGTCAGGCTGACTTGCTTTATTACCCATTTTCATGTCCAATATCCTTAAGTTTTTACCACAGAAGTCACACAACAAAAGGCACAAAAACAAACAAACAAAAAACATATAGAACACAGAACAAAACACAAGAAAACAGAAACCCAGCGCCGAAACAGAAAAACAGAGGAGCAATGCAATGTCTTGCTAAAGCTCCGGGGTAGGAGCGTGCGTGCCCGTCGGCACCTCTCTACCCTTCCAGAGGAATTCCCTACAGAACAGAACAGAGGACAGAACCATTTCTCATTACTGTCCCGGACAGGAGTATATGTGAGCCTCGCCAGGCCACCTCTCTGTCATCAGAAGAGATCTCCCTTAACCGGATACCAGGTGTTATAAAGGTGCCACTTACCTATGGAGGCCTCCTCCACCAGGTGCTTGCTGATAGTTTTAGTGAAGCAGTTCACTGCAGTGCTCCGGGGACCGAAGGCTCACTCTGAGGCCTTGGGACCCCCTAGAGTGGCTCTCCAGCCCGGAACCCTGGAGCGAAGGCCGGCTTTAGAATTTCCAGCAGTCTGGTCTTGTGGTCTGGTCGGGCAGGGTCATCTCGCTGGGGCCTCCAAAATGTTAGACCAGGACGCAAGAAAAGACCACTGACTCCAATTAAAATCAAATTAAAGCAAGCTTATTATTTCAACCGGCTGGGCTGCCTCTCCCACCCAAAACTTCGGGAACAAGACAGCCCCCGCAGCTTTCCTGCAGCCCAGCTTTATAGCCCAGAAAGTTACATAAGGGAGTTATAGATAACAGAACTCTGACGAGCATAACACTAATGGTAGTTTACATTTTTTGCTGGCTCCGACATCAGAATTTATGAAGGTCATTAGAGCCTCAGAGAGGGTCGGTGTCTGGCCAGGGAAGGCCAAGATTTGTGAGGCGTCACTAAAGTTTCAGAGAGGGCTGCTATCTGGTCAGAGAGCCAGGCATGGGTGAGTTCAAGGCACTGGTAGGCATTCCAAGCAGGTTCAGAATTTGCAGTAATTTATAGTAAAGCCAAAATTATCTTTTCATGGCTTTGTGGTGAGATGGCTCCCATTTTTAAGAAAAGATCAGGTTGGATCTATCAACTTTCACACAAATATGGCCAGGACAGAATTTCTATACTGCCCAAATTCCAACAATTCCAAACCAAACAGAAAAGGGAATCACGGTTTCCCCTCTGCTCACTGACCCTGAACAGAGGCTACTCGGCTGACTCCCTGGGTCCGTTTCAGCTCCAACCACTTTGGAGGGTACTCGGGATCCAACAGAGGGTGATCAAGCCTCTCTTCCACCCGCTTAGGCCTGGAAGGGGAAGTCAGGTGGGCTGCAAAACCAAATGGACCTGGGTCCTACCTTTCAGCTGGGCGGTGCTCTAAAACCCTAATTCTGGTTCCTGCTGCCTGTGAGTTCTGTTGTGCTCTAGGGTGACAGCTCCAGGGTGCTGGGTGAGTCAATCCTCCTTCAGACCAAGAGTGGCCTGGGCGTGCCAAGGGGACCGCTGTCCCCCATCACCCCAGGGAAGCCGGTCCCCAGAGACAAGAGAGGCAGACTAGCCTTCTTTACCTCCTCTGTCCCATCTGGGTTGCCAAAAATATTGTAGGGACAAACGAGGCAAGGCACCGAAGATAGCAGGAAACAGTTTTATTTGGCTGCAGCCAGGTCCAGAGGGCACAGCTTTTGCTGTAATCAATCAATCCCCTGAACCCCGAGTTCAGGGAGTTTCAGAATTTTATACACAGCGTGTAATCGGAGGGCCTCAGAAATTCACAGTCTGCAGAAGTTCACATAGAAGCAGCTTTTCCTTTCACTGTTCTGGGCAAGTTAACTCTTCAAGGACAACACCTGAGAAGGAGGGAGCTTCTTCTCCCCTCTCTTTCCTCCCCCTGCCAGCTGTTACCATGGAGCTCAATTGTAAGTTATCTTAAAAATGTAGACATCTCTGTGAAGCCCAGCTCAAGGCCAGAGGCCTTGTTTGCACATTTCTACAAAGTACTATACTGGATACGTTTGTGAAAAACTAGTAAGGGGGTGTCCAGCACCTGGAGTGCTGGAATCTTCTCAGCCAGTGGCCAAGTAAACAGGGTGACATCAAAATAGGAAGTTTATCTAGAATGGACTCTTTTGCTGACAGTCCTAAAGTCAGCCATGGTGAAGTGGGCTTTTCTGTGGAGAGAGGGGGTGCCACTTCAGTACAATGTTCATTTGCATGTAAAGTGCCAGTTTTATTTACAAATTAGTTAAGTACACTTTTGAGTCTGCTCTGAAGCAATGAAACTGACAACTTTCAACTACCTGGTAGTTGTAACTGGTGTTTAATCCTGCAGAGTTGTCGCTCCCTTCAACAAGGGTAAGTGGGAGACAGGCAGGATCAGCCCGTCCAGCCTGTCGTCTCTGAGGCACCAGCTGTCGGAACCGCCCTCTGACAGAGGTAGTGAAGCACACTAGACCAGCTAGTGTCTCGAGAGGGTAAGTGTCGTGACCAGGCCCGCCACCCAACCTGGCCCAGAATCACACTGAGTTGGGAGATGAGTCAACCATGGAGGTACAGCAATCTCAACTTTATTGTATCAGGGACAAGGTTATATAGTGATAGGAGGGAGTAAGAAGAGACAGTAGCAAGAACCAATAAGGGGCCTAGACAGATTTCAGATTAAACCATTAGGCGGGGCTAAAGTCAAAAGCCCTCGCAGGCTAAAAGCCTGAGAACGCCAATCCAGCCAGGTCACCTATACGGAAACACTGGAAGAACACAAGAGGCCACCTCAGCCAACACCCAATAATGGCCGTGGTCCCAAGGGAGGTAAAAGGTCCCAACACAGGGTCAGGCTTGCTTGACAGCCCCCTCATTTGAAGCTGGGATCATCATCGTTAGTGCTATGGTGAAGATTGTCAGGCTGCTTGCAAAAGCCAATAAGGGTTGATTGAGGTAGCTGTTAGGTCGGTGGTGGCAACTTTCCCGTTCAGGGAAAAGAACGTCAATCAGATGCCAGCGGAAATGCCTGTCAATCAGCCAGATCTCCTGACTAATGCCTGTCAATCAGCAGGACTCCGTGGCGAATCCTGGAGTTCAGCCAGCTCCCTTGACCAACTCCAAAGGGACAAGGGACCCTGAAAAAACCTTTTCCTGTCCCAAGCCCTTCCCTTCCTGCTGTAAGCCCCATAAAAGTCCAGTCCAGTCGAGCTTCCACGAGGTTTCTCCTCAGACCCTTCTCCTGTCCACTCTGTGGGTCTGATTGAGTTCCGCCTGGGAGTGATATCTCAATAAAGCCTCATTCAGTGGCCCTTTTAAATCTGCCTCCTTTGGTTGCTGCCTGCCTCGCCTGATCTGACATCTTGGTGCCGAAACCCTGGAAGGAATCTTTGGGCTTCTCCCTCAGGAAATTGAAGCCCATCCCTTCCCCCTTGAAACAAACTGGGAAATTTCTAAGCAGCTCTTTCCCTCTCCCTTCATCCGGCTGACAGGAGTGGGGTAAGTTCCTCCTTTCCCCTGACCTTCCAGACCCTTTCTTTCTGTCTGTCCGCAGGGGCTATCTGTAAGTCACGCATGCCCATAGGCCCCACCCGTTCTGTTCAGGGCTCTGGGGACTATGGAGACGTCCCAGTCCTCCTGAGAGCCCCCCACCAACCAGGTTGGCCAACCACTGGGGCCCATGGAGGCTGCAGGGACGTTTCAGCCTCCACCCTGGCCTGTATCTGTTCCGGAGGTGAGTGCAGACAGAATTTGGGACGCCTTCTTCTGCTCCCACTCACCCCTGAGGGTGCTGGAAGGTCATGGGAAACACAGAGTCCTCTCCTTAGACCCCAAAGTCCTTTGGGTGTCTATATTCAAATTCTGCCAAGTTAGGGCTCATTCAAGAACCACCTGGTCTTTTACTGCAGTTAGACAATGGGTCACAATGGCCCCCAGAAGGAACTGTTGATCTTAAACCCTCACTGAATTGGACAATTTCTGTCGCCGGACAGGGAAGTGGGAAACAACATTCAGGCTTTATGAGATTCACTCCCATCCTGCCCCCTGCCCCCTGCTCTCTGCTCCCGATCTTCTCTCTGCTCTTCGCTCCTGTCCTTCCCATCTGCTCTCCCTCCTGGCGGTACCGGCACCGTGTCCCCTCCTCCTCCCTGCTGCCACCTCTGCAGCTGCTGCCACCAGACACATGCGCCCTTCCTCCCTCCCTCGCTGGCTCCTCACGCACGCCTCCCTCCGCCTCCCTTTGCCACCCAGGTTCCGACAGGCAGGCCGAATGGGTCCCACCTGGCTGCAGTGGGTGGGATCTCTGGATCTCTCCAAACCTCTCCCCCACTCTGCTCACCTCTTCTACTGATAAGCCCTTTCCTCTCCCCCCACTCACGCCTTTCTTCTCCTGTCACTTCTACACCCAGTCGCACCAGGCCCTCCCATCAGCTAACCCAAAGCTCCTTTGTCTTCTCAAGGAAATGGCTGCTGCTGAAGGGATCATTCGAATGCATCCCATTCTTATTTCAAGATCTTTCCTAGAATCCAGATGAAAATCCAGCCTTATTTCTCAACCGCCTTACAGAGACCCTAACCAAATACACTAAGCTGGATCTTGAGTCTCCCACCAGGGCTACAATGTCAGCAACCTATTTCATTACTCAATTGGCCCATGATATTAGAAAAAGCTCAAAATGAGCTGAGGAGGACCCTCAGACCCCTATCTGAGATCTGGTGAAAATGGCCTTTAAAGCAGGCTCCATTGCAGAAAAAGGTAACACCCCAAACCCAGGCCTTGGCAGCGGCCCTGAGGCCTAGGTCCCCAGCAAAAGTTTTAGAGGGGAACCAGCATTCCTCTCTGTCAGGGACTGGCTTCAAATGTGGATGTGAAGGTCACTGGGCTCGCCAATGCCCAAATCCATGGCTTCCTCCCAGGCCATGCCCCACCTGTAAGCAGACAGGACATTGGAAGAGTGACTGCCCCATGACTGGCCCTTCCTTGGCAACTCTACACAGGGGTTTGCAGAAGACTTCTGCAAGGCGGTCACTTCTCTTGAACTATTGGGGTTTGCAGAAGACTGAAGAAGCCCAGACTCAAAGACCCCCATCACTCTCGCCGAGCCCAGGGTAACACTCCAGGCAGTGGGTAAGTTCATAACCTTCCTTGTGGTCACAGGGGCTACCTATTCTGTCTTGCCTGCCCACTCTAGGCCTCTGTTTCCTTCCCAGGTCTCAGTTATGGGGATTGATGACAAACCCTCCTCCCCAAACAGAACTATAAAGCTGGCCTGTGCCCTGGAGGGACACCCATTCATACTCTTCTGGTCATTCCATCCTGTCCAGTTCCTCTCCTAGGCAGAGATGTTCTCCAATTACTGGGAGCCACCCTCCAACTACACCCCAAGAATACTACCAGCCATCTCCTTCCTCTAATTCTTACCCTCTGTAATAACCTGACCATACCTACTGTGCCATTGCCCCCTGACCTAGTTGATTCCCAGATCTGGGACATCTCCAAGCCAGTCATAGCCTCCCATCACAAGTCAGTCCGTATCCAGCTGAAACCCCAAAATAAACTTCCTTTTTTTTTAAGAGAGAGGAGAGAGAGAGAGAGAGAGAGAGAGAGAGAGAGAGAGAGAGAGAGAGAATTTTTAATAATTATTTTTTAGTTTTTGGCGGACACAACATCTTTGTTGGTATGTGGTGCTGAGGATCGAACCCAGGCCGCATGCATGCCAGGCAAGCGCGCCACCGCTTGAGCCACATCCCCAGCCAGAAACTAAACTTCCTTTGCGTTCCCAATTTCTCATCTCCAAAACCCATAGGGAGGGACTTAAACCCATGATAGACTGGTTACCCAGGGACTCCTAATACTTACTCCCCCTGCAACACTCCCATATTTCTGGTATGCAAACCCTCTGGAGCCTATCGCTTAGTCCAGGACCTGTTGAGAGCCACAGCCGAAGGGGCCCCAGCAAACTTCCAGCTGCCAGCAAACTTCCAGCTGCCAGCTGATGATTGGCTCACAGCAGCCCCAGCAACTTCTAGCTGCCAACTGATTGGCTCCTCTGCAGTGATGCTCATTGGGCTGTTTCCCCGCCCTTTCAGACCACGGAGCTGCTCACTGGGGGACTTTTTTGGCTCTGCCCATGCGACCCAGCCAATCAGCCTCAAGAGCAGGAGGAGTAGGGGAGGTAGAGAGGCTTGTGGGAAGCCGGTGGTGGCAGTTGGGCTCTGAAGGTTTTTCCTGAGGAGCTGTTTTGTTTGGTGTGTGTGGTCCTAAAAATAAAGTTCGTTTCTTTTAACAAGTGGCTCCTGAATTGTGCCCAGCCAGACTGCGGCATTTGGTGGCCCGTATGGGGAACAAACCCGCAAACTTGGCATTATCAGCACCAAGTAAATTTAGCCATTAAAGTAATTTTAAAGTTTTCCCTCCAAAAACTGAGGGAGCTTTTCTTTTCCACCACCACACATCAGTTTCCTAATAATCTCTTTTTGAAAGATTTTCAATTGATGAGTAAACTTTGAAGATATTTCAGAACTCCTTTCCTTAAATGAAAACTAATCTGGGCAAATTATACATTGCATAGATTTCTCTATAGATTCTTTTCTTTAGAACCTAAATGCAAATTCCATACAGTATAAATTTAACCTACTTGCCCCACTGTGAAAACTATCTGTCCTGCAAAATATGATGGATATATTCTGTGATCTTCCAGTTAACAGAATTACTATTTTACCTCAAAGATTTTTTTATCATATATCAAAATAATCAACTCAACATGGGGTATTACTTTAGTCTTTACTGAATCATAGGCATACAAACTAGTGCCCAACTTCTACTTCTTCCAAATCTTCTTCTTGTATAAGTGGATGGAATTATTTAACACAAGTTTGATGTAGGACAGTTAACCCTTTACAAACACTTAGAATTTAGGTTAAATCTTTTAATAGTGTGGAGACGTTACGCCCTCTGGTGATAGAAAGGTGTTAGTAGCAGTCTCCTGTAGAGGTGGTGCTGTTGGATGGACCCGCAGTTGATAGTTGGGATCCTGAGACAGGATCTCAAGTATTAACATGCCCTGTATTTGAGGCAGGAGGGCAGGGAATTCACCATGCTTTAAATTTCAAAACAGTGAAGCAGCTAAAAGAGGCTGTAACAACCTATGGTCCTCAAGCACCCTTCACTGTAAGCAAGGAGACAGCTAGGCGAAATGCAGCAGCTGGTTATCCTCAGAGAAATCTAGATATGTTGTTAGGAAAGGGACCTTATGAGGATCAGCAGCAACAAATTGCATATGATCCTGGCATATACACACAAATTGCTGCAGAGGCAGTCAGGGCATGGAAGACTTTAGAAGGACATGGAGGTTTACAAGGTCAATTATCTAAGGTAATACAAGGAGCTAATGAATCTTACGCTGAATTTATAGATAGGCTTATTCAAACAGCTACCAGAGTTTTTGGGAATACAGAACAAGCAATGCCATTACTAAAACAACTGGCTTATGAGCAAGCGAATCGTTGGTGCAGGGAAGTCATTAGACCATGGAAACATGAAGATTTAAACACATATATTAAATTATGTAGAGACCTTAATGAACAAGAGCAAGTCATGGCAGCTGCAGTAAAACAGGTTTTAGATGCCAGAGACATTAATGAACAAGGGCAAATCGTGGCAGCTGCAATAAAACAGGCTTTAGATGCCAGGCCAAGAACATGCTACAATGACAAGTTCTATAAGGATGTGCTGGAGGTTGGCAAGCTAGCAAAACTTGCCTATTTCAATGGTATTGCTGTAGGTGCAGTATGCTGCAGGGTGGATCATTCACAGAATCAGAAGAGACTTTACATCCTGACACTAGGATGTCTTGCACCTTACAGCTCCTGAATTGTGCCCAGCCAGACTGCGGCAAGGACCTGCACCTAATTAACAAGGCCGTTATTCCCATCCACCTGGTGGTTCCCAACCCTTACACTTTTCTTACTCATATCCTTTTTTGACCACTCACTTTATTGTCCTGAATCTTAAAGCTGCCTTCTTTACAGTGCCTCTGCATCCTGACTCTTACTACCTCTTTGCCTTCATATGGGAAGACCCTACCTCCTTTAGGTCTCAACAGCTGACATGGACAGGCTTCAGGGACAGTCCCTACCTCTTTGGTCAGGCCTTGACACAGGATTTAACTGTTTGTGATTTGGGGATAGCACTCTCTTAGAGTTGGTTAGAAGCCTTCCCTACCCCCAGGGAAACTGCTGACACCGTCCCCTCCATCTTCATTGAGCAGATCATTTCCAGATTTGGACTTCCTTCCTCCATCCAGCCAGACAACAGTCCGGCCTTCACTTCTCAGGTTGTTCAACTAGTCTCCAAAGGCCTCAACATCACTTGGAGGCTCCCCATCCCCCACTGACTCCATACAGTCATACTTCCATGCTGGGGCCCACCAAACTCAAGGTTTCTCGCCAACCCTCTCCTTTTGGTACTAATCATTAATTTCTCTCAAGCTTCCATCCCAACCCACAGATGGCACTTCTACATCCAAGCGACATGGCAACAGGATGGCACCACCTGCTCTCAGTTTATGGGTCTAGGCGATTGCCCTTTCACTGGCTGTAATTGGGCCATCACCCTTAATGTTACTGGATTCAACCAGGCCGCCATCCCACTTATGTTCAGCAATGGTATGCTTCATAGCAGACCAAACTGAGGAGTCTTGTAAGCGCTGGCCTGACACCTATGGCGGATGCCCTTATAATTCATGCAAAAAACGCTTTCTAGATGAGCCTTGCTATGAGAATCGAGCATACACCAAATTGACTATTTGGGACCCATGGGGCCCAAAATGGGCTTCTGGTGTTGATGGTAAATTTTATTCATGGGGTTTTGCCAAACACCCCTCAGCCTCTATAAGAATATGGAGAACTTATATACAAGTGCTCCCTCAAATTCACATAACCACCCAGGAGCAAGAGAGGGAACTCCAACGCCAGCTGGATGCAGGTGCCCATCCTGAAGCTGACCTTTTATCATGGGTGGCCCTAATACGTCAGGGCCTTCAGCTTCTCCATTTGTCCAAAGTGAATAACATTTCGGACTGTTTCCTCTGAGCAGGTTTGGATTGTACTCCGTTAATTGTGATTCCCATTGATTTTCTGCTCAATACCTCAACTAGACCCCAAGGCCCCCCTCTCCAGCCTTTGAGGAAGTACCTCTTTTTTTGTAACTCATCAGGGAACTTCTCTTGCTGCTACACTTCCTCAGGTTCAGCACCTGTGACCAGATTGTTCGAATTTCTTCCTCAACCTTTGCTCTGCCTGGGTTCTTTTTCTGGTGCAATGGTACCCTGACAAAAAATCTAAGCCTCAACATGCCGTTTGCTTTGTGTGTTCCTTCCACCTTGGTTCCTCAATTAACCCTGTACAGTGAGGCTGAGTTAACATGGCTTGTTACTACCTCCCTTTCCAGGACAAGAAAGGCCGTCTTTCTACCAGTAGTAGTTGGCCTCTCCCTGGCCTTCTCCCTCGCTGCCTCTGGACTCGGGGCAGGAGGACTTGGTTTTGCAGTGACAGCTACTCAGAAGCTTGAACAACAACTCGGGAAGCAGTAGAGGCATCAGCCGCCTCTCTCGCTTCCCTACAAAGGCAAATAATATCTCTTGCCCAAGTCTCGTTGCAGAACGTGGAGCTCTAGATCTTTTGACGCAGATAAAGGGGGAACCTGTCTGTTCCTGAAAGAAGAATGCTGCTACCATATCAACGAAACTGGATTGGTCGAAGAGAATGTTGACACCGTCTGACATTGGGGTGAAAGGCTTAAATAGCAACCATCAAATGACCCCTGGCCAGGCTGGCTGAACTCAACCCTCGTTGCGTGGCTGACTCCCGTTCTCACTCCTGTATTAGTAATGGGGCTTCTATTAATGATTGCTCCCTGCCTCCTCAGGTTCGCTCGAAAGTGCGTGAGTGAAATTGCCAGAGTGACCTACAACCAGATGCTCCTACACCACTACGGTCCCCTCCCCACTGAACCTACACCGGAGCCACTCCCCTGAGCAGGAAATAGCCAGATGAAATTCGACGCCCTATATCAACAAAAAGGCTGGAATGTTTGGTCCCTGGCTGCGACTTGGTGGCTACTTAGAACAAAGCAGCCCGCGTGGGAAAAGAACATCAATCAGATGCCAGTGGAAACGCCTGTCAATCAGCCAGATCTCCTGACTAACGCCTGTCAATCAGCAGGACCCCCTGGCCCATCCTGGAGTTCAGCCAAGTCCCCTGACCAACTCCAAGGGGGCAAGGGACCCTAAAAACACATTTTCTTGTCCCAAGCCCTTCCCTTCCCGCTGTAAGCCCCATAAAAGTCCAGTCCGGTCGAGCTTCCACACGGTTTCTTCTCCTGTCCCCTCTGTGGGTCTGATCAAGTTCCACCCGGGAGTGATATCTCAATAAAGCCTGTTCAGCGGCCCTTTTAAATCTGCCTCCTTTGGTCGCTGCCCACCACGCCTGATCTGACAGTAGCTACACAGCTTTTTAGGTGCCATTTGTGGACAATGGCATAACTGGTTGATTCATTGTAGCTGATTTTTTATTTCTTTTGTGGAGGATGATAAGGGAGAAAAAAAAGTCAGCCAAATAAGAACACATCTTCTGTTCATTTAGAAGTCAACATTCAAGGTAAAAGAATCCTCTATTAGATTGGACATCACTCCCATCCTCTGATGCTTGCCTACTCTCAAACAAGTTAGTCTTCCCTTCCAGTGAATTATTCTCCATAAAGTCAATAGATTCTCTACTCTGAAAACCTTGTGAAAGCTCAGCTCCAGCATGAGCCTGTCTACCACGGATTTAATGTACTGCTTCATCAAAGTGCAGTTCATCCCTTGAGCTTCACAGCCAAGGCCCCCGTGAAGAACTCCTGTTCTATCCTCACAGCATTGATGATTATTGCTTTTGCTCTCTGCTCTGATGGTTTGTGTAACAGGTGTTTAAAATTCAGCAGGCAAAGTCACAGTGTAAACCCTTGATTCTGATAATAAGTTAATTGGAAAATGTGAGGCCAGAATATTGACACAAAAGAACCAGAAAAGAAGATTCCTTCCGCAGTGGCAAAGGCTAAAACATGTTCTTGTAGGTAGCCTCTTTGTCCCCAATCCAACTCAAGGCCCAATCTGCTTTCCTCTTCACACAAGGCATCCTTTCAATAGCATTGGAGAGAAATTCCCTTTCTTTAGAATCTTTAATGTAAGTGTCAATAAGGAGACTCTACATTTTAGAATGCATGTTTTCTGTGGCAACCTGGAAGCCATAGAAACAGCCCACTTCTGTAATTTGAACTTCTTGGCTAAATTATTCCACCAAATTTTCATTTGCTATGCCATCACTTGCTGCAAAGAAAGCCAGGACAAGCAATATAAAATATCGTTCCTCAGGGCTGTTTGTGGTGGCACGTGAAAAACCAGCCTCTACCTCAGAGCAAAGCCTGTCCAAGGAAGGGGGCGTGACCCTTGTCCTTGGAAAGACCCATAGAGCACTCCTAGGCACATACCCACCATGCTGAGTTGTTTATCTACATTAACTGGGGAGATCTGCTGCACCTGGTATCCCTGACTCAGGCTAGGTGAGGACACATAGCAACCCCCTAGCAACCACCAATCAGCATGAAACAGGGAAAATACCTGGGATGCCAGATGACCCTCTCAGTAGTTTATGGTGGTTGTTAACATGTTGGGAACCCATGTAGTTCAGCATGTACTTCCCTCATGGCCTAAACCAATCAGTTCAAATTAATCCCTCTCTTGTACTAACCAATTACCCCTACCTACCCAACTTGTTCCCGCCAGTGAATGTGCTAATCATGTTTTAGAGTTGTTTTATGATTTTCCCGTGGTGGGTGATGATTTGCTAAAAGATGCTATGATGTATGTGGGGGTCCCTGCCTTCCCCAAAGAGTGTATAAAACTGCTGCAAACCCTGGGCTCGGGGCCTCTCAGCGTCACTAGTTGCTGTGTGCACAGAGGAACGAGCTAGCTCACAATAAACACCTCTTTGCTGCTTACATCCATCTTGGTCTCTGGTGGTCTTTTGGGGGTCCCGAATTCAAGCATAACACACACACATGTAATCCCAGTGGCTTGGGAGGCTGAGACAGGAGGATTGAGAGTTCAAAGCCAGCCTCAGCAAAAAGTGAGGCGCTAAGTAATTCAGTGAGACGCTGTCTCTAAATAAAGTACAAAATAGGGGTGGGGATGTGGTTCAGTGGTCAAGTGCCCCTGAGTTCAATCCCAGTACCAAAAATAAATAAATAAATAAATATATATATATATATATATATATATATATATATATATATTTATACTGCCGCAGTCTTGGCTGGGGACAAGATCATGAGCCACCACACACCTTGTAGATTCAAACAGCAATTCTTTATTCCCGAACTCACACCGGCCCTGTACAATCACGTTCTGGGGAAATCCCAGTTCTGCCGCCCAATTCACATCCCAAATACTTTCTTAATTCCAGAGAACTCAGGCAGCAGGAATGCCCTATATCCAGCAGGAATAACCTTCAACCTGGAACTTCCCTAAAACCCAGATTGTCTTAAACGGGAACGCCTTAAACCCAAATTATCTTAAACCGGGATACTTCCTAAAATCTGCAGGATACACCTTAAACCTGGATCCACCCTGGTCCTTGAGCAATGTCACCTTTCTCAAAGACACATGCAATGTCACAGCAAATTTCCATTTAACATGGGATACGCTGGCAAGGAAATTTCGATGCATCATTCCTACTTGGCAATGGCCCTCAGCAATATACACATATATATAATGTATCATATATATATGATATATATACCCATGTATATATACACACAATAAAATTATATATATATATTATATATATATATATATATATATAATTTAAATATATATATTATTTAAATATATATATATTATATATATATATATATTTCCTCAGGCTTCAGGGCTTCCCAATGCTGGATGTCCTTGGAAAGATCCACCTCCTTGGCTGTCCGAAAGGAAGCCTCACTTTCTTGCATATCTGCCAAATAACATGGTATTCAATAGGAAAGATGATGTAAGGATGGCCTTAGGCCTTAGCCTCAGCAACTTCATTTTAAAACTCCATTTAAAAATAAACCTGCAGGGGCTGGGGATGTGGCTCAAGAGGTAGCGCGCATGTGAGCGGCCCGGGTTCGATCCTTAGCACCACATACAAACAAAGATGTTGTGTCCGCCGAAAACTAAAAAAAAAATAAGTAAATATTAAAAATAAATAAATAAAACCTGCAGTCTCACCAGGCAAGCTGCAGAGCCCTCCAATATGTCAATCAGGCATAGCCTGATAAAAGCAAGTCACATGTGATAAAAGTGAAGTCACATGTCATTTGTCATAATCCTGATAAGAGTCAGAAATCAGCAAACCACATGTCCTAACTCTAAGAATGAAAGATGTTACTAAGAAACCTGGTAGAGGGGTTAGGGTTGTGGCTCAGTGGTAGAGCACTTGCCTAGCATGTGTGAGGCACTAGTTCAATTCTCAGCACCACATATAAATAAATAAATAACAAAGATCCATTGACAACTAAAAAATATTTTAAAAGGAAAAAAAAAAAAGAAACCTGGTAACAGCTGATAGGGACCCAAATGGTGAACAGAAGCTCCCAAAATTTAATATAAATGTTGGAGCAAATGAACAGACATCAGCCAGCCAACACTGATGCCCACATGCTGGAGCGCCTGATGAGGCCCTGGACTGACACCCCAGCTCTTCTCACCTGCCTGATCCTCTGCACCGTCCTCATTGCTCTCAAACTCTATAGCAGCCTCTTGACTCTGGTGAGAAAAGGACGTCTTTACGTCTCCTTACAACTGGCTCCTCAGCCAGTGGTCAACTCCACTCCAGGGGAAGCCTCTATTGGTTCCTGACCTGGTCGCTGTGGTCTGAATATGCATCTGCTGGACTTGAGATCCCTTAGGTCTTAAGACTTTAAATCTAGCTCTGAAGCTCAGCATGCAGAGGGAATGTCTGTAATGGGTCTGTCGTGATCAAGTGTGTTCACAGTGCTTAGAGTTAACTTAGAATGGTTTGCTTTGAGTTGATGATGTCTATTGCAGTGCCCAGCATTAAGGATTCCTTAGACTAAGAACCTATAGAGTGAAATTGTATTAAGTGATTCGAGTGAATAAAACATTGAAGGGGCAAAAGTGTGTGGAAATTCTTTATCTTTCCCCTCAGCTGCAGATGTTGCACTTTGCCCATTGTGACAGATGACAAAGTGGCGGGTGTTCTCTCTCAGTAGTGGTCCATCCCCTACGCTGGGGGCAGGAACTTTAGTTAGGCTCCACGGACTCCTTGGAAGATCCTCCTCGCAGTCTTGCTGGCCAGGACACTGGTCCCACTGAGGGCCGGGAACATGTCCTCCTTGTCTGCCAGGCTGAGCCCCTTCAGCAGCGAGAGCTGCAGCTGCTGCTGGTCTTCGGTGGTGGCAAGTGGGGTGCTGACCAAGAGCATGGTAGTGGCAGTGGCAGACATCAAGATGGCAGTGAACAAAGTGGCCAAGTGGAGCCCAGAGCCTCTTCTTCACTTTTGAGATAGTTTTTATGGATATAAAATTCTTGGTTGGGTCTGGGGATGTGGCTCAAGCAGTAGCGCGCTCACCTGGCATGCATGCAGCCTGGGTTCGATCCTCAGCACCACATACAAATAAAGATGTTGTGTCCGCCGAGAACTAAAAAATAAATATTAAAAAATTCTCTCTCTCTTAAAAAAAATTCTTGGTTGCTTTTTTTTTTTGGCATTTTACTATATCATCCCACTGCCTTCTGAGTATCATGGTTTCTTTTGAGAAATAATCTGTTACTTTTATTAATGAATTCTTGTATAAAAAGTTGCTTTGTTATGCTTGAATTCAGGACCCCCAAAGTCCACCAGAGACTCAAGATCGATGTAAGCAGCAAAGAGGTGTTTATTTTGAGCTAGCTCAGTCCTCCGCGCACACACACAGCAACTGATGACGATGAGAGGCCCCAAGCCCAGGGTTTGCAGCATTTTTATACATTCTTTGGAGAGGGCAGGGACTTCACATACATCATAGCAAATCATCACACACCGCGGGAAAATCAAATAACAACTGTAAAACATGATTAGCACATTCATTGGCTGGAACAAGTTGGGTAGGGGTGATTGGTCACTACAAAAGTGGTATTCGTTTGAACCGATTGGTTTAAGCCAAGAGTGGTGTACATGGTGAACTACATGGTTTCCCAATGTTATCAACCACCATAAACTACTGGGAGGGTCATCTGGCATCCCAGGTATTTCCCTGTCTCATGCTGATTGGTGGCTGCTAGGGGGCTGCTATGGGTCCCCACCTAGCCTGACTGAGTCAGGGACACCTGGGGCAGCAGATCTCTCCTGTTATTTGTAGATAAACAACTTAGCAGGGTGGGAATGTGCCTAAGAGTGCTCTGTGGGTTTTTTCAAGGACAAAGGCATGTCCCTTTCTTGGACAGGCTTTGTTCTGAGATAGAGGCTGGGCCAGCAAAAATGTAAACTACCATTTTTGTTATGCTCGTCAGAGTTTTGTCATCTGTAACCCCCTTTGTATAACTTTCTGGGCTATGAAGCTGGGCTGCAGGAAAGCTGTGGGGCTGTCTTTTTCCTGCGGTTTTTGTGGGGAGAGGCAGCCCGGCCGGTTGAAATAATAAGCTTGCTTTAACTTGATTTTAATTGGAGTCAGTGTCCTGGTCTAACACTGGGATTTCAGGTGTGGCCCAATAGCTCTTACTCACTTTTTTAGCATTTCTTTGGAGGGATGGGCACTTACAGCCTATTCATATTTAGCCTTGTGGAACCAGTTTCCTCTTCTTAAAATGGGGATAGTAGTTGAAGGATATGGAAAATAAGTCCAAGAACATCTTCCCTAAACTTTTGTCATTTAAAATCCCAGACCCAGGCGTAGTGGCACACGCCTTTGAGCCTGTAATCCCAGCAGCTCAGGAGGCTGAGGAAGGGATCATGAGTTCAAAGCCAACCTGAGCAAAAAGCAAGGCGCTAAGCTACTCAGTGAGACCCTGTCTCTAAATAAAGTACAAAAAAGGGCTGGGGATGTGGCTCAGTGGTTGAGTGCCCCTGAGTTCAATCCCCAGTACTCAAAAAATAAAATAAAGTCCCAGGCCTCAGCTAAAGTACAGGAACACAAAAGGAACTCCACCTGACTGGCACCTGACCCCTCACCCTAAAGGGTCAGCTGACCCCAGTACAATAACCCCCAGGAAATTCCCTATTCACATTCCTGTCCCGCCCTAATGGATCAGGGAGACCCCAATACAATGGACCCCAGGAATTGCCCTCCTGTCCCACCCTAAATGAAGCCCATATAAACCAGACCCTTGCTTCTGCCTGACGCCACTTTCTGCCCTGAAAATGAGCCACACCAACGTTCCACCAATTGACTCTGCAGCTGAATCTTGAATAAAGAAAAGCTTGAGTTTTGCTTCCCTTCTCCCAAATAAGATATTATTTCCACCTAAAACTTAAGAAGAAATATGAGAGAGAGAGAGAGAGAGAGAGAGAGAGAGAGAGAGAGAGAGAGAGAGAGAGAGAAACCCTGAGGAGAAAGAAAGAGCAGAACAGGATGCCAATTGGCTCCATCTTGGTATCATGGCAACTCCAATGACTGCAAAGCAGGGCCCTGTTCTGTCATGCCAAAGATGGCCCCCATCACCGGTTCCTTCTAATGTATCAATGGCCTCAAGACCCATACCTCTCCCCTTCGCCTTGTGCTTCATTCTCCCAAGAGAGAGGAGGAGATTGGTTCCTTTCACCAGGAAAGCTGGACCAGGCTACCTTACAGGCTGCCGGTCAGCCAATGGGTGGCTTCTCTGGCTTGGAACTCACCCCTGGTCCAATCAGCTGAGAGAGGCCATTCTCATTCAGACCTGGGACAGAGACTGAGGCCGGGAGGCCTGTTGGCAATGTGTAGCACGACCAGAGCTGTGGTGTGAAATGCTTCTTGTGTAGAAGAATTCTAACCAGGGCTCATAACAGAGTGACTTGAGGGTGAGGACTGGACTTTAATGTCCGAGTCCCTTCACTGAGTGGCTCTATCCCCTCCTCAGAGACCCCTCCAAGGATTTGCTGATGGAAACTGGCTGCTCTAAGGGAGTCTCAGACTATTGGCAAAGCCATGTCAGGACCTGGGAGGTGGCAATACCTGGGGACTGGACATCAGGAGAGGGACAAACAGGTGTAGCCCATCAGCCCAAAACTTGGAAGGAAAACTTGGGCTGGGTCTAAGGGAAAGAGGACAGGACGGGAAGATGGAATTCCAGGTTGTGAAGGATGCCTGTGGTGGGACTGTGCGCTTTCTGGGGCCCATCCTCCACTGCTCAGCCCTACCTTGGTCTTGGTCCAGGTGTCGGGGGACCTCTGTGGTTTTCATGAGTCTGCCTGGCATGCCAGAGGGGGCTGCCTTCTTCCCTGCTTACCTCAGAGGGGACAGCTAAGCCTAGTACTCTTTACCAAAGACTCTGGGGACTCCGGCTCCTGTTTTCCCCGGGATCATGAGTCTGAGCTCTAGCTATGACCTCACTCCAGGATTCCACACTTGAGTATCAAATGTCCACTGCTTCTAAATAAAGGACTGAATTTGAACCCAGGACACCTGACCAGCCTATGTGCACTTAACCATGGGACTAAATGGCCTCTGTAGGGGCAGCTGCTCTCCTGTGTCCATCCTCCTCTCTGCAAGTTGCTGCTCAGGCCTCATCTCTGCCTCCCTGGGCTGCAGGAATAGCCTCAGCCAAGGCCTCTCTCCTTGTCCCTTCTCTGTGGTTCACTGACCACAGGCAGCCACAGGGGGGTCCTTCCAGCAGAGGGCTCCAGGGTTGCTTTTCCTTGATTGCAATAGGAAGCTCAGATGCTTTGACTTTGTACAGAAGGCCCTTCATCCTCTCTCCTAACCCTCCCTCACCCCCTAGGAACCGTCATCAGAAGTCCCCACAGTCTACTCCATGCTCACGCCTCCCACCCAGCACCCCTGATGGAGGTGCCCCTTCTCCACCTCAGTAACTCACCCCTCAGGGCCCAGCTGGAAAACACGGCCTCCAGAATGCTTGCCCTGACCTCTCCGGTGAGACCCATGGCTCCCTCTCCTGGACTCCTGCATCCCACGCTCTCACAGGCCTTAATACACATTACACTCTGCTTCCCACGGCCTTGGCAGTGGGGACTGCATCCCCCGGATTCCAGGGTCTCCAGACCCAGGGCAGGTGTCTGTGAACAGTGGTCAGAGGAATGAACCCTCACTTGGGGTCTGCCCTGTGGTTTCTGGGCAGGTGCCCCGTGCTGGCTCAGCGCCTGATACACGGCAGGTGGGCAGGAAATGCTTGTTCTTTTCTGGGCTGGGCAGTTGGTGCAGACGTGTGAAGATGAAGCCAGCACTTCATTCTGAGAACTGGCCGTGCTGTCAAAGCCCTTTCGGGGCTGACTGCCTCTCTCAGGATACATTTCTAAGGAGAAGCCCTGGCCTGGCAGAGGACGCAGATGAGAGCCAGGGCTAATGGCAGGGGACAGCTGTCCGTCCAGCAGGTGCTCCTCTCAGGAGGAAAATACAGGGCTCCTGCTCCTTATAGGGCCAACACCCTTGTCTGTCATGTGGCTCAGAGGAACCAAAACAGAGATGCACACCAACACCGACCCCTGTCCCCCTCAGGGCTTGTCATTTCACCTGTCAAGTAGGCACCATCATCCCCACCCCACTGAGCTCACTGCGGCCAACTGCACACACAGCCAGCTGCACTTCGAAAATAAAGACTCCATGAATGCATCATACAAACGAACAGGTTGTAATCAGACCCAGGAGCCAGGGCAGAGGGAGAAACAGGGCAAAAGCCAGCGTATGTGCTTAGGGATCCTGTCCCAAGTCCCTTGAGGAAAAGAAGCACGTGGTGGGCAGGAGGGACAGCACCTTCATGGAGGAGGGAGATGGGGGCTGTGTCCCAGCTCTACCATGGGCAGGTCACTTCCCCATGGGACTTGGTTTCCTCACCTGTACAGTAAGGGAGACACAGTCCCTGCCCAGTTCCTCCCAAGGGCTTTAATGAGGCTTAGTGAAGGAGTGGGTGTGGAAGAGCTCTTCACAAATGGAAAGTCCACTGTATGCAAGCAGGCTGACTGCTCTTCTTGAAGCCAGGCCCGGTTGGGTTCTGGGAAGTGGGGATATTAAATGTTGGCCAAGAAAAATACTCTATTAACTGGGCATGGCGGCGCAAACCTATAATCCCAGCAACTTGGGAGCCCGAGGCAGGAGGACCCTCAGCAACTTAACAAGACCCCGTCTCAAAATAAAAAATAAAAAGGGCTGGGGACGTAGTTCAATGATGTCTCTGAGTTTAATCCCCAGTACAAAACAATAACACTGAGGACCAGGTACGGTGGCACACACCTGTAATTCTAGTGGCTCGGGAGGCTGAGGCAGGAGGATTGTGAGTTCAAAGCCAGCCTCAGCAAAAAGCAAGATGCTAAGCAACTCAGTGAGACCCTGTCTCTAAATAAATAAAATACAAAATAGGGCTGGGGATGTGGCTCAGTGGTTGAGTGCCCTGAGTTCAATCCCCAGTACCAAAAAGAAAAAACAAAACAAACCAAAAAAAAAAAAACCACTGAGGCTCAGAGCCGGGTCCTTTGAGTACCCTCAGATCCTCAGCACCTCTTCCTTCATGCTCCCTTCAACTTCCCTGGCACCTTTTGCCCTGCGTGGGAGAGAGGACTATCGGGAGGCTGGGGCCCAGGACAAGGAAGAGCCCCTGCCCTGGGTGGCCCCACCTCCCACTTTGATTGATTGGAGGTCCAGGCTGCATCAGCTGCACCTGCAGCCAGGCCTGCTGGCCGTTCCGCTCGGGGTCAGCAGGTGGAGTTCTTGATTAACAGATGCAGTCTTGATGGTGGGGGAGGACCTTGGTCTTCAGCCTCTTTTCCTTGATTGCCACTTCTCAATGTGGTCTTCTGTGAGTCTAGATGAAGTCCGTTCTCTGTGGGGCCTAGAATGATCTGTGGTGGATTCTTTCTTGCAGAACCCCAAGTAGCCAGCAGCCAGGGATGGAGAGTGGCTTCTGCCGCCTCCTGCGCCTGCAGCCAAGAGCCTGCCCAGCAGAGGCCTGAGCTCAGCTTGTCCCTTCTGGGCTGGGTCTCGGCTCCCGGAGAGGTGCTGAGAAGGGGGCTGCCAGGAGCCCTGACAGGCCTTTCAGAGCAGTGCCTTGAAGAGGAAGGAGAGGGAGGCTCCGCAGGAGAGTCCCAGGGCCAGGAAGAAGGTCATGAGGGCGCCAGCCACCTCCCTCTCATGCGGCAACACCTGCCTGGAACACAGGGGAATAGAAGCTCTTAGAAAATGCCAGGCCCAAACCCCGGAGTAGGCCTGTGGTTCCCCGCCCGCCCCTACACAAGACCCCTGAATTCCAGTCTGTGTGTGACCCCATTCCTGAGTTTAGTTTCCCTGTATGTAAAATAGGGCCACTGAACAGACACCTTTCAGGGCCTTTGGGGTCCAACATTATAGGATTCTAGATCTCATGGCCTTCCTTCTTGACAAAATGCCCTCCAGCTTGTTCTCCATGTCACCTGACTCTCCTGAGATTCCCAACTCCCCTGCCCGTAGAGGAAACAGCCCATGAGCTTTGCTTTTGAAAAAAAACCTTAGCGCCCTTTTAAATGAGAATCTCTGCACTAAATGGGCTCTAAGGAAGGACAGTCCAACCCATTTATTTATATCAGGGGAAACTGAGGCCATCCCAGAGGCCCCAGAACCAGTGCCCAGGCTACGTAGGCAGGTACCTTCCAGCCAGAGGCCAGCTCAGCAGTGAAGGCCTGACCCACAGGGTGGCGCCAGTGAGGCGTGGGCACAGCCAGCAGGGCGAGCCAGGCGGCCAGCTCCCTCCCTGGCAGCTGTCCCTCCTCAAAAAGCCAAGCCGCCTCCCCACCCCAGCACCTGCCCCCAGACCTGGGCGCCAGGCACATGGTGAGGGACACCAGGTAGCCATTGGAAACGGCGAAGAGCAGCATGAAGGTGATGAAGTAGGCGTCCTGAGGGAAGAGGATGGGCAGCCGGGCCCGCTCAGGCACGTGGCACAGCATGAAGAGTGGCACGAACAGGAAGCGCAGGCACACCAGCAGGGGCAGCAGCCGGCTGTCCTCATCTGGCTGTGGCACAGGCTCGGGTGAGTGCTTCCCCAGGACACCCACGAGAGACCCATCAACCATCCCCCAAACTCCTCTGCCCTGACCCAGGACTGGGGCCTCCAAGGAACAAGAACTGGGCCATGGCCGCCCAACAACCAGGACAGGCCTGGGGCTAGCCTTGGCCTCGCCCTAGCTCTAGTTTGGGCTTTCTCCAGGGAAGAATTGAAGAGGCCTTAGAAAGCATCCCTGGCTTCCAAACTCAGTTCCCCAGGGCATCCCTAGGGGTTCCATAGCCTCCTTAGGGGCAGATGGCTTTCTTTTCCTTTAAATTTATTTTATTTTAAAAAAATTTTTAGTTGTAGATGGACACAATCCTTTTTTTCTATTTTATTTTTATGTGCTGCTGAAGATCAAACCCAGTGCCTTACGCGTGCTAGGCAAGTGCTCTACCACTGAGCTATAGCCCTAGCCCTCTTTTCCTTTTAGTTTTTTGATTGGCACATAAAAGTTGCACATACTTATGGGGTACCATGTGATGTTTCAATTAGGTACACTTCTAGCATTCAAATCGGTGAGCATATCTGTCTCTTCAAGCATTTATCATTTCTTTTTTTTTTTTAATTTTATTTATTTTTTAGTTTTCGGCAGACACAACATCTTTGTTGGTATGTGGTGCTGAGGATTGAACCTGGGCCACATGCATGCCAGGCGAGCGCGCTACCGCTTGAGCCACATCCCCAGCCCCGCATTTATCATTTCTTGGTGGTAAAAAACATTCAAAATCCTGTCTCCTAGCTTTTACAAAGTATATAGTACATTATCATCATCTATAGCCACCCTGCTGTGCAACAGAACCCCACAACATATTTTTCCTATACAAATATAACTTAATACTCAACATATGACCTCTCCCAGATGGGGTTTCTTAGTAGGATGGGAAGCTGGAGATCCGGGCCCATCCTGCCTGGATCGGACAGCAATGTTCTGCTGCATTTCTAATGTCTCTAAGGGAGATTTCACTTAGCACCTTGCTAGAAGCAATTTGGAAACAAGGAATCTTGTTCAACCCCTCACCAGGTATAGGAAACTCCACATGACATTCTCTGAACACGGAGGGCTGGGTCCTGGGCTGGACACTGTGGACACAGAGGTCAACTCTGGATAGCTTCCATTTTCGAGAAGCTCAGCCCAGGCTTGCATGTGCCAGAGGCCAAGCGCTTACTGCTGCTTGGCAGGCTCTTTCACTGCAGACCAACAGGACTACTAGGAAGTCACTTTTTGCAATTTCATGTCCTCTGGCCACCCCCAACTGCTTCCTATAAATTGGCAGCTTGTCCAGCCCAGCTGTGCTCACCCACAGAAAGTATGAGGTCAGGCTCCGCCCCAGCCAGTCCATGACGTTGAAGAGCAGGAAGCAGCAGATAGGGTTGAAGAACTGACCTGGGGGAGACAAAGGGTGGCTCACCCTGGTCCCTGACTCTCCTCTCCTGTCTCCCCCTATCATTTTCTGTACCCCAACACTCACTCCATTTCCCAGGACTGGTGGAGCTGGTCACCATGGCTGTGATGGCAGGGAAGACCGACAGGGTGACTGTGAAGACCAACACAAGGCACAGCGCCATCAGCCAGATCTGGGAGCCGGAGGCAGGGGTGTGAGCGGGCAGGGCAGCCCCGGCCCAACACGGGCCCCAACCTTCTCACCCCAGCCCTGCCCGGGTGTAGGACACCAGGGGCCTGGCCCAGTTGTGTCCATGACCTGCCATGACCCTATGACAAGTGGATATGAAGACCCCATTCTAGCCTAAGAGCGTCTGCTGAGGACTGGAGAGGGGGTCCCACCCTTCTTCCCCAGGAGTGGTGGCTGGGGTCATCTCCCAGCTGTACCTTCTGGAAGACAATGAAGACTGAAGGTTTTTCTAGCTTCTGGGGCTCATCTAGCTCTGGTTCCAGCTCGGGCTCCTTCTCAGGGTCAAGATCTGGAGTCAGAGTTGCCACCTGGGGGCTGTTGGGAATCCCATTCTTCTCATCTGGGGCAAGAAGGAAGTGTGGGGTCATGTGATCTAGGTCTCCCAACAGTCAGCCCTGAAGGAGGAGGATTCCCAGCAGTTAAAACAAGTGACCCTTCTCCAGCCCAGGGTACCAGCAAAGGGCAGCAACGGTGGCAGTATGCCACCTATTTATTAAGCCCATGTGTGTGCCAGGCAACAAGTTAAGTGTCTCAGATGAGTTGTCCCATTGCCTGCTATTGCTTTGCAAATGAACAAACAGGCTGGAGGAGTGAAGTGGTCTGGTGACTTTTCTAAGGCCACTCGGCTTAGGTGTTGTGAAGCAGGATTCAGAGCTCGCCTGCAAGAAGCTTCGCTGCTTTCCCATTTTTGTTTTTGTTTTTGGTACTGGGGAGTGAACCCAGGAGCACTTTAGCACTGAGTTATGTCCCCAACCTTTCTCTTGAGTCAGGGTCTCACTAAGTTGCTTAGGGCCTTGCTAAGTTGCTGAGGCTGGCCTTGAACTCAGCCTCTTCATTTTAAAGAGCAGACAACTGAGGCCCAAAGAGCAGCAAGGCAAGACTTTAATTTCAGACTTCCCTTTGAGATCTTCCTGTGCTCACCCAAGACTCTGGAGCAGGTCATGGTGGTGCACACCTACAATCCCAGCGGCTGGGAGGGTGAGGCAGCAGGTTTCAAAGTTTGAGACCAGTCTCAGCAATGTAGCAAGACCCTGTCTCAAAGTAAAAACAGGGCTGGGGATGTGTTCAGTAGTTAAGTACTGGTGGGGTCAATTTCTGGTACAAAAAAAAAAAGCGAGAGAGAGTACACAAGGCTCCTAGGAGCCAGGTTTAGTTAGGGGCAGAGTGGAATGCTTCCAGCAGAGCTGGCTCATGCTTCCTCTGGGGATCCCACCTCCTCAGTGCAGTCCTGGGGCTTACCAGCCTGGAGGAGCTCAGCTTTGGTCTCTAGCTCGTGAGTTGGGGACCGTGAGGGCTTCTTGGCCAGGTAGTAGTGGGCAAACTCCTGCAGAAGGATGGAGAGCATCAGGACGGCCAGGTGAGGTGTTTGGATCCCTCCCCACACCCCTGGCTTGGAGGCCAGGACACCACAGTGAGTGGACATGGGTCTCTTCTGCCTCCCCTGTGCTCTCCCAGAGCCTCACTCAGGGCTCTGAGATGCCCTGAGATGGGCCCTGGAACCCAATGGCAGACTCACCAGGTGTGGTAGGCTCAGGTAACACACGATGGACATGAGGATGCCCACACAGGGCGTGATGAAGTATCCCAGGGCAGAGGTCTGGGCATCCACACCACCTGCAGAGGAGAAGGGGCTGGTTCTGCAGCTCCCATGTAGCCTCTAACTCCTGTCCTCCTTCCCAGAGTGCACTTCTCAGATGCCCAGCCTCTTCCCTTTTCCTTCACTGACTCTCATATGATGCCCCAGTCTGGCCCTTCATCCTTCTCTTTTCTTTACATGCCATTTAATATTTTATTAGTTGTTGATGGACCATTGTTTTTATTTATTTATATGCGGTGCTGAGAATCAAACCCAGTGCCTCACACATGCTAGGCAAGCGCTCTACCACTGAGCCACAACCCTGGCCCTCTACATGCCATTTTGTTGAGCATCTACTATGGGGCTTTCTCTTACTGCAGGCTCGGTACAATCTCAGCAGGAACTGTAATAATCACTTATGTGGGGAAATTATGGCAGAGAGGTTAAATGCCCCATCCAATGTGCCCAGCTAGTAAAGGCTGAGATGGATTAAAGCTTGCGTCTATCTCAAACCTACGCCCCGTCCCTTAACCTCAATCTGCTAGCACATATCAGGGTTGACCCCAGGATCCCCTTCCTGGTCATTCTCCCTCACTGCAGAGCCCAAGGGTCTGGCTCCCAGGCCCAACGCCCACTTCTCCATTACTCCATCACCTCTGTCTCCACCAAAAATCCAGGACCTTCTGCACACCCTCTGTGATCCCAAACCTCAGAGGCCACCCCACACCTCCAGCAATCCAAGTCCACTCACTGGCCATGGACATAAGCATGGCAAGGGCAGCGAAGATCCCAGCCAGGCCCTGGCCGCTGAGGAAGAGGGTGCTGTAGGTGGATGGCATGGTGCCCAGCTGCCCGAAGAGGCTTCCCTGCAGAACTGCACAGAAGGCTGAAGAGAGACAGGGACATGGCTGCCGCTCAATAAGGCAGTCTTAGGGGCTTCTGGGAGGAGGCCTTGGCAGAGCGCAGGGGGACTCTGGACTTGGCTGTACTGGGTGAGCTGTCCTTGGGACTCTGGACATTCTACTGCAACATCACATTCATTCCTCTTCTGAAACAACCACTGGCCTGTGGGGCTAGGTGCCAGGAGGCCAGCTCCAAGGTCACTGTGGGGCCTGGGACAAAGGGGTTTTCCTCTCCCTCTGGGCCTAAGTTTCCCCATTAGAGATCAGTGGTGCTGTCTTATCTTCTTGCATCTCTTGGGCCCTTTCTATTACAGGGAGGAGGCAGGGGTGGGGGACAGAAGTACTCACAGTTGATGAACCAGACAGAGACCATGGTGATGGAGAAGAAGGGCCCAGGGCTCATGTCCACCTTCACCAACGCTGCTGTCAGGGCGAAGAGCAGCAGGATGCCCAGCAGGCTGCCCAGAATGCGCACCACCTCAGGGATGCTACTCGGAAAGGGATAGAGAGCATCAGGTGGGCCCCGGCTAGGCAGTGGGTGGTGGGCAAGAGGTGCTGCCAGGGGCAGGACAGTGGGGCTGGGAGGGCCAGGCAGGTGGAGCAGGGGAAGGATGGGAGGTCTTCCTGGGCCCAGATGATAGGTACTGCCTTGGCAGGGGACGGGGTCTCACCACTGATACAGGAAGGAGTTGAGGAGTGTGAAGAGCAGCAGAGGCAGCTGGGACAGCAGCGTCACCCAGTTGTTGAAGTTGAAGGTGTCTGTGGGGCCTGTGTGGTTGGTGCTCAGGGTCCCAGCTGTGCTGTTGGCCTCTGCCAGCCGCCCCTGAAAGTACTGCCAGATGGGGAGGAGGAGTAAGGTTAGGCATCCCTAGTCTGTCCCTTTGCCTCCTCCCAGGTGTGTGATTGCTTGGCTAATGCTTTGGGGACTACTTGCCTTATCCCTGCATTGTCCCCAGCACCTGGAACACAGTAGAAACTCTATGGTTATGCACTTAATTGAATGGCTGGCATATGGAACAGGGCCCAAGCACTAAGAACCCCCAGCTCAAGCCTCCACGCATCTCTGGATCACCCTGATCTTTAGTCCCTAGTCCCCCCACAGCAGTCTCTAGATTCATTCATTCCGTGGGTATTTACTGAGTATCTACAGAAGTCAGGCTCTGGCTTAGGTGCTGACCCACTGCTTTCTCCCTGGAACATATACCCTGTCACTTCTCTGCTTAAGCACCATTTACCTTCTACCCACACCTTCCTATTATGTACAGGGTAAACCCCAAGAGTTTGGAACAACATTTAGGAACCCTGCAATATCAGATCCCACCCTCCCTTTTGTGTCCCATCTCTCACTCCATCCCACTAAGCACCAGCACCCCAGGTTCTGGATCTTTCTCTGAATAGGCCCTTGTCTCTGTAAGAAATGCCCTCTTTCCTCCTGACCACTCCTCCATCCCCCAACTTTGCCTACCCCACACTCAGCTTGTAAATCCTCTGTGTTCTCCCTCCCCTGAGAACCACAGCACTCTGATCCAAGCCTGGGAAGGCCCGTGTCACCTTACATTATTAATGGCTCTGACCCATCTTATTCTTAAGACCAGAGACGGATTCATCTTTGGGCCTCTGGGGTCCAGAACAGAGCACATCTGCAAAGTTACTGCACTGAATATAATAACCCAGTCCTAAAAAGAATGCAAAGTCCACACTTCTGCCTTCCTTTCAGAGAACCAACACTGAGGACAGACTCTCCCTCTGGGATGGTTTCTCTTTACTCCTAGTGGCTGGTCCACGTAGGAGCACATTAAATGTTTGCCTAATGTATTTAATTCTATTGTAAAGAAAATCAGAGGCTTGGATTACCCACTTTTGGAGTGACCGGACCAGAAATAACGACAGAGAAGGTGGGTGTGCAGCTCTTTTGCTGGTCCTAGACCCCCCCGAGCTGGTGGGCATTCCCCAAAGTTTGGCCTTCTCAGCCATGAGAGAGTATTTCCGTTCTCTGAGGCGCCATGCTTCGGCGAGCGAATGGGCATAGTGAGGAGTTTAAGGCAGCAAGGGGAAAAAGCGCCTGGTGAGCCTCAGTCCGGGGCGGCTGGAGGGATGGAGGGTGTTGTGGCCACCGGGCTGTCTCACCGGGATGGCGGTGATGAAGAAGTTCCAGGGAAGGAGGGTGCCCAGCCCCAGGATGAAGAAGCTGATCCCGACCAGGTGGTAGCTGTGGGGATCAGTGAGAAGGTCACCCCAAGGCCTCCTGCCGGGCCGCCCCTCCCGCTCCCAGGCCGTCCTCCGGAGAGCGTACTACAACCCCCATCACCCCCGCGCAGCAGCCGAGGGAGTCGGCTGATGGGAATTGTAGTCCAATACATCTACGAACCCCGGCGTGTCTAGGGGAGCGGGATTGTTCTGCCGACCGCCACCCGGGCCCCAGGACACATGGCACCGGGTTCCCATCTCACCTGTCCTGCGGAGCGTCTCCTCGCGCCATGGCCTTGGCAACGGAATGCACCGGGATGGGAGCGCAGAGGGGAGGCTGCACCCGCTCCTACGCGGGGCCGGGGGCCGGAGGCCGCGGGGACTGGGGGCCGTTGTCCCCGAACCCGAGTGCGGGCTGCTGGAGGTGGGGTGGGAGCTCCAGGAGGATTTCCGCGGGTCTCAGTCTCCACAGGCTCGGGCCTTAGCTCCGCCTCCGGGGCGGGGACAGAGGGTCGCACCACCTTCCTCCGCACCCCAAACCTTGGGCTCTTTGGGGGCGTTGTGCCGAGTCCTACCTTAGGGTCTCCCTACCGGCCAGCCCACACCACCAGTGTGGCTTGGGGCAGCTGACCCGATGGGTGTCGCCGCCGCACCTCTCCGCAGCCCGCTGCCTTGCCCGCGGGCGTCGGTCCTGGATCCCTGCGTCGAGGGAGGGAAGGGGAGCGTCCCTCCCACTCCCCCGCGGAGAGCTCCGCGGTCCCCCTGGCCCGGACTTTTCTTCCCTTCGCCGGCTGCTAGGTGCTGCCGAAGCCGCGTTCGCGCCCCCTAACGTTGGGGTGCACCCAGGGCGCCTCTGCGGAGCCCCGTCCCAGGGCATAACTCGAGCAGGGCCAGAGCGCGGGAAAGCAGGAGCCATCGCTTGTCGCTTGTGGTCCTGGCAGGCTGCGCGGAGTTGGGTCCCCCCGGAGGCCGAGGAGCGGGCTGGATGCCCATGCTGGCGGAACCCCCAGGCGGATCGGGAAGACAGGCAGACACACTAGCCTTCTCCAGCAGGTGCCTAGGGAAGCGCCCGGCCTTTGGGCCGAACAGCCGAGGTGCTGGCCCTGTTGGGGCGCCGGGGCGGGCTTCCAGGCCGAGGTGAGCTGAGCTGCGTTGGGAGCCGTGAGTGGTTGAGCAGAGGCTGGGAGAGAAGGGTGCCCCGGAAGTGCGCTCCCTCCCCGCGCGCTGCGTGCTTAAATACGTAGCCCTCAGCGGTCTACATCACATCTCATCAAAATGAAGATGCAGCCACATCCCGCTCTTGTTTTCGTGGGAAAACTTTGAAAAGATTCCAAACCATTGCAGTTTCGAAATTGGTTTGCTTGGTCTGTCTCATAATTTATGAATGGGTGTGGTTTCTCTGGCATGCTGGAGAAGCTAGAGGCTCTAAAGCACAAATTGTTTTCATGAGTAACGACATTTTGTAACCATCTCCAGATTACTTGTATTTTTCCTCCAGCCACCTGTGGATCTGTGGGGCAACCAAGGTGTTTGTCTGGTTCACGGCTTTATTACTACCATCTTCCCCCGCCCCCTGCGGCGTGGGATAAATGCTTGGTGACAAATAGATTGGATTGCAGTGTTCTGCAGGGGAGTTTAGGGAGACCGGGGACAGCATTGGATTACACTAAGAGAAAGTTACTCTCTTCAGTTTTCTTCCAAGCTTCCGAATATATCAAAGGGGAAAGTCTCAGTTCACGTTTTTTAGCATCCTCTAAATCCTCCCATCCTACAGGACCTGTCTTACCAATTCTATCTAAATACAAGTTAATAACTTTCTTTTTCCTTATACTTATTCTTCTACTTATTTTAGGGCTGCAGTACTGATTTCCTATTTATGACAGTGATATAAAGTTTTCTTTGAAAAAAATCAGTATATTTATGAAAAATGAATCCTTTAAAGAAAATAAGCGTGACTGCAGATGAGGACAGCTCTGCCCGAGTCTCCAAGGCAGGACGGGAAGAATGGAGTTTTGGGCAGCAATGCATCTGTGAAAGGAGAGAACAGTCTGTACCAAGACTGGGCATAGGAGACGGCTGATGCATGCTGGGATATACGATAATGCCTTTGGATCAGTGCCTTTGGCTGGCGCGTGAGGAGGGAACAGAGCCTGTCCAAAACAGGCTGAAGGCTGAGCGTGGAACTGGGATTCCAGCTCACAGGCTTAGTCACACTTGTCAAAAGCAATATTTTGTAACTATCCTGCAGTGAATTTGTGAACAGCAAAACCCACCCATGAAAGATGTTCACGTCAATATAATATCCCAAGTGTACAACAGAAGATATATTTTAAAAAGCCTTTAGGAATAAAATAATATGTATGTGAATATGTTAACACTCGAGACACATGAAGCTGTCAAAACCCGTGCCACACAGGCATGTGCTGAAACCAGTAAAGATCATTAGCTTGCTGATGGTGATGTGATATTCTGCAACACTGACCAAGTCTTGGCAAAGTTCCAAGCAAAACAAAGAGCAGCTGTCCCTCTACAGAGATAGTAAGTAGCAGAGTTACTGGAAAATGCTGTGTATATTTAACCTTATAAATAATACATTGTGTCCATATGTCAACTGGACTTACAGTCCAGGCTCAGAAAATGATCAACATGTTTTTTTTTTTTAAAAAAAAGAATATATTTTATTTTTAGTGAAGTTTTAGATTTACAGAATACATGAGCAGATACTACAGATTTCCATATATGCACCCCAGCCTGCTTTCCTCTATAATTAATGTCTTGTGTTAATGGAATACTTTTGTTACAATTAATGAACCCATATCCATACAGTATTATTCACTAAAGTCTTCTTTCTTTGGGTTGCACATTCTATGGGTTTTGAGAAATGCATAGTGTCTTGGATCCACCATGAGAGGGTCCTACAGAATAATTTAACCTTCCTAAAACCCCTTCCTGCCATCCACTGAGTACCTGGCAACCACTGCTCTTTTTATGTCTCTAAGTTTGGCCTTTCAAAATGTCATATAGTCGGAATCATATAGTATGTAGCCTTTCCAGACTGGCTTCTTTCACTTAAGGCTTCTCTGTCTTTTCTGGCTCAATATTTCGTTTCTCTGTATTACTAAATAATATTCCATTCTGTGGTTTACTACAGTTTGTTTATCCACTCTCCTATTTCAGGACATCTTGGTTGCTTCCACTTCTTGGTCATCAAAAATAAAACTGCTGTTCACATTTGTGTATAGGTGTGTGTGTGTGTGTGTGTGTGTGTGTGTGTGTGTGAACAGAAGTTTCCAACTCAATTGGGCAAATACCCAAGGGCACTGGGACTAGATCATATAGTAAGATGGTTTAGTTTTGTAAGAAACTGTCAAACTCTTCCAAAGTGGTTGTACCACTTTGTGTCCCCCCTAGCAATGAGACAGTTCTTGTCCCATATCCTCACAGGCATTTAATGTTGTCTATGTTTTAGGTTTTAGCCATTTTAATAGGTACGTAATATTATCTTGTTTTATTGTAAGAGCAATTTTCATTTTTATATTGGGGATTGAAACCAGGGGTGCTTTACCACTGAGCCACATCCTCAACCTTTTTTTTACATTTTATTTAGAGACAAGGTCTCACCGAGTTACTTAGGGTCTTCCTAATTTGCTGAGGCTAGCCTTGAACTCATGATCCTCCTGTCTCATTCTCCCAAGCCACTGGGATTACAGGCATGCGCCACTGTACCTGGCTTATGTACATTTTTTATTAGTGAATTTTAATGGGTTTCATCATAGAATATTAGTACATGGGGATATCATACCATTTCCATTACCTTCCTTTACTCTCCCCTTCTCCTACCTTGATCCCTTTACTCTTTAATAGTCTCTGTTACTTTCATGTCGTCTTTTCCCCATAGATTTCACATGGGGGGGGGGGACATGTGATAGTGGTCTGAGTCTGACTTCATTTGCTTAACATTATGATTTCCAGTTTCATCTATTTTACTATAAATGATTTTCTTCTTTTTTTAAATATTTTTTTTTAGTTGTAGTTGGACACAATATCTTTATTTTATTTATTTTTATATGGTGCTGATGATGGAACCCAGTGTCTTACATGTGCTAGCTGAGCACTCTACCCCTGAGCTACAACCCCGGCCCCATGATTTTCTTCTTAATGCTGAATAATATTCCATTATGTATATATACCACATTTTCTCTATCCATTCATCTGTTGAGGAACTTTTACATCATACAACTGTATTCATGTATTTAACATCATGCAGGAGCCCAGAAATAGGTACAATTTTTATGTACCAGTTTTTACAAAATGAACAACCCTATTTAAAAATGGGCAAAAGGGAGCCAGATGTGATGGGACATACCTATTTGGGAGAATGAGGCAGGAGGATCACTTGACCCCAGGAGTTCAAGGCCAGCCTGGGAAATATAGCCAGACCCCATTTCTTTAAAAAAAATAAATAAAAATGGACCAAAGACCCAAGGGACATTTCATCAAAGAATATCCACAGAGGGCAGTAAGCATGCAAAAAAAGGCTTATCATCCTATGTCATTAGGAAATTGCAAGTTAAAACAAGATCTTTGAGAATACAAAAAACAATAAACACTAGCAAGGATGTGGCGGGGAAGGAGCCCTCCTCCACTGCGGGTGAGAATGTGAATTAGCACAGACACTGTAGAGAGGCGCCTAATGTGCACTGTGCTGAGATAAACCTGGAGATGCAGGCATTGCCACAGTGTGCTGACTTTAACTCCTTCTGGTGTCGCCCAGGAGGGCTATGTCTGCATCCCATGGTGGTTCCACTTTAGTTCCTTGAGGAAACTCCATGCTGTTTTCCACCGCGTCTGTGCTCTGGCAGCCAGAAAGCAAGGGAGAAGAGGAGTGAGCTGGGACCCAAGATCCCCTTCCAGGGACACCCCCAGTTACCTAGCTTCCTTCCACTAGGTCCCACCTCCTAAAGATCCACCACCTTCCAAAAGCTCCATGGGCTGGGGACCAGGCCTTTAGCATGTGAGCCTTTCAAGGACGTTCAGAATCCAAACTGTAACACCAGATGATTTTTTGTTTGCTTGTTAATTCAAACTTCATGGAAGTACAACTTGCTTTGTAAAAAATTGACTATTTTTTGAGATTCATTCATAATGATAGATGTTACTATTCATTCATTCACAGTTTAAAAATGTATAGTAGTCCACATTTCATGACTCTTGTTGGATGCGTGTTGCAGGCATGTAGCTCGTTTTCATTTCTACTATAAGCAATGCTACTCTGAATGACATGGTGCCCTTGACATATCTACCCTGCACCTGTACAGAATTGTCTATGTACAGGGTCTCTCAACAGCAGCACTATAGACTTTTGGGCCGGGTAATTCTTTGTTGTGAGGATTGTACTGTGAAATGTAGAGTACCCCGGACCATGCAGACTAGATGCCAGTGTCATCTGCATCCAATTATGGCAATCAACAATATCTCCATACATTACTAAGTATCCTTTGAGGACAAAATTGCTCCTAAGACTCAAAATTCTCTTTTTAGGACATTTTGTAGAAGTGTTTTTATTGTTGCTATTATTGTTGTTTATATGATGCTAGAACCTCAAGCATGCCGGGCGAATGCGCTACACTGAGCTACACCCCAGCCCTGAGAACACATTTTGTAACACCATTTTCATGGTCCCAAAAGAGATTAGCAGGTAATGTAACCTATCCACACAATTTTTAAAACAAATTCCGTAAGTGTGACACAAAGGAAAAAAAATAGAGAAAAGGAATTTATACTAAAATAATATTTTAGTATGCAAATCTTTGGGCACTACTATTCTAAAATGAAGATTTGATGCTTCCATCTGTTTCTCATAAATGCAGTTATGGGTAATAGAATTTGGAAGATCAGAAGTCAAATTGACAGAAGGACAAAAGGAAGAGGACAGTGCAATGACCCAGGTGGACTGCAGAGTAAAAAGGCCACAGCTTGCTCTTGCACACGCCTGTAATCCCAGTGGCTCGGGAGGCTGAGGCAGGAGGATTGCAAGTTCAAAGCCACCTTCAGCAAAAGCGAGACACTGAGCAACTCAGTGACACCCTGTCTGTAAAAAATACAAAATAGGGCTGGGGATGTGGCTTAGTTAAGTTCAACCCCTGGTACTAAAAAAGTAACTTTAGCCAAACTCTGAATATTGTGGCAAAGTAAATTGTAAGCTGTCAAAGTAGAGAAAATGAGAAACTGTGGTATTTTGTAAATAACTTGAGATTAATTTATAAGTTGAGTGACAAAACCCTTCCTAAGTGATGATAGGAATTTGGGATAGTGATGAAATATCTCAGATGTGACCATTGGGATTTTTTTGTTTTCTTTTGCAGTGTTGCAGATTGAACCCAGGGTCTCTTGCATGCTAAGCAAGCACTCTGCTACTGCACTAAGCTCTTTCTCCAGCCTCTATTTCCTGTTTTTGTTTGATTGTTTTGAGATAGGGTCTCACTATGTTGTCTAGGCTGGTCTTCAACTCATGGGCTCAAATGATTCTGCTGCCTCAGCCTCCTGAGCAGTTGGGACTACAAAGCTGGCCATGTGCCTGGCTCTGTCTCCTGTTTTGAAATCTCATGTTTTGCATATCTATGGTATGTAAAAACTTGGAGACTGTTATGTCTTTTGGTACATAAAGAATAGAGGGGTCAGAAAACCAAGCATTCATATATGAAGATGTAGAGTTGGTTAGATAGATTTCTGGGACTAGTATTTAAGATTTCTTTTTTAAACTCCAGGTACTCTCAAATAAGTAAATATTTTATTATGTATTTTTCATATTGTAGATCATTCTTTCTTTTTCCTATTGCTTATTACATTGTGCTTTAATTCAGTTATGCTCCTGGGGACTATAAACTGAGTTGAATGATTTCCTATGGTGAAGGGTCCAAATTTTGGGTCTTTTTCAAGGCTTAGGACTGAGTTTAATCTTTCTTTTTTACTAGATTTGTTAGTTTCTTACCAGATTCAGAGCACCTACCCTCAGTGGCTACCTTCTAATCTATTCTAGGTAGGGACAATTAATTACCAACTTGTTATAATTAGGGGTAAAATAAAAATAACGAGGTTAAAAGCAAGGAAGTTTCAAAGTGTGAAATATATATGCTCTAGATTGTCTGTCTCTTTTGATTTTTCAAGGTTAAGAAAATACTAAGTGGTTTTATTTATTTATTTATTTATTTGGTACTGGACACTGAACCCAGGCGTGCTTATCCACTGAGCCACATTCCCTAGACCTTTTTTGTACTTTATTTAGAGACCCAGTTTCACTGAGTTGCTTAAGGCTTTGCTAAATTGCTGAGGTTGGCTTTGAACTTGTGATCTTTCTGCCTCAGCCTCCCTAGCTGCTGGGATTACAGGCCTACACACCATGCCTGGTTTACTAAGTGGTTTTAGCTGTGTTCTGGACAGCTGAATTTGCCACATGCCACGGGAAAGGAGCTATTGCCAAATCATAAACAAGTGCGTACTGAAGGCACCCCTAGGGTGCTGCTGTGACATAGCCAGGATCTGAGCCTGAGGCTGAGGCTGGAGCTTACTGACACCAGGGCGGTCCTTCACTCTGTGCCTCCCACGCCCTTAGCACAGTTCCACCAACTCATCCACATTGCAGGTCAGGACTGGGGAAGGCAGCTGCCGTCAGTAAGGGAAGAGTATGGGCTGGAGGGTGTCCTTGGTCCCTACCTGTTCAGATATTCTGCTTTATTCTGAATGCTGCTAAGTCTTGTGTGCAGAAGCTGGGGGTCAATCCTACTGCAAAGTGGTTTCCAGAAGTGTGTGGAAGCCCCAGTTAGATGTGACCCCGGGAAGCTTTGAGTTGCTTTCCTCCTAAGCCACTCAGAGGAGCACCGCCCTGCCTCCCCGCCTCCCTGCCTCCCTGCCTCCCCGCCTCCCCGCCATGCAGACCATAGAAGGCATATGGCTCAGGCTCTCTGAGCCCTGAGTCTGAGGCTCTGGAATGGTCGGTTTCTGTTTTATTCAGGGATCACTTAATGCAGTAAACATAGTTTCTGGATATTGGTGGCTGGAATCATAAAGCCACTCAGTGAGCTCATATCAAATGGGGATGTTATGGGCCAGGCTATGTGGGCCATAAGCAAACAGACTCCTTCTGACCCTGAGACTCCGTGTCATGTAAGAAATGCTTCTCCCATGAGAAAACTCTGCCTCTGCTGTCCCAATCCTACTTAGCACATCCTGCTTAGAAACGCAAATGTTTCTATTCTTCTTATACAATGTAAAATTGCTCTCTCTCTCTCTCTCTCTTTTTTTTTTTTTTGGTTCCCATTTTTCTTGGGCAGTGTACCCTGTCAGAGAATGTTTGTCTAGACCTTAGTAACCATTCTTTCTTTCTTTAATTTTTTAAAGAATCTGTCTACTCCTGGGCACCATGGCACAAGCCTGTAATCTTTGAGAGAGAGGTTTTTTTTTTTTTTTTTCCAATATTTATTTGTAGTTCTCGGCGGACACAACATCTTTGTTGGTATGTGGTGCTGAGGCTCGAACCCGGGCCGCACGCATGCCAGGCGAGCGCGCTACCGCTTGAGCCACATCCCCAGCCCAGTAACCATTCTTTAAACTGTACTCAACTAGGGTCATTTTGACCTACTTCTCCTGCTTATAACTTTAGACCTCATGATGTTTGTGTGTAGTTTTAAATCATAGCAACAGCCACTTATGACTAATGTACTGGCATGCTTTAAAAGGTGTGCCCCAACTCCTGGGGGGGTGGTTGAGGAGCCTTGCAGCTTGCTCTCGCCCCACCAGCCTGTGCCCCCTCCAGCTGGTAAATAAAGATGGTTTCCTCTCCTACTTTAAGATCCCCTCCACTAGTTATTGCAATCTCACCATAGCAGGGACACCACTGGGAGGAAACCGAGGTTCCTTCCCCTTGCAGCTCGAGCGAGCGTGCACACATGCAGGCTTGGCCTCTTGCCTCAGGCCTTCCTTTCCTGATTTCTTAAGAGGCAGCTGGCACAAGACCACTGCACTAGCAGCAGTCCAAGTAGACGCTCAGTTCAAGCACAGAGGAGGAATGGTAAGACCCATTCCTGGGGGGGGGTGGGGGGTGGGGGAAGGGTCTCTCTCTATTCTTTTTAGTTATATATGACAGTAGAATTCATTTGATAAAATTATACAAACATAGGCTATATCTTATTCTAATTAGGACTCCATTCTTGTGTGTGGAGTTCCATCCCTGGGGTCTCTTAATTCTAATTCACAACAGGGAGACTCTTCTTGGTTATTGGGTAACTAATAAAGAGCCACTCTGCAAGTCCACTGTGTGCCCTGTTCTGACCAGATGTGTGGTGGGGACCAGGGGCCATGACATTAGGGCATCGCCCAGCACCCAGTGCCCAGGGAGTGATGGCTTGGCTGTGCTAGACACCCTGCTGTATTTTCTGATGTTGTGCTGCAGACCTCAGCCAGAAAGCTTTTTCTGAACAGGCCCAATGATGGGATGGAAAATCCCAGCTATGTGATCCTGGGCAAGACACTCCACTTCTCTGACCCAGTTTCAATCAGAATAACAGCACCCAAGTTCTGGCAGCCAGAAGTCCAAAATCCGAGGCATAGACAGGGCCGATTCCTTCTGGAGTCTCTGTCCTGTGCTGCTGGTGACTGAGGGCAGTCCTTGGCTGACGGCCACATCACTCCAACCATGGCCCTGTCTTCATGTGGCCTTCTCTCCTATGAGTCTCCTTAAGGTAGAGTCTTACCATTGGGTTTCAAATATGTTAAACCACAACTTTAATAATATGGAGTATTTTTAAAGTAACCTTTGTCAATTAAACAATGACATCCCAACATTTCACTTATTGCTACTAATTAATAATATTTTGTCCCAAGTCTGTTAAAATGAAATTCCCTCAGATTTCCTCCAATATATATTCACCACTGGCTCTGTTGCTTTTGCAGCAACCACGCACCTGTAAGAGAATTTGAAAGAAGCATTTGCTAAAAATGCTCTGGCACATGGTTTAGTTCTTGTGAAAGAAGAGAAGAGTCATAGTTGGATCACAGACCTTTCTGAAGAAGATGATAAAATCACGTTTGGAGTTTAAATGTTCTCTTCAGGTCACTTGATGCGTATGTATGCATTTGCTTTTTAATGAGCCAACACTGTTGCCTGTGTTGGCTCTGAATCCTGGGTTCAAGTGATCCTCCTGCCTCAGTCTCAGCAGTCGCTGGGACTACAGGCATATGTCACTGCATTTAACTCTACTTGTTTAGCTGTCTGTATTAATTCTAGAGGGATTCATCACCCCAACCAGTGCTGCAATTTCATTCTGATCCTTAAATCTGGTCTTTGTGTCTTTTAAAATTGTGTCCAAAATAGAAACTCTTAAATTCCTACAAAAATGGAAACTGGAAGTTCTCTACAAACATGACACTATAAAGTGGGATTGGCCTCCTATTTTAGCGGGTTAGTTTTTATTTGCTTTTTTTTTTTTTTTTAAGTAAACAAGCTTTATTTTTTAGAGCAATTTTGGGTTCAACACAAAATTGAAAAGTACAGAGAATTCCCATGTACCTCTGCCTGGCTCGTGTACCACCTCTCCCATTACTGACATCCTGTACAATTAAACAGTGTGCAAGACTGGTACATTATTACAGTCCATGAACCTACACAGACACATAATTATCACTCAAAGTCTATAGTTTATATTAGAGTTCACTCTTGGTGGTGTACATTCTATGAGGTTTATCTTTTGTTTCTTTAATTTTTTAAATTTTTTAGTTATATAGGTGGGCACAATATCTTTATTTTTATGTGGTGCTGAGGATCAAACCCAGTGCCTCATGCATGGTAGGCAAGTGAGCCACACCCCATCCCTCCTATTTTTTTGTTTCTGGTTTTCATGCTGGGGACTGAACCCAGGGCCTCCTGCATGCTAGGCAACCACTCCCTCTACCACTGAGCTATCCCCCTATTGTATTACATTGATGTATTTGTTCTTTCATCAATACCACCTGTGGTTACTGAAGCTATATTAGGTTATGAACCTGGGTCATGTCAGTTCTCTGCCTTTGTTCTTCAATATTGTATTGACTGTTCCAGGTCTTTTGCCTCTCTATCTAAACTTAAGAACTAGTCTGATGCTATCCCAGAATAATATCCTGGAATTTTTATCAGCATTTCATTGGATCTGTAGAACAAGTTGAGAAGAAGGGTTGTACTAACAATGCCGAGTCTTCCAATCATGAACATAGAACACCCCCATCCCAGGCAGCAGGATATTATCTAACTTTTTGTTCTTAACCAAACTGTAACTGAAATATGATATCTTAGTGTAGTTTTAATTGGCATTTATCTTTTGTTGTGGTTAAGCAACTTTTAATAGGTTAAAGTATATAAAGTTGTCATTTTTATAAGTCAAAATTGACAATTTTGTATAGTTCAAAGTAACATATTTGTTAGTACTGGTGCACAACTGTAATCTCAGCTACTCAGGAGGCTGAGGCAGGAAGATGGCAAGTTTGAGGCCAGCCTGAGTAGTAGACCCTGTCTCAAATAAAAATCAAAAGGGCTGAGGAGGTAGCTCAGTGGGAGAGAGCTTGCCCAGAATGATTGAGGCCTGAGTTTGATCTCCAGCACCACAAAAACCAAAAACATTAGTATATTTAAGAGCCGCTTTACTCAGAGAAGTTTTTGTTCTTTGCTTATTTTTCTACCAGGTTGTTGGTCTTTTTTCTTTCTTCTTCTTAATAACGAATAGTAGGAGATATTTATATTTTATGCAAATTAAACTTCTGTGTGTCATTTGAATTGTGAATTTTTCTAGTTTGTCATTTAATTTTGCCAATGGTAGTTTTTTTAAAAGATATTTTTTAATTGATGGACCTCTATTTATCTTTCTGTGGTGCTGAGGATTGAACCCAGTGCCTCACACATGCTAGGCAAACACTCTGCCACTGAGCTACAGCCCCAGTCCACCAATGGTAGTATTTGTGTGTAAATTTTAAAAAATATTTTTACTTGTAGATGGACACAATACCTTTATTTTATTTATTTATTTTTATGTGGTTTTGAGGATTGAACCCAGCGCCTCACATGTGCTAGGCAAGTGCTCTACCACTGAGCTACAACCTCAGCCCTATATGTAGATATTTTTTGATGTTAACTTTGTCACTTGATTAAGGTCACAATTGCTAGATTTATCCACAATAAAGTTACCCCCACACACTTTCCATGCTCTATTCTTTGGAAGCCAGTGGCTACATCCATCTCACAGGAGGGTGGGACTAGCCTATACCTCCTGGAGAGGAAAGAACTACAGGTACTATTTGCGATTCTTCTATAAGGAAGGGAGATTAGTCTTCTCTTCCCTATTTGTCTATTTATTCAATTACTTATTTATATGGCCGTGGAATTTTTTTGTGTGTGCATGTGAATATCTACATACCTTGAGTTATAATCCTATGCTATGTTATTTACTTTGTTGCTCAAATTGTCCCATCATTGGCTGCTGGGAGTTCTTTCTAGTGGGCTCACCTGTCCCTGTATCATGTTTGTTCATTTGAGTGTTTTCTGTGTTTCTGGACTACCAAGTGCTCTAGTCTCCTCTTGGATTTCCTCTACCCGAGCCCTGACCCGCCATCTCCTCAGGAACCTGTTTCCTCTCATTGGAGAATGGGCACTTAACTTTGCCAATGGTAGTTTTTTTAAAAAAATATTTTTTAATTGATGGACCTTTATGTGGTGCTGAGGATTGAACCCAGTGCCTCACACACTCATTTTTTTAAATTATTTTTTTAGTTGTAACTGGACACAATGTCTTTATTTTATTTATTTATTTTTATGTGGTGCTGAGGATCGAACCCAGGGCCTCACACGTGCTAGGTGAGCGCTCTACCACTGAGCCATAACCCCAGCCCCCTGTGTGACCTTTTAATGATGAAAGCTGGATTTTATCAAATTTCCTGCTTGTGCTTTTGGATGGCTGCCCACTGTGCGCAGAGTGAGAGGTGAGTCTGTGCCTGGCCTGAGAGATCTTGCCTGGGGCAGGAGGTTGGCAAGTTTGAGGCCAGCCTGGGCAATTTAGCAAGACTCTGTCTCAAATTGAAAAGTCAAAGGGTCTGAGAATGCAGCCCTTTGAGCAACTCTGACTCCTCCCGAAATGCTCCTTCTCCAGAAAAGTCCTCCCAATCCCAAATCTCATAGACCTCCCTGTGAAGACCCAGTATTTTTCCTCATGTGGCAAATAGTACCTGGTGGTCACTCAAAGCCTTTCTCTTCTTCTTTTGTAGTAATGAACTTGCCACTGGACATGTGATACCCATCTACACTTCATTTCAACCCTCCCTTGAAGTTGGTTGGACCATGTGACAAGTTCTCTTCAGCGGAGTTTGACTTGGGATGATGTGTGCCATTCTCTGGAGTGGCCCATAGACATTCCTATGCATGCCCTCCATCCCGAGGGCAGGAATGACCCTGTTATGGTTAGGATATAAGGTGTCCCCACAAAAGCTGCTGTTAACATTCAGAGGTGAAATAATCAGGGTATGAGAATGGTAACCTAATCAGTCCATCCTAGTTTGATTGGACTAATTTGGTGACAACTTGGAGGCAGGTGGGGTGAGCTAGAGAAGCTGGGTTTTTGAGGATGCATGTACACTGGAGGGCTTCGTCCTCCCTGTCCCTCTACTTCTTGGCTGCAGTGAAACTTTCCTCTGCCTTGCTCTTCTGTCATGGTGTTCTGCCTTTCCGTGGGTCCAGAGCATTGGAGTTAGCCGACCATGGACTGAACCTCTGAAACTGTAAACCCCAAATAAATTTTTCCTCCTTTAAATTGTTCTTGCTGATAGTTTCATAACAATGACCAAATAAATAAATAAATAAAAATAACAACAAAAAACCCCAGACTACTACAGATGATCATGGGAGTGGCATGCAAATGGGTGCTACTAGGGTGCTTCGATGACAGCATTGGGCAGGCAGCCCCACCAACCTGGACCCCTGGTCTAAACTGCTCTAGGAGGGAGAATCACAACTCTGGGGCCTATTTGTTCCTGCAGCTTAGCCTATGCCAATGTAAACCTTCTAGTTCAGTTCACATGTGTTCAGGGGCGAGCAGCAAAAGGCTGAAGGAGTAAAGGGGAAGGCTTTGAGTCTGAATGGAAGAGTAGGTTTATTATGCATTTTGTATATTTCAATGACAACCCTAGAGATGTGGAATAAAATATCCACCCTCACAAATGCAGTGCCAGGAACTTTCCCAAGCTTGCAAGAAGCAAGTACCAGAAGCAAAGAGAAGCCTGAGCTCCAGAGGAGCAGCTGTGAGCCGGGAGGTTGGCAGCCCCAGGGGCTGGTGATGGGTAGAAGCTTGGTTTTTTGTTGTTGTTGTTGTTGTTCTGTTAGTGACTTCAAAGTAGCATTCAGTGGGGGCCGGGATACAGCTCATTGGTAGAATGCTTGCCCCACATGCACAAGGCCTTGAGTTCAATCCCCAGCACCACAAAATGAGCATTGACTGTCGTCTGCTAGTCACTCTGCAGAGCTCTTGACTGGCACCTGCTCATTTAATTATCACCTCCTTAGGAGGGAGGTGCTGTTAATGTCGTTACTTTATGAGGAGCCCAAAGCATAGAGAAATTAAGTTACTTGTCTTTGATCTCAGGCTGGAAAGAGATTAGAGTTGAGACTGAACCCAGGACACATGGCTTTCTGAGTCAGTGTTCTTAAGGCACCATAAGTCACTACAGTATGCCAGGGTCATAAGTAGAAAGATGAGTAAAAACAGGACCAGCTTTTACCTTGGGAGTGATGGTCCCACATGCCTCCATCAAAATCCACACATCCTGTGTCCCAGCAGGACCCCTGCATTAAACCAGAGAACAGAACTCTGATCACCTTAATTCATTTTCTGGTGCTATAACAAAATACTCAAGACCAGGTGATTTATAAAGATTAGAGATTTATTTAGCTCACAGTTCTGGAAGCTGGGAAGTCCAAGAACCTGGTTTTGGTCTCTGGTCAGGGCTTCTTATCACATCGGAATGACAGAGGCATCCTATGGTGAGATAGCAAGGTGCATCAGAGAGAGCTCATAACATTATTTGTGTTATGAATAATGGATTAATTCCCCAAGCCCCCACCATACCATTAATAGATGATTTAGGGAGTTGTTTCCAAAACCTGAATTCCAGGGACACATCCAAACTATAGCACTATTCCTTCTGCTTTCCAAGCTGTCAGTAGCCCTGCCAGTTCAGGTCTGTGGGGGAGGAGGTTTAAATTCTTCTTACTCACTACGTTCTTCCCTTCTGAAGACCTGGGCCTTGTAATATTACTACCAGGCTCTGCCCAAGGAGACAGCACTACAGCCCGCTGTGCTCCACCTATCCTGGGAAGCCTCCTGGGAATCAGCAGGGTAGTGCTTTCGTGTGGGAATTGGCCACATGAGCTACTATTAGAAATAAGTTCAGATTTCCCTTTCTGGAGCTACAGTTGGGTATAGGCAGAGAGGAACAGGGATCAGGAACCCTACATTACAGGTGGAGCATCCCTAATCCCAAAATCTCAAATCCCAAATGTTTTAAAATCCGAGACTTTTTGAGCGCTGACATATTGCCACAAGCGGAAAATTCCACATCATAAAACATTGCTTCATGCATAAAATTACGTGAGATATTTTATTAAGGTACCTTTAGACTCTGAATAAATCATATATGAAACATAAATGAATTTCCTGCTTAGGATCAGGTCTCAGCCCAATGTCTCATTATGTATATACAAATATTCCAAAATGGGAAAATTCCCAAATCCAAGACATTTCTGGTCCCAAGCATTTTGGATAAGGTAGATGTAACCCATATTTCATGTCCTTGGGATCCTCCAGACACGCATCATACTTGTGTCATTCTGTGCAGAAGTGCCATATATCACAGCATAATCATCACCACCACATAATCATTGTGCCCTGTTTTTTTTTTTTGGATCCAAAAATTGGTTTATAATCTTTTATTGTTAATTGTTGCATGGTATGATTTCATTTGCCAGGAACATATAGGTGCATGTTTCTGTTCTCTTGCTCTGTGATGGAGTATATTTCCAAAAGCCAACTCACCAGCCTTGTTTAGAGTACCTCAGAACTAATGGTGAATACATCTGACATGTGCCGCTCATGAGGACCTCGTGATACCAAGAACTGTGGTGCAGAACCTTGGGATATGGAAGATTACATTTTGTAAGTCTAAAATTTGTAACACTGTAGTAAATTTTCTCAAGAAATATAGTAATATTTCTACTATAACAAATAAGTTACAACTAATGTGTTAACTTTTTTTTTTTTTTCAGACAGGAAAAATGTTCCCTCAACTGTCAGGAAGAAATGATACATGTGGATTTGGACAATTCTATCATTATTTATTTAATTAATTTATTTTTTTTGTGTGGTACTAGGGATCAAACTCAGGGCCTTGTGGCATGCAAGACAAGCACTCTACCAACTGAGCTATATCCCCAGCCCTGGACTATTCTATTTTAATGTATATTCATGAGTATTCTGTGCATCCTAACCTTGCACCAATGACAGTTTACTAATAAACAATTTTTAAGTAATACTAGCACAGTTTTTAAAAAGAATTTCAAAAACTCACAAAATGTGCAACAATTATGTGGTGAAATATAGTATTCCCCCACAAACATAGGAGAGAGCCCTCAGATTACAGAAAGATGGCAGTAAAAGAATTCTACAGTGTCCCCGCTTATCAAAGGTATTGCTTTCCATAGTTTCATTACCTGAGATTAACCATGGTCTGAAAATATCAGATGGAACATTCCAGAAGTAAAAATTCACACTTTAAATTGTGTGCTGTTCTGAATCATGTGATGAAATCTTGCCCTGCTCTGCTCCATCCCTCCCTGGACGTGAGTCATCCCCTGTCCAGCTTGTCCACTCTGTAGAGGTGAACTCACAGGTTTGGCCACTTGGTAGCAATCTTGGTTACCAGATGGACTGTCACAGCATTGCAGCACTTGTGTTCAAGTGCTTATTATTTCACTTAATAATGGCCACCAACGTGCAGGAGTGGGGATGCTGAGGAGGCACTAGAGCATAAAACATGGAGGGACAGATCCGCCATGGTGTCACGAGGCCATGCTGCAGGGCACATAGGAAAAAACATTACGTATATATTGTGGTTTGGCACAATCTGAGGCCTCAGGTGTCCACTGGGGGGTTTTGGAACAAACCCCATGGATAAAGGAGGAGGACTATAATTTCTTACCTCTGCTTGTTGCCTAAAAGGTCACCTGTGCCTTGAATCTCCACAAGGGGGCAGTCACAGACTTGCTTCCAGGCTTCCCAAGGGTGAAAGCCTTGGTTTTCAATCTGGGCTTTGCCAGGGGATAAGTTAGAAATGAGGCCCTGGCACAAAACTAGGGCCCTTGAAGGGCTGTGATCACTTTATAAGAAAGACCAATAAACGTCCCCCTGGTTCCAGGAGGTAAGTAGGAAGCTTGACTCAGCGGTGGCTGTGGCTGGAAGAAACAAGATTCCTTGATCTCCAGGCACACAGCCAGGAGCCTAAATCAGCCCATTACGTGGGAAACTCAAGCTGAGAAAGTATCATAGAAATCAATCCCAGGCTGTCTCTCTGCTTTGGGTGCTGCTACAGTCTGAGTGTTGGTGCCTCTCCAAATCCATTTGTTGAAACGTAATCACTATTGGGATGTGTTGGGGGCATGGCATTTGGGAGGTGATTAGAACACAGGGTGGAGACCTCAAGGGTAGGGTGAGACCTGTCACAAGTCTGTTTTCTGTTGCTATCACTGAATGCCACAGATTGAGTAACTTATAGAGAAAACAGGCTTATCGAGTTCACAGTTTGGGAAGCCAAGAGCATTATGTGGATATCTGCTTATTATCAGAGGGCCCTCTTGCTGGGTCATGACATGGTGGAAGACATCACATAGAAATACAGGGCAAATCAGGAGAAACCAGTTTCACGGCAAAGTCGCTCCCATGATAACCATTAATCCACTAATCTGTTAATCCATGAATGAATCAATCCATTCATGAAGTCAGAGCCCACATGACTGAATCCTCTCTTAAAGACCTCCCAGTGGGGATTCCTCCTGCAAATCATGGCAGCGCCCTCACAAAAGAGGCCTCAGAGAACGCTTTGCTCCTTCCACCAAGAAGATGCCACCTGTCGACCAAAAAGTGGATTATTGCCAGATACCGAATCTGCTCTCACCTCGATGGTGGACTTCCCTGCCTCCAGACTGTGAGGCATGAATTCCTGTTATTCATAAGCTACCCAGTCTTCGGGATTTTGTTACTGCAGCCCGAACAAATTAAGACAGGTGCATCCCGTGAGCCAGAAAGGCTCGCACCTCAAGAACATCCCTTCTGTTGTTACCAAACCCAGGTCCAGAAGCTAATCCACCCATAAACCAGTGTCCGATAAACCAAGTGGGGAGGAGGCTTATTCAGAGGCCATGGAATGGAGAAGTGGGGGCTCTGCTCTCAGATCAGCCTCTGTGCTCTGGGGGCAGACACAGGTAGGAAGAATGGGGCGGGGAGGGCCAGGATAACAAAGGGAAGGATGTCCCATCTGAATTCTGGGAACAGGCAGCAATCTCGTGGCTCAGGTGTCACCACTTACTGCTCCCTGTGTTTCTGGTCATGGCGGCTGGTGGCGTCTTTAGTCTTGAAGGGGGAGGAAAGAGGCTGAGCACGTCTAGAGGGAGTAAACCTGTATTACAGTTCTGCTGAGTCGAATGTGACCCAAGGTTAAGGCAGCAAAAGTGAGGGACACAATATGAAGACGGAGACGCCAGGCCTGTTCCTCCGGTGCCAGTCACCCACTGGGGCATCTGCAGCCCAAGTGAAGAGTCTGTGCAAGTTGAGTCCTTGAAAAGTAACCAAGGTCACTGTTAGTCGTCATAACCCATATGTCACATGCCGTGTGATCCATGGCAGAGCTAGTTGGGACATTAATACATATTGCCCTGCTCTGTAACCTCCAAAATGAGTGACTTCTAAGTCAATTTCATTCAAGGAAACTAGAGGGTTTATTTAGTTTTGTTTTTTTCCTGATAACATTATGTTTTGGATTTATCCCCCCAAGTTTCAATCCCCAAGGTAACAGTATTGGGGTGGTGGAAACTTTAGGGTGGGGCCTAGCAGGAGATGATTAGGTCATAGGACCTTTTGATGGGATTCATGCCCCTCTCATGGGAGAGGGTTAAGTCTCATGTGATTGAATTTGTTCTCTCAAGAGAAGACTGTTAGAAAGTGAGGCCACCCCACCCCAGGTGCTTGGTGCTTTCTGCTTGCAGCGGATTGCCTTTCTGCTTCTCCACCATGTTGTGACAGAGTCAGGAGGCCCTCAACAGACACCACCAGCACCATGCTGTTTGGACATTCCACTTAGCAAATTCCTAAGACAAAATAAATAAGCCTCTTTTCTTTATTTATTACCTAGCATTGGGTATTCTGTTATAGCAACACAAAATGGACTTGTGACATTGTCCTTTTCAGCAATTTAATATTATTTCAATGTTACCTTGTTAAAACCTTACCGGTTATTATTTTTTTAATATTTGTTTTTTAGTTGTATTTGAACACAATCTCTCTATTTTATTTGTTTATGTGGTGCTGAGGGTCGAACCCAGGGCCTCTCGTGTGTGAGGCGATTGCTCTACCGCTGAGCCACAACCCCAGCCCCCCCTTACTGGTTGTTTAGTGTTGGAATACTATGTGCTAATTTCCTCTTCAAATAAAAATGAGAGAGAACAAATAAGGACAGATTGAAAAGGAACAGTGAAGCAAGACTTGTTGTAGAGAATGAAAATGTTCAATGCTGTGACAGTACTGTGTCCATCAGGGGCCAATCAGGAGATAGAATCCACACAGTAGTTTGAACATGGAAAGTGTTGGGAGTCTCCCTGACAACGCCCCGGGCCTTTCAGATAAGAAGCCTCTAATGCCATATGGCAGCCGGCAGATTGCCAGTGGGCGGATAACAAGTAGTTTTGAAAATTCACTAACTGGTCCTCCCGTCTTCCACCCTCCTGAACAGTTGGTGATCTCCATGAATCTTATGCAGGGCAGACAGGCGTCCACCACAGGTGATGACCTGTGATGACTATGATTGGTCCCCGGAGCTTCCTGGTCTAAGATAACTGACTTTCACTGTCTACATAAGCTAGCAGCAGTTGGCAATAAAGCGCTTCACCTTTGTCACTGCTATCTGTGTGTGCGTTTTGGTCTCCGACGACGAGCCTTGGCCTTTCAGAAAGTTTAATACACAGCACTATCACCAGGGGATTGGAATAATGGGGAGTCGACTAGTAAAAGCTACAGAGAGGACTGGGGCTGTGGCTCCGTGGTCCAGCGCTTGCCTCCTATGTGTGAGGCCCTGGGTTCCATCCTCAGCACCACATAGAGAAATAAATAAAGTTATTGTGTCCATCTACAACCAAAAAAAAAGAAAAGTTAAAGAGAACTCTAAAGACGAAGAACTAGCACCTACAGGAAGCAGCCACTACGCTGAGGGCAAAGATAAAGCATACAAGGAGAAGCCTCCCCCAAGACGCGACCCTGAGCTGGTGGCAGCGGGCAAGGCCAAGGAGACAGCGCTAAGCACCTCATCTCCTGCGACACCGCAAAGCCACTCTGGATATTCCAGGGGCAGCCGCTGGCTGCTGGGCACGACTGGCCCCCGTGGGCTCAGGAAGTTGGCAGTGGAGAAACTTTTTCTCAGGGCCAGAAGCTTCTGAACCTGTGCCCCCAGGAGCCTGGTGTGGAAAACTTCCTGCCTGGAGCTGGGCTTTGCAGGCTCTGCCCGAGGAAAACCTTCCTCCCGAGGCGTCCCTTCGGCGCCCCCTGTTGGCAGGCGCGGCGCAGGGTTTTCAGGAAACGGGCTTCCGAAGGCAGGGGAGCCTGAAGCCAGAGTGAGATCCCCAGCCCAGGGGGGGAATCAAGGCAGGGGAGCCTGAAGCCAGAGTGAGATCCCCAGCCCAGGGGGGGAATCAAGGCAGGGGAGCCTGAAGCAAGAGTGAGATCCCCAGCCCAGGGGGGGAATCAAGGCAGGGGAGCCTGAAGCCAGAGTCAGAGCCCCAGCTCAGGGGGGGAATCCGCTCCTGGAGCAGTTGAGTTGCTCGTTGGTCTTCTACTGGAGGCTTCGAAGAGGCTGAGGAAATAAAGTTGCATTTTTAATTGTAAGTACTGTTCTTTCAGTGCAGACTCAATAGTCGATGACTCGTCTGATCTGTTTTGCCCACAGAGATCAGACCGCAGGGATTTGTGAGCGACGTCAGAGTTACAGTAAGAAAGTGGCGGATGACTAGCGGGACCCAGTGGCAGATGGGATCGTGTCAAGATCATTTTCCAGTTGAAGCAGAGCAGGAACGTCCCTGCAGCCTTTGGATGAGGCCAAGGTTGGAGACTCACTTGGAGATGCTAGTGGCTCTTTCCTGGACTTCATGTCAAATAAAGCCTCTCTGTGTCTCTTGCTGTTTCCAGGCCGAGGTCACTGGGAAAAGTAGAGAATCTGGGCCCTAGTGATTGACAGCTCAAGTTAGGAAACAGCAACAACTGCTGAACGCTTACATGACCCCTGGGAGGTGGGGTCGGTTGCAGTGAGGAGGCTCCTGGCTCAGTTTTCTTTTTGGAGTTTTCTTTCTGAGAGATATTAGCACAAACTGAAAGCGTTCTCACATTAGTCCCAGGACATAGGGAGACATAGTGATGGCTCACAGGGATTTCTTCTGTCATCAGAGCCTTCGGAGTTAGGTTTCAAACTTAAATTTGCATGCACAAAGTTTTCATCATGACACCAAAGACTATGTTATCATCTTTGGAGTAAGCAGCTATGGAAAATGGCACAATTATCACCATACTGTCATGTCAGCAGCATACAGCATTTTTTGGTACGTGGACTAAGGAATCTTGAAAACATGTTGTGGTGGGGCAAAGCTCAGTGCTTGCCCAGCTTCAGGCTCCAGGTTTGATCCCCAGCTACACACATGCACGCCAATAAACAAAGAAAATCAAGAAGACTTTTTCTATTTTTAAAATCAGAAAAAAATAATATTCTTGCATTTTTAATTAAAACTAAACTAATCTAGTCTATAAACATACATTAATCAAAAGAGTGGATATGAAACAGCAAACTTAATTGTAAGTGCCATGTAAACTATACAACTTCTCAAAGAAAACCTAAAAGAAAATATTTGGGATCTTAGATTGAGGATAATTTTCTTAGGTATTCCACAAAAAGCATGACCCATAAAAAATGATAAACTGCACTTCAAAATTAAAAACTTTGCTCTTCAAAATATTCAGTTATGAACATAAAAAAAGACACAGACTGAGAGGGCATATTTGCAAAGCAAAAAAAAAAAAGTTTGGATCCAGAGTATATAAAGAACTCATAACTCTGTAATAATAAGTCAAACAACACCACATAAAAATGGAGATGCTTTGAAATGATACCTTATCAAAGAAGATATACAGATCATAAATTAACAAATAAAATGTGCTCCAGGGCTGGGGACACAGCTTGGTGGTAGAACTTGTTAGGCATGAACATGCCCGATGCTCTGGGTTCCATCTCCAGAACAGTTTTTAAAATTGATCATATTGAGTGTTGGTATAAAAGAGCAGTTGGAATTCTCATACACTAAAGATAAGAATTTAAAATGGTACAATGATTTTGGAAAAGCAATATGGCAGTTTCTTAAAAAGTTAAACACACAATTCAGCCATTCCACTTCTAGATATTGATTCAAGAGAAATGAGGACAGATGTCCAAACAAGGATTTGCTCACAAATATTCATAGTGGCTTTATGTGTAAGAGCACAACAGTGGAGACAACCTAAATGCCCATCAACTGGTGGCTGGATAAACAAATTGTGGTGTATGGATACAGAAGAATACGTCTCACAATTTTTTTTTCTTTTGGTGCCAGGAATTGAACCCAGGGGTGCTTAATCACTAAGTCACATCCTCAGCCCTTTTTAAATTTTTTATTTTGAGACAGGGTCTCTCTAAATTGCTTAGGGCCTCACTAAATTGCTAAGGCCGGCTTTGAACTTGTGATCCTCCTGCCACAGCCTTCCAAACTGCTGAAATGACAGGTGTGCACCACTGCTCCTGGCCATACTTCTTGCAATTTAAAAGTAATGAACCACTGATACAAAGTAGTAATTGACAACAAATTAATTGAAGAGATTACAAATCCCAAAACAGATCTAAGTGTGGCTAGGACTTTTACATATAGTCAAATGCACTTTTTTTAAAAAAATATTTTTTTTAGTTGTTGATGGACCTTTATTTAATTAATTTATTTATATATGGTACTGAGAATCAAACACAGTGCCTCACACGTGCTAGGCAAGCACTCTACCACTGAGCCACAATCCAGCCCCTCAAATGCATTTTGGATGTAGTTTTATCATTTTTTAAACCAATACATAGACTCTTGGAAGCACTACCACAACTCAGAAGAGCCCCCTCACCCTAAAAATTTGCCTCCTGCTGTCACATTGTAGCCAGCCCCTCTCCCCAAGACCTCTCCAAGAACATGTCTGTTCTCTAAAGTTTTGCCTTTTCCAGAATGTCATATAAATGGGACCAACAGCATGGAGTCTTTGGGGTTTGACTTCTTTCACTTAGCATAATGTGTTAGAGATTAAAGGATAATGAGGTATGTCATTAAAAGTTTAGTAATTTGGGTTGTAACTCAGTGGTAGAGCCCTTGCCTAGCATGTGTGAGGCACTGGGTTCGATTCTCAGCACTGCGTATAAATGAATAAATAAAAAATAAAGATCCATCAACAACTTAAAAAAAAAGTTTAGTAATTTGTCACATTTGGGAAGAAAGTAATTGGACAAACTATAGAAGGTATATGATCTTTGATTCAGAAGCCCCTGGAATCTGTTCCCTCGTGGGACACAGATGGCGGGAAGATATCAGAAGCTGCTAAGGTCATGTTCAGAGACCTCAGGTGCCAATCTGAAGCAGCCAAATATAAGGAATAATAGTAATAAAGAGGAGACAGAGAGACAAGGTGTAGAGGCAGGGAAGGTGGCAGAGTAGCTCCTTGTTTAAGTGACCATGTTTATCTATATCAATAGGTTAAATTAGGTTATTAGTACCATAACCACATTATTGTTTATATGTAGTTAGATTTTTATAGTTATAATATGTAATGTTAGGAGTTCTGTGCAGTTCTCAAGAAAGTCCATTGTCTGTAGGCGGGCAGATCCAGGAGCACTAGAGCTTGGTAAAACCTTGAAGTTATCTAACAAACAAGTTCTTTATTCCCAGGAGTTGCATGGAGGGCATTACCATAGCAACCGGGCATCCTATGCCTTTGCACAGAAACTTTCCCAGGCACCAAGCATGCCACAGCCCTGAAGTCATCAGGGACCCTAATCCCAAACACAGCTCCCTTTTCTTGTTTTTTTTTTTTTTAAGGCCTTTTGGATAAATTACATATATTTAATGTTGGTGGAGGCAAAAAATAGGGTTAAACATTGGCAACAGCAAGCACAACATAATAATTCCAACATTAATAAGCATCCACCTATAAATAATTGTTTGACACCTGTAAAGTTGGGTAACCACAAAGTTAGCCAATCCAATAAGTCTAAACCTCCATCATCTTATAGGACCTTATCAATGATATCTTTTTTTTTTTTTTAAAGAGAGAGTGAGAGAGAGAGAATTTTTAATGTTTATTTTTTAGTTCTCCGCAGACACAACATCTTTGTTTGTATGTGGTGCTGAGGATCGAACCCGGGCTGCACGCATGCCAGGCGAGCACACTACCGCTTGAGCCACATCCCCAGCCCTCAATGATATCTTTAAAGTAATCTAACTTCTTTGAAATAGAATTACTATTATCACTTAAGTTAAAGCAACACATATTATTGAGCTCCTGACAATCTTTTATGATATAATAATAACAAATAATTAATTGCAGCCCAATTTTCAAGTATGGCTTGACGATGTTGTTTTTGTTCTTTATTAAGTATATTGATAGTCATAGAGGTATGATGAATATTTTTTACCATAGCACAGGACAGTTTTATAGTTGTTTTATGAGCCCCAACAACTAGTCCAGGCATACCCACTAAGGAAAATGCCAAAGCTTTAAATTTTGTCTTAGAGAGAGGTTTACTGAATCATCACAGTTTTCACCAAGGGGAGTAGACCTTTAGGAATACGTTGTGCAGGATGGTGGCCTATTGAATCCTGTGGGGATGGTAAGAACACAGTCAGTCTGCTAAGACAACAATGGGTACTATGAGGCATTTTTGTAGGTATAATAACAATTTTAGTCAAGTGAACCCAGATACTATAATGGGTTTTAGAAGTCAAGGAGTCTGACTGTACTGCATTTCCCACTGCTGGGGTACAACAACAGAACAACCGTATTATTAAGGTCAAAGTGTTTACAGAGTTTTGTGTGAGTGTGACAGTAAAGCAGTAACTAAGTTTTTCGTAGTTCCTCTTCACCTCATTTGAGCCGACAGCCATTGAGCTGGTGTTGTTTTGATTTTCTCTCCCCTCCAGTCACTGGAAGTCTGATATCTTGGGATCCTCTTTTAGCCTATCTTCCCTCTTGAGGAGAGTAAGCATTGTCCTTTTGTTTGGTGGGTTTCTTTTTTTTTTTTTTTTAAATCTTGTAGTTTTTTTTTTTTTAAGAGAGAGGGAGAGAGAAGAGAGAGAGAATTTTAATATTTATTTTTCAGTTATTGGTGGACACAACATCTTTGTTTGTATGTGGTGCTGAGGATTGAACCCGGGCAGCAGGCACGCCAGGCGAGCGCACTACCGCTTGAGCCACATCCCCAGCCCTGTTTGGTGGGTTTCTCCTCGTCTATAATCAAATGAAACTTGGGGGTCAGGCTGTGAAGTCCCTGACGTCCATTCATAACGGACAGGTCCCACACTCCATGCTGGAGTCCAAACTGGACCTGCTGGTGTGAGCAGAGCCGTCTATCCTTTTCCCCAGGGAACCAGAGGCACAGGGTCCTGTCACCCTGGGTCTGTTTGGGAATAAAATGGCTATCCAAAGCAGATGACCAATTGTGAGTATTAACTTTGTATTATATGTTGAGGGCATAAACTGTAAATAAAACAATACTTAAAGCATTATTTATATGAGAGAGGCTAGTTCCCCTTTTTTGTTTTAATTTTAAAAGGCAAGATTTAATGGGCTGGGACTTTGGCTCAGCAGTAGAGCGCTCCCCTAGCACGGGCGGGACCCGGGTTCCATCCCCAGCACCACATAAAAATAAAGGCCTTGTGTTGTGTCCATCTACACCTAAAAAATTTTTTTAAAAAGGCAGGATTTAAGAGTATAATATGTTTGTTTAACCAAAGTCTGTTCAGTAGGATTATGAGAAATTTTATGATTTAAAATTATATTTTATTGATTATAAAATTGTGTAAAAGAATGAGATGTATATGTAGGGGCATTACTTCTTTGTAAATGAATAGGCTTATCCATGTGGCAAAACAAAGTAATAAATGAAAAAATGTAAGTAGATCCTTATTAGACTTTGGCCACTAGCCCAAATGAACCCAAAATGAGTATCAATAAAAACATAAAGAAAGGAGTAGGGACGAAAAGGAGGGAAATGGGTAACATCCATTTGTGGACGTGTATTAGAATGTGGGCCTCGTGGATTTACCGATTTTCACAGAGGGCCCTGAAAGGTGAGAACAGTTGTTGACTATGGCATGAATCTGTGGAGAAGAGGTGGAAAACAGTTTTATTAGTGATTGAGCATTTTGATGAAAAAAATCCATGGGATTTCACAGCATCTGAAAATAAAGGACAAAGGGATTTCACAGCTTTATCAGGATGAGTGTTACCTTCCATCAAAGGTCCAGGAATCTTGGTGTGGCTGCATATATGAGTAAAGAAGATGGGAGACTATGGCACAGTAAAAGAGTTTGAAGGTTAAAAAATAATAATAAGTTGGAATTTAAACAAGGACATTACACAGATACAAAAATATGAGGAACAAGTTTAGTGATATATTGAGAATCTGTGATAATGTTTAAAGTAGTAGAAAAAAGTCTTAGCACCAGGACAACAGCAGGTACCTCAGCTTGTTGTGGAGAGATTTGAGGTAGGGCATGATAGTTAGTCCATTTATCGTTAATAAGAACAGATATTATTCCTCTTTATTTACCTCTATTTGTATATATCTTTAATCCATTTATAAAAGGAATGGTAGAAATTAAGGAAGAAGGGAAATGTATAACCTGATATAACAAAGAGAATTGTTCATCATGAGGCACGTGAAAATCAATTAGTGCTAAAAAAAATTGTTAATAAGACTTGATAGTAAAGGAAGAACTGTAAATATTGGAGATACAAATTTTTTTATAAGGTATAAAACATGAATGTATGAATGTCCATGCCAATTAAGGATAAATTACTACTGTTATCCTATTAAGGATAACAGTAAGAGGTAAAATATCACAGCCTGAAAAATGAGGACAGTATAAGTATTTTAACATATATATTATATATACACACACACACACACACACACACACACACACACACATATAATTTTTGGTTATAATAGTAACTACTGTTGTAAAATCATAGTGTGTTTTAACAAAAACTATCAAAGACAATGGCACATTAGATATTGAATGTTGATCCACCATTATTGTTGATAATCCTTATAAATTTTTTGTAAAGTCTCTTTTAAAGAAGGAATTAAATAAAAAAGGAGGCAGCTTTCTGTTTCTTTTTTTTTTTAAAGAGAGAGTGAGAGAGAGAGGGGGAGAGAGAGAGAATTTTTTTAATATTTATTTTTTATTTTTCAGTTCTCGGCGGACACAACATCTTTGTTTGTATGTGGTGCTGAGGATGGAACCCGGGCCACACGCATGCCAGGTAAGGGCGATACCACTTGAGCCACATCCCCAGTCCCCGTTCTGTTTCTTTAACAACTGGAAAAAATGAGAGATCAGTTTGGCATCAGTTGTAATTTTTAATTTATGTATTTAAGAAACTATATGAAGATTAATTTTTATGTTAATTTTAATTTACTTATTTTAATTGTAATATAAAGACATAAGAAAAGCATAATTAATACTATTAATCATCCCTGTTTTGTTTAAGAAAAAATTTAGAAGTAATGGATATTTATATTTTAGATATTTTTTTAGAAATTAAGACTTTATTGTTTGGTCACATAGAAAAACCCATAAGTTAGAAGAACCTTAAAAACATTTATATTTTTGATTACTTTGTATGAATTAGGTTATTTGCATCTTTTTTAATTTAAATTTTTATTTATGAGTGCTCATTTGCTTAAATGTCAATTTTGATATCAGGTACATGATATATAGATATAAAACAGGCCTGTATAATTGGAAATGCCAGGTATAGAAATCTTAATGGGTATCATGGACACTGAAATTAAGAGTTTCTGGTTAGCTGGCATTTTTGTCCTTGATATTTATCAGACTCATCACCAACATAACCACATTTATATCTTTTTAAGGATTTATTAAAAGAAATTTTGAATGTATTTGAGAGTCAACTCTGGGAAAATTGGCATTTGGATAAAGACAGAATGTAAAAACCTTTATACTTAGATAAAATCAGACTGATCAGAAAAATTATCAACTTACATAGAATACTTAAAAACTTACATTGTCGTAATACTTTTTTTTTTTTTTAAATCAGGTCAGAGTGTACTTTTGACTTAGATAAGAGTAAGTTGGAAGACTGTGAAATTTTTAAGAAAAAACTTTTTTTTTTTTTAAAAAAAGAAAGCTTTGTACATTTAGAATGTTTTTACTTTTTTCTTTCTGTAACATTAGGGAGGAACTGGTCAAGAAAGCCAGCTGAACACAAGATAAGACAGCCAGCCAAGCAGTTTCCATCTAAAAGAGATACTTTTTTTTTTTTGCCTTAACTGATTTTTCATAAACCTAGTAAAACTGGTAGGTCTTATAATCTATATTTTAAATATAAGGCTAGGAAAGTTGGAGATCTAACAGAAGTTAAAATAAGTAAAACTGTTGTAACCATTTTTTTAATAAGATAATTCTCTTAAAGTATGGTGCTATAGTTTACATTTTTTTGTGTAGAGTTCTTTTTTCTTTTTGTTTTAAATCTTGCAAATCTCGTAACAGTTTCCACGTATGGTTGAATATACCTAATGATTTGTTGTGGATTGGAAAGGACAGAGCATGGTAGCCACAGGGAGCCTTTGGACACTTGTTTATTTTTGTTTCCTTTGCCCTAGACCAGGATGGCCTCTTGAGACCATGCTTAAAGCCATACCATAAAAGTATTTATTACCTGATATTAGTATTTGTGTCTGATAATTCTGTAATTGACTGTTCATTTAAACAAAGAATTAATTTCGGTACTTACAGTAACTGATAAGCATGTTTTAATGACAGTAGAGTCAAACCTGTATTTCCCCCTTTCATTTAAAGGTTGTAACTCTTTAAATACAGCAAAAGGTAACTGTTCATATTTTGGTTGGTTAGCAGAATTTATTTTAATAGGACAGGTAGGTAAGTTATGAGACTCCCCCTCCTTCACAGCTTGTCCCAAACACTTAACTGGGACCTAGCTGGGGGCGGGGCGGCTGCCACAGCTGGCCACGGAGGCGATGGCAGTGAGTTAGTTAGAGGGGTCACATGCGTGGAGGCTCCAGGACAGCTCAGGGCAGAGTGTTGTTGCCAGGGCTGTGCCACTGCTGTGGAGGGGGGACAACAGGGGATTTAAAGGGGGCACCTAGCCAGGCACAGAAGGAGAAAAGCAGGCAGGTTGATAAATACAAGTTTTTATCAATTGTATCTCTACAAAAAACAAGTTTGAAGCACAGGAATAGAAGTTTGTGGCTTCTCATGTAGTGTTTCACCTATTTTTCTCCCAGCCTTTCAAATTTAGTGGGCCACTTTCTGGATAAAAAGGACAACAAGAGCTTATCTCAAGCTGGCAAGGCAGTAAGATCAGCATTATTTACGGTATGTCCAGCCTTACTACACAGGAGAGAAAGCTCGGCCTGATGACGTCGTTGAGCGTCAGGTAGAGAATTACCCAAAGCCTACTGATTAGGGTACCAGCCCATGAAAAAGACACGCATCAAAAGCCTGTTCCAGGCAGAAGTTCCCCAACACCTGCCAACATCCAGAAGGGTCTCTATTAAGGCAGATTTTGTTGTCCCAAACTCTCTGTGGACTGGGAAGCTTTTGGGGAGAGAACTCTTCTCATGCCCCATGTTGGGCGCCAGGTGTAAGGAATAATAATAATAATAATAATAATGAAGAGGAGACATAGAGACAAGGTGCAGAGGCAGGGAAAATGGCAGAGTGGTTCCTTGTCCAAGTGGCCACGTTTATTTATACCAGTAGGTTACATTAGGTCATTAGTACCGTAACCACATTATTGTTTAGAGTATTAGTAAGGCTGTTTATTTTGTACTTACATTTTATAGTTATAATATGTAATGTTGGGAGTCTTGTGCAGTTCTCAAGAAAGTCCATTGTCTGTTAGGTGGGCAAACCCAGGAGCACCAGAGTTTGGTGAAACATTGTAGTTATCAAGCAAGCAAATTCCTTTATTCTCAGGAGTTATGTCCTAAGATTAAGGTGAAAGTTGATAAGACTCTAGCATGGAGGGCATTACCATAGCAACTGGGCATCCTATGCCTTTGCACAGAAACTTTCCCAGGCACCAAGCATGCCACAGCCCTGAAGTCATCAGGGACCCAAACACAGAACCCCTGTGGGGGGCCGTCACACTGAGTGACCAGCATTTTCCTTCCCTGATCAGTTGAGGCTCTGTTGGTCACTTCCAGTGATCTGGCCACATTCAAAGTGGCCCCAGACAAGTGCCTCAATCCTTGAAGTAGAGAATGTGTCTTCATGCCTAGGCGTGCCTTCCTGCAGCCCCGTGGATCAAGCTACGCTCACCTGTTCCTTTGTGATATTACCCCTTTGCCCTGTTTGGGATAGAATGTTCCATGGAAACGCCCTTTGTGTGTCCCCTTCTCTTGTTCTGCCTTTGGGTGTGGCCTTCCTAGATGTCAGTCAACCTGCTGACAGCAGACATCCTGAAGTTAGACTCAGCCCCCTGAAACCTGACCCCGGCTTCATTTGAATGGCTTCTCCCCAATAAAAGGGGTCAGCACTCTCTCTGCAGATCCTTAAGGTCAGAGGAGCCATCAAAGGACCCCCCAAATGAAAAGGTATCTCTGTCTCTTGTGTGGTTATTTTGCACAGCCCAGTTCCCCTGGAGTGACCCTGAGTGTTTTTGTTATTAGGAATCGACAACCCCTACAGCCAAATATGGGATAATTCAAGCTTAAATAAGAAAAAAACTATTATAAAAGATGGAAAATCATCCAATATATTTAAAGTTACATCATAATGATTTTTTAAATTTTATTAATTTTTAATTAGCTTTTGCAGTGCTAGAGATGGAACCTAGGGACTTCATATACTAGGCAAGTGCTTTGCCACTGAGCTCCACCTCCAACCCCTCTTAGTTTTATCTTTAATTGACAAAAAATCATTTTTATTTATGGAGAACAATGTGATGTTCTGACACATGTGTACACTGTGGAGTGATCAAATTAGGGTAATTAGCCAATCTAGGTTTTTTCTCTTGGGTCAGACTATGCACCTGTACCTTTGAGGCTTGGGGATAGAACTCTAGTTTGAAAGCCTGGTGTCAATAAGGAAAGGTAGGGATGGAGTTGTTACTTGCTTCCTTGGTATGGAATTTGCAGATTCAGGATGCTTGGAGTTACCTGATTCTTTCTAAATGTTTTTACTGCAGTTCTTGATTCTTTCAAGCTTTCTCAATCAATGCCCTAAATTCCACATGAAATACCTGGAAATTGTATCATTCTAATTATATTATGTTTCTAATTTTCAGCTGCCCCAGTAGCCACAGGGGTAGGAAAAAAATTCTTGTAGGACTGGTTAGGAGTTACTGTTCTGTGTCCTGAACCAGGAATTTAAAGCCCTGAGCTTTTCATTTTCTTTAAGCTGTGCAGAGAAGTTAAAAGCATTTGACTTCTCACAAGACACTGATTAATTACAAGGAGAAAAGCCATCACTCTGCAGTGGAAAAGCTCAGGAGACACAGCCTTAATCAAGCAATAAAGGTTAAAATCACCAGTAATCAACCATGTCAACATCATGTACTCAAATTACTGAAACTTGAATCTCTCACCAATAAGCTCTTTGAGTTTTAAAGGCAACAACTGCCAAAATAAGTGTGAGCCTCTGCACCGTTTGCCAGGACAGGCAGGAGAACCCATCCTCCTCCCCAAAAGAACCCACATCGTAATCCCCAGAGCCTGTGAATATGTTCTCTTATGTGACAAAAGGGACTTTTAAGATAGGATTAATTTAGGGTTCTGGAGATGGGGAGATGATGCTGGATTATTTGGGCAGATCCAAACTAATCCCCAGGGTTCTTATAAGGGACCAGAGTCAGAGAATCTGAGAGACATTCCTCTGTGGATTAGAAGACAGATAAAGGGCCACAACCCAAGGGATGCAGGTCCTCTAGAAAAAGGAGGGACACAGATGGCCCTCTGGATCACTCAGAAGGCACACAGCCCTAACAACCCCTTAAGAGACACTCGCTCAGACTTCTGACCTCCAGAACTGTCAGATCATCTGCCTTAAGTCACTTCCTCTGTGATCTTTCGTTATGCTCAGCTTTCTGGGTTTCCAGCAGGGCCCGAACCAAGGCTATGGAGTGAGCACTCTGCTTCCCAGCCCTGGGCCTCCGTGGATCCTGAGGGGCCAGGTGGAGAAACTGTCTGGAGCCTGTGACAAGACTGAGTAAGAGAATTGCAGCATGCTCTCTGTTGTTGATATCATTGCTGTGGCTGGCTTTGAGCTTGAGATTCTCCTGCCTCAGCCTCCCAAGTCTTTGGGACTACAGACATCACCATTGCACATGGTTAAGGCACAGAACTTTCCATCATATTGAGACACCCCAGGCTGCCCTTTTGTAACCATACCCACTTCCCTTTGCCAATCCACTTTCCCAGCATCCTTAACCCCTGGAAACCTGCTGCCCTTTCTGTAAATTTGTCATCTTCTGGATATGATATAAATGGAATCATACAGTCTGAAGCCTTTGGGGACTAGCATTTTCACCCAGATGGCCGATGCACCAGAAGTTCATTCATTTTCACTACCTAGTACTATCCCATGGTATTTACCATTTAACAGATTGGTTCTCATCACCCACTGAATGACATCTGGGCTGTTTTTAGCTTGAGGCTATTCTGAAAAATATGCTAGGAACACTGTGCACAGGCTTTGTGTGGACTGTTTTCATTAATTCCCAGGAGGGCGATTGCTGGGCTTTGCGTGCCAGCTGCAAGTTTAGCTTTGTCAAGAAGTCGCCACCTCCCTTTTCCAGAGTGGCTGCACCATTTTACGTTCCTACCAGCATGGACCAGTGACCCAGTTTCTCTGTGTCATTGTCAGTATTTCGTATTGCCTGTGATCCATTTTGAGTTCATTTGTGCCTAAGGCATGAAACTTAGGCTGTGGCTCAGTTTTTGTCTATGCGTGTTTGGTTGCTGCACCACTGGTGGAAAAGGCTGCCTTTCTTCCATTGAATAGCTTTTGAACTTTGTCTGAAATTATCGGGTGCATTTGTATGGGTCTGTTTCCAGGTTTTCTATTCTATTCCGTTGATTCACGTATCTCCCCCTCTGCTGATATTGCAGTCTTCTCTATTATAGCTATGGAATAAGACTTGAATTCTTTTTTTTTTTTTTCAATTTTTTCAGTTGTTGTTGGACACATGCCTTTATTTCATTTATTTTTATGTGGTGCTGAGGATCTAACCCAGCACCTTGCACATGCTAGGCAAGCGCTCTACTGCTGAGCCCCAGCCCCAAGACTTGAATTCTTAAAATGACTCTCCTCCACTAATTTTTTTTTTCAAAATGATTTCAGCTATTCTGGCTTTTTTTCCTTTTCATATAAATTTAATAATCTCAACTATAGCTGAAAAAACATCTTGTAGGGCTTTAGTAGGAATTGTATTAATCTATGTATCAATTTGGAGAGAACAGATATCTTTGCTATGTTGCTATGTCATCTTCCAGTCCTTGAATACAGCTCATCATATATTTGGCAAGTTTTTCTTTTTCCCCTTCCCCCTTCCCCCTTCCTCCTTCCTCCTTCTCCGTCTCTTTTGCTTGTTTTTATTTTTTTGAGTGCTGACCCCTCACCAGGGCCTCACACAAGCTAAACAAATGCTCTACCAGTGAGCTCTGCTCTCAGCCCTCTCTTCATTTATTTAAATCTGTAATTTCTTTCACAAGATTTTTGTAGTCTTCAGACTATAATTCCTTTACATGTTTTGTTAGATTTTATCAAGAGCGAATGAGTCTTGGTCATTGGAGGCAAAAGCCAAACCTGGGAAAACATTCCTTGCCAAGGGTGGGATGCGTGCACAGCTTTGACACTCCCCTCTGACATCAATAGTCATCTGACGTTCCAGTACAATGGGTTTTCTGGGTACAGCAGGACAGCTGCAGGATGTTCCCAACACTAACAGCAGGAGAGCCACAAGATGTTTCTAACTCTGTAACTTCTTAGTGCCCAAAGAAGCCTCTTGAAACCTTAAAGAAAACACAGAGCTTCTGTCGTTTAACTTCCTGATAATCAGACCCTATATAATATACATGCTGAGCTAGTTCTGGGTCACTGTTCCTCCATCCGAGCACAGTGTCCCACCTGGCCCCAGCTTTCTTCTTAATGTCTCTGCTTTTCTGTCTCTGTGTTTTTCTTTGAGAAACTTTGTTGTTGCTGTGCTGGTTATGGCAAGATTCATATCCATTTTCTTTTTGTTTTGAACAATTACAAATGAGATTATATTTTAAAGTCTGTGTCTATGTGCTCACTGACAGAATATGAAAATATAATTGAATTTTCATATTGAGCTTAGCTCCTGAAATTTGTTTCTTTCTACTTATAGGAGTTCTGTTTTATAGATTTCTTGGGATTTTTCTATGTAAATAAACATGCAAATAGGGACAGTTGTATTCCTTCCTTTCCAATCGACATGTCTTTTATTTCCTTTTCTTCCTTTATTGCAGTGACCAGAACTCGCAGCACTGAGTTGAATAAATGGTAGACCTGGTATGGCTTAGATGTGGAGTGTCCCCCAAAAAGCTCATGTGTGAGACAATGCAAGAAGGTTTAGAGATGAAATGGTTGGGTTATGGGAGCTTTAACCTGATCAGTGCATTAATCTCCTGATAAGGATTAACTGAGCGGCGACTGCAGGCAGCAGGTACGTGTGGCTGGAGGAGGTGGGTCACTGGGGGCGTGCCTTTGGGGTATATATTTTATCCCTGGCAAGTGGAATCTCTCTCTGCTTCCTGATCATGTCCTGAGTTGTTTTCCTCCACCACACTCTTCCGCCATGATGTTCTGCCTGATCTTGAGCCCCAAGGAATAGAGTTGACCTTCTATGGACTGAGACCTCTGAAACTGTGAGCCCCCAAATAAACTTTTCTTTCTCTAATTGTTCTTTTAATTGCAGCAGCAAAAAAAAAAAAAAAGAAAAAAGAAACTAACTAAAACAGGACCTAAAATCCTGTCTTGTTTCCAATCTTAGAAGCCATTCAGCTTTTTCCCATTAAGTGTAATGTTCACTATAGGATTGTTGGGGGGGGGGATGTTCTTTATTGAATTGAGGGAATTTCCCTCTGTTCCTATTTTCCTCAATCTTTATTGTGAATGAGCATTGAATTTTGCCAAATACTTTTTCAATTGATATGATCATGTAATTTTTTTTAGTCTGTATTATGGGATGAATTGTGCTCCCCCCAACTGAAATTCATGTGTTGAAGTCCTAACACCAGAATGTATCCATATTTTAAGATACAACTTTAAAGAAGTAATAAAAATGAGGCTATTAGGCTGGTCCCGAATATTTTGTGAATAATATCCTTATAAGAAGAAAAAATTTGGACACAGAAACACAGTGGAAAAATGGTATAAAGACTTAGGGAGAAGGAGGCCCTCAGAACCCACCTTGCCAACACCTTGACCTTGGGCTTCTGCCTCCAGAACTGAGAGAAATACATTTCAGATGTTTAATCCACCTGGTCTGTGGTCACCATGACCTCTTCAGAAAACAATTCATGTTCTGTTAAGAAACCATTTCTGGCTTGCTCTTGACCCCAGGACCAGACCAAAAACCTGATGATATGACATCAGTGACCACCCAAATTGGGATGCCCAGAAGAACCGGGGTCCGACGGATCCACCAAGCCAAGCTCGGGCATACAAAGCCGTTCTCCGTCATCAAGTGCAAGTTGTGTCTGTGAGATCACACTCAGAAGGCAGCCTGAGCACCTCTCAGTCTAATGAGCGGGGAGTTCACACTTTCAGTGTCCCTGAACATTCCCTGCATGGCCACAGATCCCTCAGCCCCACCCAGGCGGCAGATGGAGCATTCTGAGCCTGGCCAACAGAGGGTTCTGCATGACATGCTGCACTAGCTGGAAAGGAACCACTGTGGCCTTACTGCCAGGCCACGGTGTCACTAAACCACAGTGGGAAGGGACAGCTCCAAGAGGGTAATTTTGAGGGACATGTCCAGTCCGTTTGGTTTGGAAAGAGAGATGGTCTTTACTATAGCACTCCCCGCACCCCCCGAACTGAAGATTGAGCACAGGGCCCTCTACCACTGAGCCACATTCCTGTCACTTTTTATTTTCTATTATTATTATTATTATTATTTATTGATGGAATACAGGGACACTCAACTACTGAGCCATGTGGACAACCCCCTTTTTTATATATTTTTTTTAAGAGACAGGGTCCTGCTGAGTTGCTGAGGTGAGCTTTGAACTCGTGGTCCTCCTGCCTCAGCCTCCAGAGCCACTGGAGGCTGTGCTACCGGCATGTGCTACCATGCCTGGCCCTTTCCGTTTTTTATTTGATACAGGGTCTGCATCTTGCTAAGTTGCTGCGGACCTCACTAATTTCCTGAGTCTTGCCTCAAATTTGTAATCCTCTTGCCTCAGCCTCTCAAGTTGCTGGGATTACAGGTGTGTCACCACGTCCAGCCCTTAACCACAGCTCTATCTGAGGGCCGTGGATGACAAGTTAACTATTATGAGAGGTATTATTACCTTAAGATTTAAGGTAATAATAAAATCCTGTTTTTGTTACTTACTGCCCATGTGACCTTAAGCAAGTTATTAAACTTTCTGTACCCTTTTTATTTCTTTTAAATGGATCAATAATGGTATGCACCTCATAGAGTTGTTGTGCTGACCACTGCACAGGTAAAGCACTTAGGTTAGTGCCTGGAACACAATGAGCTCTCTGTCGATTTATCTACTGTGAGGAGATGGTGATGATGGTGGTGGTGGTGATAATGATGATGAGGTCCGGCAGTCAGGGATTTGGAAGGGACAGGACTGCAGAGCCACAACCAAAAGTTCTGGCAGAATCACTTGTTAGTGATTCTGTTGTTCAGACCTTGTTAGTATTGAAAACCTCAGTCACCCAATCAGGGAAAGACTCAGCCGTGGTGTTTGCTGAGGGCAAGGAGAACACGAAAAGGGTTGTGGTCCATATTTTAATCCATAAATTACAGGGTATCAAAATGGAATTGGGGGGCTGGGGTTGTGGCTTAGTGGTTGAGCACTTGCTTAGCATGTGTGAGGCACTGGGTTCGATCCCCGGCACCACATAAAAAAAATAAACAAATAAAATAAAAGTATTGTGTCCATCTACAACTAAAAAATATATATTTTTTTTAAATGGAATTGGGATTGAACCCAAGGAGGATGAACAACCCCAGGAATGGGCGTGATGACCAATGGAATATAGAAACAACTGTGTTCCCTTTTTTAGGGAAAGAGTTTGTGCTTAGAGAGTTCTCTGATATTGGGGCCACATGCTGGTTGACGTTGCTGATGTTGGAGAATAAGACTGAGGAGTGACCGAGGGGTGGAGTCGGACAGACCTGGCAAGTTGGTCCCCACGTCATTTTTCCCGACCTCTTTCTGGTGTGATTTCTCGTTCTTCAGAGACTTCAGACACACTCCATTCCCAGACCTGCTCACAGTGAGGGTTCTGGGTGCAAGTTAGCTCCACTTGTGTGAGACCTGACTGAGTCCCGGGTCACGAGGTGGGCATGAGCTCAGGAGGCATCTGTCTGTCTAGGCCCCGTATCAGGCATGGTATCCAGAGCCAACTGTTCTGATGTGGAAGACTCATCCCACTGATGCCAGCCAAGCCAGTGCCTTCCTAGATCCCACCGTCTCAATGGCAGCCTCCCCAGCTTGGCCAAAGTGGTGTTATTTCAGAGCCAGCAGCTGGGACACAGGATTCTCCCGAATTTAGTGGATTTAGCAGTATCCTGGGCTGGCCAGTTCTGCAGGGTTGTTTTGAATGTCATTCTTCTTTTTTTTTTTTAAATATTTTTTAAATTTGTCAATGAACCTTTTATTTATTTATATGTGGTGCTGAGAATTGAACCCAGTGCCTCACACATACTAGGCAAGCGCTTTACCACTGAGCTACAACCCCAGTCTCAAATGTCATTTCTAAAAGCCCAAGTGAGAGCTTATTTCTTTGGCTCTTTCAATTATTTTATTAACACTAAATCCCTTAAAGAATCCCTTAGTGCTAAAAACCGTAATAGTAGTTTCTGCAGTGGAATGCTGACATAGCAATAAATGGTATCCAGATGCAGAAAGAAATCTCCTTATCAATAAGGAAAAAAAAATAGAAAATTAAGCAAAAGACATAAACATTCCAGTGTAAAAAGATATGAACAGCCTATAAACCTGAAAACATTTTCAGTCTCATCACGCTTCAAGGAAGCATGAAGGGTAACCACAAGGGGACACCTTCCCACCTACCAGATCAGCAACTTTTCTATTTTGCAATGTTAGGGATCCAATCCAGCCACACACCCTGCCACCGAGCTGTATCCACAACCCTGAGAATCTTGACCATGTAATTGTAGGTGAGTTGACAGAGCGACTCTTATAGAGAGTTCACGTGGATGTACATCGACGCACTATGGGATGATGTGGTGTTATTGGAGAAATGGGACTTTTTTTATACCAGAAAACCCAACAAGCAACTCCTCGGTAGCCCTGAAGCAGTGCCTCCCAGCATTTCTTACATAATACTACACAGAGGAAATGGTCACATTTATCAGCACATTTGGTAAACGGAGGGGATGACTTGCAGGTAGAGATGGCTGGTCTGGCCACTCTTGGGATCACAGGGTCCCATTTAGCCATCCCCAAGGCTGAAAAGAACCATGGCTGAGAACATCATCTATGGTACTCAGATGCCACTGCCCAGGCAGCTGTTCTCTAGAGAAACTCTGTCCCCTGCATTAGAAGATACACACAGGATGTTCCCAGTGGCCCTGCTCGGGTTGCAGAACGCTGGACACGACCCACCGTCCAGCAACAGCTGTGCACGGTTTGGTGATGGGGATGTACCCTGAGAAATGCATGGTTAGGCAATTTCCTCACCATGTGAACCTCACAGAGCGCAAAGACAGCCACAACGTCACTAGGCAGTGTGATCTTCTGGAACCACCTACAGAGCTGGAATGTTGCCGTGCCACACACAACTGTAGGTAAATAAAGTGTGGCGAGTTCACATAGGGGACTATCCCTCGGTGAACATGAGCAGGTGCAGTACAGCCACCTGGGATGCAGAGAGCGCCTTGCTGGTCGCCAGTGCATGGCCTCAGTTCTAAATCGCTGTTATGCTCATACATAGGTGATGAAAGTACAAAGAGAATGAATAACAAAAGCTCAGGGTATTAGCTATCTCTGAGAAAGAGGACAAGAGGGATGCTCAAAGGTACCCGTAATATTTAATTTCTTAAATTGAGTTGTAAGTTCACAAGAATCCACTGCTCAGTGCTTTACAGCAGTGGGGACACTGTGCCAGTTTCCTTTCCTTAAAAGGTTGGCAACTTCCACGTCTTGTCACTTGAGATTGCTTGTCGGAGGCCAGCGCCGTGGTAAGTCCAACAATTCTGCTGAAGAGGTCGCGTGGAGGAGAGGGCCCCTGAGCTCGGCCTTCCTTCCATTCCTGCTGAGGTTCCAGCATGTGATCGAGGCTACTGTGGACTCTGGAGACAGACCACACGCCTGCTGAATCCCAGAGTGACACCCATGCATGACCCATCCAGCACCACATGGGACAGGAGGCAGCCAGGTCCCCAGCCCTCATGATCATGAGGAAATTCATACCATTCTTATTTTATTCTATTAAGCTTTGGGTTAGTTTACTATGCAGATTGTTAAATATGCAAGATCATATAAATAAAGATACAGAAAATGCATTTGGTAAAATTCAGCATCCACTTATGATTAAAAAAAAAAAGAACCCAGTCTCTTAGGGAAATGATAATTTTTTTAACCTGATAAAGATATCTACCACAGTCTCTCTCTCTCTCTCTCTCTCTCTCTCTCTCTCTCTCTCTCTCACACACACACACACACACACACACACACACACACACACACACACAGCAAACTAAATGAATGGAAAGTTTTAAAATCATGAATAGGAGTGTTATTATTGCTGTGCACAGTGGCACACACCCGTAGGCCCAGCAACTAGGGAGGCAGAGGCAGGAGGACTGCAAGTTCAAGGTCAGACCCAGCAACTAAGCAAGGCCCCAAGCAACTTAGTGAGACCCTGTTTCAAAGTAAAAATAAAAAGGGCTGGGGATGTGGATCAATGGTAAAGCACCCCATGTTCAATTCTTACTAATATACCTCCCAGTGCATGGCCTCAGTTCTAAAATTGTTAGTTCTACAAATTGTTATTATCTTCACCTCAATTCAACATTGCACACGCGCGCGCGCGCACACACACACACACACACACACACACACAGAACATAACAATTGGAAACATATAGGAATATACAAATTATTAGATTCAATGAGGTAGTTTAGCAATGAGATTGAACAGAAAATCAACATACTAAATCAACTATGTTTCTCTGCGCTAGACTTTATAAAGTCTGAAAATGCCATTTATTTATTTGTTCTAATCAGTTATACACAACAGCAGAAAGCTCTTTGTACACAATGGAGCAAAATTTTTCACTTCTCTGGTTGTACCAATCATACATGTACCTAAGGTACTGATGTCCATCTCATTCCATCATATTTCCTAGCCCCATGCCCCCTCCTCTTCCCTCCCTTCCCTTTGGCCTACCAAAGTTCCTCCTCTCATCCCATATCCCACTCCATTATGGATCAGCATCCACTTATCAGAGAAAAAATTTGGTTGACCTTTGGTTTTTTGAGTTTGGCTTACTTTGCTTAGCATGATATTTCAACTCCAACCATTTACCGACAAATGCCATAATTTTATTCTCTTTTAGTCCTGAGTAATAGTCCATTGTGTATATATACCACAGTTCTTTATTGAAGGTCATCTAGGTTGGTTCCACAGTTTGGCTATTGTGAATTGTGCTGCTATAAACATTGATGTGGCTGTGTCCCTGTAGTATGTTGTTTTTAAGTCCTTTGGGTACAAGGAGTGGGATAGCTGGGTCAAATGTTGGTTCCATTCTAAATTTTCTAAGGAATCTCCAGACTGCTTTCCAGATTGGTTGCACCAATTTGCAGCCAATGCCATTTTAAAAATATGCTGTCTTCAACAGCAACAAACCCGCGGCGCACACATCTAGTGGGTCCACCCACACTAGAGGGCTTCCCCTGTGACCACACATGATGCCCCAGTCCTCGTGTGTAAGTGTTCGCAGCGCCATTTAGTGAGAGAATCGCCCTTTTCTGCCTTCTTGCCACCAGTTTTCCTAGCTTCTGGGAAGGGCTTCTGAGAAGCCTAGACAGCCACATTGCCCTCTTGCCCTCAATTTCGGGTCATCTTCTGTCTCCATCTCCCTCTCCTCTGAGGCCCTTCCATGGCACCCTCTGGACTGCCTTGTCCATCACCAGGAGCATCCCCTGAGGACCCTGCTTCGCCGAAGCCCTTGCAGGGCAGGGCTGCTGTCTCCTTTGCTCTTGGAGCGGAGGGGAGCCTGATGTTCTCGATCTCAGCCTCTTTTTCTCTTCTAATATGCCTTCGAGCTTGGAGTGCCAAGCCATCAGATTCCATCCCGAAACGCTCACTCTTAATGGTGGACTCGCTTGGCTCACCTGCCCATCCCCCACTCCATTGCAGATAGGAAAGCAAACCTGGTAAACCCAGCTCCCCTCCCACTCTGTGCAGCGCCGAACGCACACACGATGGTCCCACTGCCCATCAGCTGCCAGGATCCTCCAGTAGAGGCTTCGGGCTGCCCGGACAATGGCTCTCCATTCCCTGGTCCATTCCTTCCTGCGCCCAGAAAGCCATTTCTCATTTTCCCATTCTCTTCCACCCTCCCAGCTCCCCTCCATCTCAGCTAATGACGCTGTTTCCTGCTTCCTTGACAGAATCAATCAGAATTTCCATCAGCACCCGTTCTTCCTGTCCTCTGAGCCACCCAGGCTTCCTGCCCAAAGCCGGTTCTCCACTCCCACTCCACATCCAGCATGTTCTCATCTCAAGCAACTCTCCTCTTTTTCCTTCATTGATTTTTGCTTCCTACCAGATCCTCTTCATCAGCACCTAAACACCCAGTCCCACCTTAAAACATTCATTCTCAGCAGGGCAGGGGCACAGGCCTGTAATCCCAGGGGCAGGGAGGCTGAGGCAGGAGGATTGAGAGTTCAAAGCAGCCTCAGCAACTCAGTGAGCCCCGTCTCTAAATAAAATCTATAAAAGGGCTGGGGATGTGGCTCCGCGGTTAAGTGCCACCGGATTCAATTCCGGGTACCAAAAGCAAAACAAAAAGTTCTCCTGATCTCATTTTCCTTATTCATTGCCACCCCTGTCATTGCTCCTTTTGGCAGGGAAAAAAATTGTTGATAGTCTATGTCCAATTCCTCTTCAATTCCCTCTTAAGTCCACTCCAACCTGGCTTTCATCTGGGTGCAGAAAGGTCGTCCAGGACCTTCAAGTTCTGAATTTTTATTTCTCAGTTTGTAACACAGTTGGCAGGCTGGATTGCTCTTGGGAAACCCTTCACACTTGCTTTGCTTCCTGTCTCACCTCCTTCCTCCTCTCCGTTTCTGGACCTCCCTCTGCTGCCTCATCTTTTTAGGTCTCTGGCCTTGAACTTCTTCTCTTTTCTATCATATTCCCGATTCAGTCTTTAAATGCCCTTTATACACAAAGTCTCCTCCACATTTTATATCCAGCTCATATCTCTCTCCTAACTTCATACTTTTTAATCCAGCTTCATCCTGGATGTCTGCCTTGGGCTGGTGCTCACTCTCTGGCTCTCTCTTTCTCTCCCTCTGCCATTCACACGTGCTAGGTGAGTGCTCTGCCACTGAGCCCCAGCCCCAGCCTCAGAAATCATTCTTGACTCCTCTTTTTCTGTTCCTCCAAATCCCACCCTTTACTAAATCCTATTGACTCTGCCTTCAGAAAAGGCACCGACTGGGTCATTCCCTGTGTGACTCAACTTCTCAGCTACCGTCCTGGTCTAAGTCACCGGCACCTCTCCCCCGGATTCCCGTGGGAGCATCTGTGGCAGTCACTGCTGCCGTTGGCGGCTGGCGCTCAGCTCCCCTCCTTCCAAGCCTTCATTGTGGGATTCTTCCCACCTTTGAAGTCAGCTGTGACTGTGAGTCACTTTAGCCAAAAGAAAAAGAGCTAACGTGATGCATGATGGACCTGTGACATGGCTCAAAAACACATCCATGATGCTCCAAGCCGCGGAGAAAAGTGTCATCGCAGCCCCTCCGAGCAGAAATGTCCTTTGAAGTGGAGTTCTGCCTTAGCCCAGCTGAACCCTGTGGCTGGGCTTAGAGATCAGCTCTACAGGGAACCAGCACTGGGGCTAGAGGAGGGCTTATCTTGTCTTATTCCGAGACACGTTATTCCATCCAGGAGTTCTGAGAGTGAACATGCCATCCCCTGGGTCAGAGTAAAAGTCCAACTAAGGATGCGGCTCCCCGGAAATCCTTTTACAAGGGCAAATGGCCCTCTGATGGATTACTGCCTGGGCTGGAGGGAATGAAGATAGCTTTTTGCTCTTCCTTCCATGGCGGGAGGACACAGCAAGCCAGGCACATCTTGGAAGGACAGACTGGGCCCTCACCGGGCACAAAAACCTTCTTTGGTCTTGGACTTCCCAGCTTCCAAAACTGCACAAAAATGGATTTCTATTATTTATAAATTCCTCATCTCAAGTATTTTGTTACAGTAACACAACTGGACTAAGATACCACCTAAGTTTGTAAGAGAGTTATAGAGTCAAAAGCCTGGATTAAGAGACTCACAGCAAAACATGGGACCTCCCCCAAGCCCCATAGTCAATGGACTAAGAAAGTAACTCATCCTTCAAAGGAAAATATGTTCCCCCACGTCCACTTCTGATGGGGTCAAGGAGGATAGTGCAAAAGAGAGAATTTCCTAGAGGTCAAAGCCAGGAGTCACAGGAACTATGAGCAAGGAAGCCACTCCCAGAATCTAGTTTCAAGGCTCAATGAGAGACAGGCTTCACCCAGAGTAGGAGGCTGGGGAATGGATGGCTTCAGGCCTGTGTCAACCACGTGCCTTCTGCTCTTTCCAGCTGAGCGGACGTGTTCCTTTACTGGAATGATCCCCTCCCACTTACCACTGCCCAGTGGACATAGGAGGGCTAATAACTTGTTTTCTGGCTTATGGTAATCCAATCACTGTGTCGGAACCCCTGGATATGGTCTGGATTCCTGGGGAGAAGGTACACGTGTCCTGTGCACAGGGAGGAGAAGGATACCTGTTGGTGATCAGCGTTGCTCACCAGCGGTCTGCTTCTCCCCATCTGGACAAGTGTGGGGTTGCACTTCTCTGCCCCTAGGCCTGGTCACGTGACTTCCTGTGGCCCAGGGGACCCACATGAGTGACATGCAGCACTTCTGGGCAGATGCCCTTAAGATGCCCAGTCCTTTCCCCCAGTTGTGAAGTTATGGGCCAAGTTCGTGTGTGGGAAAGTTAATCCTGACGCAGCAGAGGCGGGACATTGAATCGGTCTGAGGTTCTGCTCTCGGGTGGATTCACTTCGTCATCACGAGAGCGGGTTTGTTAGAAAAGTGAGCTCAGCTCCTGTGCTCTCTCCCTCTGCCTTCTGTTATAAAATACTGTGGGACAAAATCTCCACCAGATGTGGACCTCTTGACCTTGGACACCCCAGCCTGACGAATTATAAGAAATAAGTAGTTGTTTGTAAACTCCTTGGTGTCACATGCTCTGTTATAGCAGCACCAAATGAACTAAGACACACTGCCACCAAGGATCTGTCCTGCGGTGGAGACTCTTCGGCCTGGCTGGGAGGTGTGGAATGGAGCTCTTTATCCATACAAATAGCTCCAGCAGGAGAAGCACCTTTATTGTTTTAAACGATAAAGAATAAAGAATCGTTACCAAGTGTAACATGACCCAGCATTACAGTCTCCTAACTTGGCAACAAGATCCTCTCCACCATGATCCACTTAAAACCCAACCTCAGAATTCCCAGTCCCACGAACCTGATCTACTTTTTATTTTTTCATAAATTGAGCATTTTCTAATTTTCTTATACATTATGTCCATCATTTGGTCTATCTGCCCTCTAGAAAGTAAACCTCTCAAGAATGGAGACCTGCATCTAGTCTGTATACTAGCAGGATCTGTATACATATAAATGTTATAATGTTGTGGTGTGTGTGCGTGTGTGTGTGTGTGTGTGTGTGTGTGTGTTTATTTATTTATTTTGGTACCAGAGATTGAACCCAGGTGTGCTTAACCACTGAGCAACATCCCCAGACCCTTTCCTATGTTTCATTTAGAGACAGGGTTTTGCGATCCTCCTTCACCAGCCTCCCACGCCACTGGGAGGCATGGGAGGCACTGTGGCATGTACCGCCACACCAGGCTCAGCATAGACATTTGTTGAATGGGTGAGCAGTGTTTTCCCATTGTATGCAGCAGGCCTGGCTTTGTTTCCTGTTTCCTGTGGCAGTCCATGGGCATCCTTCTGTATGCTTGAAATCCAGTACCGCCAGGATGCCCCGTCACGTCACGTGATCGCCGCCCTCCTCTGGGACATGCCATGTTTTTCAATCTCTGAGTTATTTTTATATAAGTAAAGATCATTCTTTATTTTAGAAAAGTGTGAAATTATTTATTCTCATGTTTTCCTATTGCATTATTTTCTGACTTCTTCATGGGGAATCCCAGTTATGTTGGAATTTATTTATTATTTTCTCTATATTCATTTTACATCATTTCTTCCTTTTTTCAGGAATGGACAGCTTATTCACCTTCTAGCCAATGAGGAAGGATTTTGGGGGAGAGAATTGGTCAGGGTCCCAACAGAAAGCAAATGACCTTCAAACTGGAAGAACAGGGTTATCAACAAATGCGTGGGTTTAGAGAGACAAAGGCCTGACCAGCAATGGAGGGGGCCCTCGCCACATCTAGGCCTCAACCCACAGAGGGCACTACCTGGAGAGATGCCTGATAGGGGACCGGCCCCAACCCATGGCAAACCAGCAGAGGTAGAGCCAGGTGGCTGGATACCTCCATCTCACTTTCCACCTGCCACATTGGCCATATTACCTGCCAACAAAATGGTGGGGCAGCCCACTGCCGCCATTGCACAGATGGCCTGCTTCCAGGGTGGAGCAAGGTGGAGGAGGGAAAAGGAAAATATCCAGTAATGGTGATTCTTGGTGGGGGAAGTTCCCTCTGTTTTAAGAAAGAGACCCAGGAATAGAAAGACCTGCTCTCTCTTCTTCCTTCGGATGTTGCCATACAAGGTCACAAGGCTTGCTCCCTTCCAAAGGGTGGACACACGCCAAACCCAGCTGAACAGACAGATGTAACAAAACCCTAAATCAACTGGCCTTCTTATGATTTCCCCATGTGAGAGATACTACATTTGAGTATTTTTAAGTCTCTTCAAGATGGTTTTCTGTTACTTGCAGCTAAACTCAGGTGCATGATGCGATGAGCTGAATGGAGAGGCAGTCTAGCTGCCACCCAGATGTCTAGGGATTCAATTTTCTCTGTGTGTGGGTAGCAGTTGTGAAGACTGATCATAAAAATCCAGAAACTGTTTAAAATCTGTTGGGAAATACTAATGCTAGGGAAGATGGAATAATGATCCTGTTGTCAACCAAAGTCTGAGCAGCCGGAATTCACTGTCACAGTAATCAGCTGTCATAGGGAAACTCATGAAGCCTGTGTTAGGTTAATTGTACTCGTGGACCCAATTATTGCCTTCCTGAACCTGCGCCATTCGCCTTGTGGCTCTGGAGTCTTATCCCACTCTGAATCTGAGCTGACCCTGTGGCATGTGTGATCAACAGAACTTGGAGGCAGTGACACTGTGTCAATCTTATACCTTAACTCCATGTGGACAAGCTGTGACTCAAGCTCTACTGGAGGAAGATAGACTCCATGGAGGAGAACCCAACAGTCCCATTCCAGACTATGCTGAAATAGCCTGCTGACCCCCAACAGGTGAGAGACTGCAACCAAGATCAGCAGAGTTGCCTACCCAAGTCCCAGCTGACCATAGTACATTAAGTAAACATGTCTGGGACCAGAAGAACTGCCCAGCAGATACACAGACTTGCATGCAATAATAAATTGTTAGTATTTTAATCTCCTGTGTTTGAGGATTGTTTGTTACAAAGCCATAGCTAACTGATACTGGACCTTAAGGACTAACAGACTTGCATGGGTACAATGCCACAAAGATTAACTCAACTGACTGTAGGAAAAATATGGAAACACTTATCTTCAACCAGTAGCCTACCTACACCATGCAAAATAGCATTGGCTTGTAAGAATGTACTAGGGATAGCTCCAAGAGAAAATGCTCATGAAATGGTTCTCAGACCTGCTTGGTAGGAAGTAGAATTAGCTAGCCATGGAAGGCCACAGCTCTGAGGTCACATCCCTGTGTCCCTCCCCTTCCAGTGTGATGTTAAAACCTTGAGCACGGAGTACATCTCTGGCAGCCCCTGAGGGACAGATGGAGGATGGATGGGAATTACACATGGACTCATAACCAGACCGTGAACTGGTGTCTAGGCAGGGAAATTACCAACCGATCCCACACTGTAGCAGCCTTGGGGACATCCTGGAGCCATGGTCATTGCAGAGGACACTAACATTGGCAGGCAGAGGTGGTCCGGATGGTACCTTTAAACACAGCTCTTGCAAGGGAGACTCTGTAGTTAGCAGGAAACAATCTAGTATCATCTAGTAGCTGAAGGAAATGGTAGGAAAGTGTTAAGAAAGGCCACCTGGGGACACGTCCAGGGAGTCTAGATGAAGGTCACCTCTGGATGGATTTCTCCAGCCCTTGAAGCATTGCCAGAATGACAACAAATCCTACCAAGAAGGGAACACAGAAGAGCCATCCACGATGAGAAAAGGTGACAACTGAGTTGGCATTCTCTTTGGTGGGGCAAGATGGCCACTGACGGACTTTGGAAGTCCAGGATCTGGTAAGTGTATTTAGTGTCACATGGGGGGGACCAACATGCCCCATAGCTGATGGTTCACTGAAAATTTCCCCAAACTCTAAGCCACACTGGCAGCTGTGTCTTTACCTGGAGCTTTATAAATGGTGACCACAAGCCCCTTGGATTTCCTTTGATGATTTTGCAACAGAACCCCTGGTGTCCCCCAGCACATTAGTTTAGAATAGCAGAAAAGAAAGCAGCCATGACAGAGGCATATGTTTTGAATTGCCACTTAAAAACAGCAACTCGGTAACAAAATCAAAACCAAATGTGGGGGCTGGGGGTGTGGCTCAGCGGTAGAGTGCTCATCTAGCATGCACAAGGCCCTGGGTTCCATCCTCAGTACCACATAAAAATAAATAAATAAAATAAAGGTATTGTGTCCAACTACAACTAAAAAATAAATATTAAAAGAAAACATATGGCCAAAGTTTACAGCAAAACTGGGCAATAATGTACACTGGGTGCCCAACATACAAGCCAGTAAGAACAAACCACCAACAGCCCCCAGAGGCTTGCATGGAGTCAGCACCTCTGCAGGAAAACAAGGAAGCAGTAGACCCAAGAACTCACTGGGAAGTAGGGCAGGTAATTCAGGACGGCAAGTGGGAGGAGGCAGCATTTTTTCTCACTCTCACAGTAGATGAATGTTAGGGGTCCATCATAAGCAGGAAGGTTCCATTTAAGACAGCAACACTAAATGTGGCACATGGCATAAGCAAAATTATACATATAGTCATTGAACCAGGGAAGACACTGGAGCGTCAGCTCCCGTGAACACTCAGCGCCCTCGGGGAGAGCAGGGACTTCCTTCCCCTCTCCTGGAGTGGCTTGCCAATGGAAGAGTGGCCCTCCAAGAGCTTCTTGCTCTCTCCTACTACTGAAGCGAAAACACCTTCATTCAGCTGCCTCATCCTAAAAATCCCTAGATCAGAGGTCTCCAGACCTGGACTTCATGTGTGGCTACCTGAAATCTCCAGCATTGCATTGCACTTCTCTGATTCTCCTTATTTGTTTGTTTTTGTACCAGGGATTGAACCCAGGGGCACTTAATCACTAAGCCACATTTTAATTTGTTTATTTTGAGACAGGATCTCACTAAATCGCTTAGGGCGTCACTAAGTTGCTGATGCTGGGCTTTTTTTTTTATCTTTTATTTGTAGATGAACACAACATCTCTATTCTGCTTATTTAGTTTTCTATGTGGTGCTGAGGATAGAACCCAGTGCCTCTTGCATGCTAGGCAAGCGCTCTACCACTGAGCCACAACCCCAGCCCGCTGAGGCTGGTTTTGAACTCGCAATCCTCCTGCCTCAGCCTCACAAGCCATTGGGATAAGAGGCATAAGCCACCTCACCCTTTGAAACGGGAATAATTTTAATGCGGCACTGTCCTATTTATCTTGAGAGACTGGGAGGGTGATCATTAGCGACCATGGGTGTGGAAGTGAGGGCGTCATGAGCGCTTTCCCGCTGTGATGATGAATTCAGATGGCCATTCTGTCCCTGCTGCTGTGGGATCCTAGGCAAGTCCCAGTTGGCCTCAGTTCTCCTCACCTGGAAAATGGTGTTCTGTATTATGGCGTTGCTCTAAGAGTGAAATGAATGACATGGGAAATGAGCTTAGTGGCCTCGGTGCCTGACGCTTCGCGAGCGCTCACTAAACGTTAACTGAGAATCGTTTAATGGTTTTCTTAATTAAAGCTCTAATACTATGAAGATTGTTGAATTCTCCTACGTTCTTCCCCCTCTAAGACGCCAGAGGGCGACATAGACAGCGGGACCCCCAGTCACTACACACCTGACGCAGCGCCTTCGTCGGCCACGCGGTGGCGCTAAGCCCCTGAATGTCTGTTTTCCCGCAGGTTTCGGGGAGCAGAGAGTTGACCCGGGAGAAGATGCGGGTAGAGGGGAGTCCTGGAAGACCAGGAGCCCTGATGGAAGGACCTGGGATCCCTGGGCTGAGTAGTTCAGGACACAGTAGGATCAGTGGACAATGAATGGTTCCTGCGGCCTTTATGAAAATGAGGGCTCCCCTTCCTCCCAGTCGGGTCTGCATCTTTCCCCGGGCCGGGGGGGGGGGGGGGGGGGGAGCGCGCTCCTCTGCTTGCTGCAGCTCATTCATCCGCGGCGCGGCACGCCGTTGCCATGGAGATGTGATGCAGACCGGGGGCGGGGGGAGGGAGGCCCCGGGTGACGTCCGCGCTCCTCGCAGCTCGTCTCCCGCGGCCTCCCAGTTCTTGCCTATTTTGGAAGAGAGCCGCAGCCCTTCTGCTGATGCGTGCGCGCTGGCGCCTTTTTAAGGCAACTGGCGGAGTGGTGGCTCCGCCAGAGCCCGGGAGCTGCCCCCGCCCCCGGCCGCGAGCTCGGGCAGGCGGGCCGGGAAGACCCCGGCGCCATCTCCCCCCACCCCCATCCTAGCGCCCTCCACCACTATGGGGACATTCAACCAAGGAGTGAGGAGGTCCTGCCCTTGCCCCTCGCCCTACCCCACCTCCCAAACAGGGGAGACTCCTGTAGGAACCTTGGAAGGACACAAGATGCCAGGCCTAGCGCGCTTGGGGATCCTCTGGACAAGGCCACAGTGACATCGGCAGGTGAGGATTTTGCTGCCCTCTGGGCGTCCCTTCAGCTTCCAGCCTTAGTCTTTTTCTCTTTGGACTCAGTCTAGAGACAGATTAGGATCTCAGGAAGGCTCAGTCCTCTTGTTAAACTGAAAGGGAAACTGAGGCTTAGAGGTTAGTGATTGACCAGGGTCAGGGGCCAGAGCCGAGGAGCCAAACAGCTCTGCCCAGCCCTGGCTGCCTCTTCCTCCCCGGCACAGCACAGATCCTAAGTGGGCGCCCTGGATCAATGATCACTCTGGACAAGCTTTTGGATCCCTCGGACTCCATGATCAACCATCCAAGTTGCTGCTTACAAATGTCTGCTTCCATTGAAGGTTTCCTGTAGTCATCAGCTTTCTGGAACTTTCTGAAATCAAACCTTTTTCAGAGTGCCGGCAAGTGCTGGTTGGCTTCGGAATGGAGATGTGGCCTGCTGAGCACTGGCAGGGCTCCCCAGAGCTATGTGGACCCAGGCCCTGGGACCCCCTGCCCGTTCCTGATGGCATCTGTACTCTCCCTCCAGCACCTGAGGAGGTGTTTGACAGGGACCCACCGAAGACAGCATGAAATGCTTGACAATTCCCAAGGAGCCGTGGAGCCGTGGAGGCTCCAGAAACTTCCAGGCCCCACTCTGCCACTCTGGTCCAGTATTGGGACCCAGAAGTGGATCAGATCCAGCCCAGCACTTGTGGGCTCCAAGTTTAGCAAAGGAGAGAGTTTCATGCTCTGGAACAGTTTGCCTTGGAGTCTTGAATGGCACTTCCCGGGAGGGCACAGACTTCAATGCACAGAAGGGGAAACTGAGGCAGCCCTCAGAAAGACACAATTTGCCAAGGTCACACGGCAAATCATTGTGTTTTTTTCCTGAGGCTAGGACCCACAACTTTGCATTCTGGCCCCAGGCTCTTTCTCTGAACTTTAACCCCAGAGGCCAGCCTTTGAGACATGTACAAGGTCACCGTATTATGAGCCAAAGACCTGGTTCAGAATCCACCTCCCCCAAGTATGACTGTGTCACTTGGGTCACTTCACTGTCTGCACTAGGCCTCTGTCCCCCAAGACAGATGGCCTCTAAATAGCCCTGGCTCTAATTGTGGCTGGCTATAGGTCACTGCCGAGGGGGCTTTCTCCCACCACTGACGCTAAGAAATGCTGGAGATGGTGGTTGCTTCAGCCACAGGCTGTGCGGGCCACTCTGAGGATGACCTGGGGGTCAGCTTTGCACACTTCGGACCCCATCGGACCCCTCCAATGGTGAGTCCCCCGATGAACTTGGCACCAAACTGTGTGAATGGCCCTAGATAGGTTGGGTTTAAAGAATGGAAAAGCAGGTCAGTATTGTACTTGCTGCCTCCCGGTCTACGCGGGCCCGATCTCCAGGGACCTGAGGTGAGCCTGCTCATCCAGTGCTCAGAACTTGGTCCTCTGGGAGACTACAGACCCCAGGGGACATGGGCTCATGCCCATCGGAAACTGAGTCTCAGGGTTGGAGCATTCCCTTTCCAGATCCTGAAGGTGCTGGGCTAGGTGGGACCTGGCTCAGAGATTCCCAGCGTGACAGAGTGGGACCCCCGTCCATTTTGCAAATAGGGAAATGGAGGTCCAGAGAACAGGGGGGCTTGCATGATCCCCAGAGGACTGGTGGCAAAACGAGGACCAGAATCCATGTCTCCTGATCCTCCTGTCCAGAACCGCTCCTCTGCATCGGACACAATCTGCTGACATCCACGCTGAGCTCACCTCCTCTTTTTCCCAGAGCTTTGAATCCTTGGCAGAGGGCGCCTCTGCACACCCCTGTCAGGTCTGGGCGATCGGGAGCTTTCCCTTCAACCAGATGGTTCTTTCCTCCGAAGCTTCCTGGTGTCCCCTCCCCGCCTACCCGGTGCTCATTCCTTCCTGGTTCCAGAAACTGCTCCGTCAACAGGCCACTGCTGCTCTTCCCTTTTTGCTGTAGTTCGGCCAGCTCTGCAGTTCTGGCACTCTTGGGGTGCAGATCCTCATCCTCCCTTGATTGAGGTCTCTCCTTGATTGCTCCGTGGGCTCCCCTCCTGCCTGTGGCCCAGGCCTACTCTTCACCTCTGATCCTCTGACCCTTATTCCCCATCCGTCTTTCCTGGGGTCCCCTGGACCATGCCCTGCAGACACCCTCCATGCTGGCCCAGGGCCAGTGGAAATAAGCAGCCCACACCTCAGAGGGGTGCTGTGAGGTTTATGGAGTTGGTACCTGCACCAGGTAAATAAGGCGCAGGAACATGCTGCGACGGTGAGTGCTCACATCTCCAGGTGCGCTCAGGTGAGATCATGGAAAGTCTCGAAGCTGGAGCCTGTGGCAGCCCAGGCAGCTGTGAATAGAAGGGGAGAGAGGAGAAGCAGCAGGAGGGGCTTTTGGTATGGGGCAGCAGTAGCTGGGATCCTGTGGGTTTCACCTGGGGGAGAGCATGTTCAGGTTGGCTTCTAGAGAACTAGCCAGGGGGCTCAGTTGCTGAATCCTGAAGGGTGTGTTGGGCTGAGCTGATTCTCCATCCCTGGACTTGGGGAGCACTATGGGGGGCACTGATGCCCAGGCCCAAGCCCTCAGGGTCACTTACCCTGTGTCCTTTGGCTTTCCCAGGACCCCACTGTCATCTCTGTCCTTTCTGCTGCAGCCCCCAGCGGGACCTACTCCATGTAGTTATCTCAGACCAAGCCCGGGACAGTGTGGCGAGGGCCGGCAGGTGCCAGCCCCTGCACCACTCTTGCTGAACCAGTCCAGGTTGGCTCTGCAGAATCTTGCTCAGAATCACATTTTTCAAGTTAACATCATAACAATACACGTTCCATCATCCAACACATGTTTTGCTCCTTTTCTATACATCAGGCTGTTCTCTAAGTGAGCTCACTGACTTCCTGCATCAAGCCCTCGACGCCAGTGCCATTGTTCTCCTCACATCCCTGCTGAACAGGAGGTAAACTGAGACACAAGAGGTTTCGTCACTTAGTTAAGTGTCTCAGACACTCAGCCCAGAGCCTGGTGCAGCCTCTGCCCCTTCTGCCTTGGGTCCTTCAGCCAGCCTCTCCTCTCCACGTAGACCATATCAACCCCTACTGCCTTCTGATGGCCCTTCAGACAGCCAAAGATGCCAACTCACCCTCTTAAGGTCCTCTCTTCTCTGAGATAAATATCTGCAGTCTTCCATCTTTTAGACTTTTTTTAAAAAAATAAATATTTATGTGCTTCTTGCTTCATGCCGGGGAGTTGATGGTGAGCAGAGCAGACCATTCCCTCCAGGTGGCTACAGAAGATCAGCTCACCTCTGGAAAACAGTGCAAAGTTACTATGGCAACAAGAGCTGGGAGAGGTGCAGGGTGCCTAGGAACCTGTGACTGAGGATTTGGCTTAGGAAAATCAGGGAAGGCTTTCTGGAGGAGGTGATGTTTGAGGTGAGACATCAGGAAAATGAGATGAACCAGGCCCAGGGGATGGCAAATGCCACCCCCACAGAGGGCAGAGAATATGCAAAGACAGCTCCTGGAGGGCAGCAGGGCAGCAGGGCCCAGGCTGGAAGAAACTGCCTGGAAGAAACTGGAGACGCAGATATGGCAGGCTGCAGACTTGGGGGAGGTCTGGGTCCCTCCTCAAAGGTCCTGGCCGTGCCTCTGCTCAAGGCTGGGCATCTCAGTACCGTCCCAGCACAGCTGGAGCCACACCTGGTCCACACAGGGGCTGCCCTCTGTGAACACACCCTTGACCTCCTTCGTGGCTGCCTGTCACTGTAGAGAGCCTTTTTCATGAGGCTGCACTCCCGGTCCCTCCCACCAAGCCCCCTGCCCAGCACAGCCCGGTCAGCCAGACACTCGCCCCCCAGCAGCTTGGCTCAAACATCTCCCACATGCCCCCCAACACCTTGCACACCTGCTTCACAGCAGTCTCCCCTCGACGGTGAGATGGGGTCCGCTCTCCCTCACCAGCTTGGAGGCTCCATAAGCTCAAGGCCAGGCCCGTTTCACCTTGTCACATCACCACAGAGGCTGCCCCCACTCAGCCCTCAGGGAGCACCTGTGACCTCCTCACCGGGCCCCTCTCCATGTCCGGCCAGTGCCAGGTGCTGGGGATATGGAAAGCAGCCGTAGATGCTGGTGGGGATGCAGTCAGGTGAACAGGGGACGACACTGCAGCGTGTGGGAGGCATGGGGTCCCTGCTGTGAACTGGTTTGGGTTTTGTTCTTGGTTTTGAGGGCCCATCTTCCTTCTCTTCTGGGCACAGGTGCCGCTCCTCCCTCTACTCCCGAGTCCTCCCCTCTCAGCCTTGCCCGAAGGTCAGCATCTTTTCCCACTGGGCTCCGCTCACCCCCTGCCACCCTTTGTATGGCTCCAGGTCCCTCATGGTCCCCGCTCAGCCTGCTCCCGGTCCCTGACCATTTCAATGCGTGTTTGCCGCACCCTCCCTCTTCACACGAGATTTGTTGATTTCATAACCATAAATAGATAAAATGTTCTGAATGCTTCCTTCCATGTGCTAGTAGGATTGAGGGAGTGATAGCATCATGAAAAGGCCTTAGGAGACAGAGAACAGCCTGCCAGGAGGCGCCGGAGACAGCCACCAGAGAACCAGCTCCACAGGAGGTTTATGTTTTCCCTTCACAGACATGGGGCCTGGGGAGCGGGCTAGAAGACCTGTCAGAAGACCTTTGCAAGGATTCAAATCCACCAATTCAAAAGAAAAATCTAACAAGACTGATCCAGTTAAAGATAAAACAGAAAAAAGAGAAGTGGGGAAACCTGGCTTCTAATTCTGGATCTATCTCCTTCTAGCTGTGTGACTCTGGACAAGTTATTTGACCTCTCTGAGCAGGTGTGCGGAGATTCTTCCCCTGGGTTAGTTTAGAGGCTTCAGAAGGCCTGGGATCCCACACTGCTGTCATTTTCCTTTCTGACAATAACTTGATCACCAATGTGGGATAAATCCCTCTTCCCGAAATGCAGTCCTGAGGGCTGGAGTTGGGACAGGGTGGAATGCAGTACCCTGCCTCTTCAATACCAGCTCCAGTTCATGTTGCCATGGGAACAGATGGGGAGCACCACTCCAGCCTGGGGAAGCCTCATCTGCACACCCACAAAGGGGGCTAGGCGTTGATGGGAGCCTATCCCATAGGGCTTCCCAACCTCTCCTCCCGCAACATGTACATAAGGAGCATTACTTCTCCAGGAACTTGGAAGAGTAAAGGGAGAGGAAATGATGGTTTGGTAAGCTCCAGGTTCAGAGAGTTTTCTGGGTGAGAAAGAGGGAAAAAGTGGAGATCTTCTTGGGTGAGCTCACCTTCTACTCTAAGGATGGCCAACTTTTTCTGTAATGAGTCAGATAGTAAATATTTGGGGTTTTGGGGGCGTATGGTCTGTGTTGCAGCTACTCAGCCCCGCCATTGTGGTGTGAAAACAGCCACAGACAATAGGCAAATGAATGGATGTGACTGTGTTCCAATAAACCTTTATTGACATAAAGACCAAATGGGTCAATCTGGCATTTGGGCCATAGTGTCTAGGCTCCTGGTGTTCCACAGGGTGCAAGAGAATAAGCCTGGGTTGGGAAGTAGGAGCTGGGCTTAAGGTGCAGCATTGCCAGTGCCTGCTGTGTGACTTTGATTAAGTCATCGTCCACCTCTGATCCCTACTTTTATCATCTCTCAAATTAGCATAGTAATATGAGTCAGATTGGTCATGAGAGGTTGTCTAACAGATCAGTGACACTCTAAGAGTTTTCTTCCCTCTCCTCCATCACTTTGAGTAGAGTTGCACCCGTTGCCCACTCCACCCCCACCTGGCCATGCCCCTGCCTGCGAGGGTGGGGGCAGCCTGCCAGAGCGGGAGGTGTCTCTCACCAGAGTCAGATTCCTAGTCTTCCTTCCCAACCCCCAGCCCCGAGTGGCCCCATTTCTGCAGCAAGTCTAGCACAGGAAGAAACGAGGAATCCCTTCTCTCCATCTCCCAGCCATTTGGCAGGAGGCAACGGTTCACTTGAAGGAGCGATGTGGCTGCAGTGGCTGGTAGCCAGGGCTTGGAGAAGGCCTCTGAGATTCAGGCTGGGGCTGGAGTCAGGAGAGATGAGCTTCTGTGCTCCCCTAGAACATTCCTCTATGGCCCCAGTTTCCCTGGGGCTCAAATTAAACAGCCACAGCTGGAATCTAGGGAAGGGCACCGCCAGTGGTCTGGCGGATCTTGAGCTTGTCCACCTGTCTGTCCTGGTGCTGGCCTCCTTGCTAAACTTTTCATCCTCCCTGAAGCCCATCAAGTGATTCATTCATGTCCCTTCTCTCACTTTCTGTTCCTCTTCTCCCCCTCCTTGTCTTCCCTTCATCCTTTCTTTTCTTTCTCATGGACATATTTATCCAGAGAAAGACAAGATATATGCAGACAGCCCTCTGTCAAGATCTTTGCCCCAAATCTTCAGAAAACTGCCCAGGAGTCCCCATGCTCCGCCGAAGAACCAGATTTCCCCCCCCACCTTCCAACTCCTTCCCAGGAGTCATTCTCCTGGAAATCTCTGGAAATGGTACACCTCTTCTGTAATGGAGGTTGAGGTGTGATGTCCCCCTAGGTTCCCAATAAAGCTATGCAAGACAGAAGCAAGGAATCCTGTGGCCTGTTCTTGCTATAAAAAGGCCTTTTTCGGAAAAAATAATAAAGAAAGGAATCAGCCAATCCCTCCTCGATGCCATCACCTCTTCTTGGTGATTTTTCGGGGAAGGAGTGGGCGGGTTGCCATGGCAACAGATGCGAGCTCTGCTCAGTAAGGAAGGGACCTTGATATTTTTTTCTCTCATTCTCTCAGTTGTGTGTCTGTGTGTGTGTGTCTCTGTGTGTGTATGTGCGTGCTACACATGACTGTGCCCACACCAGGAATTTTTTTTAAGAACTAAAGAAAGCCCTTCTCTTCTCTCAGCTCCCCAAATATGGAGTGATGGAAAACCACTTACTCCTGCAGGCCAGGAAGGATCAGGATGGTTCCAGAGAAAGGGGAGTGTTCCCATGGGGCTGCCTTCCTCCATGTTTTTACTAGAAACTGCCTGTGACAAAGAGACCTTTGCACATGGTTGGGGGCTAAGGACTGGAAAGAAGGGAAGATGCTGGGTGGGGAGAAGAGAGCAAAGGATAAATGGTGCAAGAGACCAACAAGGGACATCAGAGAGAGCAACCAAGGTATACTGAGCCTAGGGATGCATGCAAGTCCACACACACCCTCAGATGCTAAGAGAGGGGACAGAGCAGACTCAGAGAGGGACACAAACACACACGGAGACACACAGGAAACTGTAAAAATAAATATACACAGGCACAAACATATAACTACAAGCAATATAGGAAGGTGGAGAGTTTTTGAAAAGATGCACATCGATGCAAGCCTAGGAAAATACACAAACGCACAGAGATAGACACACAGCTACAAAGACACATGCATACACATAGATACAGACCTACAGACATGTTTGGACAGACATGTTCAGATGCAGACACACAGGGATGTACAATCTCAATCTAGTGAGCAAACATTCATTCATATTCTCTCTCTCTCTCTCTCTCTCTCTCTCTCTCTCTCTCACTCACTCACTCACTCACACACACACACACACACACACACACACTCCCTCTCTTAAATTGCCCAAGCATCCTCCAGTAATAGTGCATAACTGGGGTTGCTGGTGCTCATCCAATAGGTTTGGCTAGGAGGCTCTCGCTCCCCCTCCCCCATTCTTTCTACATATTCACCCGAAGCCCCTCTCCCAATTCACTCCCTTGCCCACTTTCCAATAGCCCATGGGCTGTGATGCCCCCTCACAGGCTCCCAATTCTTAGTCTGTTCTGCTGCTGCTGCTGCTGCCTGCCGCTTGGGGGGAGAGTGGGTGACTCAGCCAGGCCAGGATGACTCACACTGACAGTATTTTTAGCAGCGGCCAGGAGCTCTCTAGCGTGCCAGCCGCCCCCCTCCTCCTGCTTGCTATTTCTGAACCGTCACTGGTGATATAAATAGCTCCTCTCCCACGGCCTGAAGCTGCTGCCAAGCTATTTTTGGTTCTGCACAGTTAAAAATAGTTTCACGGAGGTGGGAGGCAAGAGGAGTGGGAGCTGGCCTAGGGAGCGGAGACATCCAGAGCTTCTCAACTTGAATCACAGTGGGCGAACTAGGAGGAGCCCTCCTCCGCCCCCTCCCGTGTCCCTTTCTAGACCCTTCTTGCTTTCTAAAGCGCTTTCTCTCCAGCCCATTCTCCTGGAAAAATCCAAGGACTCTTCCCTCAAGCCCAATTCTCCTCCCTTGTTTACTCAACTCCCAGAGCCCAGGAATCTTGGCCCTTAGAGACCCCCACCCATTTACTCTCATAGAAGAAGGGGTCAGCTAAAGGGGGCTTCACCCTGAGGCCTGTGTGGACGCGAGCCCTGCTTCGCTGTTCCAGGTGGCCATAATCTGACTCTGTGGCAATGATTTCAGCACCGTGGACAGCGGTCAGGGCACCGTTCTTTCCTTGTGAATCTGCTCCTCCAACTGCTGCAGACTAGCGGGACCCAGTCAACAGACAGACCCCTCTTGTTACGGAGGAGCGCCACGAATGTCTCCCAGCCAGGACCTAAAACAACAGTAGGTGAAGAAAACAGGAGGCCTGCCCTGGGTTTTCATATGGAAAGGGAGTCCAAAGATAAGGGGAACAGAAGCTGGAGTGAGGGGTGAGTGGGGACATTGGTAGTTAGAGATGAAAAATGCAACCGAGACATACATCCTGAAGGGACCACCTCTCCATCATTCAGGCCCACAGAGTTGGAGACAGACTCCTGCACACCATTCCCCCACCTCAATTGTGCCACTGACCCTAGGACGGTTTGTGTGATGGCCCAATCTCTGCCAAAATAGCACAAGACCATCAGGACAGGGTCTCCACAGCCACAGACCCCTCTTCTAGGACATCCTTATCCTCAGTTGCCTCTTCTTCCTCCCATGCTGCCTGTCTTGCTACCACCCATTTCGATGAGGACTGGGAGTTTCTTGACCCCAAACATTTCTTCTTGGTGTCAAAGTTCATATCCACCCTTCCTGTGTGACTCTCTACAATCAGGCCAACCCCTCTCCCTCAATTTTCATGTGGTTTCATTTCCAGTATTCCATATACCCCCCCTTCTCCCCCAAATAACTTTTCAGATAAAAATGTCTTCTAGACCACTCCCTGTTCCCTTTATGGGATCCTGGGGTAAGAGGCAACCTATTTCCCCAGTGGACAGCAGTCATGTGGGGTGAATAGAGAAAGAAGATAGTAGGGATATAAAGCAAAGAAAGGCCACACGATGTGGACACGACCTGAGAACGAAAAAAAGACAGACGTGATGGAACAGAAGGGGAACCTTAGGGGGCTAGGGGGCGCATAAACCTAGAACAGGCTACCTAGCATGCAATAAGATTTTAAAAACTGAGGGTTGGGGGGTGGAGAGTTGAAGATGGAGAGACAGCAAGGAAGCTTAGAGCTGAAGCTGGGGAGAGGGTTGCAGGGAGGCGTGGAGGAGAGCCCGGCCGAGTTTAAGGGTCCCTGGTAGGTGCTGCAGTCGCGGAGGACCCAGTGCGGCCCCCTCACTTCCCCGCAGCCTCCCCCTCTTCCCTGCCGGAGCAGCGGGGGGGAGCTCGCGGAGCTGCGCGGAGGCCGCCAGGCCCCGCCCGCCGCGGCGGCTGCGGCAGAGGATTCCTGTCCTAATATGGAGCTGGGATTCCCCCGGCCCCGCCCCCGCCCCCCGGCCCGTGGGAGCGATCGAGGCTCCCCGCGGGCGGGGTAACCGCTCGCTTTGGGGGCCGGCAATGCGGCGGGGGGTTGGGGAGGCCCCTGGGTGAAGACCGCACTGTGCCCTGGGTCCCTGCCTCAGTTTCCCCCCATCAGCGACTAAGGTTAATTGATCGACAGAGAAACGAAGATTCATTGCAGACTGCAGCGGTGGTATTTCTAGTCTCGGCTGTGGGAAAATAGGACCAAGGCCGGACTCCACTGGCGCCTTTCCCACAGGACCCCCACCTTTCCATCCCATCCTAGGGACTTAGACCCCCGTGTAACTACCCCTGATAAATCGCCAAGGCGGAGGCTTGGGAAGGGGAAGGGAATATTAGTATATTAATTCTTTGAAAACGGACAAGGGAATCCCAGACTGAATAGACCCCAGGAAGGAATCCCAGGTGTGACCTATCCCCCAAAGGCCAGGGAAAGTCCGTGCCCTCCCACTTGTATGACCTTGACCTTTGCCTGGCAAATGATGAGGGGGATTTGCCAATGACCCCGTTCCTCCCCATTCCTTTATCTCCTTAAAATTCGCTGTCGGCATCAGCCCCTTCTTGCCCTCTACGCTCTCTTGCAGGGGTCTTCAGACCGCCCTGTCCTGTGCCCTGTCCCTTCCCCCAACACACTGGGAAACCTGAGTCCCCACACCCCCGTTTCAGGCTTTTCTAAGGCAGCGCCAGGCTCTGCTCAGCTCCCGCCAGCCGCGGCCCCCTCCGCAGCCTGTCTTCTCCCCCTTCTCCCGGCCCCCCTCCCGCTCTTGTTCAACGTCATGGGATGACGTTGGAAGCCGGGGAGGGAGGAGGAGCGCCCCCCCTCCCCAGTTAGCGGCTCCCGCTGCAGCTTGCTTAGCCCAGCCTCCCGCTTTCCCGCCCCCCCCCGTCTCTAAAACGAGCCCCCCACGCCTGGCAGGAGCTATATAAGGCGGAACGAGGCAGGCGAGGGGGGCAGCGCAGCCGAGCGGAGCCCAGGAGAGGAGAGAGAGCGCGAGAGCCGGAGCGAGAGACTGGGAAGCCAGGAGGAGGAAGCCGCCGGTGCGTCGGGACAGGAACGCAGGTGTTCGGAGCGCCGGAGCTGGAGCTCCACAGCCGGCAGTCATGTACCGCTCCACCAAGGGCGCCTCCAAGGCGCGCCGCGACCAGATCAACGCCGAGATCCGGAATCTCAAGGAGCTGCTACCGCTGGCCGAAGCGGACAAGGTCCGGCTGTCCTACCTGCACATTATGAGTCTTGCCTGCATCTACACTCGCAAGGGTGTCTTCTTCGCTGGAGGTGAGCAACCTGGGGCTAGCTACGGAGACCCAAACTGGCGGGCACCGGGGACAGTGGATCTGAGGGAACTCGCTGGGACTGCTGCATGTCTAAGGCAGCATGTTGGCGAGCTAAGGAGAGAAGGGACTGGAGGGACTCGGAGGACTCGGGACTTCCTACTTCTCTTCCTGAGCTCTGTCGTCCAGACCTCACTTTAGTTTGGGATGAGGGTTAGAGAGCCTGAATGGTGTCCCTAGAACCAAATTTAGGGAAGGAGAAAAGCCAGGTCAGAGCACCCCGGGAATCCGGTGAGGGAAGCCTGGGAAGTTGTAGGGACGGAGACGCCAAAGCCTAGAGGAAGGGCAGCTGCAGTTTGCCACTCTGAAGGGCTCTACTGATGGCTCTGGGGCGCTGTCCGCGGTGCTGACCGCAACGATTGCATGTGAGGCGCTGTCTGCGGTGCTGAACCCAAGTCCACTTGGGAGCTCTGTCCACGGTGCTGACATCCAGGGCCGCTGAGGCTCCGGGACCCGCTCAGAAGCGTGAGGGCTCGCTGGCTGGGGAGTTCCAGCAACAGGTCCGCTGGCCAAAAGCTGCGGACAGCGGGTCAACAGGTGTTTGCAGAGGCAGGCTATGAGAAATTCCTCTGGCTTCTCTGAAACTCACCGAGCCTTCCTCACTTCTGCTTTGCGTTCCAGTCGTATCTTGACTCACCATGTCTTCTCATCCCACAGGCACTCCTCTGGCTGGCCCCACAGGGCTTCTCTCAGCTCAAGAGCTTGAAGACATCGTAGCAGCACTGCCTGGATTTCTGCTTGTTTTTACAGCTGAGGGGAAGTTGCTATACCTGTCTGAGAGTGTGAGCGAGCATCTGGGACACTCGATGGTGAGTACTGAGAGTGTCTTCAGCTCAGACTTGGGGTGTGAATTATGTACAATGAGCTTTCTACTCCTGAGAAACTGAGAGTTATCAGAGAGGGAGGGATCCTGCACTGGAAGATGCTATGGGCCAAAGATTGTCTCTTGCTGTCTTCACTAATAGTCATCTTTCTTTCCTTCAGGTGGACTTGGTTGCCCAGGGTGACAGTATCTACGACATCATTGACCCAGCTGACCACCTCACTGTGCGTCAGCAACTCACCCTGCCCTCTGCTCTGGACACTGGTAAGAACTGCCTTCTTCCTTCAGTCCAGTCTCCCTCTGCTCCCCTGTTCCACCCCATTGACCATCTTTCTCAGCCACCCACACTCTTAATATTTTTTTTCCTTATCCATCTAGATCGTCTCTTCCGTTGCCACTTCAACACCTCCAAATCTCTTCGGCGCCAGAGCGCAGGCAACAAACTGGTGCTTATTCGAGGCCGATTCCATGCTCACCCACCTGGGGCCTACTGGGCAGGAAATCCTGTGTTCACTGCCTTCTGTGCCCCACTGGAGCCAAGACCCCGCCCTGGCCCTGGCCCTGGCCCTGGCCCTGGCCCTGCCTCACTCTTCCTGGCCATGTTCCAGAGCCGGCATGCTAAAGACCTCGCCCTACTGGACATATCTGAGAGGTAAGCGCAGAGTTCTCAAACCTCAGGAGGAAGGCAGGCCAGAGATGATGGGACCCTAGATTCTGGAGTCAGGGGCAGGGAAGATGGGATTTAGTGGGCAGAGAACCTGGGAGGGAGTGAGGTGCATGTGTTCCAAGCAAGGAAAACACAAAGTTGAACTCACCCTTTCCACTTTCCCAGTGTCCTAATCTACCTGGGCTTTGAGCGCAGTGAACTGCTCTGTAAATCATGGTATGGACTGCTGCACCCTGAGGACCTGGCCCATGCTTCTGCTCAACACTACCGCCTATGTGAGTGTCCAGAGAGGCTGGGGACAAGACAGGGAGCTGGGAAAGGGGATAGGAGACCAGACCAATAATGGACTATGGTCAAGGCTGATGTTGGGGAGGTACCAGAGTAAACCTCAGGGTGAAGGGTCAAGGCGAGAATAGAACCAAGCTGGGGAACTCTGAGTGTCAAGGTCAAGGTGGGGAGTGAGAGGTGCAGGTTAGGGTAGTCAGAAAAGAAGTTGTTGGGCTCCTTCAATTCAGTGGAGAAATGAGCAAGGTGGGAGTTTAGGTGGTGTCACCTGGTGGGTATCCTAACCCTGCATCTCTTCTTTCTCCCCAGTGGCTGAGAGTGGAGATATTCAAGCAGAGATGGTCGTGAGACTCCAGGCCAAGAATGGAGGCTGGGCGTGGATTTACTGCCTATTATACTCAGAAGGTCCAGAAGGCCCTATCACTGCCAATAACTACCCAATCAGGTGAGCTGCAAAGACAGGGCCCTGGGGGGCAGCCAAGGTCTGTATGGAAGAGATGCAAATCAGAGAACGGCTCTGGGAATGGACACCAAACCCTTATGGCTGCCTCTTCTCTTCTCCAGTGACTCGGAAGCCTGGAGCCTCCGCCAGCAGCTGAACTCTGAAGATACCCAGGCAGCTTATGTCTTGGGCACCCCGACTATGCTGCCCTCATTTCCTGAGAACATCCTCTCCCAGGAGCAGTGTTCTAACCCACTCTTTACCCCACCCCTGGGGGCTCCCAGAAGCACTGGTTTCCCAAACACTCCTGGACTAGGTGTTGTCTCAGCATCAGAAGAGCTTCCTCGACCACCTAAAGAGCTGGATTTCAGTTATCTGCCATTCCCTTCTGGGCCTGAGCCTTCTCTCCATGCAGAACTGAGCAAAGATCTTGTGTGTACCCCACCCTACACACCCCACCAGCCAGGAGGCTGTGCCTTCCTCTTCAGCCTCCATGAGCCCTTCCAGACCCATCTGCCTGCCCCATCCAGCTCACTCCAAGAACAGCTGACTCCAAACACTGCAACCTTCTCTGATCAGTTGACACCCAGCAGCGCTACCTTCCCAGATCCACTAACCAGCCCACTCCCAGGCCAGTTGACCGAAACCTCAGCCAGAAGCTATGAAGACCAACTGACTCCCTGCACCTCTACCTTCCCAGACCAGCTGCTTCCCAGCACTGCCACCTTCCCAGAGCCTCTGAGCAGCCCTTCCCATGAGCAGCTGACTCCTCCCAGCACAGCATTCCAAGCACCCCTGAACAGCCCCAGCCAAACTTTCCCAGAGCAGCTGAGTCCCAATCCCACCAAGACTTACTTCGCCCAGGAGGGATGCAGTTTTCTCTATGAGAAGTTGCCCCCAAGTCCTAGCAGCCCTGGTAATGGGGACTGCACACTCCTGGCCCTGGCTCAGCTCCGGGGCCCCTTGTCTGTGGACGTCCCCCTGGTGCCTGAAGGCCTGCTCACACCAGAGGCCTCTCCAGTCAAGCAGAGTTTCTTCCACTACTCTGAGAAGGAGCAAAATGAGATTGACCGTCTCATCCAGCAGATCAGCCAGTTGGCTCAGGGCATGGACAGGCCCTTCTCAGCTGAGGCTGGCACTGGGGGACTGGAGCCACTTGGAGGACTGGAGCCCCTGGACTCCAACCTGTCCCTGTCGGGGGCCGGCCCCCCTGTGCTCAGCCTGGACCTGAAACCCTGGAAATGCCAGGAGCTGGACTTTCTGGCTGACCCTGATAACATATTCCTGGAAGAGACGCCCGTGGAAGACATCTTCATGGATCTCTCTACTCCAGACCCCAATGGGGATTGGGATTCAGGGGATCCTGAGGCAGAGGGCCCGGGAGGGGCCCCATCGCCTTGCAACAACCTGTCCCCAGAAGACCACAGCTTCCTGGAGGACCTGGCCACCTATGAAACCGCCTTTGAGACAGGTGTCTCAGCATTCCCCTACGATGGGTTTACTGATGAGTTGCATCAACTCCAGAGCCAAGCTCAAGACAGCTTCCATGAAGGTGAGTGCAGCCCAAAATATCAAGAATACGTCCCTGTCCTTCCAATGAGATTCAGGGTAGGCTTGGGGGAATCCGTTCCCCTCTCTATATATTAATTTTGCTAAAGGTACCAGCGAGAGTAAGAAAAAAACATTAAAATATTAATATGTAAGTTTTTGATCAGTGATGTGGCAGGCAGGGCCTGGGGATTGATGGCTGTAGAATCCTTTGGGAAGGTGTATGCTTCCTAACTCGGAGATGCCACCCCAGTTTACAAGTGAAGACAATCAGTGTCCCAGAGTAAAGAAACTGTCCTTAGGCCACATAAACATGGCTGAAAATTGATTCGAGTTCTGTCGATTGAGTTCTATCCCTAAAGGGGATGCCGAACAACAGTTTGTAGAAATTGAGGAAAGAAAGAGGATGAGGCTGAGCCCCTGGCTCCATCACTGTTAGTTCCCTGCTATGGCCCCATCATTTCCAAAACTACAACCACAGTTTCACGCCATCTGGACAAATTTCCTCTTGTCTGCTGAGCTTAGATGATTTGGTCATTGAGCCAACATATTTGACACCCATCCTATATACCAACGCTGTGCCACACTCTCAACCCTAGGATGCTCTTTTCTAATAGGCCTGACTGACTCTCTCCCTCCCTCTCTCTCTCTCTCTCTCTACAGATGGAAGTGGAGGGGAACCAACGTTTTGAATAAGTCTGTGACTTAACGTCGTCAAGTATGGCATATTGTCATCAAGACGTGGAGCCGCTCTCCACCCCCCCGGGACTGTTGGGGGGATTCTGGGGGCCAGAGGGGGATATATCTAATTTCCCAGGCCCTGAGAGATTTGGGGGGGTGGTGGGAGGGCAAGGGAGGGGAGCTTCTTTTTAAACTCAAGAGACTTCGAGCGATCCCAGTTTCCATTTCAATCTGTATTCACTCGTAGTGAGTTTCCTTGAATGCGATTTCAAGCGGAGAATGGGGGAGTCTCACTTCCCCCCGCGCTGCCCCATGGGCCTGGGCCAGTTCTCCACTCCTAGGGGCCAAGCCACCCCTGGGCCTTCGTGGGGGAAAGGCAGGGCCCACCTGGGCCAGCCTGTGCCCTGAGGGGCTCTTGACACCCACGTAGAATTCTCTACACACCAGTAACGGGATTTCAATTCCGATGGACTCCGCCGCCCTGGCGGCCCTTCCTGTGACTTTTGCGCCCCGCGCCTGGGGTGGGGGGTGCGAAGAGACGCTACGTTCCTTTCCGATGGAGGAAGGCAGACCTGCCGTCACACGTGTGCTTGCACGAACGCGTGTACCTGGTGCGGGATCACCCGGCCGCCAGACCGCCTGGGCCTGCCCAGACGGCCACCTCGTGGTGCTGTGGTGACTTTGTAGCCAACTTTATAATAAAGTCCAGTTTGCCTTTTTGGTAATTCCAGTGTCATGACTGCTGTGAAAAAGGAAGGATGGGGAGTGAGAAAGTGGGGGGCTGGGGAAACCTGGGGTCAGGATATAAACTCTGGACCTGCTTGGGCCCTGCATTTCTCCATGCGTGCATACCGCCGTGGCCCTCTAATCTGCATGTATCCTGTGGCACCTGCAGTGCCAGGACCTGGAGCATTGGATGAAGCACACGCCACTCCCTGCCCTTGAGGTGCTTGGTGTCCCATCCTAGAGGATATTGGGTTCTCCTACCTGCTCCAAGCCTAGTGTTCACAGAGTGGGAGCCAACAAAGGGCCTGGGATAACCTGGGGATTCAGCCTGGCCTTGGTCCTAGACGTGGTTTTGACACTTTTGAACACGAGTTCTTTCTTCTCCTGGGCTTGTGTGCAAAGTGACATCCTTGTGAGACACTGGAAACGACAACCACCTCTGTTATCCTTTCATAGGGCTTTTGTCCAGCAAACACCTCCACATCCCTCAGTCACAGCAATAGGTCTTCTTTTCACTGAAAAGAAACCGAGGCTCATAGGCTAAAAGCAATTTGCCCCCACAGTTGCTGAGAGGCGAAGGTGGGCAACATACCCACATCAACCTCATCCCAGCCCTGGGTTTATTTTCTCTGCTTCCAAAGCCAGAGAACCACTGTCTCAAATTATCCCATCCCAGGTTTCCCAAGAAGGGCTGGCTTGGACTGGAGCAGGGGCCTCTCCGCCAAGCGCAGGATAAGAAACCCCTTCCTTTTGTCCCTTCTAGGTCTGTAAGCAGAGGGGAGCAGAACTCAATGGATCAAGAGAAGAAAGTTTCAAACATGCTGTTTTCCTCTAAGCTTGAAGGCCCCAAAGCCACAGGGTATAGCTGATGAGGGTCAAATGAAAATTAGGAGACAGAAAGACTTGGATTCAAATCTCAGCTACACCCATTATTTGCTAAGTGGGTCCCAAACCCCAGTTTCTTCACGGGTGAAGTGAGGTGATGAAAGATTCTTGTCTCCCAAAGATACTCTTAGGACTGGATGGGCTCTCTCTTGAAGCAGATAAACACAGGAAAAACTTAGTTGTTGAGTTAAACCAGAAGACAATGGCAATCTGAAGGCCTACAGAAGCCTCTTTCTCAAGGAAAGAAATATGACTCTAAGCTCCACACAGGGCAGGATTTCAGGAGCTGGGAAGACATCCATGAGAAATCCCCTAACCTTCCTCTCATTCCAAAACCTCTGGCTCTGGGGCCAGGTTCTCCAGAGGATCCCTTAGGTCCTAGGGACCTGTCACCCCTTTCCCTCCTTGGATGGGTCCTTGGGTATAACAGGAGGGTGGAGTCTTGCCCTCTACCTTTCTTGTACATCTGTTCTCCATCTTGGACAAAAGAACTGTATTGTCAGCCCAGAGAGGATCCTCTCTTAACTCTGCTCTATCCCTAGCACCAAGCACAGGCCAGCCCATAGCAGGTACACAGGAAAGTATTCTGAGAAGACAATTTCTGAAGATCTGTCCAAGGGTTTGAGTTGAAAATGCCAATTTCTGCTAGAGAAGTATTGTTCCTAAGTTCCCAGAGAACAAAGAGCTATAACTTTTAGCTTGGAATCTTAAGTGATCATGATCCAAGACACATTGGTGTTACATCTGAAAACTGACCTGGTCATTAAAAACAAGAAAAGTTGGAGGAGTTATCAAAGCCTAGAGGAACCTAAGAAAACATTATGAGGGAATGTAACATGGTATACTGAGGGAGAGAAAGTGTGCGAGTTAGCAAGGAAATCTGAATAAAGTCTGGAATTTTTTTAAATTTGTAGATGGACACAATACCTTTATTTTATTTATTTACTTTTTATGTGGTACTGAGGACCAAACCCAGTGCCTCACACTTGCTAGGCAAGTGCTCCACTACTTGCCCCAAGTCTGGAATTCTTGTTAATAAAAATGTGTCAGTATTGGCTCATCACTGTGACAAGTGTACCATATCAGATGTTAATAATAGGGGAATCTGGGTGTGGAGTGTCAGGGAGAACTCTGCTATTATCACAACTTCTCTGTAAGTCTAAATCTCTTCTCAAACAAAACGTTTTTGAAATGAAAATTTTGTGTGTATGAAAAAAAGAAACACTACCCTGGCATTTGGTGATAGTAGAGAATCTGTTCTGAGGAGAAGACTCCACGTTCACATCAAGAGATCCAGCCCACCTGGGCCAGAGCAGGAAAAAGATGAGGAGAACCAATGGCGCCACCTGCTGGAAGAAGCACCTGCTGCTGTTCCTTGTTGACTGGTCCCAGTGTCAGAGCACCAATTCCATCTTAGAACAGATGGGAAAACTGAGGCTGAGGGCCAGGAAAGGACTTGCCCAATGGCACTCCTAGAGAGGCTAAAGAAACCATATCTGACCCTGGGGGTAACTGCTGTCCTGGGAGCAGAATGAATAAGAAAAGGCTCAAGTTTGGGGTCATGAAGACTGAGCTCAAATCATAGCTCTGCCCTCTCATTTTCTCATGTGACACCCGTGTGTGCCAGGAGCCGGGAAACCGAAGACAGACACAGTCATAGAGCTCATACCCAGGTTGTGGGAAAACACAGCGAAAAGTAAAATGTCTAAAAGGAGAGGGCAGCATGTGGGGAAGAAAGAACCCGGGCCGAGTTCCGTGGTAGAATAACCAGTTCAAATGGGAGTGAGGTGACATTGAACTGAGACCCGGAAGACAAGAAAGAGGAAGAAGGTGCCAATCAAAGGAAAGTGGGAGGAAGGGCATTAAACAAGAGTGGATTTGACCTGTTTAAAGAATAGAAAGGAAGTCAGTGCCTGGATCACAGCAAGCAGGAGAAGTGATCAGAGGAGAGGAGAACTGTCGCTCCACGTTCAGGAGGAGTCCCGCCAAACCTCCTGCTCCTTTGTTGCAATTTCCACGGTTGTTAACTATTACTTTTGTATGTATGTGAATAATTGTCGTTAAACTTCCACCTCTGAAGGCAAGACCTGTGTCCATCACATTGACAACTATGTCCTCAGTACTGGTGGCTCTGAACATGCAAGCTCAGACAAACTGTTAGACAAACAACATTCATTAGAGCAGGGCATAGTGGTACATGCCTGTAATTGCAGCGCTCTGGAGGCTGAGGCAGGAGGATCATGAATTCAAAGCCAGTCTCAGCAACTTAACAAGACCCTAAGCAACTTAAGTGAGACCCTGGGGAATGTGGCTCGGTGGTTAAGCACCCCGGGTTCAATTCCCAGTACTAATAAACAAATATTCATTATAAGTAGTTTGTAATTTTTTGAAAATGCAATCAATAAAATACCCAACAGTTGAAGACTTAGTTAAATAAATTATGGTCACCAAGAAGACAGGATACAACAGGGCTGGGATTGTGGCTCAGAGGTGGAGTGCTCACCTAGCACTGGTGGGGCCCGGGTTCGATCCTCAGCACCACATAAAAATAAAGGCATTGTGTTGTGTCCATCTACACCTAAAAAATATTTTTTTTTTTAAAAGAAGAAAACAGGATACAAGCCTTCACTGAAATTGTTTTGGTGACAGAGCATGGTGGAGCGTGCCTATAGTCCTCAAACTTAGAAGGCTGAAACTGGAGTGTTCAAGGCCAATCTGGGCAACATAGGGAAAAAAAAAGAAGGCTGGTCCTGGTGGCTCACTCCTATAATCCCAGCAATGTGGGAGTCTGAGACAAGAGGATCACAAATTCAAGTCCAGCCTAGGAAACAGCAAGACTCTGTCTAAAAAAAAAAAAAAAAAAAAAAAACAACTGGGTGGGGGGCGGGGGGGAGGTGTTAGGGTTGTAGCTCAGTGGTAGAGTGCTTGCCTAGCACATGTGAGGCAGGGATTTGATTTTTAACACCACACAAAAATAAGTAAATTTTAAAAAGATACTGTGTCCATCTACAACTAAATAGATTATATATATATATATATATATATATATATATATATATATATATATATATATATATATATATATATAAATAACCTGGGGATGTAGCTCATTAGTAGAGTACCTTTGAGTTCAATTCCCAGTGACAAAGTTTGAGAAAGATAATTAGTAATGAGACATGTTCTAAATAATTGCTAAGTTAAAAGTAGACTACAGAGCTGGGGTTGTGGCTCAGCAGTAGAGTGCTCATCTAACATGTGTGAGGCCCTGGGTTCGATCCTCAGCACCACATAAAGATAAATAAATAAAGGTATTGTATCCATCTACAATTTAAAAATATATTTTTTTTAAAAAGTAGACTATAAGATGGGCACAGTGGTACACGTCTGTAATCTCAGCAGCTTGGGAGGCTGAGGCAGGAGGATCACAAATTCAAAGCCAGCCTCAGCAACTTAGGGAGACCCTGTCTCAAAAAATAAAATGGGCTGGGGATGTGGCTAGTGGTTAAGTGCCTTGGGTTCAATCTCTGGTACAAAAAAAAAGTTGACTACAGCTGGCTGTGACTATGGGCCCCTTTTTTGGTTGCTTTTTGTAGTGCTGTGGATGGAACCCAGGGCCTCCGGTATGCTAGGCAAGCACACTACCACTGAGCTATGACCCTAGCTTCCAATCTGTTTTAAATATTTTTTAGTTGTATTGGACACAGTGGGGACAAGTGCATGGAGGACTGTATACATGGCATATGTTAAGGGCGTCTGAGTGGCAGGCCATTCCCCTCTGCTTAGTGCATGAGCGGCAGACCGCTTACCCCTTAGGCACAGCCCTGGGTGTGGGGCCATGGGTTGCAGTCCCTGTGCTTGCTCCATGGCCCACTCCTCCACTGGCCGCTGCAAGGGCAGTTAACAGACATTGCATTGGTGGCTGCCTGTAATCAGCTTAGCTACTGCCTGAGTAAATACACGTGGTAACTGCGCAATCAGACCTGCTTCCTGCTTGGTCTCCGGAGGTCTTGATTAGTGACTCCACAGCCACACTCTCCTCCATCCTGTTCCATGGACCTCCTCGCTGGACAAGAGAGCCCTCGCAGGACACATACCTTCACTTTATTTATTTTTATGTGGTGCCAAGGATCGAACCAAGGACCTCACATGTGCTAGGTGAGCACTCTGTAGGCTGAGCCACAACTCCAGTCCTCCAATCTGTTTTTTAAAAAACCTTACATATAAACAAAAATGCAGAGAAAAAAGCTAAAAAACATGACATCAAGTTATTGGCAGTAGTAGTATCTGGATGGTGGGATTATAGATTTTAATTTTCTTAAAGGTGTTTTTCTATACTTAACCAGTTTTCTCAGTGTGGACACAGCACATGCAGATGCCCAGTAAGTGCACATTTTTCCCTCCATTCCTCTTAGGACAAGAATTCTTGACATTCTGAATAACAGGGAAAATGGGGCCAAGGGCTTCCCAAGGATTTCTGGGGCAAGTACCTACTGAAGCTTTGATTCTTTTGCAGGTCTACAGTGGGAACCTGCACTAGTTCATGTTAACCTAGTTCAGAAGCTTGGGAGAGGGCTGGGTGTAGCTCAGTGGTAGCACACTGGCTTTACATGCTGGGTTTCCTACTCAGCATTGCAAAAAATAGACAAAATTCAGCTAAACAGAGGGGTTGCGAGTAGCCTCAGGAACTGGGGCGCTGAATGTAGTAACCCTGCCTGAGGCTGTGATCTGAAATCTCCCACAGGGTTGTTTCTGTTGAGGTAGCATTCCCTGAGAGATGAGACGTCTAATCGAAAATAAGCAATACTCTCGAGTCCTAGCATCCATGAACCCCCACTACCATACCCATCCTCTCCCCTCTGGGGAGGGAACAAAGACAAGATTGATTTAGTTAGTGGTCCTGAGGATTGAACCCAGAGCCCCACATGCCAGGCTACGGCCCTTCTACTGAGCTTCAGCTCCATGCCTGAACACAGGATTTCTTTTTTCTTTCTTTCTTTTTTTGTGGACACAACATCTTTATTTTATTTTTATGTGGTCCTGAGGATCGAACCCAGTGCCCCGTGCATGCCAGGCGAGCGCGCTACCGATTGAGCCACATCCCCAGCCCCATGAACACAGGATTTCTAATCGGAAGGCCTGGCTTTGGCTCCTGCCTCTAGCACCACCTCAGAACCTGACTGCCATGGTTTATTGCCCAAAGGTTCGCCAGCTGGAGGAGTGATTGACTGTGGCAGGATTAAGTGGTAGAAGCATTAAGAGGTGGAGCTTAGCCAAAGATAAGTAGGTGACAGGGCTCCACTCTCATGAATATATCAATGCTGATCTCTAGGAGAGAAGGGGTTGTCATACAGTGAGGCCAGCCCATGTGCTCGGTCCCTTCTGCATGTGTTTCCCTTCCTACTTGGCCATGTTGTGTCGCATCCAAGAGGGCCCTCACTAGACCCCAATGCCAAGTTGTTTGGACTTTACAGCCACCAAAATCATGAGCCAAATAAACCTCTCTTCTTTATAAAGTACTCAGACTCACATATTTTGTTGTAACAACATAAAAAAGACTAAGACACTGGGCAGGTTACTTTGCTTGGCTGAACCCCAGTATAGGCATCTGAGGGGCCTATCTACCTCACGGAGCAGCTTGCATTAATCCATGTTGATTACTCAGGGATGGGGTACAGCTCAGTGATAGAGAACATGCTTAGCATGAATAAGACCCTGGGTTCCATCCTCAGCACTACTAACAAATAATTAAATAAAAAGTGCTCGTCTCCTTCCCTAGGGTCCCAAGGCAGAAACTAACAGTGTGTGCCAACAAAAGATGTTTATTAGGGATTGATCCCTTGATATGGCCAGATATGTAAAAACACACATCATTTGAAGTCAGGAAAACACACATGTTGGTGTGACCTCCCTTCCCTCTGGCTCCCTTTCAGCTGCTTCCTTCAGACTCCTCAAGTACAGAGGGCAGGGGTCACTTCTTGGCAGCTTCTGCCTGGGCTGCCAAATCTGCCTCTTTCTGAGCAGCCAGAAATTCAGCTCGCTCCTTCTGGAAGGCTGCCAGTTCTTCCGCACTGAGGCTGCAGGTGAAGAAAGACAGATGGTTGATAAGTAGCCAGTCATAGGTGGGAGCTCTCAAGGGTTCCCATTGCAGAGCCCAGCTGGGCCTGGCCCCTTTTCTCTCCTGGACTTCCCAGCCTCCACACCACTGCTCATCTGCTTCTTCTGCCAGGAATGCCACCCATACTCCTGTACCCCCATCCTTTTATCTCCTTCTTAAAGCCCTCTTCATCCTGTGAGGCCTTGGCTATGCACTAGCCCAGATTAGCTGGCCCTTTCTCTGTGTGCCCAGTGATAGAGAACATGCTTAGCATGGATAAGACCTGGGTTCCATCCTCAGCACTACTAACAAATCATTAAATAAAAAGTGCTTGTCTCCTTTCCTAGGGTCCCAAGGCAGAAACTGACAGTGGGTCCCTGAGGGGGACCCAATCTATTCTTCTCTGCTCCCCAAAAAAGTAAAGTTTTGAAATAAGCTGAGTCTATCTCTGTTCCAGGATCAATCCCACTCCTAGGAGAAAAGTGTCGGCCTTGGTGGGGCATGACGCGCACAGCAGGAGACTGCCCAGAGCTCAGGCTGCTCTTGTCCCTGCTGTGGTCTGGGCCAGACACCTCCCACCCAATGCCTACCTCCAGAAAGTAAGTCCTCAGATCACCAGAAGACCCCTGAGAGGACCCCTGTTAGCCTCAGAATCAAGTCTGAATGTGGGACAACAAAGACTGGTCCCTCCCTCTGACCATGTCCCAACTGCTGCTAAGACTACATTCCCACAAGGCAATAATCTTTGCTTCACTCTCTTACCTTCTACCTTTCATAGGGATCTTTCCACTTCTTGGGTCATATGCCCCCAGCGCTTGCCCTCTTTTTCCTGGACTCTGCTCAGATGTCACCTCCCCACAAAAGTCCTCACTGACACACCAGGCAACACAGGAGCCCTCCTCTCTGCTCTCTGGGCATCCATTGTTGCTTTACCAGCAGTGACCATCTAGCAGCCTAATGCCCTATTGTGGTTCTGCCTCTGGACTCTGAGCTCCTGAGGGTGGGCCAACCACAACTCTCCATTAACGTCAAGAGCTATGTCTAATACACAAAGCGTGTTCCAAATGATGCATGAGGACTCAACCCAGACCCAAGAACCTAAGGTCCTTGAAGTCAAAAGCTGACTCACTACAATGGACCCTCTTAGCTGGGACCCCAAATCAAGAGCTTTCTGTTTCCTCTCTTCACACCACACCTCTCAGGACACTCACTCCTTCACCACGCGGATGCCCAGGGATCGGGCAGAGCCAACAATGGAGCGGACGACAGAGGACAGGTGTACATCCTGTAGGGCGAAGGCATCATCCTGGGCTTTGACCCGGGCAATCTCATATATGTGCTTCAAAGACACCAAGCCTGCCACCTCTTTCCCTGGAGGAAGGAACAAGCTCTTCAGGTGTTATTGCTTTCTTCTCTAGAGCCCCCAGTATCTCAGGTGCCCACTCTGGCCCTCACCAGTCTGCCGGGCCCCCTTCTCAATCCCAGCAGCTGCCTTCAAGAAGTAGGAAACAGTGGGTTGTCCAATCTTGATTTCAAATGTCCTGTCGGGCTTAACAGAGAAAAAGAAACATGATAATGTCTTTTTTGTGTGCTCAGGCCCAGGGAACTTTTAATGTCCTATTTCTCCCTCTTCTCGGTGTCTAACAGACCACAAAGCTATAGGGCAAAATAAATCTGCAAGAAACATCCCTGTCGACTCTATTTCAAGCCCAACCTCTGCTCTGGAAGCCCCAGTGATGGAGGGACAAGGGGAAGGACTGCAAAATGGCAGGACCAGGCAGGTTCTGAAAAAAGATGGTCTAAGCCTGGCTTGGTGGGGCACCCCTATAATCCCAGCTAGAACAGAGAGGTTGAGGTAGGAAGGTTGCAAGTTCAGGGCCGGCCTCTACAACTTGGGGGAACTCTGTCTCAAAATTAAAAAGACCAAGGGACTGGGGGGGTGTCGCTCAGTGGTACTTGCTTGCCTAGCTCGCCTGAGGCCGTGGGTTCAATCCCGGGTACCAGAGAAAAGAAGAAAAAATGTCTTCACTGTGTGAGCGGGGACACTGCAGCCCGGTGATGGGAGAGTCTGAGCCAAGCCAGGGCCAGAGCAGCAACCCGGGTGACCAGGGCCAGAGCAGCAACCCAGGTGACCAGGCCGTGGTGACAGAAGAACGTGTGGGGGGGGCGGGGGGAGGCGGCGGTGATGAGAAGGAAACCAGGGACGAGTCCGCTCTCCGCACCTTCACAAAAATCTTCGTGGGCAGGGGAATGCCTTCTATGATGTCCTTCGTCCTCTCGTTGAACTCCTTGCAGAACTGGTTGATAGAAACGCCCCGCTGCATGGGAAGCGCGACAGTCAGGGTCACCTCGCCCTCCCTACCGCGGGCGCCCACCTTCCCCCCTCCCAGGTCCGGTCCGCGGGTCCAGTCGGGGCGGGACGGCTCATGTGCACTGCCACCTGGTCCCCACGGCGCGCGGCGCCAGGCGGGGAAGGCGGGGGCCGGAGAGCTGCCAGCTGACAGGGCACAGCGCCTGCCGGGGGAGAGGTGGAGAGGTGGGCTTCGAGCCGAGGTCTCCGGGTGGCAGAGCCCGCGTACTAGCTCGCGCCCTCCCGCCTCCCACGCCGGGCTGCCGCCGCTGCTGCACCTGACCCAGGATGGGGCCGAGAGGGGGCCCGGGCATGGCCTGGCCTGCCCGCACGATGGTCCGGATCACGCCGCTGGCCTCGGGCTTCTTGAGGGCCCGAGTGGCGCGGCTCAGCTTCGACATGATGCGGGGCTTTCGGCCTTAGTTCACCTCAGGGTAGCACCAAGAGTGGTGCTATGGGCGCTGCCATCTTGGGCCAGAGATCAAGGGTCCTCACGTTAGGCGAGGGCAAGGGAGGCCACGAAGGGCGCCTTGTTTCAATCCTACCATTCTCCAACCAAGAAGAGAGGCAGGGTTGAGGAAAGAAGGAGCTTAACTTTCCGCCTTCAAAGAGAACAACACGAAGGGTTTCAATACACACGATTTCCCAGGAGCGCGCACAGGCACTGCCTTGGACAGCCAAGCAGGAGAGCGGGACCTCGATACTCGCACAGCATTGTGGGTATGGTAGTTTGAGCCCTTATGCAAGGCCTGCGATTTGCTACGCGCTAGCGCACCATCTGCTGAACAGAGTGATAATCCTAGGGTTTGAAATGAACCTGGAGCCCGTGGGTTATTGGGAGTGGTAGTTTTTATTCTGTCAAGTGTTTCCTAAGGCCATGTGGATACTAGTAGAGACCCTGGAAGCAACCCCGCTGGTTGCTCCTCTTGCTGGCTGTAACTGGTACTGTTTCCTCCCCTGTACAATGGTCACTAAACGCGTAGCACCTATCAGAATTGTTTTGAGGACTGACTTTGCAAAGTGCATTAGAACAGTGCCTGGGACCTACAAGGCATGTGCTGTTATTCTCTGTAAAATAAGGACAAAACTTTCCTAAAGTTATTGTGAAGCTTAATGGGCCCAGAACCTTCGATACATCACCTGTGACCAATGAAATAAGACAGTATTTTGTATCATTTATTTTTTTTCTGAGCATTTACTATATGACAGGCACACTGTCAAGTTCTTTAAGGGCATTATTATCTCATTTAACTCTCACGACAACATGTAGTAAATACTTTTACAAATGAGAAGGTGGAGACACACACACACACACACACACACAAAGGCTCCAAACACACCTTAGCCTGTTTCCCTGCCAGGGTGGGAAACTAACGTTGGGGTTATCAGATTACAGACCTTGTGCTGTTAACCACAACTCTATACTGGCTCATCTCATAAAATGAAAGAATCCACATGAAACCACGCTATAAACTGTGAGACATATAAATTTTTTATTATGAATTCTTGTTGGATTTACACTAATTAAATGTGGTGGTCCCTGCCTCTGAAGTCCATCAAAGGCTTCATAACGCTCAGCCTCATTAGTCATATGGAAGTAGGCTAGAAAAAATAAGGATAGGTAGAAAGGAGACCACAGAAGCCTTTGACTCTTAGAATATCATAAGTCTAAGTGATTAATGGCTACATAAAATGCTAGCTTAAACATGCTAGTCTGTCCTTTAGACTAAATAAAGTAATGGGAAAATATTGCTAGAGACTTATGATGTGGTTATCAACTTGAAATCCTGAAAGAATCAGACCATTGTGACCCCATCTGTGCTCCCTGAGTGGGAGAGTGGAGCCCACCAGGCCGACATCACCCCCCTTTACTCTCACATTCACTATTTACAGCTTCCTTTAAAATGAAGAGCCCTCAACCCCAGAAGTGTGTCTCACTCTTGACTGCCCACACTTTCTCCCTTTGCTTTCATTCCTAAATGAATCTTGTTTTCCTTGTTTGTGCCTCTTTTGATGTGTCCTGAAATTCCTTTCTGTGCCTTAAGTCAAGAATCTGTCAGGGCTGATCTGGGGTCTCTTTGTCTTTTCTGCACACCCCTATCTAGTGGCAGTTTCAGGACTCTGGAACAAAGCGGTCTCTTTGATTTACTAGCAGTAAAACCTTAAGGAAGATAATTTACTTCCCTGTGCTTCAATTTCCATTCTAGGAAAATGCACTACAGTAGTTCGGACAGGAAATCAATTAGTTGAGGTAAGGCTCTTAGAAGAGGATCGTGAAGGGAAAGCTAGAAAGAGAGACGGAGACCAGGCAGAGATCCACACGAGAGTTTGTCAGAGCTGACAAATAAAGTGCATCTCTCTATAGTGGAGAGAGACAAAGAAGGCTTGGATTCTGGGACTTTTATGAGGCAGGCTCAGGAATCTGAGCTGAGAGAGTCCTAATGCAGGTGGTTAGGGGCTGGGTCGGTATGAGAGAATGGTGAGCCTTTCTTAGGCCCTTGGGTGGGAGAGTGAAACTTTTTCCTTACAATGGCAGCTGTCACTTAAGGTGGCCATCCAGATGCCAAGCAAGGACCTTATATGCCCACCCCCGTTTTTTGTTTTTTATTGTGCCCTTAGGGAACAGGAATATAGGTCAATCTTCTGTAACTGCTTCCTGCTGGGAAGGGGCAGCATTTGAATCCTTCATTTGGGGACTAGATGTCACTGAAATGATGACAGAGGTTGAGTGGTGGTGGAATGCTGTCCCCCGTGCCCCAATTTTTGGTGAGGGATTGGTATTCCTGTAACAAAAGCTGGTTTATAGTTTGACTAGAGTTTTTTTGGATCTGGTCTTGAACAAATCTAATGACGCAAGGGGGCAAGCATTAACAGAAGACCTATGACAAGAAGGGTCAGGAGAGGAAGTGCCCACTGGAGAAGGGAGTTACTGAACTGCCATCCTTCAGCAGAGGACAGCTGTTGTTTCTGATGTTCAAGGTCCTGTTGGAGATGTTTTATCTTGTCCTTTTCTGTACCAGATTGATTTTTCTGTACCAATTCTGCAGAACCACAGCAGCTCAAGGATCAAGCTGGGACTGCAGGGTTAGTATGGTGTGAGCAAGTTGCTGTAAGTCTCCTAGAAATTGGAATGATAATCCCTGGTAGTGGTCCCCCTGGGAGGTGAGTGCAGAACGAGGGAGGAGGGCAAAAATGAAGAAGGGAAGGGCGGTACTCATGGTTCTGCGTGTCCTGGTGGTCCTCAGAGACCGAAGGAAGATTGGGGGTTCCGGCCTTGGAGGAACACAGCTTGAGAGGGCCTGTGGGTGTCACCTGCCCCATGAACTCCCTCCTGAAGGAAGGAGGAGTTATCTGTGAACCGGGTGCATGTTGCCTGGAGCAAGGGGCCTTTGGGGAAGGATGTGGAAGGATCTCCTCCAGAGTTCCAATGCTTGAATGGGTGAGAGGAGGAGAGGTGGGAGAGTCCTGAGGAGTGGGGAGGAGAGTAGCAGGGGTTAAAGGTGAGCACATGTGGAAATAAGACTGGGATCTTCCACCAGGGACACCTGTAGAGATCAAAGGTGACGGGGGTAAGGAATGTAAGCCCTGTAGATGAGGAGTTCCTTTTGGTGATGAGGAGCCAGGATGGTGAGTAGGGCTCCAAAGGTGAGTTTCTTTGACTCATTAATGAGTAGAGAGGCTGTGGCCAACATTTGTAGGTAAGGGTCCCATCCCCCAACAGTAGGGTCACAGGGGCAAAGGTTGGCCCTAGCATGTGTCTGAGTACCCTAGAGCAAATCCCTGCTTTTTAGCCACGTAAAGGTGAAATGGGCGTGTGACATCAGGGAGATGGAGAGAGAGAGAAAAAGTTTCGAAGTCATTCTTTTGTGTTGTAGCCAAGGGAAAATATTAAACCACGACGCAAAGAAAAGACCTCCGACTCCAATTTTAAATCAAATTAAAGCAAGCTTGTAATTCCGACTAGCCGGGACAGTCTCTCTCCCGAAATCCGTGGGATAGAAGACAGATCTCCATGTCTCTAGGAGCACAGTTTTATAGCACAAGAAGTTGCAAAAAGGGGGGTGTCTTGAGAACTTACAGATGACAGGATTCTAACAAGCATAATTCAAAGGCGGGTGGTAGGTTAGTGGTCTAAATGGTTCAGCACTTAGGGAATAAATTTGAATCCCAACATCAGAATTTATGAGGTGCCATTAGGGTTTCAGAGAGGGTTGTTATCTAGTCAGGGAAAGCCAGGCACAGTGAGTTCAAGGCACAGGCAGGCATTCCAAGCAAGTTTAAAACATCAAAATACGGCAAGGCCAAATAGAAATCCTAATATTTTACAGAAAACAGAAATGAATCTTTTATAACTTTTGACAACATGGCTCCTGATCTTAAGAGGGAATTAGGCTGGGTTTATCAGAAAAGTTAAATTGACACTTTTTTTTTTTTTTTAAGTCTTAGGCCTCTTATCCAGCCTGCTGAGTCTGTCCTCCTTTATATTTCAATATTAGCTTCAGTGTGGCCTTGGCCAGGGAGATGCTGCCAAGGGCTTTACAATGTACTATGCTGACAGAATAAGAGGTGAGGGTTCTGGGTCCCTTGTTTGTCCAGAGCTTTAGTAGCAAGTAGAAGCTGGGCGGGGGAGCAAGAGGAGCCAAGGGAATGCTTAGAGTGGAGAAAGGAGAAAGCATGCACATAAGGGATTTCCTTCCATTTTTCTGAGCACTCCAAAAAGTTATGAGGATTCCATAAAACATTGAGATAGTCAGGAGCCAAACGGAATAGGGCTAAGTGGGCGAGGAGGCAGCCGAGAGGTGAGTCAGACGGGATTCTGGACTGGGAGTTCTCTGTGGTGAGTCGGAGGGCTGGAGTGGCTAGAGGCAGGCGTCCCCAGCTCTAGGCCAACAGAGTGAGAGAGAGGACAGTAGTTAAAAGGGTCTTCACCACACAATTTACTGGTCCCAGGGTCGAAGCCTTTCTGGGACTGAGAGAAGGGAGTTGTCACCGCCACTTCTCTAGTGCCAGGCTTTGCCTGTTGAGAGTCTTGGTTGCCTGGACAGGGCTCTGCTGAGGAGCCAAGAACCAAGAGAGTGAACTCGCCAAGGGGAAGGGATGGGAAGGTTGAGAATCTTGGTGCTGGACCAAGATCTAAGTTAACTTTTGTTTCTAGAGAGGAGACTTGTCACTGCTATCTCTAGGGAGTAGACATGCAAGGAGTAGGGGAGGAGAAGGGCGAAGTCACTTACCCAAATGGGGCCAGTATGTGGATGAAGAAGGAGCCACTAGGTAAATGGAAGAAGGTGTGTGGTAATTGTCCTGGGCCCTCAGGCCAGGATCCCAAAGCAGCTCAGAACCCCGGAGGGGAGAGCAAAGCTGATGGGAGAATATGACCAAGTCACTGGCACCAGTGAAAGAAAAGTAGCACAGGACTAATCACACACACACACCTGGGATAAGAGCAGCAGCAAGGAGGGAGAGCAGGTATTGTGACTGGGCCAGAAAATAGAGGGGGTCTTGAGACGGATGTGAATGGGCTCATGGTGTGAGGCGATGGAAGGACTTGAAACATCCCAGACAGTAGGTCCACCTCCAGAGTGGGTAATGAGAGGCACTGGTAGACGGAACAGGGGATGTAAGGGTGAGGACCAGGGAGCGGCAGGCAAGTCTGGATGGAAGCGTATTTGAGGGGAGAGGGAAGCATAGCCCCCAACTTTATGAGGATGGCCCTTCAAATAAGGGGAACAGGGCCCTGTGTATTGCCCAAAAAGGAGTGGGTAAAAATTAGCCAAAAGCGCAAACCAGGCTAGGTGTCTGTAAGGGTTGGTAGGTTTACCCTCTACCCCGACAATAGAGGTCATAGAACAAGTGGTAGGCCCCCAGAGCCCCTTGAGGACTGAATATGTAGCCCTGGTGTCCAGGAGGAAGGAGACAGGCCTACCTGAAATACGCAGAGTTACCCCGGGTTCCCGTGGAGTGATGGTCGTGGTCGGGTGATGGGGACCTGGGCCTCATCAATCCTCTGCAGCCAGTCCTAAGAGTTGGAAAGTGGAACCAGAAGGGCTAGATGGCCGGGGCCTGCTATGGGCTCAGGGACAGTCAACGGCCCAGTGTCCCTCCTGATGGCATTTAGGGCACGGCCCCAGAGGCTTATGAGCCTTAGGACACGTACAAGCTCAGTGACCCATCTGACCACATTTAAAACAGGGTCCGGGCCCAAGGGACCCTTCTGCAGGCCAGTGGAACCAGGGACAGATGCTGCAGCCGGACAGATGGCATAGGTGAGCATCTGATATTTTTGCTTCCAGGCCTTCTTATTTCTCCGGTTATATACCTTAAAGGCCACTTCCAGAACCTCTCTTGAGGAGTTAGGGACCCCCTGTCAAGGCACCTTAGTTTGGCCTTAATTCGGGGGAAACTCTAGAGAAAAACAGGTCATTAGTAGTTGTCTCCCATCTGGAGTCTCGGGGTCCAGGTTGGTATTTTTAGATCGTCCTTGGTCAGGGCGTCTGAAAATGCTGAAGGGTTTTCATTCTTATCTTGGATGATTTCCTGGAGCCTTTCATAATTGCTAGCCTTATGGGCTGCCTTTCTCAGTCCTGACATGAGGCAAGTAATGAGTTGGTTTCTACTAGGTACTCTTCCAGGAAGATTATAATCCCAACGGGGGTCCCCATCAGAGACCACTTCAGTGCCAATCAGATGGGCAGGGGAGGTCTGATGTACCTCATCACACAATTTCTAGCTTGCTCCCAAACTTGTCTGCACTCCTCAGGCAGGAGGGTGTTAGACAAGATCATATGGACATCGTGGAAGGTCAAATCATATGATTGGGTTAGATATTGAAACTCTTTGATATATGTGGTGGGACTTGAAGTATAGGACCCAAGCCACTTTTCTATCTGTGAAAGATCTGACAAAGAGAAAGGCCCATGAACCCGGATTACACCATCTACCCCAGCCACCTCACATACAGGATGCAGAGATGTGGGTTGGGCAACAGCAGCCTGTGAGCATGTGGCAGGAGGAGAGAAGGGTGGAAGGGTTGAGGGGACATTTGCTGTGGTGGCTTCATCAGGAAGAGAATTGTGGTATGGTGGGGGCTCATCCGCTGGGAGGAGGAGGAGTCCTGGGTAGGATCTTCTGTCCCTTTGGAAGCAGGTGTAGGGGAGGTGAGAGCTAAAAGGACTTGTACTGTAGAGCAAGAGTTGCACAGAGAGAGAGGAGAAGGCCTGAACGTAGGATATCTCTTTCCATTTTCCTGAACGCTCACAATAGTTGAAAAGATCCCTGATAACATTGGGATCTAGAGTGCAGTTAAATGGCCATTTAGAGTCATTATCCAAAGAATATTGAGGCCAGATCTGATTGCACAAGGGGATAAGTTTTGGGGGGTTTAGTTCTGGGTGAGAGAGAGCTCAAAACCCAGGGCCCAAATATAAAACCACCTATAGACTCTGTGGGCGGTAGGGATCAGCCACAGCTGTGAAAGCTGTGGCTGGGGTGTCCCTAACCACACAGTAACTCTGGGAATGCTGGACATTTCAACGGTCATTTTCCAGGACCTATAGGTCATTTAGGTCGACTGGAGACGGGGCATTTGGCAGAATGGAGGGCCTGGTCCCATGATGGAATTTGGATCAGGGCCCCAGGATGCTCAGTGACCCTCAAAGAGGGGAGCAGGCACACCAGGGAGCCCAATCCCAGGTTTCCACACCAAAATGAAGGGAAAGTGAGGAACAAGAGATGGATAACTAAGAAATGAAAGACAGACCAGGCAGAGATCCACATAAGAGTTTATTTGTCAGAGCTGACAAATAAAGGCCTTCTCTCTACAGGAGAGAGAGGCAATTCAGGCTTGGGTTCCGGGACTTTTATAGGGAATCAGAGCCGGGCAGGTCCTAATGTGGATGGTTAGATGTTGGGTTGGTATGAGGGAGTGGTAAGCCTTTCTCAGAAACACCTTTGTCTGGGAAAGCAAAACGTTTTCCTTAAAATGGTGGCTGTCACTTAAGATGGCCATCTAGATGTTAAGTGCTATGATTTGAATTTGGCTTGCCCCTTCCCAAATTCAAGTAAATGCTAAATGACCATTTTAACAGTACAAAGAGGTGGGACCTGTAAGAGGTGATTAGGCAGGAGCACTCTGCCCTCATGATGGATTAAAGCCATTGTCACAGGAGTAGATTCCTTATAAATGGATGAATTCAGCCCTTTTGCTCTCTCTTGCTCTTCTGCCTCCGCTTTGGGATGACACAGCAAGAGGGCCCTTGTCAGATATTGGCCCCTTGATCTCAGACTTCCCCACCTCCAGAACTGCAAGGAATATATCTCTGCCCTTTAGAAATTACTCAGTCTCGGGCTGGGGAGGTAGTTCTGTGGTAGAGCACTGGTCTAGCGTTGTGAGGTTTTAGCACCACAGCAACAACAGATTTTGCCCAGTCGCAGGGATGCTATTATTGCAGACCCGATTGGACCACACCTGAGAAAGTGGGCCAATTCAGGATTTGAACCCAGACCATCTGGCTCTAGGATCCATGTACCTTACTACTGCTATGGTTTGAAGATGATTCATTCATTCATACAAGTGTTTACTCCCCAAACTTAAGTTAATGGTACTAAGAGTGTGGACTCTTAATCTGACTATGGTGTTCAGAGGTGGGACCTTCAGAAAATTATTAGAGTAGATTAGGCCATTAGGGTAGAGCCCTCATGACTGAATGCTGGTGGTTTTATAAGGAGAGGGAGAAAAACTACATGGACACCCAGAGACTCACATTCCCACCCAACATGTGATTCAGCAGCCACAGGGCCCCTCACCAGAGCCCAAGTCATGCTGTTTGGACTTATAGCCTCCAAAACTACAAGCTAAATAAACCTCTTTTCTTTATAAAGTAGACTGTCTCAGGGATTCTGTTATAAGAATGAAAATCTGACTAATATAATTTCTCCCTGGGATGTCTCAAAAATCAACAGAATTTAGGGCTTAATGGGTAATTTGTGGGGGAAGGGGAGAGAGGCATGGGTGATACCCAGAATTCTGGCATGGACACTTTGGGCAAATGAATAGCAAAAAGACATTATAGTGTCAGGAACACAGGAAATATAGGTTTAGGTAGAGAGTGATGAATCAGGTGAGGTGACTTTCAATAGAGGTTCTGGTCTGGGAGAGAAGCCTGGGCTGCAGACAGGAATGTGGCCTCTGTGGATGAGTGACTGGCAGTGTCGGAGGAAGGACCAGGAGTGAGACTGACCAGGGCAGGGAGAAGAGGTGAGAAGAGAACCCAGCCTGGGAAGAGTGAAGAGAAGAGAGGAAAGAGTGACCAGGGAAAACCGAGAAGGAGCAGCCACCCAGCCAGGAAGCCTGGGAGAGCGAGGCCTCCTGAAGCTGGAGGAGAAGTGGGAGGATGGGAAAGTGGGGACCAGGTGAACACTGAACCGAGAGCCCCAGGAAATGAAGCCTGGGCAACACGTTTGCAAGGAGGGGCGTGTAGACCCCTTGCACACACAGTCTAAAAACCCACTGAGCTTCTGGGAGGAGGAAAGAGGGCCATGGGGTGCCGGGAGACAGAGACCAGAGGCCCCGCCGGGAAGCCTGGCTACTGCTGCCTCCCAGATGGGCCCATGGATCCCAGAAAAGTCATTAATAATGACCGGGGCTCAGTGGGTGGCTGGTCTCCTCCCCCGGGGTTCCAGCAAGACCCTGGGGAGGGACAACCTGTGAAGTGATCGTGGGAGGCTCAGCAGAAAGATGTGTACACTTTGAGGGACACATGGAGATGGGAGAAGCCACCCTGCAGCGAAAGGCTGAAGAGGCAGAGCTGTCTCCTCCACGGGGACCTGTGTGAACAGACAGCGTCGGGTGCCAGCAGCAGCCTGCCGGGAAAGGCAGAGGAACTCCAGTGGAAACAGAATCACCAGCCAAGGAAACAGAATCAGAGCTGAGTTAGAGAAAAATAAAACCCTGCATCTTACAGGAATCTCGGACTGAGATTTGCATCCATCACAAACAATGGTTATCCGCATGCCTGGGACCCTGGGAACCCCCAGAAGGAGCATGGGAGAAGCGATGGAGAAGCAGGGAGGCCCAGGGGAGAAGAGGGGGACTCCCTTCTACCTTCACTGGGGACATGGAGAACCAGGGTCCTGGAATTGCCCACGTGTTATTGGCCCATCCCCCATATTCTACCTGTTGCCAAGTCCTGCCCATGGAGTCCCCACAGCTCCCACCCATATTCCCATCCCCAGCGAGGTCCACGTTCTGCCTCTCTCAGCACGAACACACACACACACACACACACACACACACACACACACACACACGCACCTGTGTGAACAAATAGCACTGGGTACCAGCTGTGTGGCCTTGGGTCAGTCTCTTTACTTCTCTGTACTTCATTTTTCTCAACTGAGAAATGAAAATAACAAATATATTATTTTCTCACACAAGGAAGGGTGATTAGCTTGGGCTTGGATCGGGGCATATTTAGGTAAATGCCCTCCAAAAGTTAAAAGATCCAAATTTAAATTCCAAAGTGCAGCTTCTAAGTCAGGCCCAGTGGCAAGTGCCTGTAGTCCCAGCTACTCAGAAGGCTGAGGTGGGAGGATCTCCTGAGGTCAAACTCAGCCTGGGCAACAGAGTGTGACCCTGTCTTAAAAACAAAAACAAAACAAAAAACAGAAAAAGACAAAGTACAGTTTCTACCAAATGCATATGGCTTCTGTGTGGTAACCTGCAGGGCAGAACTCTAGAAACCGGAGAGGGGCGATGGGCGATTAAGAAAGATACACAAGGGGCTGGGGCTGGGGCTCAGCGGTAGTGCACTTGCCTAGCATGCACCACATACAAATAAATAAAATAAAAGTCCATCAACAACTAAAAAAAAATTTTTTTAAAAGACACACAAGGGGCACTAGCACATGTGAGGCACTGGGTTCGATCCTCAGCACCACATAAAAATAAATTAATTAATTAAATAAAGGTATTGTGACCATCTACAACTAATATATATACACACACATATATACATATATGTATATATATATACACATACATACACATATATGTATATTTAAAAATAAAATAAAAAAGAAAGACACACAAACTCTTCTAGAGAAAAATCTGGGACCAGATGGGACAACACTGACCTCTGATGGAGAAATAGTAACCCAGAGCTAGCTCAGCACATTTATTATAAAGAGTCTCACAATCAGTAATTCAAAACTATAGGGGCATTGTTCTTTGTGCACTAAAAGTTACAGAACTAGAAACAGTTTTGTAGCTTTTCTACTGTTGCAGTGTTAGAAAACCCTGTTATTATCCTGCTGCACCCAGGAAGCCCACTGTCCAGAGTTTCTGCAAAGCAGGCAGGCTTGAAGGTCGTAGTACTTGCAAGATATTATGGTTATTTTGTAGGTTCAGAATTCTCTATCGCCGGCAGGTGATGTCTGAGCTCAAGGTCAAGACTGTTATTATTTCATACCTTTGCACAGAAATTCCTCAGGCAGGGCTTTATCATAGCTCCTGGGAAATCTGTCCTGTACCTTTGCATAGAAAGTTCCCAGAGCAAAGAGTAGCCACAGCTCTGAGGTCTCAAAGACCATAATCCAAGTCATCGCTCTCCACACTGTTGCACCATTAGAAAACTGAAAAATTGTGACTTGGACCTCTCCAAGTTGGGCTCCATCTATGTGGAGCAATTGCACTGACTACACTCACCCTCATGAGAATATAGCCTTCGTTCTACAGATGGCTCTTGATCATTTATTTACCTCTCTGGTTAGATCAGGTCATTTTTCAAACTAGGATCCTGACCCTAGTGGTTTGTGAAATTGATTTTGTGGGTTCAACCAGCATTTCAATGGAATGGAATAGAAATTGGCAAAATACATCACAGAAAGAGGTGAACCGTCTCATGAAACCTGTTTCCTTGTACATGTGTCTGGGTGTGGGCACAATTGTTAAATGTCTTTCTTAACAAGGATCACAGCCAAAACAAAAACAAAAAACACAACACATCTGCAGTAGCCCATGTGACCCTTAAAAATGATGTCCATCATACCTTGGTCATTTCCAAATTCCCAGCAGACAGAGGGTGGTTGGCCAGCCCAGCTCAGGTTAGCACACACACTCCATTCAGTGTGGCCATGGAATGTGTCACAGAGATAAGCATAATTCTGGGATGAATCCCTGGAAATTGGGGAGGAAACGTTTCATTGGGATGCCCCAAAGCAGATACTTAACAACATTATTGATGAAGAGATAAAGAAATAAGTAAATCAGGAGGCTATCAGGATTTGAAGTTCTAGGGACCCTCTTGGTCCTCCCTCACCCTGGCCATGGCCATTCCAGCCTCACCTGCCCCTCCTCATCTTGGCCTTTCAGCTCAAGCGAGACCCTGACCAAATTACATCATGTCAGGGCTTGATGAAACCAGCTTATCTTATTTTTGATGCTTTTATTATAAAATGTGGTTTAAAAAGAGCTCAATACAGCATACATGCACAGCTTAGCAAGCTGTCCTAAAACAAGCACCCATGTCACCATCACTAAAACAACAGCACCTGGAATAGTGCCCTGGAAGCCCTGTGTGTCTTCCCATCCGAGTCCACCACCCTGATTTCCAGGGACTCTCTTAATTTTACTGCCCAGCTGTGCATCCTGAGCTAGCTTAGCATTGGCTATTTGTTGTTGTTGTTGTTGTTCCCAGGGATTGAACTCAGGGGCACTTAATAACTGATCCCCAGCCCTTTTTTGTATTTTATTTAGAGACAGGGTCTCACTGAGTTGCTTAGGACCTCGCTAACTTGGTGAGGCTGGCTTTGAACTCACAATCCTCCTGCCTCAGCCTCCTGGGCCACTGGGATTACAGGTATGGGCCACTGCACCAGGCTAGCATTGGCTGTTCTTGACCTTGATAAAGAGGAAATCAGTGGATGAACTCTGCTATTTGTCTTCTTTTACTTCTGTTATTTTTTCTTTCCAATTCTTGTTTTTGTAATATGTACCTTGAGATATAACTTATATATCATACAATTCACCTGATGCCAGACACAGGCACTCTGGCTTGATGACCGTAGAAACGAAAAGAAGTCAGGCAAGAGGACATGCAGGCACGGCATTTCTTAGGGCTTCTCTTTGAGAAGAGGGACACCGAACACTGACAGGAGAGTGTCCAGCTGGGTCCCTAAACAGAAGGAGAGAGTTTTATTCATGTGGAAGGTCTGTTTACAAGAGGAGCCCGGGGTTTAGGAATCAGGTACATTTCAAAGGTGTGCTTTTCTTTTCCTGGGAGGGCACTTTAACTCGGGCGATCCTGGAGCCACATGCTCATTTTCCATACCAATGTAGTAGCCTCTGGAATAAATGTCTCTGTCTTGTGGTGAAGGTGAGGTGCTGTACCTGTTAAGGGGGCACACAGGTGGGAAATGCAAGAGAACACAAATCATAGCAAGTGATATGTTAGGAGTCCTGGGAATTTGTCATTTTGATGACTCTTCGACAGTTTATGTTGTTTTCCAGGGGTAGTCATGACAAGGGCATCCTGCCCTGATGATGCACCTGGTCTCCGAAGCGATGAGGTTGTGTGAGAGGAAAGGGGAAGAGACCTACCAAGCTTTTAATAACTAGCAAGCTATGAATTAAAGTGAGGGAGCACGGAAAAAAAAAATGCTCTCTCTCAGTGACTGTCAGACCATGAGTTAACGTACCCAGAGTGCATTTGCCCTCTGTCCCTTTTTCGTTTCCACCCATTTACAATGTACGACTGGTTTAAGCATACTCACAGATATAGTCCATCACCACCTCAGCCAGTTCTGGAACATTCTTACCACCTCACAAAGAAACGAATGCTGTCACCAAGCACAAGCCCGAGGAAGTTTCCAGAAGTGCACCAAATTTTACCCAGACCTTACAGGTTCTTGACTCTGTCACAGAAAAGAATTCAAGGATGTGTCAGGGATGAGGAGCAGAGAGAGAGATGTACTCCAAAGGGGAAGTGTGAAGTGGAGAACGGGTGATCGGAGGTCCTCTGTGACTGGCTTCTTTCACTTCACCTGGTGCTCTCAAGGTTGTAGTATTTCCAATCCGGGTCTGTGCTGCTTGCCGCTCAGAGGCCGATATTTGGGAGAGGAGAATTGGTAGGAAGGAATCAGGTTTGTTCAAGGGCCATGTCTGGAGAAGATGCAGGGACTGCCACCCTGAGGAGTCCAGCAGGGGTCTCCAGCTCCTCTTCCCCGTCCCCCTTTCTCTCCAGCAAATGTGCCCGCCTACAATTTAGCCTTTATCCCCAGAGTCCATCAATCTCCCCCACCAATTGCCTTTCACCACAACCTTCACTGCTTTTTTATACCTTGATTTTATTGATTTATTTTTCAATATGGTGCTGAGGATTGAAGCCAGTGCCTCCCACCAGCTGGGCAAGCGCTCTACCACTGAGCCTCAACCCCAGTTCACCTCTACCGTTTTTAAGAGAACCCTTAGACTTGAACTTCTCTACAACCTGTTGTAAAGGAGGTCAGATCTTTGGGGAGAGATTTGGTACTCTCTCTTTTACCAGCCATTTTCTGTGCACAGGGGAAATTCCTGAGCCAGAGCTGTGGTGCCGGCAGGAACGATGGTGTCAGAGGGACCTTCTCCCTGATGCCTCTACCCAAAGAGCTGAGTATCGATAGAGAAGGGGTGCAGCAGCCTCAGGTGTCCTCAGTTCCCTCTCTACCCCTCAGTGGAATCCCCCACTCCACATGCTGGGGCAACGGGCAACAGGCAACTGTACCCCGAGATTCTCAGGAGTGCTATGCCCAAGGTTAAGCACCCATTTCACAGCTATATTCACCAAGAACTTAATCTCAACAACAGGTAGCTGGGGCAGGGTGAGAAGTGTTGATGTCGTGCTCCTCCTGGAAAGACGGGCCTCACCTGGAGCCGAGGGGACAGGAAGCCAGTTGTTCTTAGCTGCCCCAGCCTGGAACGCAGTTTTCATCTCCTCCATCTTGCTGAGCTGAGGGTGTGGATCTTGATTTAAATACCACTGTAGGCTCTTAGGACCATGTCCAGAGGTGAGAGCTCAATGTTGTTTTAAGATCGTCCATATTCTTGTCCTCAGCTACAGTTCACTCATTTTCACTGGTTCATTATATTAATAAACATTGTGTTTGTTCTTGTCATTTAAAGACTAATAAGGGCATTGGTGTACAACCAGAGATATGAAAAATTGTGCCCTATACGTGTAATATGAATTGTAATGCATTCTATTGTCATATATAGCAAATTGAAATTTAAAAAATGAAAAAGAATCAGAACCAATTAAATAAGAAAGATTTTTCTAAAAACAACAACAACAAAAAAAAAAGACTGATAAGGGCATTGGATGACTTACAATCTACAGAGAAACCACTTTAAGTTAGGTGCTCATCTTATAGTCCAGATGTGAAAGAAGTGGGAAAGGGCCTATCTGGTCCCACACTTCATCAGGTGATCAGGTTTGTCATGGCTTAAATACAAGGTGACCCCCAGAAGCTCATGGGTAAAACAATGCAAGAATGTTCAGAGGTGAAATGATTAGAGTATGAGAGCTTTAACCTAATCAGTGGATTAATCCACTAATATGGATTAACTGGGAGACAACTGTAGGCAATTAGGGTGTGGCTGGAGGAAGTAGGTCACTAAGGGCACTTCGGGGATTATGTTTTGTCCCTGGTGAGCACAGTGCTCTCCCCTCCTCTCTCTGCTTCCTGGTTGCCACATCCTGAGCTGCTTCCCTCCACACTGCCCCCACGTGATGTTCTTCTCACCTCAGCCCAGAGCAATGGAGTTGGCTGACCAGTGGACTGAATCTCTGAAACTCTTAGCCAAAATAAACTTTTCCTCCTCTAGGTTGTTTGTGTCAGGTATTTTGGTCACAGCTATGCAAAGCTGACTAAAAGAGGCAGGTTGTTTTGGTGGCATGTGATGGCTGGAAATTCTTTCACATTCCTCTCATCCAGGGGTGAGGTCTGAGTCCTCCTCTTGAACCTAGGCAGGCATATGATTATTTTGAGCAATAGAGCAGAAGAGACATTAGGTGACATTGTGGCTTTCATGGGTCATTTGTTTTGGAGATCCCAGCTGCCATGTTGCAGGAGCACTCATGCAGCCCTCTGGGGAGGTCCACGTGGACAAGGGTCAAGGCCTCCTGACAACAGCAGAAGGTGAGTGGATGAGCCTCCTTGGAATTGGATCCTCTGGCCTCTCTCCTACAACCCCATGAGAGATGGAGCCAAACCACCTAGCTAAAGTGCTCTCCAGTTCTTGATCCTTAGAAACTGCGAGATTATAAATGCTTAATTTTTTTAACCTGTGTGGTTTAGGGTAGTTTGTTACTCGGCAAAACTAATATAGATTTGGTGCTAGGAGTGAGGTCAATAACAAATGACATAAAATGTGGAGCAGCTGGGGGCTGGGGATGTGGCTCAAGCAGTAGCGCGCTCACCTGGCATGCGTGTGGCCCGGGTTCGATCCTCAGCACCACATACCAACAAAGATGTTGTGTCCGCCGAGAACTAAAAAATAAATATTAAAAAAATTCTCTCTCTCTCTCCTTTCCCACTCTCTCAAAAAAAAAAAAAATGTGGAGCAGCTTTGGAACTGGGTAGTAAGCAGAGCCTAGGAGAGTTTTGGATATAGTGTTGTTGTGGTGTGAACTGATCAATATAGTCAATAAGTCACAGACATAGGTTATAGATTATAGGAATAAGGTAAGATAAGCAACAGTAAGATATAATAAGATAAGCAACAGTAAGACATAAATTCATCAGGAGTAAACCTAAGTAATAGTAATAAAATCATGTAACTGTAAGACATAGGATTTAAGCCACAGGAAAAAGATATGCACAGTGAACGGTGATAAGTCAGCATGCCTGTGTAGTTATAGGAAAATATAGGCTGATAGGTTGATATAGATATATACAAGGTTAAATCAATATAGTTGTGAACAATTTTATTAGCTTGATCATGTAGACATAAGGCTTAGAGATATCAGTAGTAAAATAATGAGTAAATAAGATAACTATAAGCATCAAATAAGTTACCAGTACCGGGATAGTGGGCATGGAGTCACTGTGGCTATCTGAACAAAGAGTGTGGCCATAGGGACTCCACCTTGGCTGTTCTCGACTCCATCTTAGTTTTTCTGTTACTGTTCCTGTGAAGAGGAAACTGCAGGACCATTTCTGAGAAACAGAAATGAAAGCTGTCTTCTTTTAAAATAGTGTTTTTCTGTATTTTATACCCCACGAAATGTACCCAACTCAGGATATGATGGTGGTCATGGTGAGCTACATCCTGGGTTTGAGAACATTTATGGGTCTACATCAGGATATGGTTGTCTAACACTTGCTCAGATCTGAGATGCCGTTAACTAAGTTGTAAGCTAACTGCTTTTTTTTTTAGCTTCTGTAAATTGCTTGCTTGCATGATGCTGAGAAAAGCCCCTGAGTTTGTGGTTTTCATCCTTAAATTCCCAAGATACAGGCCAGAAAATTGCTGTTCTCCCACAGAGCATGAGTCTCTATAGGTGGGTGATAGTCCCTGGCTAGGTAAATCAGGTAAATAAAGTTCTCTTTTGTTTGAATTCGGACTTAGAGTGTTTTCTGAGGCGGCTCCCCATGAAAGTGTTAGCACAAGTCTGCAAAACCTGTATCACAAATAGCAGCTTAAAACAAAGGTAATTCCTTTTTTTTTTTTTTTTTTTTTTTTACAGGTATTGAACCCAGGGGTACTTAACCACTGAGCCACATCTCCAGCCCTTTTTTAATATTTTATTTAGAGACAGGGTCTTGCTGAGTTGCTTAGGGCCTTGCTAAATTGCTGAGGCTGGCTTTGAATTCGTGATCCTCCTACGTCAGTCTCCTGAGCCGCTGGGATTACAGGTGTATGCCACCGTACCTGGATACAAAGGTAATTCTTATTATGTCGGTTTCTATGAGAGCAGGAGTCCAGGTACAGCTGAGCAGGGTCCTCGGCTTAGGGTCTCATATGACTTCAGTTAAGGTGTTGGCTGAGGCTGTGGTCTTATCTGAGACTCCAATAGGGAAGGATCCACATTTGTTGGTAGATTCAATTCCTTGCAGCTCTAGGACTGAGAGCTTCCTACTCCCCCAATGGCTACTGGCTGGAAGTCATTCTCGGCAGATAGAGATCAACCCCAGTTCTTTCATACATCTTCCTCCCGCTACAGGCAGCCCACAAAATGGCAGTTTTGCTTATTCAGAGCTGGCAAAGGAGGGAGAGAGACTCCAGCAAGACAGATGCTATCCATTTATGAACATATTCGCATTACTATGTTCATGTAATCAGAAACGCCCATCACCTTTGCCATATACCATCAGTCAGAAGCAAGTCAAGGCCCTACCCACACTCTTTAAAACAAGGGTGTGAATACCAGGAGGTGAGGATCATGGATGCTGCCTTAAGAGTCTCGGCCAGTCTTAAAGATACTGTCAGTAGTCACCGGATGACCTTCGATAAGTCTGACAGTGAAGGCTAAAAGGAAAGTGAGAAAAATGTCCTTGGATCACAAACAAGGAGATCCTCATTACATATTGGCAGGAAGTTTAGCAACACTGTCACCTGTGGTAAAGTGGAAAGTAGAAAATGTACCTAATGAACTGCATGATCTAGTAAAGGAGATTGGCGGGTAAAATGTTGGAGGCACCACCTCATTTCTTCTTTTTCCTTAGAACAAAATGTGAGAGGTGAGATACAAACACAGATAGAGGCACTGTAATACCAAAGTACTAGGATGTGATGAGTTTGAAAATTCCCAGTCTAAAAAAGGAAAAAAAGACTCTCTAGCCAGCAACAACGTTAAAATTAAGAAACAGCTTTTGGGGAATGATCAAACACAGGACAGTGTCAGGAAAATATGCTATAAAGTTGAAGTCAAGGGTATGGCTATAAAATTTCCTACCAAGACCTTAGATGAAGGATTTCGGGCCCCTTAATGGTGTTTTCTATCAGCATAAGCCCAAGATAAAGAGGCATAACTCAAAGAGATTTGAGGGTTTAGTCTAATGAAGTGAACCCAATAAGATTCATAAAAATTACAAAGATTTTAAGAGAATCTTACAAGCTTAAACTGTAAAGGGCAGAGGCAGCATAAATGGAAAAGAGGTATTTGGATCCCCAGACTTCTATGGGTGAAAGGCAGACTGAGAAAACTAGTTAGTCACAAACACAGGCTATCTTTTTGGAAAAGGAACGACGACTTGGGGACAGAGCCAAGAGCCATGAATAATATTCTTAGGTCTTAATTGGAGTCTTAATAGAAGAACTGTTGCTTGTGTCCTGCAAGATTTCACAATTGCTATGCAATAGAGAGTCCTGCAAGTTTCTCATACTTTCCCTGTTGAACATAAGGCATCACTGCTATGATAACAGAGCAGTTATCCTGTGTCTGTCCCACATTGTTTGCTGGGAGTGTAGGGGATGTTAGTGGTGGAGCAGGCTGAACAAATGTTAGCTGCAAGGTGGGCTGAACACTCGCCCTCATCCACCTGGTTCCTTATTTGTTTGCCTCAAGTCTGAACACTCAACCCCCACCCATCTGGTGCAACAGAAACCCACATCTGGCTCCTGCCCGATTTGCCTGAGGGCAGAGGATGACACCCTACTGTTCCCAACAAGGCAGCTTGCAGACCCAGAGACCTCATTAGATTTTGGCTGTCCTGAGTTTGTGGTTTTCATCCTTAATTTCCCAAGACACAGGCCAGGAAATTGCTGTTCTCCCACAGAGCATCAGTCTCTATAGGTGGAGGACAGTCCCTGGCCAGGTAAATAAAGTCTTTTGTTTGAATTCAGACTTAGAGTGTTTCTGAGGCTGCTCCCCATGGGAACGTTAGCACAAGTCTGCAACTCTCTCTCTCTCTCTCTCTCTCTCTCTCTCTCTCTCTCTCTCTCTCTCTCTCTCATTCTTCTCTTGGTTTCTCTCTCTTGCGCTTTGCTCTCCCCATTCCCAACCCCACCCCGCTTTCCTCTCTCCTTCTCCCTCTCTTTCTTCTCTTTCCTCTCTCTCACTCTCTCTCAGCTTCCCTCTCCCTCTCTCTCTCTCCCTCTCTCCCCCTCTCTCTCTCTCACTTTGCTCTCTCCCCCCCTTTTTTCTTCTCTTTCCTCTCTCTCTCTCTCTCTCTCCTCTTCTCCCTTCCCTGGTAATCAGACACTGCCGCCATAAAGATCTCTTGGTTGCTCGAGTGTCTTGGTCACTCTCCTTTTAGGGGAAGATCTTTTCATCTACAGGTTTTCAGAAGACAAGGGAATGCTCTTGGGGCGCTGTATCTAAGGAACTGCACTGGGATGCCTCGTGCATACCTGGCCCAGCTGTCATGATGTGAGGACACTCAAGCATCCCAAAGAGAATCTTTGTGCCCCGGAATGGCTGACCTCCTGCCAACATGCACCCTCCCTTGAAAGGGATTTCTACAGCCTTAGTCAAGCTGTAGTCAAGTTCACATGACAACAGCTCTGACTGACCTCTGAATGCAGCCTGCCGAGTAACCCAAAGCCAGCTCCCAACTTTCAGCGATTCCCCAAAAACTGAGTAAGATAATAAATATTTATTATTTAAGCCACTAAGTTTTAGAGTAACTGGCCATGCACTAATAGATCACAAAGATGAAGTATTCTCAGAGCTATTTGGTCTAATCCTTCCAATGAGCCCAGGAGGGACATCAGGAATGTCGTATACTCAAGCCATCCATCCTTTCATTATAAAAGGCACAAAAAATGTGACTTTTATTACCTTCTAGAAGTCAGCAAACTTTTTTGGAAGGTACCAGAGAGTAACTATTTTAGACTTTGTGAGCCATTCTGTCCCTTTCCTAACTACTGAACTCTATGGGTGGCCTGAAAGCAGCCTCAGAGAACACAGAAACCAGAGAGTATGGCTGTGCACCTATAACAAAACAAAACAGGCCAGACTTGGTTTTGCCAGAGAGCTGGAGTTTGCTCGCACCTGCTCAATAACCAAACGTCATCTCTTTCAGTCATCACTGCACCTGTTGGGAAATGCTGTCATCTAGTAAGTTTCAGCTTTTCTTGGTCATTTCAGATTTAAACTCAGTCATCTTGAGTCTTCTGTCCTCCTCACTTCTCTTCTACCTGGAATGGTCTCTCTGATCTCAGGACACTTCTCTAGTGTCATAGCACTGAGAGCAGCCAGAGGACCGAGGACCAGTATCCCAGAAGCTAGCTGTCTTCTCTGCTAGCTTCTATTGAAATGACATTTTCATCCCTCTCTCCCGCCCTCCCTCCCTCCCTCTTACCCTATCCCTCCCCCTTCCTCTTCTTTCCTTCCTTTTCAGTACCAGGGGTCAAGCTCAGGGCCTCAATGCATGCTAGGCAAATGCTCTACCACTGAGTTACATCCCCACCCCTTTCTATCTTATTTTGAGATAGGGTCTTGCTAAGTTGCTGAGGCTGGCCTCAAATTTGCTATTCTCCTATCTTAGCCTCCCCAGTACCTAGGGTTACAGGCATGCACTGCTATGCCTAGCAAGATACCTCCATCTTGCTGACCTCTGTCAGTCAGTCCAAGTACCCTGAATCTCCCTCCTGTGAGCTGTGAGACCCCTTAGGACCTGCCAGCATCTCTCAGTTCTGCCCTTTTTGGACACAAAAATTCCAACACTCTTCCATGCCTGGTGGTCATAGCATAAAATAGACACACTGTGGGGCTGGGGTTATAACTCAGTGGTAGAGCGCTTGCCTCGCACTTGTGAGGTACTGGGTTTGATCCTCAGCACCACATAAAAAATAAATAAAGTAAAAAAAAAATAGACACACTGTGATTGTCACCCTAAGCCTAGGGCTTCCTGCAGAAGCTATACTGAGAAGTGAGGCCAAGTGTCCTCTACTCTGGATCCCCAAATCAATCTAAGGGTTCTCTCTCTCTCTCTCTCTCTCTCTCTCTCTCTCTCTTCCAACTCCACATGTCTACCTCCAGCAAAGGCTCAAGGACACAGCCCACCATCTTAGCCTTCCCCTCCTCACTCAAATCTCCCAGCCCAGAGTTTGCTACTGTTTCTCTTTGTTGTGTTTTTTTCAATATCCTTTCTCAATTAGCTTCTGAGATTCTTCCAGTCTTCAGATACTTGAACCCAAGAAACAGAAAAAATACAGTTTGTATCTTGTTCCTTTCTTTGTCCCTTCTTTTGAAGCTATAGGGAGAAGACCTAGATTGAAGACAGATAAAAAGGAGAGGCTACATGCAGAGAATTCAGAACAGTACCGCAAAATCATGCTCAAAATCTACTTGCTCAACAAGTAGGTATTACTAGTAGTATTGTTAAACTATAGATAGATAGATAGATAGATAGATAGATAGATAGATAGATAGATAGTTGTAGATGGACACAATGGTTATTTTTCTTCTTTTTATGAGGACGGAGCCTAGTGCCTCACAGATGCTAGGCAGTTGCTCTACCACTGAACTACAACCCTAGCCCCTAATATTATTATTATTCTCATTTTATGTATAAGGAAACTGAGGCCTGGAAAGATTAAGAAGCTGGAGTTCTTGGCACAAAGTGCTGGATTTAGAACCAGAAGCCAAGACTGGAACTTGGGCATCCCTGGCTGTTGGTAGTGTCCCAACTCTCCCTTCCTCTTCCCAACCTCAGCACTGTTCAGTGGTCAGGTGGACTCAGGCTCCTTGAGCTCCTGCCATACAACTCTAATCCCACCCAGTACTGTACCCTGGAAGAATCGAATGCCTCCTCCTTCATGAGTCTTGGCAATCTCTCCCAGACCTCCCTCACTGCAACTGGGATTCTGGTCCTTAGCTCCACCCTTGTTTGGCTGCATGACCTGGGCCCTCCCTGGGTCTCAATTTTCTCATCTGTAAACTGCGGATTATAATAGTAATTCAGTACATGGTCACTGAGGGCCTACTCTGGCAGGCAATGAGCTGGAGGATGAGGTTATACAAGAGACAAATACTGTAGGCATTCAGTGATGAAAGCTGCCCAGTGATGCAGGATTTGTCCTGCTAGTAGGGGCTTCTCAGAGAGTTTCTCTTTGATCAGTGAGTGCTTTTGTCCCTAAAGGATGTGCTGATAGGTACTTTCTTGTTTCATCAGGCTGCTGGGGCCCCAGAACAGTTGGCAAAGCAGTTGGTCTCTTTGCCTCCTATTTTTAGGTAGGGAAATTGGTAGGGTAAATGTGGTGAGGCCCAGGCTGTCTGGAAGATTGGGAGTCTTGCATGCAGCAAGTTGTCAGGGGTGGGGGACATTGGCAGATGTTCCCTCTCAGGAACAGATGAGATAATTCCTACTCATGCCTGATAATGGAAGTCAAAGGCTACCTCCTCAGTGTGTCTTCCTTGATTTCCACATAAAACACACACCTCAAAGATAACTTAATGGTCCCCCCTTTGGGCTTCTCCCAGCCCTTGCTTGTTCTTCCATACCAAGAGATACCGAAAAATAGGAGCCTCATCTGATGCAGATAAAGTTTCTCCTATAAGCCCTCATCCTAACATGAAATGTTAGAAATAGGTGTCCAGGGGCTGGGGATGTAGGAAACTTGCCTAGAATGCGGGAGGGCCTGGAGCCCATCTACCCGCCGCCCCCTCCAAAAAAAAAAAAAAAAAACAACTTAAAAATCTGGACTTCGGAGTCACTCATATAGCTGAAATCTCCCTCTTGGCCCCTTTCTAGCAAAATAGCCCAGAGCAAGTTATTTCTGTAAATTTGTTTCCTCCTCTGTAAAAATGAATGATTACCATGCCTGCCTCCCCAGAATTAAAGGCTTTTTTTGTTTTGTCTTGTTTTATTTTGTTTTTTTCTCAAAACTAGCACAAAGTGCCTTTTAGAGGGGTAAAAGAGGTCTCTTGGAAGCCCCAGACCTAGAGGGGCTGGCTGCATGCCCCCAAAGCTCTGCTTATCCTTTTGCTATCGCAGGCAGGGTGTACGTGGTGGCGGAAGAGGGGGCACGGTGTGTGCCTCTGGATACCCAGAGACCCAGAGCCAGCCCGAGGTCAAATCACTGAGAGAGAAAGTGGCCAAGCTGGGCTGGAAGACAGGTCTCTAACTCAGCGCAGCCGCTTTCCACTGCCTTTGCTGCCGACGCACACCCCGCCCTCCTTCTTCAGTATTTTCCTTCTCTCTGCTCCTCGCCCCCGCTAATTCTCCTCCTCTAATTCTGTGGCTTCCCCATATGGGAGGCGGGATCTCCGGGCAGGAGATGGGATGTCAGATCCCCCAGCCTAAAGCTAGGGAAAGGGGCCTTCAGACCAGGGATCTGGCTCTGCCTCACAGTGGGAGAAGACGTCAGGGTCTCTAGGAGAACCCCCGGAGTCCCCGGAAATGGGGGCGGAGTCTGGGGACCCCTAAATGGGGGAGGGGTCTCGTAGACTTTCAAGGAGTCCCTGAGCCAGCTGAGAGCGCGAGGGAGTCCCTCAGACAGCGGTGGGCGGGGCTTTCCTGTACCCTGGGCGGTGCCCGGGGCGTGGCCTCCAGAGGGGCGTGGTCTCCCGGTAAGGGGCGTTGCTCTGCCGACCAAGGCAAAGCTAGGCCGCAAGGGGCGGAGCCTTAGACAAGGAGGGGCTTCTGTGGGCGGGGCCAACGGGGCGGGGCCTCAACCCAGGGGGCGGAGCGTGGCAATTCGTGCTCGTCCCCCTCCCCGCGGCCCCGGGTGTCCCCGTGACGAGGCAGCGCGGAGCCGCCGCGGGCCGGGCCCATCCCGCCGCAGCGGCCCCGGGGCCGAGCAGGGACGAGGCGGGGAGGGAGCAGCGCAGAGCGGGGCCCGGAGAGCGGCCAGGTGAGGCCGCCGGGGCTGAGGGGGCGGGGGCTGCGCCGGGCGGGCGCGGGGGGCGTGTTTGCGTGTCTGGGTGACGGGGGAGTGGGTCCGAGGCCGCCGCCTGTGGCTGTTTGCGCGTCTTCTCGTCCCTGCAGTCGCGGGTCCGGGCTGGGCTCTGCGCCCGTCCGGGCTCTGCCGGTGGGCCCCGGGTGTGCAGGACTGTGCACGCACGCGTGTTTATGTGGAGGGGCCGCTGGCTGTGTATCTGCGTATGCGCTGGGCCGTCATTGTGCCCGCCCGGGGCGCCGGGCACCGGCCTGCCCCAGCGCAGTCCCTACAGCATAGGGATGTTTTCCAAACTGGCTGCCTGCGGAAGCAGCTCTGCTGCAGCCTGAGCCAGAGGGGGGAGCGCCGCCCCCACAGGCCTCCAGAGACCCAGAGGCCTGGGGACCGCTGACACCTGAGGGAGGGTGGGGGCGCGCACGCAGGAGAGTCGAGAGGCCTGCCCTCAGGGCGAGGTCAAGATGGGGAGACTGAGGCAGGTGGATGGTGAGGTGGAAGTAGGCAACAGGAGGAGAGGGGGAGGAGGGTGGGAAGAGAAATGGGAGGGGAAGGACAGTGCTGGGAGGACAGAGAGTCATTGAGAAACAGACAGACGGACAGAGGCCTAGACATGCAAAGAGGCAGAAAGATCATGATGAATAGATGGGTGCAAAGAACCTGACAGAGGGTAACTTAGAGGTCCTGAGGCTAAAATCTCAAGCCAGGAATTGAGTCTTAGACCAAGTTAAAGACCCCCAAGTCCTGGGTTTCCCTTCTTCCAAGAACATCCCAGACTGGGATCTTGGCCACCAACCAAGTTGTTCCATTTCTCTGGCCCCACCAAATATGCCGGACCTCTGACTCTGCCACCTCCCCCTCTTGTTTCCATTCTGCTCATCTCCCTCCCTGGTGTCCCAGCAACCCTTGGCAGTTTAGGGGAGGCAGAGGAGAATGGTTGCCATAACAATAGATGTGTGAAAGGTCACTCTGCCTTAGCCTAGGTGGCTTGCAGCAGACTGGAGCTGGGATTGAGGGGGACTGGGGTGGGAAGCTTCAAAGCTCTCTTCTTCTCTCTCACTCTGCTCAGAATGGTGCTGGAAGGAAACCCTGAAGTGGGGACCCCCCGAACCTCAGACCTCCAGCACCCCGGAAACAAGGACTCTTGCATCCTTTCTTCCAGTGAAGATGCACAGCCGGGCGAGGAGCCCATCAAGTATGGTGAACTCATCGTCCTGGGGTGAGCCTCCCTGGTCCGGGAGGGATGGGCACCTAGCAGCCAGAGGGAGGGCCCCAGCTCCCAATAAGTAGGGCCTTCTGCTGTTTTCCCTTGTTTCCTTCCCAGCTGAAAGACAAAATTGACTAAACTTACCTCAATTCATAAATATTATTTTATCTTCCTGTTTTCACGAATTCCTGAGACAGCCCACCCAAGTTTCTGATCATATGAGAAAAAGTAACAACTGCTGCCTTCTGCAAAGCACCTATGATGTGTTGTGTGGGGCAAAGAACTCTGGTTCTGCAACAAAACTGCTTGATTCCAATTCTGCCTCTGCAAGTTGCTGAACTCTCTGTGCCTCCATTTCCCATTCCCATTTTACAAACAGGGATGATAATATTCCCTGCCTCAGAGGGTTGTCAGAAGCAAGCAAGGAAAGAAGGAAGGAAGGAAGGAAGGAAAGAGATGATTTTTGTTAAGTATGTAGAACAGCGCCCGGCACGTATCAAGTGATCTGGGAGGCAGGCCTGTGCCAAGCCCTTTCATGGACATTATTTCATTTCAATCTTCACAAAGATGCTGTGAGGAAGGAGGTGAGGAAACCGAGGCTCAGAGAGGGGAAGTGACTGGCCCAAGGGCACACAGCTGGTAAGTGGCAGGGCTGGGATTTGGACCCAGGTCTTTCTTACTCTAGGTCTAGTGGACTGTCACTAAGCTACAGCTCACCCTCAAGCTACAGATGGGAAAACTGAAGCCAGGAGAGAGAAAGCAACTGGAATTGGTGGCTGGACAGACCTCATCTTTTTTTTTTTCCCCTGGTTTTGGCCTGACCTGAATTCCTGCACCTCCTTCACAGCTCTTGCCCTAGGCACAGATCTCTCTTTTTCTGCCCCAATCCATGTCTCCTTTTGGCCTCTCTCTGTCATCAGTCCAGAAGAAACTACTTGATAAGCTTTAACCTCATGATGATGATTATTAAGGAATAATGATGACTATTGCTTATTGACACATATGTATAATGGGCTTTTTTCCCCTTAAGAACAATAACAGCTAACAGTTATCAAGAGCTTGTTTTCTATGCCAAATTCTGTGTCAAGAATTTTCAAATGTTTTACCTCATTTAGTTTTTAAAATGAAACTACAAGGTAGGTTCTGAAAAATGGGCCATTAACCAGGACCACCTGAATCCTGAACCTGGGTCCTAAACCACCGCTGTCTAGACCACCCCTGAGCCCATGAGAAGAACTCCAAAGGGCAAAAGCAACGCCCCTCTTAGAGTGCTTGCATGAGCATAACAGCTGCTTCATGTCCCCAGGAAAGGCCTGGTTTTCCATCTGAGGGCAAGGCCACTGATGGGGGAGAATGTAGACCAATGAGATGGGCCCGTACCAGCATCTATTCTCTGCAAAGCAGGGAAGCCCCACGCTGGCTGTGCATCAAAGCCACTGGAAAGTGCATTGAAAACACACATTGATAGGCCCACCTTGTCAGAATCAGAATCAGAATCTCCATAGGTAGGGCCAGAGAATCTGGACTTTAAAAAACTCACCAGGAGATTCTGATTCAAGTGGTCCTTGTCTGTATATGGCAGCTAATCACCCATCACTTCCTGCTATATATGGCAGCTAATTGCCCATGACTGCCTTCAGAAATATAATTCTTAGCCTAGTGTTCAGGGCCCTTCTACCAACTTCATCATCCCCTGATAACACTTTACAACCCAAATGACCAATCCCTGATCTCACAAACCCTGCCAGCCTTGGGGCCTTGGCTTAGGTTGAGCCCTTCAACTAGAAGGACATCTGCGAGTCTGGAGTCAGGCAGACCTGAGCTCAAATCTGGACTTTTTAACTTATAGGCTGAGGCAAGTCAGTCTACCTCCCTGAGCCTCCAGTTCTCATATTCATAAAATGGAAAGAAAGACACTTGCCTGGCAGGACAATGCACAGATTCCATTAGGTAATTAAGAATGTGAAGGGCCAGGAACACAGAGGTAGCAGTATATGGCAGCCATCAAGGATCTGACTCACTCCATCTTTGCTTCTCACCATCATTTCCCCTGGACAAGAGCTGCAAAGGAAGGTGGCAACTTGACATGGAAGGGGATATGGAGGTAGTAGCGTTGTGGATCCATTCATCTCCTTCATTTGTTTTCTAGTATTAGTGTAATAAGTTATAGTTTGCTACAGGTGAATCCTTTCCATTTCTTCATGGCCTTATGTAGGTGTTCTTTCTCTCCAAAAACCTGATCCGAGGGCCAGAATTTCCTTCTGCCTTTGGACCTGGGGTACGCTTGGCTTGGGCCCAGAGGCATGTTGTCATGCCAGTTGATGCCTGGGTTCTTGAGAAGCTGGGGACCCCTCCACTGACAGCACAAAACTGATCATTGGATATATCATTTCTACAACCCCAGCATCCAGCACCTGTCCAGGCATGGCTCAGGCATCCAGGAACACTTGGTTAAATGAATGCAAGACACCCCCCACAACACACCTAACATGCCAATCTGCTGTTGTAGGGTCTTCTAGCTTTTGTTGCTTCCAGATCTTGTTTATGACGGTAGGACCTGCCTGGAGCTGGCAGTTTTCTTCAAGTCTTGCCAGGGGCTCACTTTCTCTTTCTTTCTCTCCTCCTACAACCCTTTCTTCTTAATCCCCACAACCACAGCTACAATGGGTGTCTGGCAAGTGGGGACAAGGGTCGTCGGCGAAGCCGCCTTGCACTGAGTCGCCGGCCACATGCCAATGGAGTGAAGCCAGATGTCATGCACCACATCTCTACACCCCTCGTCTCCAAGGCAAGCAGTTTATCCTAGCACCCTGTCCCAGGTCCAGGTCTTGGCCTGCCCACAGCCCCTGTGGAGCAGGGCAGTGCACTGTGCTGTCACTCACAGTGGCTACCAGAGAAATGATGATGGTGGGAAATCCTTTGTAGTGTGCGCAGGACTTTACAGTTTGCAAAATGTTTCCTTGACCACCAGACCTCATTTACTGGATGGAAAGGATCATTTTAGAGGAAGCCAAGGCTCCTAGAGTGGGATGTGATGGTTACACAACAGTAGCAAAGGGAAAGACTTGGCCCTGGAGGATGGGGTGGAAGTCAGCTCTGCTAGTTCCAGCTGTGCAGAACCAAGTCACTTCTCCCTGAGCTGCAGCTCCCTCAACTGTAAAATGGGAACCATAGTCCATCCTTGGGGTGGCTGCAGGAGCACCTGCTGAGCAGTCCCCTTGGCACAGGATGCAGCTCCCTTCCTCAGGGATCACTGCCAGGCCCTGAGCTCATTTCTGGCTCAGAAGGTTATATCTCTCATGGCCACATGCCCTGGGAGGTGACTTCTTTCTCCCTACCAGGCTCTGAGTAACCGAGGCCAGCACAGCATCTCATACACACTGTCCCGGAGCCACTCAGTTATAGTGGAGTACACGCATGACAGCGACACAGACATGTTCCAGGTATGCTCAACCCCTCCACCAGTCTCCTGGCCTCTGAGCTCTGCAGGCATTCCAAGGTGAGGCCACAGGGCTAAAGGCCATGGGAAGGTCCCTTATGGGTGGGGGGGTACAAGGCAGTGCTCTGTACTATGAAGAAGCAGGATGTCCTGGCAGGGGTTACCGGCTCTGCACTGGCATAGCAAGGCAGCTGCCATTTCAAGACACAGACATGTGATACCCAGAGTGGGGGCCATTTGGCTTCCGAGTCCAGAGGGCAGGTGGGCAGGTGTGAGAGTCCTCATGCCTGGGTTCAGATGCCAGCTCCGTCACTCGCCATGGGATGAATTTGGGCAAGAGTCCTTTAACCTCCTGGGCCTTGCTCTCCCTAACTGTAAGTGGTACTGATAATAACACTGAGGTATTCCTCTAGAATACTTAGCTTAGAGTCAATTCTTACTAAAAAGTCACCATTTGTTGTGAATATTGAATCCCTTCCATACCAGAGGTGCCACTTTTCCACTATTTTATAAGCAGACCAACTAGCTTTTATTGAGTGTGGAAGGGGGGAGGCAGAGAAGGAGAAGCTTCAAGCCATATCCAGTTGGACGTGGAGACCCTATCTGGGAGCCCGGAGTCCCCTCCTCTGGGTCTGGCAGCCTCGTTGTGTGGTGGCCTTGCACACAGAGCAGCTGCTGGGATGCTTGGGAGGGAAGCTGTGAGTCCAGCTGTGCGTGTGTAACCCCTGTGCTTGCCTTCCCCTCCCTTGCAGATTGGACGCTCCACAGAGAACATGATAGACTTTGTGGTAACAGACACATCCCCTGGAGGAGGGGCTGCAGAGGGCCCTTCTGCCCAGAGCACCATCTCCCGCTATGCCTGCCGCATCCTCTGTGACCGCAGGCCACCCTATACTGCCCGCATCTATGCCGCTGGCTTTGATGCCTCCAGCAACATCTTCCTTGGAGTGAGTGACCCCCAGGCAGGGACCAGCTCTTCATTAGAGAGTGAACTAAGGGGAGGCTGGGGAGGTGCCGTGCCCTGGAGAGATGGACCGACCCACAATCATCCTAACCATGACCCAGGGAGGGCTTACAGCCCACTCCATAGACAGCAGCCTGAGGCTTAGGGAGATCAGGTGGTGCCCAAGTCATGCTGGCCTGTCTGGGTTACCTCTGAACTTGGGGTACAGACGTAGCCCTCTGGTACACAGCCAGCTGGGGATACCCAGGGATGTGATTGGATCCCTCATGTGGTCCCAGGAGCGGGCAGCCAAATGGCGGACCCCCGATGGCCTGATGGATGGCCTGACCACCAATGGGGTCCTGGTGATGCACCCTGCGGGAGGCTTCTCAGAAGACTCGGCCCCAGGTGTCTGGAGGGAGATCTCCGTCTGCGGGAATGTGTACACACTGCGGGACAGTCGCTCAGCCCAGCAGCGGGGGAAGCTGGTAGGTGGCCCACTCCATCTCCCACACAGCCCTTCCCAGGCCTGCATAATCTGCCCATCCCCCTGCCCAAGGTGAAAGATGACTTGCTGTCCTCATGCCTGAGGGAGCCCCAGTGGGCTCCATCTAGAACCCCAGGAGTTCTTGGCGCATGCCACTTGTCCCACGGGCAGGAGCAGACCAGCATCCCCAGGTGTAGCCTGCATAGTCCTGAAGATCTGGGGGGTGATGAGAAGTGGAGCTGCACAGAGACACTGTGCAGTACCAAGAGCAGCAAGGCTACCAGCAGCTTAAAAAAAATCACACCCTCTTAGGAGGGTGACAATTGGCCCATGTGTGAGTAGTTTATAGCCTAGAGTGTTGGCAGTTTGTAGTGTGTCTGTCACATACAAACAGGTTTCACTTTATTATCCTCTCCCAGCGGGAAAGGGCCATTGGAGTAGTTCTGACAGTGCTGGCCACGTGGAAGCACCACGTGGCACAGAGCAGAGAAAGAAGGTTCAGAGCTGGGAGTGAGTCCTAGAGAGAGGTAGCATGTGGCCACTCAGGGCTCTTCCTGGGTTTCAGCATGCTGGCCAAGGAGATGAAGACCTCAGGGGAAAGCAGGGCTGATCTAGAGATGCTACTGGGAGAGTTGAGAAGCATCTTTTGTGTGTGTGTGTGTGTGTGTGTGTGTGTGTGTGTGTGTGTGGTGCTGGGGATTGAACCCATGGCTTTGTGCTTGTGGGGCAAACTATATCCCCAGCCCGATAAGCGTCATTTTAAAAATCTATGCACACAAACTATCCAGACACTTGTCGAGCTGTGTGCCAAGCTCTGGTCCAAGTACTTATGTTGATCAATTCATTTAATCTTCATGAGACCCACTTGAGATGGAGACCTGGAACCCACCTTGAGGATAAGGAGACTGAGACACAGAGAGGTTAAGCTACTCTCCTTAGAATACAGAGTTATTGAACCATGAGGTCACTCCAGAGTCCTTGCTGTTAACCATGACCCTGGGACAGCCGACTTGGCCTCAGTAGTAACATTCTGCACAAGAGGTGTTTTCTGCCTCTTCCATTATGGGATGGCTTTGGAAAAACCCTGTTTGGGTCCCGACCTCCTGGTTTGACCAGTGAGGACACCAAAGCCTATGCTGAGAGTGGGGGACAGCGAGTGCCTAGGGAGCCTCTGTCTGCCTTCCCACTCCCACATGACCTCCCAGCCTGCCCTGCTGACCCAGTGTGCCCTATCCAGAGAGTGTCAGTGGGATAGACAGAGGGCTTGTCTGGGGTGAGGCTGCCTGATGGTGGGCTGGGGCCTCTTAGGCTAAGGCCCTTCTGCTGCCTCTGGCAGGTGGAAAATGAATCCAACGTGCTGCAAGACGGCTCACTCATCGACCTGTGTGGGGCCACACTGCTGTGGCGCACTCCGGCAGGGCTGCTGCGGGCACCCACGCTGAAGCAGCTGGAGGCTCAGCGGCAGGAGGCCAATGCAGCACGGCCCCAGTGCCCAGTGGGCCTCAGCACCTTGGCCTTCCCCAGTCCAGCCCGCGGTCGCACAGCGCCTGACAAGCAGCAGCCCTGGGTCTACGTCCGCTGCGGTCATGTCCACGGCTACCACGGCTGGGGCTGCCGGCGGGAACGGGGCCCCCAGGAGCGCGAGTGTCCTCTCTGCCGCCTTGTGGGGCCCTATGTGCCCCTGTGGCTTGGCCAGGAGGCTGGCCTCTGCCTGGACCCTGGGCCGCCCAGCCACGCCTTTGCACCCTGCGGCCACGTCTGCTCTGAGAAGACTGCCCGCTACTGGGCCCAGACGCCGCTACCGCACGGCACCCATGCTTTCCATGCCGCCTGCCCCTTTTGTGGGGCCTGGCTTACGGGTGAACATGGCTGCGTCCGCCTCATTTTCCAGGGGCCACTGGACTAAGCTCCTGGGGCCTCTGCTGCCGTGCCCGCCTGCCCACCCAGGTCTCCCACCCCCTGCAGCCCAGATGGAGCTCTGCATGTGGGACTCTACCTGTTGGCACATTGCTCACTGGCTGGACACACTGGATGGGCTGTGACCTTCCCCTGAGCTCTGGTCCCCAGGGAGGTCCCCAAGATCTCTACCCTAGTCATACTGATGAGGGCTTTAGCACCAGTGCTATTCCAGGCTGATGGAGGGAGTCAGCCCCATGCCCCTGCCCTTCCAGGGGCATCCCACATCATGCCGCCTACACTGTGCCCTTGGGGGAGTGAAGGAGCTGTGGTTCCTGACCCCCAGCTTAGGCTGGCTGTGCCCTGAGCCTGCCAAGTCAGTAACAGGTATCTGTCCTTCCTGATGCTGCCCCGCCGGGTTCCCCTATAAACCTTGCTGCTCAGCTGCCCTGACAAATCCACGTGTCCCGCATGCACGCAGTGCCTCCAGCCCTGAGCAAGTACTAGGTGGGCAGCAGGCTGGTGCTGGCATGTGCTGATGCCCACCATAGGCTACAGTGTGTGCCAGGTGGGCTCTGGGGATGCAGAGATAATCATGTTCCCCACCTGGTGGATTTCACTATCTAGTGGAGGGTGGACCAAATTACCAAATGACAGAATTCTCAGGGCTGGGGAAGAATCACTGCTGGCCACAGGAAAGTGAATGAGGCAAGGGAACTCAGCCTCCATGGTGGCTTGGACTCCTCCAGGCCAATAGGATGGGGAGGGTGCTCTGCACAGTCTGTGTAGCCTAGGGGTAGGGAAACAGGGCTGAGTGAAAGATTCTAGAGGCTGGAGCATGGACTGCAGGGGCAGATGGGGGTAGAGCAGAGACGGGGCCAGGCTGATGGGAAGACGCTGGATGGAGGATTTGGATCCATATTTGTGGACAGCCAGGAGTCAACAAAGCAGAGAGAGGATTCTCGGCTCCAGAGCATTGGCTCTGACACAAGGGCTACTATCACTGAGTGCCCACGTGTGCCCCACACTGTGCTAACCATAATAACAACTGCATTCATTGAGCGCTCACCAGGCACCAGGCTCTGCTTCTCGGAGGTTTTGTTGTTTAATCTTCACACTAACCCAGGGAGGGAGGTTATTACCCTTTGCATTCACAGGGAGATGAAGGCACAAACTCCAAGTCACATAGCTAGAAAGTGGCCAAGCCAGGACTTGAACCCAGAGCTGTCCATTGGGGCAAAGGCTGCTCCTCTCCCTGACACTATGGCTTTCCTTCAGTGAGTGGGGCTAAACTGAATGTGGTTTTCAAGTCTGTCCCATCAAATGGCTAGAGAAGGAGTCAGTGGACATCCACTGTCCATGGCCTAGCCCCATGCAGGGTCCCAGCAATGAACAAGGCCCTTCCTTCTCAGCTCCCTGTCTGAGGAGAGACCTGCCCAAGCTAGTGTCAGAAGCTGGCAACCACAACCTGCTGGCCACCTGCACCCCAGGCCGATACAGTGGGCCATCAGCCAGGCTGGGGTGTTCTGAGCAAGAACTGAAGGCTTCTGAGAAGGTACAGGGAGTCTCTCTAGAGGAAGGGCAGAGTTGGGAGGGCAGATCAGGTGAGGGGAGCAGCATAGCAGGACAGGGAAAATGCTTGGTGACCAATGAGCGTGGTGTTCAGTGGGGCAGGAAAGAGGGATGGGGCTTTGGGTATCTGGACTAGGGTCTGGTGAGCCCTGGTGGCCGTGTCTGAGCTGGACCCCTTGTGCATCCTTATCACGGGTTACCTATTCTTGTGAACCAAGGATGGAGCTAGGGGTGTTGCTAGGGTTGCCCTCTGACCAACCAGGAAGTCAGGTAGAAGGACATTCTGGAAATATGAAAAAAGAAGGTTTTGAGTGCAGGCAGGACCTGGGTATTATCCCCAGTGCAGTAGAGAGTCCAGAGCCTTAGGAGTGCAGATTCTTGGTGGTGCACACCTGTAATCCCAACAACTCAGGAGGCTAAGGCAGGAAGATCTCAAGTTTGAGGCTACCCTGGGCAATTTAGCAAGACCCTGTCTCAAAAAATAAGAGCTGCTAAGGATGTAGCTCAGTGGTGGAGAGGCCCTGGGTTCAATCCCCAGAACTGCAAAAAGGAGGAGTGCAATTTCCCCTGGAGGGAACTTCTCAGGGCCACACAGCTGGTTAGGACCACAGAGACCAGACCTGGGCTATTGAGAGGACAGAGGGCATGCTTGCATGGTGAGAGGAGGGAGATGTGACTGCATCCTTGTTTCCTTGCTAAGTAATGCTTAGTTACCATGGGATGGAGGGCAGATAAGGACGCTGGAGTGGGTGTGGGAGCGTTTCAAACCATCCTACAGCAGTAGAAACACAATTCTCCCCAGTTGTTCCCTCTTCTGACCCTGTTGAGAACCAGGAAAGGGAAAAATCTGATTCCATTTTTGGTGGGGAGTTTCAAACTCTGGGAGGGAGAAAAGCTAGGGGCACTACCCTCAGTGCTGGGGAGAACTTGTAGGTATTGGCGGGAGGGGTCAGATGGCCTGGGACTTGCCCCAGCTATGCCCTTTGTCAGATCTTGGAGCCTCATTTAAATAGGATGACAGTCCCTTCCTCATCAAGTGGCTGTGAATGTCTGGAAGGCACTGGTGCCACAGTACATACTTAACACTGCTTCCTCACCTATCTCTTTGACATTCTCCAGGGGAAGGGCCAAGGCAGGGGATGAGCATGACTCCAGTGAGTAGACAGTTCTGTGTGAGTGTGGGTATGCATGTGTTTTTGGGACAGGTGGAAGGGACAGTGTGGTGGAAGGTCTGAATAAGACTAGGCCCTAGTTCAGGGATTCCTGAAAATATCTGTATGGCCTTAGGGAAGTCAATAATCCCCTTAGCTTCAGTCTTTCCATCTGTGCAGTGGTATCCTATCTCAGGGGTTTTGCAAGAATTAAATGAGATTCTCCATGGCAAACAACTGACAAAAGACCTCAATTAAGCGCTCTCATTAACCACAATCATAAAAATGGGAATTTTAAAGCTTGGTTGAGGGTCCTGTGTACCCGGCTCTTTAGCTTGCCTGAGCCCCCTGGTGGCCATGGACCACTTTACCTCCTATGTACATTCGACTTCACCTGAATCAATCCATTTTATAATCATTTTAAAAACAATGAGAATTGAGACCTGTGACTTTCCTATAGAAAAGATGACTTTTGTATGGTTATATACCCTTTTATTGAGCTCCTCCTTATAATGGCAATTGTCATCAGAGCCAATAGCTAGCAGCACTGTCATGCCAAGCAGAGCCTTGTGCATCTTTGTAAATGAGAAACTTGGCTCCTGTGATGGGCAGTTGCTGCTCTGGGCCTAGAAGCAGGTGTCACAAGGACAGAGTGCCAGATTTCAGACCCTCAAACACCCCATTTGCATGTACACAACTCTAGGGGGCAGTACTGCCCAGTCGACATTCACTGAAGCCTACAACATCCTAGAAGTGGTTTTTCAGTTAGCCCAGTTTTCCAGCTGATGAAGCCACAACTTGGTGAGATAAAGTGACCCACCTAAGGTCACAGAACCCTTAGGTGATAGAAACCGGATTTGACCTTAGGCCACCTGACTCCACCCCCCAGTCTGATCTTGAGCCTGTCACCAAGCTCCCCACTTGGCCCACGTCCAGCTCCAGGCACTTCTACATTCATGCCCCACCTAGGCCCAGGCTCCTGACGTGTAAGAGTGGACTTCCCACCGCCTCTGCACTGGGCTGCCTTCCGGGGTCACTGGAAGCTTTCTCATCTAGCGGACACCGGGCAAGCACCAAGAAACCGCCCGCCCCTTTCCGCCCTCGCCCTTTTGTATTGAGGAAACCGTGACTTGGAAATGTTTAGCGGCTCCCTCCAGGCCCACACCTGTGTGTGGCGGTGCAGTGAAGCACTCGGGAGCGTTTCTCGTGCCCCTGCGCTGGCAGGACCACCTGGGCGATTCCCCGGACCCAGAGTTCTGCGGTCTCCAAAGAGTCTCCCCGCCAGATCCCCGAGTCCAGTGAGGACCGGGGAGCCACATTACTCCCACTGGGCAGGTTTCCACCTGCAACACTGAGGTCGGGGGACGAAGGCGAAACCCCAAAGGGTGGGGTCCTGGTTGTGTGTGAGGTGAGGACCCTGATGCTCTCTGTCCATGACACGCTAGCCCCGCCCGGGCTCGGGGACCCTGTCTGCACGGACCAGGCCCCGGCCAGGTGGGGCACCGAAATGCTCAGCTCCGGCGCAAGCTTGGCCCACGGACAAAAGGCCAAGGCCGCAGGGCCAAGCGCACGACACCCTAGAGCCTGGGCGGGTGGGGGTGAGGGGAGCAGGCCGAAGGAGCTTGCCTCGGCGCGCCTATTGGCTGGTGCCGCCGCCCATCTTGACTCCGGGGCCAGAGAATTGGCTCGCAGGGGCGGGGTTTGCGGAGCTCCAATGAATGGGGGAGCCGGAAGCAGGAAGTGAGTTTGCGAACCGCGCAGTGCTGCAGGTGAGGAGCTGTGTCGGTTTCGGGGTCACGGTGTGTCATCCTCCGGGGACCTGAGCCAGGCTGGGTCGAGAGTAGGATCACTCCTTTTCTGCCCACCTTTCATTTACGCCTTCCAAATCCATTCCGGTCCCTAGGCCAAGGAAAGTCCCTGGAAGCAAAGAGTTAACATCTCTTTTGGAACCCGCGGGACGTGCTATTGGGGCGGAGCCTCGTGAGTGGGGTGGGGGGAGGCTAGAAACTCATTCTCAGTCGGGGAGGGGGTAGTGGAGAATGCCTTGGGCTGGGAGACCCCCAGATCCCAACGGGGCTGTGAGACCTTTGGTAAGTTGTTTGGCCGCGCCAGATTTCAGTTTTCCCCTATATACAATGGGCTCTGGACGTCTGTGACTTCCCTGGCCGAGCATGTGTCGAGGCAAGAGAACCAAAGTGCTGGGAGCCATGAGGGAGGAAAAGAGTTCATGGGAAGTCATTGCTGCTGTAGGTACATCCTGTCCAGGGCGACCTTATCTAATTTGGGTTGAGGTTGGGGTTATTATCATCCTCTTTTCAATAGGAGAAAAGAGAGATGCAGAAAAGAAACAATTGGCTGGGATCCTGTCGGGGTTGGGATCTGGGGCTTCCAGCTGGAAACCTGGCCCTCTGTCCTTCTGAACAATGGTGGTGGAGGGGGTAATTATTCTGAACAAGGAGGGTAGGTGGTCAGAGAAGGAGAGAAGATAGGGAGGAACCTGGACTGGAAGTCTAGCAATGAGGTTCTCTGATGCTGACCCCTCTGTAGTGTGATTAGGCAAGACTCCTGTCTGGGATTGTTTCTCCAGCTGTAAACTAGGTGGTTGGATTCAGACTTTGAGATTGAGGGACCAAAGGCTCGGTGTGGCTCAGTATGTACTTTATAATCTCCTTGGGGGAGTCACTAACCACTTCTGAGTCTCAGCATAGCTCATGAATACTGATCCACTAGTATTCCCTTCCTCCTGAGCTTTTGGGAGGCCAAAAGAACTCATGGGAGTTCAGAGCCAGGTGTGCTATTAGGGTGTGCTGAATGACAGATGTGATGATGGTTCCTTTAGGGCCCATGGCGGATACCCAGTACATCCTGCCCAATGACATCGGCGTATCTAGCCTGGACTGCCGCGAGGCCTTCCACCTGCTGTCACCCACAGAGCGCCTCTATGCCCACCACCTGTCCAGGGCCGCCTGGTACGGAGGCCTGGCTGTGCTGTTGCAGACCTCCCCTGAGGCCCCCTACATCTACACTCTCCTCAGCCGCCTCTTCCGCACCCAGGACCCTGACCAACTGCGCCAACATGCCCTGGCTGAAGGCCTTACCGAGGAGGAGTATCAGGTCAGTTCACCCAGGCCAGCCCTCATTTCCTGAGTGGCTTCTGGGTGTGAGGAACCAAGATGCAGGGAGAGGATTAAACCAAATGTTATAAACTCAGGAGCCTCCTCTCCTTGGAACCTCAGTCTTCTCATCTGTTAAAAAAAAAGTACAAATGGGTTGCCTTGATGTTGTAATGAATCACTTAGAACAGTGCCTACTTCAAGGTAAGTGATGGCTGCTCACTTATCTTGAGTAAGCAGCCATCACTTACCTTGAAGTAGGAAGGAGTCAAGGCTAGAAATCGGGCAGTCTGAGTTCTGAACCAGTTCTGGCAGTGGGCAAAATGTTCTGTCTGTCTTTTGGTTTTGTTTGTTTATAGATTTATTGGCCAAGTAATTCATGGATTCTTAGAGCATTGCAGCAATGCAAAAGGGCCCAGAATAAAACACAAAGATTGCTCTTTCTCATGCCTCTCCAGAGGTGACCACTATGGATGGTGTCTGTGTTTTGCATGCCTATACCTGTATGAGCACAGCTTTCACATCCTTATTTTCTCTTTCACATAAATGAGATCATGCTCTTTGTCATCTTCTGTGTACTGCTTTTTTCATGAATGCTGTGTCTTGGAGAACTTCCATGGGTACATATTAATCCACTTCTTTTTTTTTTTTTTTTTCCAGTATCAGGGATTGAACCCAGAGTCTTGTACATGCTAGGCAAGCTCTCTATCATTGAGCTATTTCCCTGCCCTTTTAATTTTTTGTTTTGAGATAATGTCTCTAAGTTACTCAGGCTGGCCTCAAAATTGCTATCCTCCTGCCTTAGCCTTCCAGGTAACTGGGAGTACAGGTGCATACCACTGCACCTGGCTACCTCATTCTTCTATTGGCTTTGAAGCATTCTACAACAGTGTACACTATAATCAATTTAGTCTTTTTTTTTAATTGCTGGACTTTTAGATTGTTCCTGGGTTTTCTTACAAACAGTGCCATGGTGAGCATTCTTGTGCACATGTGTGAGAAAGATCTATTTCTGGAGGCAGAATTGCGGGGTTGAAGGCTGTGTACATTTATTATCAACTGATTCTGTTAAGTTTTCCTAAAAAGCTTCTCTGAGTTATATTCCCACTAAGAATGAACAAGAATATAATCTGTTTTTCTATATATTAAATAAAGGGATTGGATTGCTTATCTCTGAACTGAGGTGCTGTTTCTTCTAGCTTTTTTGAACCTTGCATTTCCAGACTGTGTTCTTCTCATTAAAAGAGCTAGTCTGTGGGTATGCTTATAAATGGGAAGGTGCTACCCAATTGCTACTATTTTTAGTAGGATTCTTTTGTTTGTCAGTAGCAGAAACTCACCTCAAAGTAGCTTCAATGAAAGAATTACTGGTTCGCATAATTGCAAAGTCCAGAGGAAGCTTCAGGTATGGCTATATTCAGGGGCTCAGTGCTACCATCAGAGTGCAGTCTTCATCTCTCAGCTCTGCTTTCTTTCCTCACTCCAGCAGGGGCGCTTCAGGGTTTCCAGGTCTGATATAAGAGGAAACTGTTCACCAATGGCAAGTTTCCTGGTTAGAGCTTATTGGCCAGCTGAAGCCTTATGCTCATCCTTATAGATTTCTCTGACTGGCCAAGACAGCCTACATACGCACTGGAACTGGGGGAAAGGAGAATCCCCATAACCACCACCAGAAAAAGGAAGATTGAGTTCTTTGTGCTGAGAAAGTGAGACTAGATTGGGGCCAGCAAAGAAACATGGCCTAGAAAGATGTTTGAGGCTACCTGGCTTTGACAATTGATTCTTCCTGTGCCCGCTGCTTGACAGGTTGAAAGCTGAAAATAAGCTTTCTAGAGAAGGAGTTGGTGTTGGGACTAGGCTTTAAATGACACAAAGGCCATAAGTGGCTGAGAGGAAGCAAAGGTGGATGGGTGACTGGGTGTTCTTGAACTTTGGAAACCAGCATGGCTGGACCACAGGGATGTGAAATTGGTCTGTGAAAGTAACTTGGAGCCAGACTGGGGCTCCCCAGGCTCTGGGTCCTGCCCCTAGATTTCCCAGCCTCACCCATGCTGCCTGTACCACATGTGCTTGTCATGTCAGGTCTCAGGCAGGGACTTCCCTACAGTGGGAGGGCTGTGTGTCCCAGGTTTCCGATGTGATACCATCTCCCCCTCAGGCATTCCTGGTCTATGCTGCGGGGGTCTACTCCAATATGGGCAACTACAAATCCTTCGGCGACACCAAATTTGTTCCCAACCTGCCCAAGGTGAGCTGAAGGAGGTTTGGGAAAGGTGGGAAGCAGGGTGCCAGTGGGATGTACATGGCAAAGATAGCTAAAGGAGCCGCAGCTGGAGTCCAGGGCTGAGCAGAACCTTGGCCTTGTCTCTGCCACACTGTGTAACCCTGGGTGTCAGCCTTGCCCTGTGCTGCATACACATACAAAGGAAAAGCCTTGCATATCTGAGGGTCAAGGAAGAGCAGGGTGTGGAAGCATGAATGAGTAGGTGCTTGCAAGAATGGAGCCCACTGGTCATCACGGAGAACAGGGGAAGAGCCTGGGTCCAGGGCATCCCTTCTAGGGACTGTGAGGTTAGAGCCTTGTTGGGGCAGATGCAGCTCATACACTAGGGCTGGTCAGATCTTAATGCCTGTACAAGTCACCTGGTAATGTCAAAGTGCAGCATCCAACTTGGCAGATTTGTAGTGCACCTGAGGCTTGACACTTCTCAGGCCCAGCCAGCGCTGGACCCTGGACCACACTCTGAGGCAAAAGAGAGTGGGCGCAGGTGGGGGATCTGGAGGGCAGGTTTGAGGGGAGCATGATCAAGCCAGTGACCTCCTTTCCCCCACAGGAGAAGCTGGAACGTGTGATCCTGGGGAGTAAAGCCGCTCGGCAGCATCCAAAAGAAGTCAGGGACCTCTGGCAGACTTGCGGGGAGCTTATGTTCTCTCTAGAGCCGAGACTTCGGCACCTCGGACTGGGGAAGGAGGTGAGGCCTCAAATGCTTGGGCAAGTGGAGGGTGCCCTTGGGGTGAAGGGAAGGGCAGCTGACAGGAAGGCACTGGGCTCTGTCTCTCTCAGGCAAAGCTGCTCTCCACTGCAGGCCTGTTTGGTCATCTGTAAATTGGGAAGAAGGCTGGAGGGAATGCTTCCTGCATGTCCTCCCAGCTCTGATCTGCCAGGATGCTGTATGCAGGAGGAGGGAAGGAAAGAAAAGCTGGGAGGTGGAAGGCGCTGAGGATGGAGGCTGGGGAAGGAGGGCTCCCAGGCTGCCCACTTCTAGAGGCTGCTTGGGTTGCAGGGGAGAGGCTTGGCAGCCTGGGGGTGGGCCAGCTGTAGAAGTTGGGCAGAACTGCAGAAAGGCCCAAGATGACATCCATTTGTTTTACAATTTTTTTCTCCTGGAAAGAGAGCGGGGGGCAGGATAGAAGCTGCTGGGAAGAGGTGTAGGAAGACTGGGAGGCTGTCCCTGCAAGCCCCCCACTCCTGACCTTAGCAACTCCTCTTTCCCACCTTCCCCTTTTTTCCGACAGGGAATCACCACCTATTTCTCTGGGGATTGTACCATGGAGGATGCCAAGCTGGCTCAAGACTTTCTGGATTCCCAGGTTCGGGGATTGGGGACTCATCAATGGTGTGAGGGGGTCCTCCTGTCAGTCCCCTCATGACCGATGCCTGCCCTTGAGTCTCAGCTTGTACCCAGAGACACAGGCATGTCGGGTCCTTAAGGTGGAAAAGACTCAGACATCCTTGTCCTTGAGATCAGCCTGCACGAACCAAGAGGATGTCACCCAGATGTCCCAGATATGCCAGGCATGGAGCTGACCCTGCCCATGCCGGGTTACGGGGCCTGATGACAGCCTCGGGGCAGGATGAGATAAAACATCAGAGGTGTGCTTCTAAGCCTGGGCCCTGGACAAGCTGTGTGACCAGTCTGTGAAGGGCACCCACCTCGTGTAGCACTGGGTCAGCTGCAGCCATGCAGTGCCTGACACGTCCAGTCCATAACTAATAAAAACTGGTGCTCAGTGTAGGTAGCAGAGCAGGAGCTTCAGCCCCGGCCTGCCCGCCCGTACCTGCTCCCTGTCCATCTGACTCGACCAGATCCCTCGGCCTGTTTTGCCTCTCTGCCATCCCCCTACAGCCATCACTTTCCCTTCTCCCAGCCCCTTACCCTCTCTGGACCTTTTTCTCCCCTAAACCCCTGCCTTGTTTTTTTCTAGAACCTCAGTGCCTACAACACACGGCTCTTCAAGGATGTCGACCAGGAAGGGAAGCCCCGCTATGAGGTGCGGCTGGCTTCAGTGCTCAGCACAGGTGCGCTTAGGTCCCTTCCACTTTTCTCTGTAGCAACTCTGGATCCTGGTGGCTTAGACCACTAGCCAGGCCACTCCAGAGAAAGAGGGTCCTTCTGTCCCAGGAGTTTCTGCATGTAGCCGAGGAGTGGATCTAGTCTCTATTTGTGAACCAGTCCTTATAGGTGGGCAAGGAACAGGTCTCTGATGGGCTCTGCCTAGTTTCAAGCCCACCCATGAGCCAGGCAATGAGCTCTATCCCTCGCAGACCACCTGGCCAGGTGGTGGTAATACTAGGGGGATTCTGCTGTGAGGTGAAGGCAGATGTGATGTGGGTGGAAATGTCCAGACCCTGTGAGGACATTTTCTGGTCCTCCTTTACCTGCCCACATCCCCCAGCCTCCCTTCCCCCCGACACACTGTGCTGTAGCTGCGCTCCGCAGCGTCTGGTTCCTAAACCCCTCTCCAGGCCTTTGCACAACCTACCCAGAAGGCCCTCCAGGCCCTCCATGTTCACCGGGCCAGCTCCACTCATCCCCAAGGCAGGTGTGGATGTTACCTTTGCCAATACCTTGTCATCCCTCAGCCAAGTCTCTGCTGTCCCTTCTTGCATCCCAGGAGCCCCCAGTAATCCCCTGTTTTTCTGTTTCCCCCTCTTGACTATATGCCTCTGGGAGGAGGAATTGGGTGTTTCAGCCATCACTGTCTCTCCAGCACCTAGCATGTGACAGAAACTCAGGGACTCAGTGCAGGAATAAATGAGGACAAATGGGAATTTGCCTTCAGGTGGAGAGAGTGGTGAGAGCCACAGCAGGCTGATAGGGAAGCCAAGGGATCAGCGAGCAGTTTGGTTTGACTGGGGGAAAGGATATTGTCCAGGCAATGGAGGAGATCCTGCCAACAAAGAAGTTGGGCCTGTACTGCCACAAGATGCAGGATGGGACAGTGGTTGGGAGTGGCTCTGAGCTGGGGGTGTATCTCAGTGGTAGATCACTTGCCTAGCATACACAAAACCCTGGATTCCATTCCTAGCACCACACACAAAAAAAATTTTTTTAAAGAGTATGGCTCTGGAGCCAGTTTGCTTGAGTGTATCAGTTACTTATGGCTGTGTAACAAGCACCCCCAAAATGTAACCATACAAAACCACCTTTTTATGCTTATAGACTGCAGGTCTGGAGTTGGATGGAAGGTCCAGTAGTCTTCTCCTATCAATAGTTTCAAGTTATGTGGTTTCAGTTTACCACCCATGGTCACATGGCCTCAAATGTTGAAAGGAACATTTTCAGAAACAAACCATTTGCTGGGTGTGGTGGGTGCATGCCTATAATCCCAACATCTCAGGAGGCTGAGGCAGGAGGATTGCAGACCAGCCTCAGCAACTTAGTGAGACCTGTCTCAAAATAAAATATAAAAGGGGCTGAGGATGTAGTTTAGTGGTAAAGTGTCCCTGGGTTAAGTCCCTATTCCTCAAATAAATAAAACTATTTAGAAGTTTTAAGTAATTCTTATTATAGTATATTGTTGTTCTCTTTTATTATTAGTTATTGTTGCTAATCAGTTACCATGTTAACATGTTAACATTCATCATGGCAAAGCAAAATATATACAGGGTTCAGTTCTATCTTTAGTTTTAGGCATCCACTTGGAATGTGTCATCCACAAATAAGGAGGGACAATTGTAAATTTTACTGATGAGAGAAACAAAATACCACTGTGTATCCAGGCACAGTGGCATGTGCCTGTAATCCCAGCTGCTCAGGAGGCTAAGGCAGGAGGATCACAAGTTCAAGTTAGAGAGACCCAGTCTAAAAAATTTTTTTAAAAAGAATAGAGGGTGCAGCTTAGTGGGAAGGAGCCCTGGGCTCAGTCCCCAGTAATACAAATAACAACAGTGTGATAGTTTCCCTTGCTTCTGTAATGAGCTGCCACATATCATGGCACGAAACAACATAAATTCATTCCTGAACAGTTTTGGAGGTCTGGAGTCTAAGGTCAAGGCGTCAGCTGGGCTGTGCTCTTCTGGAGCCTGCAGGGGGGTGTTTCCTTGCTTTTTCCAGCGCATAGGAGGCTTCCTGCAGCTCCTGGCTTGTGGCCCCCTCCTCACTGCACCCCAGCTTAATTCTGTCTTCAAGCTTCTACTCCTGTCACCTTCTTGTCTCCCCACGAGGACCACTGTGATCAATTTTAGGATGTGACTCTTTCTAAATACAATCTGTCTCCCTGGGTTTGTATCCCTGCTCTGTCACTTGCTATCAACATGATTTTAGAAAACTTTATTAACTTCTCAGTGCCTAGGTTTCCCCATCTATAAAGTGGAGATGATAATTCCCGCTCCCCACCTGGGTTGGTATGAGGATTAAATAAGTTAACACATAGAAAGCACTTAGAATGTCACAGGTTATGTATTATTGTTATTATTTTAATTTTTTAAACAGATACAACTTTTTTTTATACCTTTATTTTATTTACCCATTTTTATGTGGTTCTGAGGATCAGACCCAGTGCCTCGCACATGCTAGGCAGGTGATCTACCACTGAGCCACAACCCCGGCCCAGTTATGGATTCTTTTTTTTCTTTTTTTTTTAAAGAGAGAGAGAGATTTTTTTAATATTTATTTTTCAGTTTTTGGTGGACACACATCTTTATTTTATTTTTATGTGGTGCTGAGGATCGAACCCAGTGCCCCGCGCATGCCAGGCGAGCGTGTTACCGCCTGAGCCACATTCCCAGCCCAGTTACGGATTCTTTTAAAATGAGAGTTCATGGTGATTCCTGCTGGCAGTAGGGAGTCATTGATGATCTTACTGTGAGAGCGCCATGATGAAGAGCCCGCGGAGTATTTTACATTGGCCTCCTCTCGCCGCCCTTCTTTCCTCAGATCCTGCTCTAGACTCCGAATTGACTTCCAAGCTGAAGAGCTACGAATTCCAGGGGAGCCACTTCCAGGTGACCCGGGGGGACTATGCCCCCCTCCTCCAGAAGGTGGTGGATCACCTGGAGAAAGCCAAGGTAGGCTGGCTGGGCTGAGGGCTTTGGGCTCAGGACCCCCTGGGCAGCAGATGGGACTTGGGGACAGGTGGGTGGTCTGAGGCTGACCAGCCCTGCTTACCCCCAGGCATATGCAGCCAACAGCCACCAGGAGCAGATGCTGGCCCAGTACATCGAAAGCTTCACCCAGGGCTCCATTGAGGCCCACAAGAGGGGCTCCCGCTTCTGGATCCAGGACAAAGGCCCCATCGTGGAGAGGTGAGGTGACCACCTACGCTGCCCTGCCCCTCCTGTCCACCCTCTTCCATCTGCGCCTCTCTCTCCTCCAGTTACATCGGGTTTATTGAGAGCTACCGAGACCCCTTTGGTTCCCGAGGAGAGTTTGAAGGTAACTTGTGGGGGTTGCCGGTGGTCAGGTTGGGATCCTTTCCCCCAAGGCCCAAGTTCATGTTTCTAAGTGTCCCCTTAGAGGTCTCCCCTCCCTGCCCAGGAGTAATAACAATAACAACAGCCTTGCAAAATAAAAACCATTTACCACATTCTGGCACTGTCTCAGGAAGCTCATCTATACAGATTCACCCAGATATTGTCATCTGTGAGGATTTTTCTCGGTGGGTGGTGAACCCAGGCACTCCGGCTCCAAGCCAGCTTGCTGTGCTGCCTCTGGTGTGTGGTCAGGGCAGGCTGCAGGCAGACAGACATGCATTCTGAGCAGGCTTTGCCCGTCACCATCTCTGTGACCTGGGACCATATAATGTGACCTGTGAGCCTCAGTGAGAGCATATATGCAGTCTGCTGTGCTCCACTGACTGTGAACCTGCCTGTGAGGCTGCCTCAGCCCCCTTCCCCATAACTCCTGGGGCCCCCCCTGTGCAGGGCAGGGCATCCAGCCTGAGGATTCGTAATTGCTGGGCTGGTATATCCTCTTCCTCCCCAGCCCTAAAGGGAAGTCTAGGCATCCAGCTGCCGAAGCCAGGGAGTAGCTCCAAGGAGGGAGCCCCGTTCCCACAGCCCACTGGGGCTTGTCTGTGAGCCACAGATCCAAGCGCAGGGGCCTGAGGGGGAAAAGGGTTCATGTACCTGCAGCTTTCCTACCCAGGGTTTGGTGCAGTAGGGGCCAGGTCTGTGTCACTGTCGTCCCTAGCAGCTCACAGAGCAGACATTAATGCGATGGCCACAGGGGTTGAATTGGGTGGTGTGGGATCCCTGCCAGGACTCTGCCAAACCTCCACCCTGTCCTGCCCTGCAGGATTTGTGGCCATGGTGAACAAGGCCATGAGTGCCAAGTTCGAGCGGCTGGTAGAGAGCGCAGAGCAGCTGCTGAAGGAGCTGCCCTGGCCACCGGCCTTCGAGAAGGACAAGTTCCTCACCCCAGACTTCACCTCCCTTGATGTCCTCACCTTCGCTGGCTCTGGCATCCCTGCTGGCATCAACATCCCCAACTGTGAGCTTCCTTGGTACCCCTAGCCACCAGGAGCCCATGGAGAGCCGCCCCTCCCCTCCACAAACGGCCCTGCCCTGTTCACCCTCCCGGCCACTCCTCGCCCCCGACACTCCTCGTCCATCTCTCTGGTCCCCTCCTGGCCTTCTCTTCCAGACGACGACCTGAGGCAGACCGAAGGCTTTAAGAACGTGTCCCTGGGGAACGTCCTGGCTGTGGCCTACGCCACACAACGGGAGAAGCTCACGTTCCTGGAGGAGGAGGACAAGGTGGGCGTCAGCAGCCCGAGGGGCGGGGCCGGCCTCACCTGGCCTGGCAGGTTCAGGAAGGCAGACAGCCCAGAGCTGTGGCAGGGACAGCACTCTGGTCGGAGCTTGGCCATCTCCCTGCCAGTGACTGGTGGCCCTGTGGAGCCTGTGTGCTTTCTGGTCATGACGAAGGCACCCCTCCCTCCTGGGTTGTTGCTACGTGGGGTCGGAGTGCACTCAGCCTCCTCCAAGCACACGCACCACGACGGGCCTTCTACCTGCAGGCCGGGTGGCCGTGGTGGGACGTGTGACAGCGGGGACTCTGCTTGCCTTGGCAGGACCTGTACACCCGCTGGAAGGGGCCCTCCTTTGATGTGCAGGTGGGGCTGCACGAGCTGCTGGGCCATGGCAGTGGCAAGCTCTTTGCCCAGGTGAGAAGGGTGCCACCCCGTGCCCGCAGGAGCCTCCCTCACCCCCACAACCCGACTCAGGGAAGGGAAGCTGCTCTTCCCTGGGGGGCTTTGGGGAAGAGGGCTCCTTAAGCAGGAAGAAAGACTCTGTCTTGTCTTCCCCAAGATGACAGGGGTCTCCAGAACAGTTCCATTGGTGGCCCTTGAACCAGGAAGAATTGCTGGGCTTGGGCTCAGGAACCCACCTTGAGGGTGTGACCTGGGCAGCTGCAGGGACAGAGGCTGGGAGGGTCAGCCTTGGGGCGGCGCCGAGGCTGCAGGACTGTCTTCACACGGCTGTTCCCCGAGCCAGTACCTTCCTAGATATTTTAGGGAGCCACTTCTCCCCAGAAATGTCCCAACCTGCCACTGTGGCCAGAGCCCTTGACACCCACTGGGGGAATATGGGAAAGACAGCGGAGGAAGCCGTGGGCCCAGCAGGGAGCCACACAGATGAGATGAGTCCTAGCACTGCGGTGTGCGGGCATCGGTGTGGTGCTCGAACTGCCACCCTGCTGCTCCCTGGCTCGCCTTTGTGAGCTGAGCCTTGGCCTGGGGACCCCAGAGCTGAAGATCCCCGCCTCCCTTACCCGTATTCCTGCAGGATGAGAAGGGAGTGTTCAACTTTGACCAGGAGACAGTGATCAATCCAGAGACGGGGGAGCAGGTGAGGACAGGCTCTGTGGAGCCCCACCTCTGTGGAGCCCAGGGTGCCGGGTGCGGGCAGGGTCAGGGCTTGACTCATGGCTCTCCTCCCAGATTCAGAGCTGGTACCGGAGTGGGGAGACCTGGGACAGCAAGTTCAGCACCATTGCCTCGAGCTACGAAGAGTGCCGGGCTGAGAGCGTGGGCCTCTACCTCTGCCTCAACCCCCAAGTGCTGGAGTAGGAGCAGTGGATGTGCAGGGGGTGCGGGTGCCGGCAGGGAGGGCAGGGCCGCCCTGACTGTGCCTGCTCCTTGCCCCTCCTCCCCAGGATCTTCGGCTTCCAGGGGGCTGATGCGGAAGACGTGATCTACGTGAACTGGCTCAACATGGTTCGGGCTGGGCTGCTGGCTCTGGAGTTCTACACCCCAGAGGCCTCCAGCTGGCGCCAGGTGGGACTGGGCCTCCCTGAGGAGGCAGACGGAGCCAAGCTCAGAGTTGTGGGTGCAGGGACAATGGTACTTGTGAGGCAGGTGGACAGGGTTTAATCCAGAGTCCACGGTTGGTGGGACAAGTCATGTCACTGCAGTGAGCTCTAGTGCCCCTGCCTGGGAGGTGGGAGGCACCGTCTCTCCCTGGCCACCTTTCAGGGTCAATCAAGTAGACATTTTTGCTGTCACTAACGGATGCCTGGCTGCTCCTGGCACAGTGCTCACGTGGTGCACTACTGAACTGTTGCCCCCATTTTCAGCCCCAGGAGGGAGGCAGTTTTATTACCTCACTGTAGAGATGAGGAATTCGAGGCACAAAGAGATCCATTAACTTGCTGCTAAGGAAGAGACAGGATTCAAATCCCCACAGTCCACCTCCAGAGCCATTAGATTCAAGTGCTCATTTTTAGCATGGGTTTTGGAAAAAGTAAATAATAGCAACTTTTTTACAAAATCAAGAAAGTGTGGTTTGAGGAGGCAGTTTTATGTTATCAAAAGTATATACATTTTAGAATCTGGAAACTGGGGTCTGAGTCCTGACCATTTATTTAACAGCTGTGTGTGACCCTGAGTAAGTCACTGTACCTATCTATAAGCTGGGGATAATGATGCCTATTTGGTCCTGCTGTTTAGCACAAATAAGATTGTGGAGCAGAAAGTGCTCAAGGTCCTGAAAGTGAGGGGCCTTCAGGGGTAGCTGCTGTCCTCAGAGGGTCTGGAGGAGCAGGTGGCATGTTGGGTGACATAGGGGACCAAGAATACCAGGTCCTACCTAGAAATAGTCTCCCTATCCCCCAGGGCAGCTTGCCCTCCCTGTGAGCAGAGAAGGAGAAAGAAGCATTTGAAGTGAGATCAGAAAAAAATTCAGAGGATCAGGGAGAAGAAAATGACAGTAATAATTGACAGTAAGCCCCTGGGGCACATTAGGCTTAGACCAAGCATTTGATATTGGCTACAGATGACCTCTTTCCCCCTGACCCTGGCAGGCTCACATGCAGGCCCGATTTGTGATCCTGCGGGTCTTGCTGGAGGCGGGCGAGGGACTTGTGACCGTCACTCCCACTACCGGTTCTGATGGCCGCCCAGATGCCCGGGTCCGCCTAGACCGCAGCAAGATCCGGTCTGTGGGCAGGCCTGCGCTGGAGCGGTTCCTGCGGAGACTGCAGGTGAGTGAAGGCCTCGTGCCTTGAAGCCCCCCCAACTTCTGCCCCATCTCCCCACACTGCTGACACCTCCTCACAGCCTCAAGGTTATTCCCTTAGTCATTCAGCAAGTGTCCCCCTGTGATCGGTTTCTCACTGTGGGGAGGCAAGGACAATGAAGCAAAAGAAAGTTAGAGATTAAAAATCATTAGATCCAAAACACAAGGCAGCATCTTGGGTTGGACCCTGGAATAGAAGAAGGACATTAGTGGGAAATCTAGATGGAGTTTAAGTTACTAGTAATTGACCAGCTATATAAGAGGTACCAAGAAGGGAAATTGCACTAGGGGCTTATGGGAGCTCACCGGACTATCCGTGCAACTTGGCAATAAGTCTTAAATCATTCCAAGTTCAAATTTATTGCTAATAACAAGCCATTAGATGAAAGAATCAAATCTACCAACCCCAAGACCAAACTGAGCTGCCACTGAGCATTGAATTGGCGTGAACTCCCTGGGAGCCCCTCTTAAGGACTGAGCCAGGTGGTTCTCTGTATTGGGAAAATTGTGCAGCATCATAGACAGTGTCCTCAGCAACAATTGTACAGAAATTATGGAATACAGGTGACTATATGTTATATCAGCCTCCATAACAGCTAAGGGCACAGCAGTGAGACAGCAGGCAGGGAAAGCTTTCAACCAGGGGTCTCAAATAGCCATATTTTTGACCCACCTCGTTTGATAAAATTTGGCAAAGGTATAAATCTATATTTCTGGCTTCTTGGAAACTACCATTCACAGGCTTAATTCCCACATGAGGAACTGCTAGGGGAGCTGAGCCACAGCCCAGGGCTGGACATGGTGTGGGCTCTCTGGTTGGCGTGGTCCTCACCATTCCCTATCACTCAGACGTCAGCCTTCTGTGTCCATGGGTTGTATGTCTGGATTCAACCAGCTGCACAGTGGAAATATTTGGGGGGAAAGTTGTGTATGTTCTGTCTTTTTTTTTCTTTTTTTTTTTTTGTCATTATTCCCTAAACATCTGTGTACACAGCATTTACATTTTCTTAGGTATGGCAAATAATTTGAGATTATTTATAATATATTCAAATGGGTGCCTAGGTTTGAGGCAAGTATCTGAAATAAGGGACTTGAGCATTCATGGATTTTGGTGTTCATGGAGGGTCTGAGACCAGGCCCTGTGGGCGAGGCCTCCACCTGCCTAAACCATTGGGTAGGACACTGTCTGCCTCCCCTTGGCATGTGTTGCCAGCTGTCCCATTTGAACTCCCAGAATCTACACATCAGCTTGATTGGTGGGTACTCAGCACCTTGTGGGTGTTAAGTGCTGTTAAGAGGGAGAGGTGAGCCTTTCCCCAGGGCTCCCAATTGGTTCTGTTTGCTCCACTGCTGGGAAACCCCGGGTTTCTAACCCCGGGTCTAAGGAGGCAGAGGCTGTCCAGGAGAGAGCCTAGCCTCAGGGCCTGTTTTGTCACTTGAGGATGGGCAGAACAAACAAGGGTCAGACTCACAAAATGTCAGATACTTGGCAAAGAACCAAATACAGCGCCTTGAAATAAACTAGATAATGACTGGAATTTAAAAAGACAGATTAACTAAGGCAGAATAAACAGGTTTTAGATTGAGCCGACTGTAAAAGAAATCATAAACCATGTGTAACAGAGAAACAAAGATAGGGAATTTAAGGGAGGCTAAGAGACATGGAGGAGAGTGTGAGAAATTCTAATGTACATCTAACTGAAGTTCCAAAGGAAAAGCAGAGAGAAGTGATAGAAGGAACATGAGAACAGATAATAGCTGAGAATAATCTAGAATTGATTAAAGACTTCAATTAATAAATCCAGAAAGCTAAAAAAAAACCCAGGAAGGACAAGTGAAGCCTCTACCTAGAAATATCATACATGATACAGAATATCAGAGACAGAGAAGACCCTCAAAACAGCTGAGGAATAAGACACACTACCTTAAAACAGTAATTAGACCTAGAGCTTCCATAGCTATCCAGGAAGCCAGAAGACAGTGGAACCGCGTCTGCCAAGTGCTGAGTAGATTACTGTCAGGACCCAGTAACTCGTCTTTTAAGAATAGGAGTGATTAGGCTGGGGTGTTGCTCAGTGGTTAGTGCTTGCCCAGCATTCACCAGGCCTTGGGTTCTGTCCCCAAAAGCAGCAAGAACAACGATGGATTAAAGATATTTTTAAACAAGCAAAAACAGTTTACCATTAACAAACAAAATACTAAATAAAATTTAGTAATAAAATTTCTATAGGACATGAGAAAAAAAGAAAAATCAGCTCCAGATACGAGGTTTGATAAACCTAAAAAAATGGTGTAATGCAGATAGTAATAAATACAAGGGTTTAAGTTACAATGTGAACTTTGTACATCAATACAAAGGTTCAATTCCTGGGGTTACAAAAGAGCATGAAATACTGGACCCCAGCATCATATACGCCATGGAATAGATACTCTTACAATCTGTTTATAATTTGGGAGAAGGATGAAAAGTTCCATCAATTTTATTAAATGCATTTGCTAAAATTTCTAGGGTAGACACTAAAATAATAGAGTATAATTCTAAAATTCATCTTAAAAGAAAACAAGAAAGGAGGGGAAAAATTATCAGACCTACCTATAATTTTATAGCAAAAAATAAATAAATAATGATAATAATTTGATTTAACCATGGGCAAAAGACCTAAACAGATATTTCTCCAAAGACAACATACACATGGCCCATCAGTGTATAAAAAGATGTTCAACCTCATCCGGTGTGGAGGTGCATGCCTATAATCCCAGCAGCTCAGGTCGCTGAGGCAGGAGGATTGCAAATTCAAAGCCAGCCTCAGCAAAAGCAAGGCTCTAAGCAAAAGCAAGACCCTGTCTCTAAATAAAATTAAAAAATAGGGCTGGGGATGTGGCTCAGTAGTCGAGTACCCCTGAGTTCAATCCCTCGTACCCTCCCTCAAAAAAAAAGTTGAGCATTCATGTACCCAACAGACCATCAATTCTAGAAAAACCTGCACATCTTCATCAGAAGAGGTACTAGGGGACTCACAGCAGCATTTAACAGCAAAAGCACGGATCAGCGCTAGGGTGTAGCTCAGTGATAGAGTGATGCTCACATGCAGGAGGCCCCAGGTTTTGTTGTTTTTTTTTTTTTTACCACCACCACAGCTGTTTATTAAGTGCTTGCCAGGCACTGTGCTAAAGCTTTACAGACATTGTTTCGGTTAATCCAACAACCCTGAGGTAGATATTTTCAGTGGCTCCCTACCCCCACCCCCATATATCATTAGAGTTGAGGAAACTGAGGCTGAGAGAGGTTAAGTAAATCAACTGAGGTCAAATTCAGCTAGTAAGTAGCAAAGCTAGTAATCTGAACACATCTGACTCCAAAACCCATGCTTTTAAACACTATGTTAGATTTTTCCCGTTGAAAGGAAAAGGGCACATGTTCCTTCTCAAAATATTAGAGCAGGTTTTTGGTGGGGAATGGGGAGTGTTTTTAACTCCCTAAATCAGCTCTTGGAGGAATGGAGAATAGTCTGGGGATAAGCTAACCACTGGGCCCCTTTCTCCTGTTTCCCCCCTCTAGGGCTGTTCTCATCTGACACCTCCCCATTCTTGACGCCAGACTACTCAATATGCTATTTTCCTTCCAGCAACCACTAAAATACCAAGGTCGGCCAAACTTGGTGACACTGGGCCAAAGACCTGAGAGAATTTAGGAAACATTCACAAAATGCCTCTCATCCCTGAACTGCTGGACCCTAAGGCACACAGATGCATTTAGATGGAAACACAAATTTCCTTTTTTTCCCAGCTTTCCAAGCCCAGCGCTATTCTGGGAATCTCCTGACCAATCTCTCCCACCCTTTAGGTCCATCCCCTAACCCATCCTGGAGGAAAGGAGGCCCCAGGTTTGATCCTAGCACCCCACACACCCACACACCCACTGCAGGAGAGATGAAGTCGTGTGTGTGTGCGTGTGAGACTTCCTGTGTGTGACACGGCAGTGAGGAGGAGGAGAATAGCTGCCTGGGAGAATAGCACAGATGAATCTGAAGCACGATGAAGCAGAAAAGTGAATCAGTGTGTACAGTTCAAAAAGAGGCAAATAGGTAATTCAAATTTGAATTTTATATTGAGTCAGCAAGAGAAATGAGCACAGAGTTGAGAACAGCTGTTTGCATAGATGGAGGAGGCCACGAGGCCACAGGTGCTGACAGGTGGGGGGGGACCAATTTTTTTATTATTATTTATTAGTTGACAATGGATTTTTTTACTTCATTTGTTTATTCATATGTGCTGCTGAGGATCAAACCCAGGGCCTCACACATGCTAGGCAAGCACTCTATCACTGAGCCTCAACCACAGTCCCAAGGGGGACCAACTCTTTTTTTTTTTTTTTTTTTTTTGAACATGTGGTTATTTCAAAGTATTAGGATGGAAAGACATTTTTCTTCATTATCAACAACTGCCATCAGAACTCTAACATGCTATTTACTGTTGTACCTCACAGATCATCAGCATAGGGGGACCAACTCTTAACGTGGGCTGTTTGGGCATATGGGCATCTGTTTCATTATTCTTTACTGTGTCATGTATATTTGAAATGTTTTATTAAAAAAGGTGTTGTGATGCCTACCTTGTCAAAACATCAAGTGAGAAACATTCTCCTTGGTTTAGTGGGCATTTACTATGTGCTAAGCACTTGAGCCATATTCGTCACTCACTCAACAACACTGTGAGAGTGCAGATTATTCCCCTTTAAAGATAATAACTCAGAGTGGTTTAGTAACTTATCCAAGGTTACACAGCCTGTGACAGATGAGTATTTTTGCAGATAGTCCATTTTGTACTGCTATAACAAAATGCCTGAGACTGGGTAATTTATAAAGAGTAGACAGTTATTTCTCACACTTCTAAATCTAGGAAGTCTGAGATCCAAGTATTAGCAGGTTCAGCATCTGGTGAGGACTACTCTCCTCTTCCAATGTGGTGTCCACTTGTTGCTGAATTCCCCGGACAGGAGGAACTGTGTTCTCACATGGTGGAAGGCAGAAAGGCCTGCTGATGCAGGAAGTTTCTTTTTTTATAAGGGCCAATCCCATTCACAGAGCCCTCATGGCCCAAGCACCTCTTAAAGGCCCCACCTCTTAATACCATCACATTAGCCATTAAGTGTTAACTCTGAATTCTGGACTCAACACGTTCAACCACAGCATGGACCCTTCAGGGCTGGGCACTGCCAGCCGTGGCCCCTGGCAGAGTCCTATGAACACAGGGGAGTGCCCATCCTAGACACCTGTTCCTTCCTTCCTACAGGTGCTGAAGTCCACCGGGGATGTGGCTGGAGGGAGGGCCCTGTATGAGGGTTATGCGGCGGTCACTGATGCGCCCCCCGAGTGCTTCCTCTCTCTCAGGGACACGGTGCTGCTGCGCAAGGAGTCACGGAAGCTGATTGTTCAGCCCAACACTCGCCTTGAAGGTAATGGACTTGGGGCTCCCTTGATGGGGACCCAGGGAAGGCTGTCTGGGGTGGTCCTTCCCCTGACAGATCTCAGCATTTACCACCAAACACACACACACACACACACACACACACACTCTCTCTCTCTCTCTCTCTCTCTCTCTCTCTCTCTCTCTCTCTCTCTCTCTCTCTCATGGTTATCAGCGGCAGCAGGTCTGAGGAAGGCTGGCAGAGCAGGGGTTCATGGGAAGGCCAGGCCAGTAGCTGGAGAATCGTGGCTGCTGGGTGCCAGATCAGGATGGGCAAGGAGCTGGGACTCTGTAGGCTGAGCAGAACCCAAAGGAGAACTTGGTAGTGTCCAGGATGAGGGTCAGCTCTGTCCTTCCTCTGCCTTCTCAATGACAGTTCCATTTTCAAAAGTCCCAGCTCTCCCTGCATGGTACTTGTGCCTTCTGTGCCCTTACATTTCTTTAACCTACTGAGCCCACTTCACCCTTGGCACCTCTTTACACACCGTTCCATGTTCTTGGCATGATAGTGCCAATCTGTGCCTGTCTGGTACGTTCAGGTCCCTGTTAAATGACACCTCCTGAGAGGCGCTTGCCCCACACTCTCAATATAAAGTAACCTACTCCCATCCCTCTCTATCCTTCAGCTTCATTTTCCTTCTGTGTCTATCATGATTGGACATTTTCTTGTCCGTCTCATCTCCAGAAGTGGTATACCCCTGCCCCTAGCGTGGGCCTGGCATGCAACAGCTACTCTCTATGGTCAAATGAAATGAATGAGTGAATCCTGCCGGCCCCATGGACAATATCATCATTGCTTTGATATGTCCACCCTGTGTTAGCCACCGAGGGGTGGAGACATGAAAGGTACCCAGGCCCTCCCCTTGAGTAGTTCACAGCCCATTAAGAATGATTAGGCATGGAGGTAATTATACAAGGGAAGCATTAACAAGTGCCCAGAAGATACCAACAGTGCACTGAACACATGGAGGAGAAAAGATCCCATCTGCCTTCAGAGAATCTGGGAAGGTTCTAGGGAGGAAGTGGTTAAACTAGACTGAAGAACAGGTTGGATTATCAAAGGTAATAATTGTGATGGTGAGGTGATAATGACGATAGCTAAATTTGGAGGACTCCTGGGTGCCAGGTACTGGGTGAAAACTTTCCATGAATTAACTCTCAACAACTCAGAAAGGAATGGTTATTATCCCCGTTTTTCAGCTGGAAACAAACAGACACACAAAGGGGATGCATACTGACCTGGGATCACACAGTTAGTGGGACACAGAGTCAGGACTTGGTCCATCTGAACCCATAACCTCCGCTTTTATCATGCACCTCAAGATGCTGTGGAGCGCACCAAGGTGCTGTGAGAGGCTAGAGCAGCTGAAGTGAGTTAGAGGGGAGTGCTTCCCCATGAGTACTCAGGGGACCCTCCGAACAAGCCCATTTCACAGGTGAGTGATCAGCTCAGATGCTGCTCTGCTGGTGGATAGCATTTGTGAGCACCCACTTGATGCACTATTGTATGTAATTCCTCAGCTCCTTGAGAGAAGAGGCACTATGCTCACCCCACTTTACAGATGAGGAAATTGAGACTTAGGGAAGTTGGGAAACTTGGCCGTGGTCTAGACAGGTATGAAGCCATTGCTGGACTGTAAGCCCCACGAGGCCAAGCACTATATCTGTTTCATCTAACACGGCACCTGGTGTTAATCTTAAGGATGAGAGGGGGGAGTTTCATTACTATTCTTCCTGTAATATTTCCTTCCCTGAAAGATGACTATGAGGACTAAGTTAGAAAATCAACTTAAATATTGAGCACAATTTGTGGCCCAAGAGAAGAGCTCAGTAAGAACTAGGAGCTCCTGTGACATCACTGTGATTGTACTTCTCTTAAGATCTTTCTGCTGCTATTTTCTCTGTGTCCATTCCCAGGCTCAGAAGTGCAGCTTCTGGAGTACGAGGCCTCAGCTGCTGGCCTCATCAGATCCTTCACAGAGCGCTTCCTAGAGGATGGACCTGAGTTGGAGGAGGTCCTCACCCGGCTGGCCACAGCTGATGCCCGGTTCTGGAAGAGCCCCAGTGAGGCCCAGTCTGGCCAGGCTTGAGAAGATTTGTGTGGCCCTGCCCCCCACTCCATCAAACCAGGACTACCAGTGGCCCTCCAATGTGTGTGTAGCTATGGGTCAGCGGAGGGGCAGGAGCTCAAACTTTGGTGCTACCTCATCTGAGGGTGGTGATGCTAACCCCTTCCGTTTGTCAGCACTTTCCAGTTTACCAAGTGCTTCTACTCTGTGATTTGAGCTGCACTGCCATGTATGGAGAGCATACGCAGGGCTTCTTGTCCTGTTTCCCAGATGAGGAACTGGTAGTTCAGTGACTGGTCTAGATCTTGCAGGTGGTGTGTGACAAAAAGCCAGGGCTCAAAATCTTCTCACCAAATCCAATGCTCTTCATGTATTACTTTTATAACCAGAAAAATAAATAATAGAAACAACCACCATCTTACAGTGTGCATGATTCCTCCTTTTTGCTGGGGGCAGGGACAATAGGATTGAAACCTAGGGAATGGGCAGGAGGGTAATTTTTGCCCTCCTTTCCACAACAGGATTTTGACATCATGAATAAACCAGGATGCACAGTCACACATAGGACAATTTTAGCAGCCCTCCTTTACTACGTTTCTTGCACTTTAAATTATTCTAGGAGCCTAAAAACTAGAAACTGGCACCTTGGGTCAGGATACTCCACGCTGTCCCTTAACCCTTGTGTTTAGTTTCCCGGAGCCTGAGCCTCTACAGAAAGGCAGCCTCTTCAACCAGGTTAACCTTGTTGGTGTTCAAAGCCTATCAGGGGCTCCTCTCCAGGCCTCGAAGCCAGAGACCCCTGTCCCTGCCCCAGAGATTGCAGGAACCAGAAGCCATAAAGCAAAATAAGAGAGATGAAGAGACTGTGCCTCAGTGCGTTGCACTAGCGTGAAAGCCAGTGCGTTCAGCATGGGGTCTCTAGGCTCTGGTCCAGAAAGCTTCTCCCCGGAACCCATGTACACGCGCTTCCCGGTGCCCGGGCGTGATTGGACGCTGCGCCGCGGGGGAGGCGGGGCCAGTTGCCTAGACGACGTCTGCGAAGATGGCTGCTGCGTCTTCACCCGATTCCGACAGCGGCCTAGCTGAGAGGTGAGGGCCCGGGTTCTCAAGGTGTCCTTTCCCACACGTGTAACTTGTGCCTTGGCCGCCGGACTCCGGGATCCTGCGGCTCTTGCGCAGCGCTGACAGTCCTGGAAGGACTCTTGGGAGAAGGGAAACCGTTGCCCTAGGAGTGCAAGTGTGAGCCGCAGGGACCGGGACCCAGGCGTTCAGAGCTCACTGCACTCCTCGGTCTCAGGCACTAACTAGCTCCCCCAAAGTTTCCTTACCCTCGCGTGAGACCCACTCCCCAATTCCGCCCCCCCATTTCCAGCAACGAGGCCAATTCGAAATGGCTGGACGCGCACTACGACCCCATGGCCAACATCCATACCTTTTCCGCCTGCCTGGGTGAGTCTCTGGAATCAGGAACCCCTGGTGCTAGGAGGGTGCGGGAGTAAGATTCCATGGCGAAGGATTTTGAGACTCTGATTAATGGTCTTTTTGTTTATTCCAGCCCTAGCAGATTTGCACGGGGACGGAGAGTACAAGGTAAACCAGTCACCTCAGCAGAGTTGGGGGTGGGGAAGTACCCCAAAGTGAGATTTATCCGTTGGCTCCAAAGAGATTTAGCATAATCTGGAATTCACATGTACAGTGAAGAATGCACTTTTAGGGCTAATTTTATTTTTGCTTCTAAAGTGAAAGAAACCTATTGATTTTCTAATCCAGATTGAAGAAGTTTGTAAAGCACAACAGAATGCTGTTGGGGATTCTACCAAGAACTGCTTTTTAATTTAGTTACCTTGACATGATTCTTTGCTGGAAAAGCAAATTCCTTAGCTGGGGGCAGACAATAAAGTCTAGAGGGAAGTGAGAGTTTTATGTTTATCAAGAGACCACTGATTTTAGGATTGGCCATGAGGTGATTTTTTTTTTTTTCCTGGAGGGGTCTTATGCATGCAAGGCAAGCACTCTATCAACTGAGCTCTATCCCCAGCCCTAAGTTGATAATGGGTTTATGGGGATTCGTTGTACAAGTTTCTCTACTTTTCTTTGTGATTGGGAATTTTCTATAATAAAAAGGTAAATTTAAATTTAATTTAAATACAAATATAATAAAAATACAAATAAATAAGTTTTTAGCCCAGTGGTAGAGCAATTGTGTATTATGTGCAAGGTCTTGGATGAAAGGGGGGAGACAAAAAGAGATGAATAATGAATGGATAAATAAAAACATCAGCTGCCAGCTATTTCTTACCAGGTTCTGTAATTCATTATCTCATTTGGTTTTCACCACTTGTATCATGAAGTACCTAGGTGTTCCCTGCTTGGCTGGAACGCCTCATACCCAGTCAGGAAGGTGCCCAATCGCGTGCGAGAACAGCTTCCCACAGGAAACCTGAGCTCTGAAAGGTTGATTAACTTTCCCAAAGGCACATGACTTGTAAGCCTGATGGCAAGTCCTTTGTTGGTATGAGGATAAAGAAATGAGCATTAGTAAAAAGGCCCAGCCCAAGAAGAGGGTCTTGGGAGAGATCTCTTGGACCCTGAGCCTGGAATGAGCAATTTTTTCCCTGCAGCTGGTGGTGGGAGATCTTGGCCCTGCTGGGAAGCATCCCCGTCTGAAGGTGCTCAAAGGACCAACAGTGCTGGCAGAAAACCCATTGCCTGCTCTGCCAGCTGCTGCTGCTGCCTTCCTCATGGAGGAACAACACGAGACCCGGACTCCAGCTCTGGCACTTGCTTCAGGCCCTTGTGTCTATATATATAAGAATCTTAGGCCCTACTTCAAGTTCAGTCTTCCCCCTTTATCTTTAAACCCTCTGGAACAAGACCTTTGGAACCAAGCTAAGGAGGTAAGCAACATTGGGCATGGGAACAAGAAGGCAAAGATGGCATAGGGTGAAGAGGGCCAGGCTCTGTGCTGGAAGAGTGGGCGCATAGGTGGGCCAGTGGTGGGAGGTTGGCCATAGTTCATCTCCAGCAGCATCAGTGGTGGCCCTTCTGGGTAAGGTGCTGGTTCAGTCCCTAAGCAGTTGCTCCCAGAGAGGCATTCAACCAGGGCTTTTGAAGAGCAGAACTCAGAGAATCCTCTGCATTAGCCACACTCTTGCCCATCTGTGGAGTGAGGGAAACCAAAGAAAGAAGTGGCCCACAAGAGGAAAGTAGGGCACTAGAAGCAGCGAGAGTAAGGGACTTTGAGGGAGGATAATGTGGGTGGCCTTGGCCCCAAGGCCGGATTCAAATCAAGGAAGTTGGGGTTCAGTGCAAGAAAGTTGGGAGGGAAGTAGAAAGGAAGAGGAACTCCTGGAAGTGTGGGCTCCCTGAGGACATGGGTGCTGGAGCTCACAGGCTCTTCTTTTTTCTCTTGCTGTCACAGGACCGGATAGACCCCTTGACCTTGAAAGAGATGCTGGAGGGCATCCGGTGAGAGCCCACCTCCCCCATGACCCCTCCCACCCCCACTCCTGCATCCCAGAGCTCTGACCCTTAGGGGCCATTCTTCTACCAAACCTGCCATACTGGCCACTCTTCTTGCAGGGAGAAGGCAGAGGTGCCTTTGTCTGTACAGTCACTCAGGTAAGGATCCTAGGAAGAGCCAAGGGAAGGGAGTGGCCATGGACTGGGCTGGGAAATGGACATACCACTTCTCTGTGTCCAGGTTTCTACATCTAGAGCTGAGTGAAATGGAGGCATTTGTGAACCAACACAAGTCCAAGACCATCAAGCGGCAGGTAACACTCCTTTCTTCCTTCCTTCCATCCATCTATCTGTCCTTTTCCACCCCCACTCTGGTATGGGTGCTCACCATTGAGCTGCATTCCCAGCCCTTTTTATTTTTTAGTTTTGAGACAGGGTCTTGCTGAGTTGCTCAGGCTGGCCTTGAATTTGTGATCCTCATGATTAGCTGGGGTTATAGATGTGTGCCACCATGCCTGGCACCCCCTTCTCTTTTTATTACCCTGTAAAAAATATTTACTTTTTTTTAAACCATATAACATCAGTGGCAAGTTCTACAACCAAACCAGACCAGTTTGAGTTTGCAGTTTCCTTTCCAGCCACACCACATATATAGAGTCATAAAACAGCAGTACCTTCTACATGTACAGTTAACAGTTACAGCTTTTAACACATAAATATATAATCTTATATAACTTGCATATAGCTTTTATTTTATTGAGGGTAAAGGTATTTTTGGAAAATAAGGAGAATTGCAAAGGGGAAATGTAAATGACTCTAATTTCACTAACCAGAGATTATTACTCTTACCATTTTGGAACATTTCCTTCACAAATAGTCCTATGCATTCTACTTCCCTTGAGTATGTAACATTAAATTTTGAACCTCGAATAATCTTCACGAACTCCCATTTTTAGGCCCAGGCACAGTGGTACACATCTGGAATCACAGCTACGTGGGAAGCTGAGGCAGGAAGATCACAAGTTTGAAGTCTCAGCATCTTAGCAAGATCTTGTTTCAAAATGAAAAGGTCTAAGGTGTAGTTCAGCAATAGAGCAACCCTGAGTTCCATCCCTAGTACTGCAAAAAAAAAAAAAAAAAAAACCTTTATTTTTAGTAGCTCTTGATTATTTCATTGGTTATTAGTTAGTTTATGTAGCCATTCCATCTGAACATTGGGCAAGAAATGCTTCCCTTTTATTCCCTCCATATTTTTCATGGGACCATCCACACCTGTAGAGGCCACCTTAACTGAATGTGCTGGTCAACACATGCTGCGCTATTAACCTGATCCTCAGTTCTCTGAGAATCATTGCTCATTCCTGCTTATCAACTGCTCAGGTCTTTAGTTATTAGCATCTTTGAGTACTCTTCAAACTGAGAAATGGATTAATTATCTGGAAGAGAAGGGGACAATTTTCCCAAGCATGTGTTATGGTTAAGTGACTGGGAACACTAATGTCCATCCATGTTTCTGTGACCTTTAATCCTGTGTGCTGAGAATGATCCCTATTTTTTGTTCTTAATGATGATCACACAGTGGACAGCTAATTTTTCCAAAGATAAATGTTTTGGTTCTGCTAATATTCATGTGAGAAATTCCTTAGAAAGTGAGCATCCTTTTTCTTATTTGTTGTCTAATTTTAATTACAAAAGAACATGTGTGGGCTGGGCATAGAGGCGCAGGCCTATAATTCCAGCAGTTCCGGAGGCCAAGGCAGGAGGATCTCAAGTTGAAAGCCAGCCTCAGCAAAAGCAAGGCACTAAGCAACTCAGTGAGACCCTGTCTCTAAATAAAAAGCAAAATTGGGCTGGGGATGTGGCTCAGTGGTCAAGTGACCCTGAGTTCAATCCCCTGTACAAAAAAAAAAAAAAATTGTCCATTGTAATCCTAAAAAACCCTCCATGATTTCATTGTCAGAGATAAACAGTCTTTGTATTTGAGGGCTTAACTTTTCAGCAGTTTTTTGTTGTTGTTTGAGACCATATCTCAAAATAAAATTTAGAAAGGGCTCTCTGGGTTCAATCCCCAGTACCATTTTTTTAAAAAAAAAGGAAGGGCTGGGGTTGTGGCTCAGCAGTAGAGCACTCGTTTAGCATGTGCAAGGCCCTGGGTTCAATCCTCAGTACCACATAAAAATAAATAAATAAAATAAAGGTCTTGTGTCCAACTACAACTAAAAAATAAATAGTTTTTTAAAAAGGAAAAAATCAGGATCATGATATGGAATCATATAATGTGCCCTTTTCACACTGAAGTATATGATCATTGTCTTTCCTTATATATAAAATCACAACCCAAGGCCTATGCATGGTAGGCAATCACTTTACCACTGAGCTAGACCCCCAGCCCTCTTCCAGCATGTTTATATATTTTAAATTGTGATTTTACAAACGTGACTTTACCTATTGTTTTTCTCTCCCATTAGAAGCATTCCCTATGTCATTGAATTTTTTAAAACATAATTTTTAGGAAACGTCCACGTTGATTTGATCACAGAGATAGCTCATAATTGACTTACTGTTTCCTTTTGTTGTTGTGAGGAAGTTAGGTTTGTTGCATAAACATGTTTGCACATAAATCTGTCATATCTCTGATGCTTCCTTGTCGTCCTCGTCCTCCTCTTTCTTTGCCTTCTTTCTTCCTTCCTGTGACATCAGGGATATCTGGGGGATGGTGTAGGATTCCTTGAGTGACCTCTAGAGTCCTTCTGCAGACAGTCATCACCACCATGATCACCTTGAAGAAAAACCTGGCCGATGAGGATGCCGTGTCATGCCTGGTGCTGGGCACTGAGAACAAAGAGATCCTAGTACTGGACCCTGAAGCCTTCACCATTTTGGCCAAGGTCAGTGTTGGGTCTGACTGACCCTAGGAACACCCAAGATCCAGGCTACAATCCCTCCCTTTTCTCCCACATGGTTCTGGGTAGGACACATTCACTGTAGAAAAATTAGAAACTATTGATAAACATGAAGAAAAAATATTTGAATTCATATCCCCAAATCCCACCACCCACAGAAATCTACTATTAAAATTTTGTCCAGATATAATAGCACCTGCCTTTAATCCCAGCAGCTCAGGAGGCTGTGGCAGGAGGATTGCAAGTTCAAGCCAGCCTCAGCAATTTAGTGAGGCTCAAAGCAACTTAGTGAGACCCTGTCTCAAAATAAAAATTAAAAAGGGCTAGGGATGGTTCCGTTGGTTAAGCACTCCTGGATTAAATCCCCAGTACCAAAAAAAGAAAGAAAGAAAAAAATTTGGAGGGCAAATATACTTCTGCCTGTGGTTGGAAAGCAGGAATTTTCTCCACTTTCTGGGTAAGGAAGCAGGTTGGAGACAGTTTCTTATATGGATATAGATATATAACTTTACATGTTTATAAAAAACAGGATCATGGTTGAGCATGGTGGAGCATGCCTATAATCCCAGCAACTCAGGAGGCTGAGGCAGAAGGATTGTAAGTTCAAGGCCAGCTTTAGCAACTTAGTGAGACCTTATCTCAAAATAATATATAGAAAGGGCTAGGGGTGTAGCTCAGTGGGAGAACATCCCAGGGTTCAATTCCCAGTCCCATTTTTAAAAAAGAAATTAAAAAAAACAGGATTATAATACAGGATCATGTAATGAGCTCCTTTCACATTGAAGTATATGATCAATTAAGGATATGGTCATATGATTAAAACCACATCAGCCTTTTTAAAGGCCACACATATCCATTATCTAGAGTAGCCTAATTTATTTAACCTGCCATCTGTGGTTGGGCACTTAAGTTGCTTTCATTTTTTTCACTACTAGGAACACCAGTGCAGTAGACATCCTTGCCCGAGCATCTTTGGGTGCTTGTAGAAATACTGCCCTTTGGCTAAACTTTATTCCTAGATGCAATAGAGTTTAGTCAAAGGGATAGACTAAAAGACTTTTGCTACATATTGCCATGTTTCCCTCCAGAAAAACTGTATGAGTCTAACCTGTGACCAGCAGGGAGCAAATGAGGAGACAGGGAGTTTTGACAAGGAAGGAGTTACTTGAGATAAGGAAGATTTTTAGATGACTCAAAGGAGTTACTTCAAACCAGGGAGGGGCTGGGGCTCTGAGAAAGCAGGATGTTTGAGCCTCTTCTTTGCAGATGAATCTTCCCAGCGTCCCAGTCTTCCTGGAGGTTTCTGGCCAGTTTGACGTAGAGTTCCGGCTTGCAGCTGCCTGTCGAAATGGGAACATCTATATCCTGAGAAGGTAGCCATGGCCTCCAGGCCAGAGGAATGTTGCAGAAACCTGGTTTTCTCAGGGGGTTGGCAAATGAACAAGGGGGCTTGGGGTCTCTGATATGGGAATGAAAAGAGCTGAGAGTTTTATAAAGGAGACTGAGCCCATGAGCACAGAGGGAATATCTGGAGGCTATGAGACAAGGCAAAAGCAAGAGCCTGGTGGGGTAGCCACAATAGGTGAGCAATGCAGTCAGAAAGCAAGGAAATAGAAAGTCTCTTGTATTTGTTATATCAATTTATAGTGTATGTGACACTTCCTTATGCATTAGTTTGATATTTCATGCAACATTTTTAAATTCCTGAAATATTTATTGAGCACCTACCATTTATTAAGCACTGTGCAAGGAATTGGGGCTATGCTCATAAACAAAACACTATAAATATGGTCCCTTCCTTCATGCAAGAGGCATGTGTTAAAGTCAACAAACCAAGATATTCCAAATTGGATGAGTGTAATGGAGGAAAAATGCAGGCTTACTGGGAAAAAGTACCATAGTTAAGGTGATCAGGAATGTCCATCCAGGGGTGTATGAACCAGTTGCTCAAAAATGTGAGGAAAACTGGGCCTGGTGGCATGTACCTGGAGTCCTGGCTACTTGACAGGAAGATGGCTGAGTCTAGGAGTTCAAGACCAGTCTGGGCAACAGAGTGAGGCCCAATCTCAAAAAAAAAAAAAAAAAAGATTAAAAATTACTCTGCTGGCCAGAGAGTAACTAGAAAGAGGCCCAGAGACCAGTGGGCTGCCAGTCTTCAGATGGGCCATGATGTTGACTTGGACTTGGTGATAGGGAAACGTAGGACTTTGCTTGTGGTTGAAAGCAGGAATTTTCCCCACTTTCTGGATAAGAGAAGCAGGTTGGAAGGACAGGAAACTGGCTTCTACCCAGAGCAAACTCTACATCTTTTTCTTATAAATTGGTAAACTGCCCAAGTCTACTAGCACTGGCTAGACAGTCTAAAATAAGCTCAGTGAAAGCTCTGTGAAATATCAAGCTATCATATAGGTCACCAGAGTAAGGGCAGGAGGGAACAGGGTAGAGAACTCACATGATGTTTTCCAAAGTCACACATCTACTAACGCAGGAGAGGTGGAAACAATCCCCTGGGCATCTGCTCTGGGGCCAAGGTTCCTCTGAGGTTAGGCTGGTTAGGCTGTGGGGCTTAGAAGGAGAAGAGTCAGCCAGGGATTGGAGAAGAGCTTTCTCTGGGGCAGTATAAATGTGTCTTTACTCCACAGAGACTCCAAGCGCCCCAAGTACTGCATTGAGCTGAGTTCCCAGCCTGTGGGGCTTGTCCGGGTACACAAGATCCTGGTGGTGGGCAGCACCCAAGATAGTCTACACGGCTTTACTCACAAGGTGTGGCCTCTGGCAAGCCCCAGCCCTTTCACACATGTCCACCCCAGTCCCCCTGGCTGGAAAGACCTCCTGGCTTCTCCTTCCCCACAACTTCAAGCCACTTCTTCTTCCTACTCCAATCCCTGAGCCTCCGAAGACTCTGTGTTCCCTGCCAGGGTAAGAAATTGTGGACTGTGCAGATGCCTGCCGCCATCCTGACCATGAACCTCCTAGAGCAGCGTTCCCGGGGTCTGCAGGCTGTCATGGCAGGGCTGGCCAATGGAGAGGTCCGTATTTACCGTGACAAGGCTCTGCTCAACATCATCCGCACCCCGGTGAGTCCCACCCTGGCTTCAGCGTCTGTTATTGATCCCTCCTTGCCCCAATCTCACTTGTGAATATTTTTAGCTGCCTCTCCTAACCGTATATGAAGCATTTCAGAAACATTTTTCAAGCACTTTATATGTACAAGTCACCATTTAGGGTGGGGGGGTGTGAAATGATGTTTTCAGGGAGCTCACAACCTACGGGAACAACCAGCACTCCAGACGCAGCATGTGAACACACAAGGCGGCCTGCAGCAGAGCAAAGGCTGGAAAAGCAGAGAGGAGGCCAGTGACCAGGGGAAGGAAGGGGAAAGGTAGACAGGACAAAACTCATGGGACACTTCACAGAGCAAATGGCCACTCACCTGGTAAATTAGTTTGCTAAGTTGACAAATGGAGGGAGAATATTCCAGACGGGGCATCATGAACAAAGGTTGAGAGTCATGAAGCACTCTGATGGAAGAATCCAGGCGGTTTGATGGGGTTTGGAACAGAGATTTTTATACTCTCATGAGTCATTAAATCAATTTAGTGGATTACAATCAGCAACATTTTAAAAAATAGGATAGAAATTTCAGAGTGTATCACATGTGAAACCATTATGTGTGGGTATAAATTATCCTGGGTCTCACTGTAAAATCTGAAAGCAACAGGTTTGGGCCTTCAGGTGCTGTGAGGGCAGGTGGCTGGGAGAAGTACAGAGGAGAAAACTGGTGGATGAGGCAGGTTGGAGTCTGATGTCAAAGGCCTAAATGTTCTGATAAGGAGGACAGGACATAAGCCATTGGAGGTTGGTTTTCACAAGCGCAACAGACACAGCATTACGAAGGACAGAGTGGGGTCAACAATAGGCTGGAGGACTGATTAGGAGACTACCCCAGAAGTCAGGGCCAGTGGTGTTTGGTCTGGAACTGTGGCCATGGCAGTGAGGTTGGAGAGGAGATGGGAAATAAGTATTTTGGTGGCAGCATTGCCCCCAGGCCTCTCCTCACCTCTCACCTGTTTTATCCAGGGTTTTCCTCATCTTCTCCATCTTGCTTTTCTCTCCAAGATGTTCCTCAGCTTAACTCTGATGTTCCCATGTAGGATGCAGTGACCAGCCTTTGTTTTGGCCGCTATGGGCGGGAAGACAACACCCTTGTCATGACTACTCGAGGTGAGAAGACTCAGTTCTGTCAAGGACATTGGCATTGGCATTGGAATGAAGGGGACAGGCTGGAGAAAGAGGAGAGAAGGAGGTGAAACACAAACAGACCCAAGTATGGAAAGATGGGCCTGCAGACACATCCTGTCAGGGTCTGAGTTGCCATTCAGACAGCTTATTAGTACTTGGATGCTGCTGCCCAGAGGCCAGGCTTGGGTCGGGTCGGGTCTCCACAGCAAGTATTGTAGTACCTGCCACAGTGCTAGGAATGTCTCAGTACTCCACAAGGAGCTGCTGGGTGAATTAATGGTAGAACACTATTGAGACATATTGCATTCCTTCCAGAGTCTTGTCAGAAAGACAGACCTGTATAGAAATGGCTCTCTATTAAGTTGGTTATTTTGGGCAGAGAGAATGGGAATGTCGAATAGAACTGGGAAGGACAGATCGGTTTCTGTCTGTTCACTTCCTTAGGTGGTGGCCTGATAATTAAGATCCTGAAGCGCACAGCAGTGTTTGTGGAGAGCACAGGCGAGGTGGGCCCCCCACCAGCCCAAGCCACAAAACTTAATGTGCCCCGAAAGACTCGGCTCTATGTGGATCAGACACTGAGAGAACGGGAGGCTGGCACTGGTAAGACTCCCCCTCTTTCTCCTCCTCCATTGTTCCCAACAGCAAAAAGTGGGTGGATGGTTCTCAGGTACCCTAGGCAGTCAGGGGGACCTCTGCCAACCCAACAAGTCTCATACCTCTACAAGTCAGGAACAGCATGGGAGGTGCACCTACCTACATATCATCGTTGCTTAAGGGATAGGTGCCTTTAAAAGTTGGAGGGCCAGCGGTCACTTCTAGCTGCAAGTATTCTCAGAGTAGAAACTAATGAGATTTTCTGCTTGTTCAACTTTCCCTTTTCATTCTTTCATTACAGGATCATGCCAAGCCTTGTGCCAGGTTCCTTAAAGTAGGCTAGTCCTACATAAGGAGACTTCATGTTGTATGACAGGAATAGGAGTTTCTGTGCGCTGTTGACACACATAAGGCAATAAGAAATATTTGCCTGGGAAACAATAAAACCTTTAGAGAGAGGTGACATTGACTTAATGCCAAAAGATAATTACAAGTCCACCAGACAGTGGGAAGGGAAAGGCAATTTAGGCAGAGTCTGGGATAGAAGCTCAGGGCTCTGACCTGGATTTAAGACAGCATCTGCCATGTAGCTGTAAGGCCAGGAGGCCGAGTGGCCACGGGTAGCTGGGGAGGCAGGTTGGAGCCAGTTCCCAAAGGGCCAGGAATGCAAAACTACATTCAAATGTGTGTTTAGGGCATGGGGAACTGGCAAAGAGGTCAAGTAAAAAAGAGCAGTAACTCTTCCTGCTAAGTTTTTTAAAGGGATCTTGGTCTCAGTTTGAAGGACAAAATGGAGGATAGAGAAAAGAGCAGGCTTTTATAACCTAGAACATGTAAGTGATAATGTAGCAGAAACATAAGTAGGGAGTTGTGAAAGGTAACCAGATGTGAAGTATTTAAAAATCACAATCTTTTGTATATACCAATAATATCCAATTGGCAAACATAATGGAAAAAGTTTCCATTTAAAATAGTAAAGAAATCCCTAGAAACAAATGTTACAAGAAAATGTACAAAGCCTAATAAAGAAAATTATAAAACTGTCTTCAAAAACATGAGAGGCCACCTGAATGGATAGACTCACCAAATCTCAGGGTGGAAGACACACTGGTAAAACTGTCAATCCTTCTAGAATTAATCTAGAAATAGCAGAGTTACAGAAAAAATTCCCATGGGGTTCATTTTAAGGACTTGATCATTTGATTCTAAGAGTAAATCTGAGAACTTTGGGGGGATAAAAATGAAGGAACTTACCCTATAAGATTGCAAATCAACTACAAAACTATAGGAGTTGATGGTGCTGATGTGGAAGGAGACATTTAGGAACATTCTGGAAGTTCAGAAAAGGCCTTGTATGTGTGGTGTGGCAAGTCAGTATGTGTTAAAGGTGTCATTTCAGATTAGTGGGGAAAGGCACAACTGTACAAACACCATGATTAGAGTTAGGCACAGCACATACACAAAGTCCCAGCTACTCTGGAGGCCAAGGTGGGAGGATTGCTTGAGCCCAGGAATTAGAGGCCAGCCTGGACCGCATATAGAGACCCTGTTTCTTAAAAAAACAAAGTACAAGTAGGAAAACTTGCTTCTAAGGGAATTATATGAAACACAAAAGTTAATTCTGGTTAGGTTAAAAATAAATTGGGGCTGGGGTTGTGGCTCAGTAGTAGAGTGCTTGCCTCACTTGTGAGAGGCACTGGGCTTGAGTCTCAACACCAGGTATAAATAAATGAATAAAATAAAGGTCCATCAACAACTAAAAAAAAAAAAAAAAAAGTTTAAAATAAATAAATTGTGAACTGGGGATGTGGCTCAAGTGGTAGCACACTCGCCTGGCATGTGTGAGGCACTGTGTTCAATTCTCAACACCACATAAAGATAAAATAAAGATATTGTGTCAACCTAAAACTAAAAAATAAATAAATGAATAAATAAATAAATTGAAAAAGTACTAGAGGAAAAAGGAAAGATGAATAAGTGGGATAACATAAAGATGCAAAACTTCCAAATGGCAAAAGGCACCTCACACAAAAGAGAAAAGCAAAAACAGACCAAGATGTTGGGTCTGGACAGAGGAGGACTGGCAGGAGCAGGGACGGGGGACTCTGGGGGCAAGCTGAGGAAGAGTTAATTACCTGCTCTTACCAAAGGGTTAGGGTGAGGGGTAAATCAAGGTGGCCTGGGGGACGGTGATGCAGTAACTCGGGGAGGATAGTGAGGCTGGCTTCCACAGTGTTGAACTTGAGGTGTTATAGGCACCCAGGGAGAGATGACCATGGGGCAGTTAAGCAGCTGCAGGCCTAGATGCCCAGATGCTGTTGGAGACAACACACAATGTGGAGGGACATGGGAATAACAAGGTCCCAGTTCATAGGGGCCAGCAGCTGTTGCACTTTGGGATGGTCAGAGCCAAGACAGGCCCTGGGTTGTCCAGGGGACAAAGGAAAGTAAGAGAATGAGCCAAGGCCCAGAATCCAGGAAACACTAGCCTTTAGAGCTGAACAGAAGGAGACTAAGATGTGCAGACAGCAAGGTGGTGGGAGAACCAATGGAGAGGAATTAGGGCATAGTCCACAGCTGGGTCACCAAAAGGCTGGGCTTGGCCTCAGTCCTTCCTGTCCCACATTCCCAGCCTCTGCAGGTCCTGCCCACTGCATCTATCTCACACCCTCCCCACAGCAGCCTCCCTCCAGCCTCAGCCTTCATATCCTCTTCATAGCCATGCACCGGAGCTTCCAGACAGACCTCTACCTGCTGCGCCTCCGGGCAGCCCGCGCCTACGTGCAGGCCCTTGAGTCCAGCCTGAGCCCCGTGTCGGCCACAGCCTGGGAACCACTCAAGCTGCATGCTGTGGTGAGCACCCAGGTGTGGGCGCATCAGGGCCAGAGGGCAGAGGTCAGGAGGGCCACCCAGTTAAGCCTCCAGAGCCAATGCCATGGAGTAAGCCCCAGGCTCCCTTTCTCCCTCTATATCCTCCTGGGAGAGCTGCCTTCACCATCTTGCTTCTTGTACTGCCCTCTTCTATGGCTGGCCACAGAAGGAGACTTCCTCTTCAGCCCCCTGGTTCTGTGTTGTGCTCCTAGACATGGGACAGGGAGCACAGAGTGTCACCTTGGAACATTTCTTCCCAGGAGCCTCAAGGGATCTAATGGCATAGAGTAGAACACTGTTTGCTTCAGTAGCCATAGGACCGCCTGGTACAGGGAAGGGCCAGCCTGGTCTGGCCATAGGCAGTATGCCTGGGTGTGAGGGAGGAGAAGCCCACACATGCCCAAATTTGAGTGACCACAAGGCTGCAGCCAGCTCTCAGTTGGTCCCTATGTGTATTGTCTGCTCTACCCAGGTTTCTATTCACTTAGTTCCTAAAGAGAGTGGATAGATATAGAGGAGGAAGGGGTGACAGAGGAACTCAGGGTGCGAGGGAGAAAATCTCATTTACCAGGACAAGGGTGGGAGGTAGAACAGGCCTGGGGAGCGGGCAGGAGCAGCAGTAAAGACAGGAGGGAGCTGGGCCATGAGCCTGGCTGGCTTTGCCTCCAACTTGCTAGGTGGTCTCATCGAGGCCCTCTCCTCTCCAGGCCTCTGCAGCCCCGTCTTCTTCTGTGCATTTTGATGAAGGCAGATAGATAAAGCACGAGAGCAGTTGTTGGGGTAACTTGAGGACACTGATGAAGAAGCAGACAGGGCCAGGCTCCTGGATTCAGTGCCCAAGGCCCTCGGTCCTGAGGGCCTTTTCCACCCATCCCCACAGGTCCAGGGCCTGGGGCCCACCTTCAAGCTCACGCTTCATCTGCAGAACACCTCAACAGTCCGCCCTGTGACAGGGCTGCTGATCTGCTTCCTGTACAACGAGGCACTCTATGCCCTGCCTCGGGCCTTCTTCAAGGTACTAGATCTCCCCTTAACCCCGCCCACAACCCGCCCTGAGTCATGGGGTTCAATAGGTTAGGGCAGGATCTTGATTAGATGCTCACCAGTCCCCAGTAGGTCAAGGTAAGGGAATGGCCAGTGGCTAGTAGGTGGCCAACAGACCAACTCAGCCAGACACCAGGTGGGCATCTGGAAGGAGCACCAGGCCTTGCCTTTGCCACCTTTTTCCCAGTCTAACAGGCCTGGGTGGTAGGGAATAGCAGAGCCTGAGTCCTACCTACCTGTCCAACATTGTTGGTGGCCAAGAAGCCCCACCCTGCTTCCCAGCTGCTCCTGCTACCAAAGGGATCGTCTCTACTCCAGAGAGTGTCATCACAGAGCAAAGGGTCTGCTTTTCCCCCACAGCTCAGGTTAGAAGGAGAAGAAACTTAAAACTCTGGAATGTAGAAGAAACAGCCCTGGCCTTGGTAGGAATCTAGGTTTAACCACAGACCCATCATGTGGCCCTGGAGCATTGGCTTCCCAGCACTGCACCATGGCCTGGCCCACCCTGAGGAATCCTGAGACACAGCTGATGGCAGGCACAAGCACATTTTGTGATCTGCCAACTAGTAGCTGGGCATTCTCTGTCTCCAAACCTAGGTCCCCTTGCTGGTGCCAGGGCTCAGCTACCCGCTGGAGACCTTTGTGGAGAGTCTCAGTAACAAGGGCATCTCAGACATCATCAAGGTAAACCATCCACTGGTACTTCTTGGAAGGTGGGACCGTGGGGAGGTCAGTAAGGGTGAGTATGGACAAGGCCCTCAGGGGCTGCAGGGTGGAGCTATGGTAACTGCACAGTTGAGGCCTCCCCGCCTCCCTATCCCTTCAGCAGAGCCCTAGTGGTCAGTGCAGACAAGCAGGCTTGGCCTTTGAAGGGAACAGAGAGCAGGGGTCCAGGTGTATGCCCCAACTCCATGGCACCTCCTCCATAGGTACTGGTGCTCCGGGAAGGCCAGAGTGCACCCCTGCTGAGTGCCTACATCAACATGCCTGTGAGTGAGGGGCTGGAAGCTGCCTGAGCCCTGGGCCAGTGTTCAGGCTCCTGCCGAATGGAGTCAGCAAGATCCATCAGCCACTTTCACTGAGCTGGGCGGGTTGGGCCACTCCCCATGCAGCAGTGTGCTGAGGCGCCAGCTTCTCACTCCTCTCCTGAGCACCCCCTGCTCAACACTCCTGCCATGGGGCTATAGCAGCAGCCAGTGAGTATAAGAAGGCCTGGCTCCTGTCTCAGAACATGCCCTGGTATTGTTCCAGAGGCAGCTTCTGCTGCCCACTGCCTCCCAATACTTCCCAGAAACCTCACTCAGTCCCAAGGAAGAGTTCTGAGCTGTCGAGATGAAAAAAGGACACTGACTGTTTTTCTTTTCCACTTCCTTCTGGCACCCCACTCACCTCCTGCAGCAGGCCAAGGCCAGAATTGGATGAGAGCCTGGCCTGAGAAGTCAGAGGCTTTTCTTGGGTGAGACTGAGCCCCCTGTCAGCCTGGGGTTCCACTTTCTGTTCAGCAACCCACCGAAGGAATAGCCATCTCCCCATAGGGCACCTTTACAAACGCTTGGACCCTGCCACCACCTCAGGGCTCCAAGAACCCCACCAGCAGGTTGCCAGAGGAAGAAGTGGCACAGGAGGGCAGAGGGTGCCCATGTGCACTCCCAGAGACCACACAGCATCTGCTTCTGACCTGGGTGCTCCTGCTCAGAAAGAGCATCTGTGGAAAGGAAAGTGGAATTAGGTAGAGCAGAGGCAGGCAGCACCAGAAGAGGCATTTCTGGGATTAGGGGAAGGGCTGGGGAGACAGAAGCCCTAAAGTGCCCATCAGACTGCCCTTCTGTGCCTGGGAGTCCAAATCAGCCCTGAGGGTGGAAAGTTCCCTGGGCAGCAGCCAGAGCAAGAGAATTGGCTGGCACAGAAGTGAGGCTGGAGATTAAGCAAAGGCTCAATTTAGATCTAAATGCTCAGAACCCTCAAGCCCCTCATGCCTGCTGAGTCCCTGGGCAGTCTTGCCAGTGCTCCTCACAGGCCACAGGAGTCACCTGGGAGCCAGCAGCCTTGCTCTTGGGAACCTACATCTTTCCCCTTCTGACCAGGTGTGGCCACAGCTCAGGCTTGCAGGAAGTAACAAGATTCCTCTGTGTTTCTGGTCTCCCCTCATGTAAAATGAGGCAGTTTCTGAACTGTTTTTAGCTCTGACACCCCATGGGCTTTGCACCGCCTCTGGCAGAAAGGAGGAGTTGGCCCAGAAAAGTGATATTGGACAGGAACAACTGCACAGCTTTTGCCCTCAAGTCCAAGGTCTCTACCAGGCATGGTGGCCCACACCTGTAATCCCAGCAACTTGGGAGGCTGAGGCAGGAAGATCACAAGTTCAAGGCCAGCCTTAGCAACTTGGTGAGACTTTGTCTCAAAATGATAAAGGGCTGGGGATGTGACACAGTTTATGCACCCTGGGTTCAATCCTGAGTACCCCCCCCACAAAAAAAGAGAAGAACAAGGACTTCAAACTGGTTGCCACTGTCTGCCTCTCTGCCCAAGACACAGGGTGGACCCCGCCCTTCCAAGGAATGCATCTGGAGCCAGGTTAAGAGGCCACCGGTTTGGGCCAAAGAAAGAGCCTTCTCCCTTCTCCCCACTGCCCAGCAGACCACCTGGTCAGGATGGTGAAGGGTTTCTAGATCAAGCCAGCTGAGGCACAGTGGAAATAGCAGAGGTAAAGAAATGAAAAGATGTGGAACGGAGGGTGTCACTGTCACTCTAGTCTCAACCTGCAGAACCTGGAGGTGGAAGGGCCTGTCCAAGGGGGTAATGAGCCCATCATTGGAGCTGTGTGCACGGGGTGTGGGCTGTCATGGGGCAGAGTCATGCATTGGCCAGAAGACCTTATAGTCCCTTTTACCCAGGTCATACTGTGAACTACACTACGAACTGTGTGAACTCAAAACAAAAATATCTGATCTGTTTTTTTTTTTTTTTCATATCTGTTCATTATGATGAAAGGAGAGACCTGTTTGGCACCTGATGTGAGTTTTATAATACTATCCTATTAAATATGTGGGGGTCTGGGGATGTGGCTCAGTGGTAGAGCACTTGCCTAACACGTGTAATGCCCTGGGTTCGATTCTCAGCATGGCATATAAATAAATAAAGGTTTAAAAAGAGAGAGAGAGAAATATATGGAACAGGGGGCTGGGCTGCAGCTCAGTGACAGAGACTTGCCTAGCACGTGTGTGGCACTGGGTTCAATCCTCTGTACCACATAAAAATAAATGAATAAAATAAAGGTATTTGTCTAAAAACAATTTAAAATTTGCCTAAAAAAAACAATTTAAAAAAGAAAAAAGAAATATATGGAACCAAGTACTATGGCCTATGCCTGTATGACTCAGGAAACTATGGCAGAATAACAAATTCAAGGCCTGCCTGGGCTACTTAGTCCTGTCTCAAAAAAAAAAAAAAAAAAAAAAAGACTAGGAATGCAGCTCAATGGTAGGGCCCTTGCCTAAAGTGTGTGAGGCACTGAGTTCAATCCCTAGTACTGCAAAAAAGAAAACAAAACAAATTTTATATATATAGGCTGGGGATGTAGCTCAAGTGGTAGCGCGCCTGCCTGGCATGCACAAAGCACTGTGTTCGATCCTTAACACCACATAAAAATAAAATAAAGATATTGTGTCCACCTAAAACTAAAAAAATAAATATTTTTTAAAAATTTATATACATATATATATATATATACACACACACACACGTGTGTGTGTGTGTGTGTAAATATATAAAGTCTACCATCTGGACAAGTGCACATAAAGCAACATAAAGCAAGAAACAGTGTATGGTCCCCAGTGTACACACTAGCAAGGGCTCCAGGAAAATTGTGTACATTAGGGATAGGCAAAGTTTATGTCTTCTTTCTTAATATTTATTTTAAAACATGTCTCCACTTAGTAATATGGAGTTAGGCATTTTATAACAAGAAAATAGCCTCTCATTCTCTTGAACTGCCCCCAGCAACAATCACTTCAATTTTATATATATATATATAATTGTTGATAGACCTTTATTTTATTTGTGTATGGTGCCGAGAATCAAACCCAGTACTTTACATATGCCAGGCAAGTGAGCCCCAACTTCAATTATTTTTAAAATATGCTTGTACTATTCTTGATTGATTTATCAATCTCAGACACTACCTGTTGACTCCCTATTGTAGCAGATGAGTATTTAGCTCTCTTGAGACAGCACCTCTCCTTCATCTTTAGTTTTTAGGCAAATCAATACTCACTATCAAGATTGCCATTTATATTACCATGTGAAAATCATTCACTGCAAAGCCAAAATTTGGGCTAATACCCCAGCACTGGGAAAAAAAATTGGGGCTATAAATCGCCTTTTTTGAAACTTTTTTTTATTTTTCATAGAATTAGTAGTTGCCCTTTTTTCTTTTTAATTTGCTTAGCTTTCTAATATACCAATTGCTAATTCTTCTCCAGCCAGTCTGATGATTCCTCTTTCTTTTGTACACTTCTCTTCCTTCCCAGAGGACTCTTTGCTCTCCAGGAGAATTCACTTTGCCCCTCTCCAGGGCTAAATTCCTGACTCCAGGGGTCCATATCTTCTTAGTTCACCCTCATTTGGTGGAATGTATCCATGGGTACCTTCTTTAAAAAGTCACTGGAGTTAAAATTTATAATTCAATGCCTGTCTAAACATTTCTTTCTTTAATGCACATGTGATAATTCGGCTGGATCACAGAATCCTCAGTTGGAGGTCACCTTCCTACAGGCAGTGCTCCTGTATTCTAGCTTCCATGCCATTCTCCTCCTAGTTGTCTTTTCCTCTGAGATTCTGAATGTCATGACATACCTCATCCTGTCCTTATTGTTTGTTTTGCCACTGAGTGGAGATAGATGTGCATCTTTTGTTCCAGGAAATTGTATTACTGCTGTACCATGGGTGATTTCCTCCCCTCGATTTCTCTGTTCTCTCTGGAATGACAGTTAAGCCCAGCATCTGATAAATGATCATCCCAGAGAGGACAGGATTGAGCCTGAATTTCTTCTCTATTCTCAGACTATTGTTTTGTTTTCTGAGAGCTTTGTTGTCTTCTCTGAATTTTTCAAAATGTTTGTTGCCTTAATTCTCAATTCTTTGTTCTCCATTTAGTCCTGACTGTGGCTCCCCCCGCCCCACCCAGTGCTGGGGATTGAACACAGGACCTCATGCATGCTAGGTAACTGAGCCACACCCAGCCCACAACCTTGGTATCTTTTCAAAGATGAATTTTCTTTTCTCTCTCTGAAATTATCTATAGTATTTTATCAGCATTTCCCGAGTTTCAGTTTTTTGGGGGGTTTCTCTTGAGCTCACATGCTCAGAATAATCTACAAATTAACCACCCTCTCCTTCCTCATGCCAGAATCAGCAAGGGAAAATGCCTGTTTCCAAGCTGGGTAGGAAGGTATAGGAAAACTCCTCTGAGAATTTGGTAGTGGGATGCAATCTGTGGCCTTGAGCATGCTAGGCAAGTGCTCTACCTCTGAGTTACACTCCCAGCCACTCCTGAATTTTTTAACCCCAAAGTAGCCTCTGAAAAAGAGTTTGCAACGTGGATTGACAATACTTGGGTTGTACTAAGAATACTAACTAAAAATTTAAAGTTGTGTAGGACTGGTCATCTGGCAACTAACAAACACATTTCTTCTCTGGAGGAATTTATGTTTAACCAAACCTCAGAACAAATCCCACTGATAAAATTCCAAAAAATAGGGCTGTGGCTGTGGTTCAGTGGTAGAGGGCTTGCCTAGCATGTGTGAGGCCCTGGGTTCAATCCTCAGCACCACATAAAAATAAAGGCATTGTGTCCATCTACAACTAAATATTAAAAAAAAATCCAAGATATAGGAACTTATAGTCAAAAGAAAATTGTAAGGGCATGAGACATCATTGACCAAGAACCAGCATAAGCAATAGCCAGAGAAACCTGCCAAGACTTAAGGTATAGGGATATAAAATGTTTTAATTTTTTTCTTTATGTCTTTGTTTTCAATGCACTTAAAAGAAAAAAAAAATCCCTAAACCTGGAACAGAAAGCAAAAGAATATATAAAATGAACAAGGTGATTTAAAAAAGAACCAAGTAGAACTTCAAAAAATGAAAAATTATTCCATATGTAAAACTCAGTGGATGAATTGTTACAACCACTTTATGGAAAAAAAAAATAACAGCCAGGTGCAGTTGTGCAAGGTTGTAGTCCCAGCTTCTCTAGAAAATGAAGCCAGAGAAAGATCTCTTAATTGCCTGAACAACATAATAAGGCCTTGTCTCTTAAACAACAAAAAAAATCAATAGACTGATTTAGCAGCTGAAGACAGACTTACCTATAAGACAGTTCTCTAGAGATTCTCCAGGATGTCCAGAAAAAAGGAAAATATGAGTTATTAAGAAATCAGAAGGATGGAGTAGGGAGGTCTGATAAGAGTTCCAATAGGGACAGAAAATATCTGAGGATGTAACGACTGAGAAGGTTGTGGAACTGATGAATGACCAATTCATAGAATTAGAAAACCCAACAACTCTTTTGGTACAGGGGATTGGACTCAGGGTCACTGTGCCACATCCCCAGCCCTATTTTGTTTTTATTTAGACAGGGTCTCACGGAGTTGCTTAGTGCCTCGCTGTTGCTGAGGCTGGCTTTGAAATCGCAGTCATCCTGCCTCAGCCTCCCAAGCTGCTGGGATTACAAGCATGCTCCACCATGCCCGGCTAACAACTCTCATTTGGACAAATGAAAAAATTAACACATGGGCACATCACAGTAAAACCTCAGAAGACAAAAAAACAACAACAAAAAAGCAATTGGAGCCAATTGTGATGGCTCAAGAGGCTGAGTTAGGAAGATCACAGCTTCAAAGCCAGCCTTAGCAAAAGCGAGGTGCTGCGCAATGCAGTGGGACCCTGTCTCTAAATAAAAAACAAAATAAGGCTGGGGATGTGGCTCGGTGGTCAGTGCCCCTGAGTTCAATCCCCAGTAAAAAGCAATTGGAGCCAGGCACAACCCTTATCTGTTATCCCAGCCACTGGGAAGACTGAGGCAGGAAGATCACAAATTCAAGGCCAGCACTTAGAGATCCTGTCTCAAATGAATTTTTAAAAAGGGCCAGAGATATGACTCAGAGGTGGAGCACACCTGGGTTCAATCCCCAGTACTTAAAAAAGAAAGAAATTCTTCAAAGGAATAACAATAACCAAAAAATAGATAACTTATTTAACAACAACAATTGAGACTAAGAGACAACAGAATAATATCTAAAATATATTGGAATAACTATTAGTGTAGATTTTTACTGCAGCAAAAAAACTTTAAATAAAGTACTACAAAAGGTATAATCCAGGGCTGGGGATATAGCTCAGTTGGTAGAGTGCTTGCCTTGCGTGCATAAGGCCCTGGGTTCAGTCCCCAGCACGCACACACACAAAAAAGGTATGTATAATCCTAGCAACTTGAGAGGTTGATGCAGCAGGACTGTGAGTTCAAAACCAGCCTCAGCATCTTAGTGAGGCACTGCCTCTAGATAAAATATAAACAAGGGTTAGGGAGGACTGGGGTTGTGGCTCAGTAGTAGAGCGTTTGCTTTGCACTTGTGAGGCACTGAGTTTGATCCTCAGCACCACATAAAAATAAAGAAAAAATAAATGCAACAAAAAATACATCTTTGTGAGAAAAAGTATAAGTTTATTTTAAACATCCAATGAAGCGATACACCATATTCACAAACTGGAAAATTCAATTTTATATAGCCACCAGTTTTCCCCAAACTGATCTATACAGTTAGTGGAGTTCCATTCATGATCTCAAAGAGGTATTTACTGATTTAACTTGACAATCTGATTCTAAGCTTTCTAAGGGAGGACAAGGGCTCTTGGTGGATGACTCCCAAAGGACACAGGGTAGATAAAATGGCCAGTGGAATAAAATACAAAAATTAGTCATGGCATTCAGAAGATCACTATGCAACAAGGAAAGAGGGCATCCCACAGCTACATGCAACAGTTTAGATACATCTCAGAAACATAATATTGAGAGAAAGGCAAGTCATGTAAAATTCAAAAACATGTAACTAAAAAGCCAAGCAAGGAATGATCAAGACAGGACCCTGTGTCTACCCCCGCCCCCCAGGAAGGGGACTAAGAAGGAAATAGTGATTTTTTTTTCTCTGACAGGTATGTGGGGTGCTATATAAATATGCTCTTGCATTTCTTCACTATTAAGTAAAAACATGAAAACCAGATATTCTGGAGGGCGAGGAATGAGATGCAGAGGAGGAAAGGCAGATCTGCCAATGTTTTAAGTTCAGCACAGAATGCCAGGCACACCAGGCTCCTAAACTCTTTTACAAAGTAGCAACAGAACATGCCTCCTGAGCAAAGCAATGACCACTGTGGGCACAGGCAAAGGCTGTCAGGCAGTGGACTCTTCTGGGGGTCCAGGGAGGACCTGCCATGTCATAGGAGGACCCCAGCATTATCTGTGGACTTTTGGTCCAGCCCTCCTCCCCTCCTTCCCACCCCTAGTGCTCCAGAGATCAGAGCTTCTCTGTTCTAGTTTCTCCTGCAAATAACCCACCCCAGCAGGGTAGCATGTGGCTGCAAGGGGTGGATGGGGCTGGCAGGGAGGGCACCCAGCAGCTCCTGATACTGACTTGGCATTGATCTCCACTGTTGGCCCAAAGCCTCACCTCACCTTCCATCGTTCTGGTGAATTCTTGAACCCCACCAGGGCTTTGGGGGCATTTGGCTTGCCTCTCCACCCCTCCCTTTGGGAAAACGTAATTTCGATTTCTAGTTCTCTGCATAAGACAGTGAACAAGCCTCCAACCACCTTCCATCTTTCAAAATGTCAGATTCTTTGGTCTACTACCGTCTGTCTGTTTCCACCTTGTAAACTTATCTTCTTTTTATTTCTTTACTATCATCTTAGTGATACTCTGTCAGTAAACATTGATCAGCTTGTGTGTTGAAGCTACCACATTAACGAGCAGCTCCCAAGAGGCCACCGAGCAGCACAGGCCTGTGCCCTCAGGTCACCCTTCATGGGCAGTAACACTCCAGCTGATTCTTTGCCTAGATTTTTCTCCCACTCACTTCCTTTGGCTGTGCAAGGGTGAAGGCAACAGTACAAAGACCTGGGTTCCCATTCTGCTTCCTCCATTTACTACCCCATTGACTTGACATGGCAACCAACAGCTTTACACACAGAACAAGAACCCAGCCACTGAGCTATGTCCCAGCCAAGAGCTTTCATGAAACTGCTGTTGCAGAAATGGCCTGAAATATTATGTGCTGATCCTGGAAAACATGTTTAGATTCTACCACCCCTACCCCACCAAGGAGAAAGGACACCTAGGCCCCTCAGACACCTAGTTTTTTGGTGATTTTCAGGCATGACAGTCAGAGGAACCAGAAACAGCAGCCAGGGTAACAAAGTGAGGGACCAGAAATCCAGCAAAGATGGAGGGAGGTCAAGGACCAGGTGGGTATCTTATTAGCCTGGCAGAGAGGCAGCCAAGCATCCTGGGCAGCCTCTTGCCAGACCCATCTCTGCAACCATCTTCCCAAAGAGGCAGAGATGGAGTGGCCCGAGCCCTGGGCAGGGTGTCCAGGCTGGGCAGGAGCAAAGCCAAGGAAGGGGTTGAGGTTACCCACTGCTGACTTTAAGGGCCAGAAACGAAGGAGTTATCAGCTCACCTCCTGCTCCCTTCTGCCCACTTCAGTTCTAACTCCCACTGAAGTCAAGAAGCCATGAGTCCCACATCAGCTGTGGTGTGAAAGGTGATCCCATCCCCAGGCAGTGGGGAGGCCAGGAAGGGCCAGAGCCAGACAAGAGCCCAACGGGGCCCCAGAGCTGCCTGCAGGTTGTGGCAGGGGCCCAGGTCATAGGAATGCTGGCCTCGAGCCCATTCCCACGTGGTCTGGCCCCGCAACAGCAGCATCCCATGGAAGAGCAGCCCAGCCCCACACAGCAGCGCACCTGCTACACACGTGTCCATCACGAAGGCCAGGGTGAACTGGGCCAGAGACACTCTGCCTGCAGGGACAAGCAGAAAGAGTCAGGGGCCAAAGTCTGGCCCAGCCCTCCCAAAGCCCAGCTCCGGCCCACCCTCCACCCCTACCCTCCACCACAAAGCAGGCCTCATTTCTCTGTTCTGTCCAGCCTGTGCTGGGAACCAGGCAGATGGCCGCTGCCTGCATGTGATGTTTATCCACGCATCACAAAACTTGTAAACACCATGGGGAGGAGATGGCCTCTTGGCTCTCAGACATCAAACTGATCTTGTCTCAGTTAATTACAGCTGTCATCTGTATCTTAACAGAAAAGAACAACCTTTTACTATCTTGGCCACAGCAAGCAAGAAGTACTTGCTGCATAAAGAACAAGAGAAGCTAGACACAAAAGGTCATGTGTCCTGTAATCTCTGTCTGCAATGTCCTGAACAGGCAAATCCACAGAAACAGAAAGCAGCTTAGTGGTTGTCGAGGATGGGGATGGGGGAAGAGGGGCGGCTGCTTAAGGGGTTCTTTTTAGGGTGAAAATGCTCTGAAATCAGTGACAATGGTGGCACTGTGTTCACCGTGAATACACTATAAAAGACACCAAATTGTAAAATGGCTAAAATTATTAATTTTACTTCAATAAAAGAGAGCCTGAAACAGAAGAGATGGAGGGCAAACATACTGAGGGGGCAGGGGAAACGGGTTTTTTCTATTTTGATAAATTGGAGAGAACAATTTGTTTGCAGGTTCCAAGGCAGGCAAAGGTGCCATGAGACCGGTAGGTCTGCACTCTGCAAGCTCAGAAAGAAACCCAGGCTGGACAAGCAGATCTGTGAGTAGTGAGGACCTGGGGGTCTCCCAGGACCCCAGGAGTGGCTGGAACTGCCAGAGTATGTGAAGTGAGAAGACGATGTCACCAAGACCTGAAAGTGGGAGGGTCCTTGGGCATCAGATAAAAGAGAGCCCAAGCCAGGTGCAGCAGTGTGCCTGTAGTCCCAGGTGTCTAAGACGCTCAGGAAGGAGGATCACTTGAACCCAAGAATTTGAGACCAGCCTGGACAACATAGTAAGACCCTGTCTCTAAAGAAAAAAGGGGAACCATAAAGGAAGGTAGGAAGGCCCAAGTTGGAGGCACCAATGAGACCAAGGGCAGAACTTGTCAAGGATGGGGCACTCAGCAGTTTTTTAGTCTGAACAGTCTCTTAAAGCAGAAATGAACTAGAAAAGTCCTGTGGCTTTGTGGCGACAGAGTCTGGGTCTGTGGCAGTATCAGAGGACAGCTGGGGTCAGAAGTTAGGTCAAAGCAGTTGGAAGAATAAGGGAAAAGCAGCTGTGAGTCTAAGGAAGTCCTTCTGGAAGGTGCATGAGGACCAAAGAGCCCAGAGGACATGTGGAGCAAAAGGTCTGTACAAGGTGAGAAAACCCAAAGGAAGCCAGTGGAGGGAGTGGGGTGCAGGGCAGGGATGGGACACCATGGAGTGGGCTCAGGGAGGTCTCTGAACAGGTAGGGCACAGGCCTGAGGAGCTAGGGGCAGTCAGACGGGCTTGAAGAGCTGAAGACAGGGCGATTTGGGATGTAGCATCTGATGTCCTGTTCTCTCTGTGATGGCCCCGGGGACAGGAGAGCTGCAGTTGTTGGGAGAGCAGGCATATGAGAAAACAGGATGGCCAGGCACAGGTACAAGCCTGTTGAGGTCAGCAGCCATAGACATGGTATGGTACCAACCTGCCACAGAGGACATGTATCTCTGGCAACTCTCAGAAGCCAGGGCCAGGAAGGTACAGTGCAAGGACGCTGCCGTGTTGGCAGGAGACTGGTGAAAACTGAGGGCTCTAAGCTGTGCGTGGGGCAGTGAAGAGGGGATGCAGCAGAGGGAGAGAAAGGTGACAGCCAGGAGCCAGCAGGGCCCAGAAGGTCCTGGAGCAGGAGTTACAGAGTGCAAGGGTGAGAGATGGAGCAAAGGAGAGGAATGGAAGGCAAAGAGGGATGACGATGGGTGGCTTTGGAAGTGACACATTTGGCATCCTGACAAGGACTGCAGTTTGGACGTGGGAATAGGAAAAGGAAGTAAAGCAAAGGTCAAGAACCTGAGTCCTTTGCAGACCTTCAGATGCTCTTGATGTCAAAGGGCCCAGGGCTGACAGAGAGATGGGAAGCTGAGGCCAAGTACTCAATGACGAGTAGTGAAGAGAGGAGGCTGCGGAGACCACAGGGAGGAGCAACTGGAACACGGGAGTCTCAGTGGAGGCAGGGGGCAACAAGGAGGGTGTAGGAGGGCTGGTCAGGGAGCTGATGTGGGCAGAAGATTCTGACAGTGGACCTCTGGAGGTCCCTGGGGCGGAGCTGGGCTTGGAGTGGATGAGGAGGCACAGCGACTTCTCAGAGTGATCAGGAGATTTCTAACTGCAGAGCAAGGTTACAGAGAATCCTAAAAAGGTCAGGAAGGATTCAGGAGAGAAAGCCCACAGCATTCTAGCCAGGAGGGAACAAAGACTGGAAGATCAGGGGTGGGGTGGGGCTTTTATCTTGGTGGTGTCGGAACATGCATGTCATCTAAAACACAGCATCTCAAAAGCCTCCTGCTCCTAGTCTTCCCTCCCAATTCCCAATGACTAGGTTTTCCACTGCCTGAATCTTTCACTGGCTCCCTACTGCCCCCTCAAATCAGAGCCATCTCCACACCAGCATTCAGGGCCCTCCACCCTCCGGTCCTGGCCTACTGTCCCAGCCTTAATTCTCACAATTCTCAAGATGCCTTTGCTCTTCTTGGGGGCCTTTGCTCTTGTAGTTGCTATCACCTGAGTGCCCACCTCCCACCACCCAACCACCCCTATGGGCTCCCACTGCTCTTTCCTCCTCTGCCAACAAGTCCTGCAATCCTTCCTGATTCTCTCAACAGAACTATCCCTTGTCTTGGGGCACTGTTGAGTGCCACCCTGCCTTTACCTCCATAAATGACAGAAAACCAACAGGAAATCCCACCTCCCACCAAAACAGCCTTTACTTCCTGACCCAATACCTTCCTGAAGCAAGGCAGAGGCACCTAGGCTCCCCACCTGTGAGCAGCATGAGCCAGGGCAGCAGGAGGAGGGCAGCAGTATGGAGAAGTGAGTGGGCCCGTAGCAGAGCTGACAGGGCAGGGCCCAGCAGCACGGAGATGTGGAGCAGGACACCAGCACCATGCAGCAGCAGGCACAGGAAAGGCCGGTAGTTGCGGAAGCCCACGCAGCGGCCCAGCAGACGGCAGTGGTGGTCCCGGCGCAGGATGCAGATGCGGCAGGCAGAGCAATGCCCACTGCGTGGTGGCACCTGGCTCTGGCACTGGTAGCAGTAACTGCAGGGAAGGAACCACAGGGTCAGTGCCCCAGATCATGCCCAGGTCAGCCCATCCTGGGGAAGCAGAACAGAGCCACCCCTCACCAAGCCTCAGGTTCCTCTAAGCCTAAGGGTCTTCACAGGTAAATGCAGGCCCAACAAGACTCCCAGACCCCTCCAGTGCTACCACCGCACTGCCAGCTCTGACCTCTCTGCCCTCGTAATACCCAAAAGCATACTTCTCACTTCCTTCACCTTGGTCCATATCACCATGAACTGTCCTCTGGATTACTGCAGTAGCTTCTTGACTGGTCTCCCAGATCCTCCCCTTCTCTTCCCTTCTAGTGTAGTCTCACCCCAGCTGCTAGACTCACCCTTTTAAAGCTTAAGTCATGCCCCTCCTCTGCTCAAAACCCTCCAATGGTTCTCTATTTCTTTTCTCCTCAAAAGCATTGCCTTACATCTCTGTCATCTCTTCCCCTCTCACTGCACTCCAGCCACTCTGGCCTTACTGCTGTGCCTGAAACATGCTAGCCATACAACTACCCCAAAGCCTTTGCATGGTTCTGTTTCCTCTGCCTGAAACACTCTATCCTCAAATTCCTACACAGCTAATTCTTCATTTCCTTCAAGGCTTCACTCAAATGAGATCCACCTTGGGCTGGGGATGTGGCTCAAGCGGTAGCGCGCTCGCCTGGCGTGCGTGCGGCCCGGGTTCGATCCTCAGCACCACATACAAACAAAGATGTCCCCCGAAAACTAAAAAATAAATATTAAAAAATTCTCTCTCTCTCTCTCCCACTCTTTCTTAAAAAAAAAAAAATGAGATCCACCTTGACAAACTATGTATTTTTTAACTTCACTTGTTAATCGTAAATTGTAGCTATATATATTTAAGGTGTACAAAGTGTTGTTATGACTTCTAATACAATGCAGAATAATTAAATCAGGGTAATTGACAAAACCATCACCTCACTTACTTTTTGTAATGAGAACTACCACTTAAAACTGAAACTTGCACTCCCTTTACCCTGCTCTAATTCTTGTTTCCACATCAGCACCGTCTAACATTTTTATAATTTGCTTACTTATTGTGCCTGTAGTTCATTATCTGCCCCTCCCCCAAGTGATCGATTCCTGGAGGTTGAGAATCTGAAAAGTACCTTCCACCCAGGAGGTGTTCAGTACGTATTTGAGTAAATAAGCAGTACTTATTTTGGTTCTTCCACGCCAGATCTTACAGAGTTATCCGGCTCTAACAACCCGCCTGCTAAAGTAATCTGGTTCTAACCCCCAGGTCGTGGAGCCCCTCCCCTGTCCGAGGCTCCCGTTTCTGCCCCCAGACCCCGCACCCCACTCACGCCCAGCCCTGGCCCAGACCGCGGCCGGCCAGCATCACGCCCCGGATGCTGGGGTCCGAGCGCAGGAACAGCCCCACGTTGCCCAGCAGGTTAAGCAGCTGGAAGGCGGCCAGCGCCAGCTGCAAGGCCCGAGCCAGGGGTCCCAGCGGGGGCGGCCCGGGACCCAGCACCAGCACGTAGGCCAGCTCCAGGCTCACGACAGCGGCCCACAGCGCCGTGAGCACGAGAGGCAGCCGCGCGGGCGCTCCCTCAGCGCTCCCCGCCGCCCAGGGCTGCCCCATGGTCCGGACCCACCAGTCGCGGGATCCCGAGGACCCGGAGCTTCCGTGTTGGGGCGGAGATAGCAGCAGACGGACGTCTGCTACGGCCAATAGAAATCGGAAGGAGAGCCGTGAGCGCGCGACTCAAAGGGACCGGCCGCAGATGCCGAGAGCTGATTGGTTGGGCCAATGCTCGGAATCTGGTTGGCGCTAGAGTCCAGGTGACACCGCGGAGTCGTCGCCCCGCCCGCCCGCGGAGGCTCCGCCCCTCCATCAGAAGCCCCGCCTCTGGTGAGTGGCCGGTGTGCGGGGAGGGTTGGCTTGCAGCCGCCGAGGCGTCGGGGTTTCCCGGCTCAGCACATTCTCCCCCACCTCCCACGGCCGCCCCGATATTAATAGCCCTGCCTAGGCCCATCCAGCTGGCTCCGAGCCCCTCCCCATGCTCGGTGTCTCCCTTCCTCACCCCAGAAAACATTCAAGACAGCTCGTCGCCTCCGTGTTTCTGACTGTGAAATGGGGATAGGGCTCTGTTTTCTACCCTCGTAGTGCAGGAAGATGGTCAGGACGAAACCTGGAGGGCAGCCTTTAGGGTGATCTGCAGCCACTGTTAGTTTGGTCATCTCGGTTCTGCGGATGAGGAATCAGAGAACCGACGGCTTTCGCTAAGTCACACAGCGCCCAAGCTGTGAAACTGGAACGCGAATCCCGGATCTCCGCCACGAGATCTTCCTCTGCACCCCTCAACTCCGCAGTCCCTGGCTCCAGAGCAACCTCTGGTCTCATCTGGACCCAAGCGTCCTCGCCCCTATCCGGCTCCACCCTCCTCCCCCATATTTAGTGCGAATCCGATCCGGGGCTGGGCCGGGACCTACTTAACGGGGCCCGGTTGTCCGGGAACGCGCGGAGCGGAGCCAGGAGCCCAAGCAAGATGATGATGGTTATGCAGCCCGAGGGTCTGGGGGCCGGGGAGGGGCCCTTCGCGGGCGGCGGGGGCGGCGAGTACATGGAACAGGAGGAGGACTGGGACCGCGACCTGCTGCTGGACCCGGCCTGGGAGAAGCAGCAGCGGAAAGTGAGTGCTCACCCATTTCCCAACGGCAAAACTGAGGCCTGGGAGGCTAGGCGGCTTGTCCTGGGCATCTCACAGGTCCGGGCAGAGCCTGCGTTTAACCCAGACTGCCGCTCCCCAGCCCAGGCTCTGCCCCGCAGCCCCCTGCTGTCCGCAGAGCTGGAAGAGAAGCCTGGGAGCCCTCATGAGGGGCTTAGGATGTCAGGAAGTGTTCCTGGGCTACCCGTACTCCCCACCCCAGGGCTCATTTCCCTGGGCCCACTGCCTCATTTCTGGGGCAAAGATCTGTTTGGGCAAAGCGCAGGGCATCCAAGTTGAGGGTGGGGGTTCACAAAGGATAATCATTCTTCCCAGCCCACCCCACACTCTAAATATTCCCAGGTTCCACCCCGAGTGGAACAAGCTAGGCACAGTAGGGACTGGGGAGCAAGGCTTCTCAGACCCCACCCTACCCTCTCCTCTGTATCCTACCCAGGGCCGGGTCCATGGTCATTCTATCTCGTGACAGTTGAAGAAAGTTAGGCTCAGAAAAGAACTAGGGTAGGCCCCAAATCATACACTGTCAGAAAACAGGCACCCCAGTCTGAGGATCTTTATCCCTTGCCCCTCCCCCACCCCTTCACAAGATACCCCTTCCACCACCGGGCCCTGAGTCTGCTGAAAAGGCCACCAGGTCGGGAGGAGGGGAGCCCTGGGTCCCCTTACAGGTCCCCTTGTGCAGTAACCTGACTCTCCAGCCAGATGGGCACTTTGTGCTGAGGCAGCGCCTTGGGGGAGCTTAACAGGGGCACATGGCAGGTGCTGCCCAGACTCAGCCTTGTAGGGAGGGCACTTGGGTACCCTCCCTCCCTGAACTGTTTTCACTCCCAGACTTTCCCTACTGGAGGGGGCAGGACACCTGGGTTCCCTAAAGAGAAAATGATCCCAGCTGGAATGAGAAAAATTTGAGAAGTGGTGGCCAGGGATGGCCTGCTGAGTGTTTGACAATAGCACAGGACTCCAGGAAAGGGCAGGGCACTGGGCTGCTCTGTGGAAATTCCACAGGGTCTGAGAATCCCAGAATTTAGAATCAGAGCATTTCCACTGGGTTAGAAGACAGGAGTTGACCCCAGGGGTCAAGAGACTTAGCTGACTAGGCTGGGATGCCCTGGGTGACACTTTTCCCCCCAGGCCCCCCCTGCACCTGTCTCTAAGCATGGCTGTGGTCCCTGGGTTGGCAGTCTCCTGGTGATGTCATCCCTGCCCCTGGCTCCAGCTGCCAACTGCTCTGAAACAACTATCCCCCCTCTAACCACCCAGGCCTCTCCCAGATCCAGGTCCACATACCCCTCATATGACACATGCCAGTTTGTATCTTGCCTTTGTCACTTAAAATATCAGGAACATCCTTTCATCCCAACTTACAGCCACCCACCTCACCATTCATCCAACAGCTGCCCAGGGTGGATGCTGTCTAAATCAATCAGCAGCCCCTGGAACAGGACATTTTGACCTTTTCTTTCGTGTCCAATATTATTTATTACGAGATTGTAATAAACACCTTGCAGTCAGCTTTAGCCCTGCCCCATCCCTGCTCCTGAATGCTCCTTTTCCCACAGGTGACTCCTCCATCCAGGGGCTTCCCCCACAGTCTCAGAGCACTCCTGCTTCCTCCCTCCTGATTTCTCTTCTTTCAGCCTCACCCCAAACATTTATGTTTGATAAATATTTTTTGGGGAAATCCTACTGTATGTTTTAGATACCAGGATTCTACAAGAGACAAAACAAAGCCCCTGCCTCTATCTCACCCACCTGATCCTATCTCATCCTCCTCACTGACACCCTGCATCTGATGCCCTTGATCCTTTTCTCCCTCTACTCTGCCAAGCCATTGTATCTACTCTGCAAACAAAACAAGCTTTCTGAAACACAGTTCTGTCTACCTTCCTCCTGCCTGAAGCTTTGCTGGCTCCCTGTGACTCTCAGGATCAAGTTCAAACTCTCCAGCTTAGCACCCAAGATCACGCATGACCTGGCCCTTGCCATCCCTCCGGCCTGCCTCTCACCACTGATACCCCAACACCCCCAGCTTCATTCCAGTAGTGCCCAGAAAGTTGCAGTCCCACAAATAGCAACTGTTTCTCATGGCGCACTTGCCTGGGTGGTAGCCCCTGCCTGGAGTGCCCTTGCCTGCCCTTCCCTGCCTAGGGAGCTCCTGCTCTTCCATCTCAGCTCAGATCAAATGTGAGCCTCTCCCAAGAGGCCCTCACCTGATTTGGACAGCCCCTCCCAGAGATTCCTCAGTGTGTCTATCCCAGCACTCCTCAGACCTACGTGATTGTCATTAAGAGTCACGTTTGGTGTCATCCAGATCTGCTTGTCCCTCTGCCCTATCCAGACTCAGAACATCCAGACTCCAGGGTTAGAAGGACCTGCAAAAAGAACAAATACCCTTTTAGTGCTTAGGCCACCATGGAATAGTACTGCCTATGTTCGCACTCCCTTAGCAGTGACAGCACCATATTTGTAAATGTATCAATTTGTAGCAATGACAGCCTCTTCCAGGTCCAGCTCCCAGGATCTCTGAAAACTGGATGAGGGAAAGAATTTCCAGGGCCATCTTTCAGGAATGTCTGCTTTGTGGTGTGGAAATGCTCAGAATTCCAGAATCCTGCCATATTGGGGGAAGGACCCATGAGTCTGAGACATCATGAGTCTGACCCATTAATACGCAGAGTCTAGGGCTGGGGATGTGGCTCAAGCGGTAGGGCGCTCGCCTGGCATGCGTGTGGCCCGGGTTTGATCCTCGGCACCACAGACAAACAAAGATGTTGTGTCTGCCGAAAACTAAAAAATAAATAAAAATTCTCTCTCTCTTTCTGAAAAAAAAAAAAAATACACAGAGACTAAACCCCAGAGAGGACAAGGGCTGACCCCGGATTATGGAGAGTGAGTAGCTCAGCTGGGATTGGAGCCCAATTGTGGACAATGATAGCAGCATTCAGGGGCCAAAGGTTTGATAGATTGCAAAATATAAATATTTATTGCACTAGGCGCCAGGTCACCTCCACCCCAACACACACACAGCTGTGTACCACCCCATATCAGATGGAGGTTGATACTGGTGTCAGGAAGGAGGTGGCTCTGGAAGCCAGGTCAGGCTGGGCCTGAGTGCTCAGTGGATCCTCTATAACCTGCATAGCGCTTGCACACTCAGAGTCTCCCTGGAGGCCAGTCCACAACCCTTGGGGTCCTGGTATGTTTCCATCTGGAACTTCTGACATGAGAGAGACCGTATCTCCCTGGGCTGGCCCCTGAACTTCAGAGGTACTCCTACTTTGGATTGTGTGAAATATTTCTGAGCTCTCTTCTAGTGCTTAAGACTGGGCAAGGCTGGAGTGGACCCCAAGTCTGACTCCACTTCTTCCCTTCCAGAACAACTAAAGCTCAGAGAGGGCAGTGGCAGGGGGGACTAGTCCAGGATGCACAGCAAGTCAGTGGCCAAGCCAGGACTTGAATCCAAGGCTCAGGGCTTTGAGATCTAGCCTAAGGAGCCAGGAGTGTGTCTCAGGTCCCTATACCCAGTCCTAGGGTCCGAGCACTGTCTTCTCCCCCAGACCTTCACTGCCTGGTGCAACTCACATCTGCGCAAAGCGGGCACCCAGATCGAGAACATCGAGGAGGACTTCCGAAATGGCCTCAAGCTCATGCTGCTCCTGGAGGTCATTTCAGGTGAGGGTGAAGATGTGTGTATAGGGACCTCACACACAGGGCAGTCTGGGGAATTGGAGAATGATGGCAATGGAGTGCTGGAGGGGAGCTGGAGTGAGGGGAACTTGGGGACAGTGTTTACTGCTGCTTCTCATGACTTTGACCCTTGACCTGTGCTCTTACACTCAGGAGAGAGGCTCCCCAGGCCAGACAAAGGCAAGATGCGCTTCCACAAAATCGCCAATGTCAACAAGGCCCTGGACTTCATTGCCAGCAAGGGAGTTAAGCTGGTGTCTATCGGTGCTGAGGGTGAGGAGGGGCCAGGGCAGGGCATGGGGGCTCCCTGGGACATCAACAGGTCACCTCTGTGAGCCTCCGTTTCCTCATTTTAACAATGGGCATACTCATCCCTGCCTCAGAAGAGAGACTGAGGAGCAGATCTACCCAAAGTACTGGCACAGCACCTGGTGCCCAGTAGGTGTTCAGCTAATCATTTTAAAATAGGAATAAGTGTTTGTGAAGTGCCTGCTAAGGGCTCACCCACTAGGTGTCCGTTCTGGGGTGCAGAGCAAGAAACAGAGCAAGAATGCTCTGAGGCCTGGACAAACAGGCTTTGAGTACCAGCCAGAACTGTCCCCTCACTTCCTCCGTGCAGAGATCGTCGACGGGAACCTGAAGATGACCCTGGGCATGATCTGGACCATCATCCTCCGCTTCGCCATCCAGGACATCTCAGTGGAAGGTGAGTGGTGGGGGAGGAGGCTGGGGAAAGGACTGGCCCAGACCTTTTCCAACTAATGCTCTCACCTACCACTTTACCATCCAGAAACCTCGGCCAAGGAAGGCTTGCTCCTGTGGTGCCAGCGGAAGACAGCCCCGTACCGCAATGTCAACGTGCAGAACTTCCACACCAGGTGTGTCAGCGGGTCTGCGCTGGGGCAGGGGGATGTCCACCCTGATCAGTGAGGGCACAGAGCTGTTCCCTTACTCCGCCTCAAGCCCCAGGGAATAAGGGGTCACAGCCAAGTTCCTGGAGCATAGCATTACTGTCTAAACATAGAAGGACTGCTAAATGTTGAATTGAGTAGAACCGAATTCAGGAGGATCACAGAGGATTCCTGAGCCTTTAAGAATCCCAGAAGGGCATTCCAGCCAGAGGGAAGCTGGAGGCCAAACACATCCAGAAATTGGTGTGTTCTATCAAAGGGCTTGTGAGGGAACTTGGAGGAGCTAGGAGGAGATGGTCTGAGTCTGGGACCTTACACCCAAGCTAAGGAGTGTGTGCTTTACTCCATGTTATACTTGAGGCTGTCTTGTGGGGCACTCCTGGGCCTTGACTTGAGCCAGGCCTGACACCCACTTCTCTGTCCAGCTGGAAGGATGGCCTGGCCCTCTGTGCTCTCATCCACCGACACCGGCCTGACCTCATTGACTATGCCAAACTGCGCAAGGTGGGCTTCTGCTGCCCCAACCCTGGCCCTTGATCTCTGCCCTCAGCTGGCCTTTCAGCTCTTCCCTTCTCACCCACCTAGGATGACCCTATTGGCAACCTGAACACTGCCTTTGAAGTGGCGGAGAAATACCTGGACATCCCAAAGATGCTGGATGCGGAAGGTAAGAGCAAGCCCCACCCAGGCAAAGCCTCCTCTTACTCATGAGCAGGCACAGTCCAACTTCTGTCCTGCCCCTGTTTGTCCCTCCTGTGCCTAACCACCAACTCTCTGGTCACAGTGCTCCTGCCACCATCCCCTTCCATCTTGTCCCCTGCCCTCTCCTGCCTTTCCTCTATGGAATGGCTCCACCCTCATATCTCAGTTCCCTGGATTATCTGAGATAATCTAGGTCCTCCAACCTGGTAGCTCCTCTGGAGCACATCCTGCCTTTGTGCCCAGTGCCTAAGCAAGCCATTTAGTCAGTGAAGCAGCAGACATTTCCTGAGCACCTGCTGTGTGTCGTGCCCTGGCTGTGTCGGCACTGATGGAGAACTGGTTCTGGCCATGGACTGAGAGAAAGACTGGCAGACAGAGCTATAAGGTGGTTAGGGGTACCAGGCACTGTGGACTGGTTCCTTAGGAGGGCCACAGTGTCTGTTCACTCACCCAGGCTTTGGGGAGGAAGAAAATGCTGGCCTTGGGGGAGCTGGATGCTAGTGACTAGATGTCACTGCCCCTCACATCTGAGGGGTTCTATGCCTGGCACTTGTCTGACATACTAGGGTTCAATCCCCATTCTCCACTGGTGGCTTTGGTCAACATACACCCTATTGCCCTCCCCAGACATCGTGAACACTCCAAAGCCAGACGAGAAGGCCATCATGACCTATGTTTCCTGCTTCTACCATGCCTTTGCAGGGGCTGAGCAGGTGAGTGGGCATCGCTGCTGCCCCAGGGGCACTGCTGCCTAGGCTGGGCTTGCAGACCCAGAGGCCCAACCTGGGCAGCAGCCCAACATTTGGCAGTGCCAGATGGTGTAGGTGGGAGTGCACTGTCCCAGCTGTACCCACTTGGTCTTTAGGGAGCTCAGGAGCAAAGGCCTCTGACCTGGAAGCACCCTCTCCACCTAAGAGATGTGCACCCCTCCTCCTTCCCCCAATTTGCCTGGCCCAGGTTCTTAAGAGTCTTACAGAGGGAGGCTGGGTTGGGGCATCCAAGGCAGTTTGTCTTATGCCAGCCCTACTGCCTACCCCTACCACAGGCAGAGACAGCTGCCAACAGGATCTGCAAGGTGCTGGCCGTGAACCAGGAAAATGAGAAGCTGATGGAAGAGTATGAGAAGCTGGCCAGCGAGGTGAGGCTGGCCCAGAGCCGCTCCCACTGTGCTCTGCCCACCTTGGCTCTGCTCAACCCTCACTAACCCCAGCATGGGCCTGCAGACCTTCCCTCTTCTCAGAGTAGTCCTGGCCTCTCCCCAGCCTCTTCCTGCTCTTTGCGACCCATCACCTGCCCTTCTGACTACCCAGGCTCCTGGTTAGTCACGGATTCACTCCTTATTCATGGATCGATTCCCTTGAATTTAGCAGCTACATGGCCCTTAGTTCTGTGCCAACATGATCCTGGCCCCTAGACTCAGAAGTTAAGCATCCTGGGGCTGGCGGTGTAACTCAGTGGTAGAGCACTTGTCTGACATACTAGGGTTCAATCCCCAGTACTTCAAAACATAAAGACATAAGAAATTAACCACTCTGCTCCTTTCCTGATCAGGAGGGACAGACTGACCCAGAGTTGTGAAAGTTGCCCCCAGGAGGTCTGGCCCTCTGGCCAGTCTCTGAGTGGGTGGAGAGGGGTGAGTGACCTGGGGGCAGTTCTGCTCAGAGCTCTCAGCTTTGCCCCTGCCTGGCCCTGGCAGCTGTTGGAGTGGATCCGCCGCACTGTCCCATGGCTGGAGAACCGTGTGGGCGAGCCCAGCATGAGTGCCATGCAGCGTAAGTTGGAGGACTTTCGGGACTACCGGCGCCTGCACAAACCGCCCCGAGTTCAGGAGAAGTGCCAGCTGGAGATCAACTTCAACACGCTGCAGACCAAGTTGCGGCTGAGCCACCGACCCGCCTTCATGCCCTCCGAGGGCAAGCTGGTCTCGGTGAGCCAGGCAGGAGTGGAGGTGGTCCCAGCCCTGTTCCCATGCCCTGGGTGACAGTGGGCTCTGTATCCCTATCTGTACAATGGGTGAACTTCAATGGAGGGCACTTCTGCCTGCCCCTCAGGACATTGCCAATGCGTGGCGAGGGCTGGAGCAAGTGGAAAAGGGCTATGAGGACTGGCTGCTGTCTGAGATCCGGCGCCTACAGCGCCTTCAGCATCTGGCGGAGAAGTTCCAGCAGAAGGCTTCTCTGCATGAAGCCTGGACCCGGGGTAGGTACCCCTCATGGGGCTTAGCCTCTCCTGGAGTGGAGTGCTAGCAAAATGCACAGGACTAGGGTCCAAGCCCTGCAGGGAAGCCAGAGACCAGATTTCTAGTACCACCTTGACTTGCCACAGTGCAACCTTAGCCCCTTTTTGGACTACATAATCTATAAATTCAGGACCTTTCCCCCTTTCTAGGCTTAGGCCCTCTGTAGGTCTCTGATTGTCACTTACCATTGTATTTCTATATGTAGCAGGTGTCTGAAGATGAGTTGGTCCTGAACTCTAATATCACTTGTCATATTCAAAATATTGCATGCCTCAAATATATCACTCTGGATAAAATCATTCATTCAGGGGCTGGGGTAGAGTGCTTGCCTAGCACATGTGAGGCACTGGGTTCAATCCTTAGCACCATATAGAAATAAATTTTAAAAATTAATTTTAAAAATCATTCATTTACTATTCTGTCAAGAGATTTAAATCCTACAAATGAATGGGTCCTGCCTAGCAATAATGAATAAACACTCAAAAGGGATTTTGGACATAATGAATAACAATCATTTAGAGTAAGAATTTCTTAAAATTACAGCTAGCTGTGTGACCTGGGAAGTCATTTATCACATCCTCTGCAAAACACACAGGCACTCAATAAAGCGTCCTACCACTATTATGCTTACATTGATTTTTAATTGCAAAATTATAATTATCACTCACAAAACACTTTTCAACAAATACTCATTAAGAGCCTACCAAGTGCCAGGCACTGTGCCAGGCCCTGGGGAAACAGTGGTGAGCAAAGAAATCAGGTCAGAGGCTTAAGGGGCTCACAGAGTTCTTGAGCGCTAGTTGGAGACCAAATAGTTTCAAAACTGTGCCAAGAATTAGCCTGGACATTTCTGGGTCATTACGGCCATGCCATGGATCAGGGGCTTCACTTTATCGCTGCGGGGTTTCAGAGCAAACCCCCAGGGTAGCCCAGCAGGTGTCATCACCTGCCCTCACAACCCAGCCGAAAGCCCCTGTTCCTCCCGCGGCCGACTCTGGGTGACCGGAGCCTGGCCTCTCTCGGAGCAGGGAAGGAGGACATGTTGAACCAGCGCGACTACGAGTCGGCTTCGCTGCAGGAGGTGCGCGCGTTGCTTCGGCGCCACGAGGCCTTTGAGAGCGACCTGGCAGCGCACCAGGACCGCGTGGAGCACATCGCTGCGCTGGCCCAGGAACTCAAGTAGGCGTGACCCGCTGCTGGCCCCGCCCCACTCCTCTGCCCTCCAGAAGACCCTCAGGTTCTCCCGGGTTTGTTAACCTGTGATACCAGTGTCGTCCTTCCCTTGTCGCCACTAGCTCCGCCCCTCCCGGAACCCCGTCCGGCGCCGCTCTGCTGCCCCCACATCCACCCCAGCGCTCTATCTGCCCGCAGGAACTGGAACTCCCTCTGGGAACGCCCCGCTTTATCCCTCACCTATCCTGGCTCCCTTCACCAGGGCACAGGGGCCAGCCCCAGGAGGGCAGTCAGTGGAAAATCAAGGCCAGGGTCTGGCCCCACACTCATCCCCTTTCTCACTCCAGTGAGCTGGACTACCATGACGCGGCCTCAGTGAACAGCCGCTGCCAGGCCATCTGCGACCAGTGGGACAACTTGGGCACGCTGACCCAGAAGAGGAGGGATGCGCTAGAGGTGGGGGCTGGGGCCAGGGAGCTGGAGCCAGGCAGAGGCCACCCCTGCTAGCCAGGTGCTGACAGCTGTCCCCTGGACCCCTAGCGGATGGAGAAGCTCCTGGAAACCATCGACCAGCTGCAGCTGGAGTTTGCAAGGAGGGCAGCTCCCTTCAACAACTGGCTGGATGGGGCAGTGGAGGACCTGCAGGATGTGTGGCTGGTGCACTCTGTGGAGGAAACCCAGGTGGGTGGGGCACCGGTGCGATAACAGGAAAGTGGCCCCAAAGCTGCCTCTTGGGGAGTGGGAATGGGAGGAAAACTCCAGTTTTAGAGTGCTGGACTAGGTTGCTGGGTTCCCGGACCAGCCGCTGGACTGTTGGCTGGCCTGGAGCACTCTGCTGCTCTTTCTGGTGCCTGCGGTAAATGGGAGATACTGATTGATCCTTCTCATGACCCCAAGAGCCTGCTGACAGCTCACGAGCAATTCAAGGCAACACTGCCTGAGGCTGACCGAGAGCGAGGTGCCATCCTGGGCATCCAGGGCGAGATCCAGAAGATCTGCCAAACGTACGGGCTTCGGCCCAAGTCTACCAACCCTTATATCACCCTCAGCCCCCAGGACATCAACAACAAGTGGGACATGGTCAGTACCCCACATGCCCTACCCTGCCCACCCCACCTGTACATTCTAACCACCCTGTGACCTCACCTGACCCAAGATATGGGGAATAAAGCCCACCTCCAGATCTGGGGATCTGCCACAGATTCTCTGAAAAGGCATCTTGCCTATTGTGGTCTCATCCGTAAAAATACCAACAGCAACAGCAACAGCACCTCCCATCAGAACTGATGTGCAGAATTCAATTGAATGACATCTTTCATAAAAGCCCTATTTTAGAGATGAGGAAACCAAAGCCCACACAGGTTGAGAGCTTGCCCACATAGTCTAATTCAGCTCACAGCAACAGGGGCTGAGGTTTGAGCCCTTCAAAGCCATTTCTGGCCCCCAGAGCTGGTCTTGGCACAACCACCCTCCTTCCCAGGTTCGAAAGTTGGTGCCCAGCCGTGACCAGACACTGCAGGAGGAGCTGGCCCGGCAGCAGGTGAATGAGAGGCTCCGGCGACAGTTTGCTGCCCAGGCCAATGCCGTAGGACCTTGGATCCAGGCAAAGGTGGAGGTAAGGGCTTGGAGAGTAGGGCCAACCTGGGGCATAGGCCAGGGCTGGGCCACAGGGCATTGGAATCCTTCATCCCACCTGAATACCCTTGCAGGAGGTGGGTCGGCTGGCAGCAGGGCTGGCTGGCTCTCTGGAGGAACAGATGGCAGGACTGCGGCAGCAGGAGCAAAACATCATCAACTACAAGAGCAACATCGACCGTCTGGAGGGTGACCACCAGCTGCTGCAAGAGAGCCTGGTCTTTGACAATAAGCACACTGTCTACAGCATGGAGGTGGGGACCTACCCTCTGGGGAGAGACAGGCAGATTAGCTGAGGAAGCCTAAGTGATCAAGAAGGCCCCCCATGTACCCACGGGGATACTGAGACTCAACGATGGGAAGTGACCTGTTTAGAGTCACAAAGCATCCTACTGCCAGGCCAGGATTTGTTATGGCTAGCCAATCAATACTTAACACATAATAAATCATCACACTTGAAGATAGTATTAGTGGTCACTCACTGTCCCAGATGGGGACACTGGCTCAGTGAGGGGGAGAACTTGCCCAGGGTCACACAGTGGGACCAGTGTGGAACTAGAGCAGTGGCCAAACACTGGCTGCCCACTGATTGGCCCATCTCCCTTTCTCTAGCACATCCGTGTGGGCTGGGAGCAGCTGCTCACCTCCATCGCCCGCACCATCAATGAGGTAGAGAACCAGGTACTGACCCGAGACGCCAAGGGCCTGAGCCAGGAGCAGCTTAATGAGTTCCGGGCATCCTTCAACCACTTTGACCGGGTCAGCAGGGGCCCAGCCCATCAGGGTAAGACATCTGGGGACTGATGGAACTTGGGAGCCAAGGCTAACATCCACTCACCCACTACAGAAGCGGAATGGGATGATGGAGCCTGATGACTTTCGAGCCTGCCTCATCTCCATGGGGTATGACCTGGTGAGTGCTCCAGCCTCTTCCCAGGAGTGCCATAATTGACCACCCCCATTTGAACCACCTGCTGTGTGCCCCCATCATCTCCTCTATGCCTCACCACACCTACATGAGGCTGAGGCTATCAAAGACTCAGAAAGGTAAATTAACTTGGACCTGGTTCTGCCGTTACCCCAAGGTCTAAGCTTGTACTGTTTTTACCTTTGAGAAACAGCATTATAGAGGGTTGTGGCCCCAGAAAAAAAGTCAGGATCAATGAGTAACAAGGGCAGGAAGCAGGTTTCAGAATGGAACAGAGGACTTCTGATCGAGGTCTTTTGGAGGAAAGGAGCTGGGGGAAACCTATTTGATCAAGAGGACCCCAGTTCTGCTGGAGTCCTGCAAAGGGGTTGTGCAAGCCATGGCTGGACAGTCCCCAGAAAGGGACTCTGGGAGCCCTCCTGGCTTTGGCACCATGGGCCTGGAGCCTGCCTGTCTTTCTACAGGGTGAAGTGGAGTTTGCGCGCATCATGACCATGGTGGACCCCAACGCAGCTGGGGTTGTGACCTTCCAGGCTTTCATTGACTTCATGACCCGAGAGACAGCTGAAACAGACACAGCTGAGCAAGTTGTAGCCTCCTTCAAGATCCTGGCAGGAGACAAGGTGAGCCCTGAGTGGTGGGGGGCTGGCGGGCTGGGGCAGGGCACGGGACCCAGGGGCCCTCAATGCTGCTTCTCCCCCAGAACTACATCACCCCCGAGGAGCTGAGGCGGGAGCTCCCAGCTGAGCAGGCTGAGTACTGCATCCGCCGGATGGTGCCCTACAAGGGAACTGGTGCTCCAGCCGGAGCCCTGGACTACGTGGCCTTTTCTAGTGCGCTGTATGGGGAAAGCGACCTCTGACCTTAGCCCTGCAGTTCTTGAGAAAAGAAAAGAGGGTGTTCCCTGTGGCTCATCCCATCCATCCGCCAGTCAGGCCCTCAGAGATCAGCCAGCCAAGTACTTCTGAATAAAGATCCCGTGGGCTTCTCTCCATCTCTTTTTGGTTCCTGAAGCAGAAACTGTCTTCTGGATCCCAGGCAGAACTAGCTATCCCTCCTTGACCTTTCAGGGGTCCCCCCATTCCTCCTTGCCCCAGGGACCAAGCATCCACAACACTGGGGACCAGGACATCTCTTTATTGCTGTTAGAGAAGGGTGGGTTACAAGTTTCCTGGATGTGGAAGGGGACAGTGTCCCCAAATCCAGGGAGACCAGAATATGTATAGCATCAGACAGAGGAAAACCAGGACAGGAAGTCAGAACCTGGTGAGGACAGAGCTGGATTTAAGATGAGAATATTTTCATTCTGTACCTTACCGGAGCCCCTTGCTCCAGCTGTGGCTGACATGAAAGCATCCTTCACTCCAGTATCCTCCCAGCTACCACAATCCAACAAAGATGCAACTGGGGAACTTCAGGGTGGGAGGGGGATAAAGTGGGGGCTCAGTGCCCCTTGCTCACCCTGAGGTACCCAGTGCCCACCCCTCAGACAACTGTGCCTGCTGGGGAGGAGCCTGCATGTGCGGGTCAGGCTGGGAAGGCCACTCTGGTCAGCACCAGGTCCTGCACCATGGACTCTTCAGTTCACCACCGCCGAGCTGGCCATGGTGTTCACACCACAAGCCCCGGACCCTCGATGCAAGTAATAGTAACCCTGGGGGAGAGGATGCTTGATGAGGGTGTGCCCAGCAGAACAGGGGCTAAAGAGCAAGGGCCACATGGGCAAGACTCACCTCCTCACCCCAGTCAGTGCCCCAGCTGTTCTTGATGGCCCAGAAAGGAACCTGAGAGCCTAGGGAGCAGTACAGAGCACAGGGGTCAAGGACTCAATCCTCATCCATGCCTCAAGCACTTTATTACCTTCAAATACATGCAGTGGGCCTACTGTGTGTGCAGTGCTAGGAAAAGAGCAAAAAGCAAGAAACGCCAGCCTACCACTCTCATGGAGACCTGCTGCAGCTCTGAGGCACAAGAAGAGCACTTGCCACCTGCCTCTAGCATAATGTCACCCTCCCCAGCTTTCCCATTCATAGAGGGCATGGATGATCCCCTGAGGCTGTGTGGGTGACAGTGTTCCTAGGCTTTCCCCTGATTTCCCCCTCAGAGGCCTGGGATGCTGACATCCAACCATCTGTGGCCTGGGATGGATGGACAGTCAGTCAGCGAAACTCACGGTTGCCGTAGCCCACAAGCAGCACAGCGTGGTCAATGAGCCAAGGGCTGCAGAGGGGCCGGAGTGGGTGGGCGATTCCATGGCGGTAGAACTGGGGAGGGAAAATAAGGAGTAAGAGGCCAACTCTGAGGAGAAGGGAGAGGTGGGCAGGAGATGGAGCAAGGGCTGTGGGGCAGGGCCTTACCTGCATGCCAAAGGCATTGATGGCTACAGAGATAGGGCCCCTCTTGGCCAGCCAGGCCGCCAGCTCTGGGAGAGGGAGGGATAGCGTCAGTGGGCACAAGGACCCTGCTCAGCAAGCCTGCACCACCCCCGCCCCTCACTCACTTTGCTCATTCTGGCTCAGCTCCACTGAGTCATTGATGTAGACCCTGGCCTTCTCTTCCGAGAACCTGCAGGTCTGCATGTGGCCCCGGTAGCTGTAGTCATCCTCTGTCTCCAGCCCTCCTGGGGGTGGCAGGGAGAGTGGACTCCACTTATGCTCCCAACCAGAAGTGCATCGAGCCCCGTACATACCAGATCCCACGTTCTTCACCCACCCTGGGCTACAGGCCCCCCCTTCCCTCTGAGAACTCTCCTCATGCTAGAGGTGACACTACTGGGAGGCAGGGAGGACAGAGCAGCAGTAACCAGCAAGAAAGGTGGCAGAGACAAACTCAACTCCCAGTTCTTCCTCCTGCTGAGGGCTCGTCCAGGCCCTCCTGGGACTCATCTGATTTTCCTGTCCTGCTCTGAGAGTCCCCTCTAATCTGGTCTACGCCCTGCCAGACTCCCAGACTAGTCTCTGTCCAGCCCTTTATCTTTCTGTGACTGCAGCTCAGTTCTACTGAACTGAACTGCCACTTAGTTCCACACCTCTCAGGTGTGAGGTAGGTGTCTTGCACTTGGTTTAGCAGCCTTTTAGAAATCCAGACCTCTAAGTGGCAAAACCACCAAGACCCCCTGCTCACCACGACACACCTTCACATACATTTCCCCACTTGACATTTAGGGGACTCCTACCAGGTAGGCCTGGCTCATTTTTCATATGAGGCGGCTGAGGCTCTGACAACTGACTGCCCAAGGTCTTCTGACAATCAGGGTTGGCATTAAGACCTGAACCCAGTTTTAAGTGACTCTCACACTCATGTCTCCCTACCACCCCATAAACTGACTTCTTTTTGAAGAAGTAGCACTTCCTGCCCCTCCTGACGCCATTAATGCATACCCAAATTCTTTATGGCCTCATAGGCGTTGGAGGGCAAGCCACCCATGCATGCTTTGTCCATCTTGTCACAGTCCAAGAGCTCTAGGAGACAGAAGGCTGGTCCGGAGGAGCCCTCTGGAGGGGCTGGGCTGGGGACAGGGAGGTGAAACGGGATGCTCACCCTGCTCTGAGAGGGAGAGCAGGGTTCCCTGGTTCAGGAACCACTGGCCCTCCACATTGCCTGTGACTGAGAAGGCCCAGCAGGAGCCACACATGCCCTGTAAGAGATGGGCAATGTCAGGGCCAGATCCCTTCCCCAGCCTCCATGCCGAGTACACGTCTCACCCTCATTTCTAGGGCTCCAACCTGGTCTTTGACTTTGGTGACGGCTCCCTTCTTCCTCCAGTCCCATTCGGGTGGGGCGGGGTCACTCACGGTCTTGGTTAATTGCATCTTCTTGATAGACTCCTCTTTTAAAAGGGGATTCAGATAGATGGTGTTGAACTCCTCCTCTGTGGGCAGTGCATGGAGGGAAAAAATATTTGAAATCAGCTCTGACCAGACGCCCTGGGGCAGGCCCTCTTCCACGCTTTATGAAGGCTCTGGCTACCATCCCTACCTGTGAGGTCACTGAACTTGGTGACCCCATATTGAGCTGTGCCCCGGTCTAGGGCCTGGATCTTCTGTGCTCGCACCATGTTTCTGACAAAGATAGACATTCGCCACTTGGCTTCTGAGGATCAAAGAGGAGGTGAGGAGGAGCTCAGAACCCAGGCAGATCATAAAAGGAAGAGTGATGGGGCTAAGGCACAGGGATTTCCCAGGGAGAAGGTGTAATCTAAATCAGGTCTGAAGCTCTTTTGGAGAAGGACAGAGCCCTGGGGCAGGTGGAAGAGGTGGAGCCACACCTATCAGCAGTGGAATGAAAGGTGAGATCAACTTTCAGGCCAAACTGGAGTGCTGACTTCCCAGGTGTGAGGCAGTAACTGAAACAGGGTCTCAAGAGCATCACCCAGGGGAGGCCATGGGCAAGGCTACGGTGCACCCAGCAGAGAAAATCTAGTGTCCACTCCATTCTATCCTTTCCAGAGAGAGGGAGGCCCCTGGTTTCTGACCAGGAAAATAAGATCGGAAAATGATACAGTTACTTGGGGTGACTGCCCAGTCTTGGATTAGAACTCGGGTCTAATCCAAGAGATGTATAGCTTCTTGTGTCCCCCTCCCCAACATCATGGCACAAAGTGGGGGGAAGGCCCTGATCTGACAGGGACAGGAACAACCAATATGATCAGGGATTTGGAGGCTAGGTCCTCACCCTCCTTGGTTTCATAAGTCCGGTTATAGGTGGCAACAAAATTCTTGAAAAGTGAAGTCATCTTCATGGAAAACTCCTGGAAAGGCAGAGTGTCTTTACAAGGACTTCAGCCCAACCGAAGAGCCCTACTCCAGGTAAAGGGAGAAGGGGCATAAGGCGCAGCTGGCCTCAGATATGGCCTCCTCACCTGGGGTGGGAGATCCTTGCTGAACAGTGGAAAGACGGGGTTCAAAGTCTCATTTATATCATCTGGATAAGGTTGGAATATAAAGGAAATTAAGACTGTACCCTCAGTGAAATCTGATGTGGGCTAACCCAGCCTCCCTGGGGTATCTCAGCACCTGTAACCTTGGTATCCACGGGGCCACAGTCCCGCCGCAGCAGCATGTGTCTTCCCAACTCATTCAGGATTGCAAAACTGCAGAGCTAATGGGAGAGGGAGAAGACAGTCTGGGGACTGGGATGGGAACAAGGTTCCAGACAAGAGAAGCTGGCTCCTCAGATGAGGACCACCCCCAAGGCAATCACCCCTGCAGTGCGTGCAGGGTGAGGCATAGCCACCCCAATATCACCCTTTCCAAGCATCTTGATTTCCAGTCCTGGGAGCTTGGGCAGTGACTCAGGGCAGGGGAGCTGCTGCCCCAGATCCTAGCCTCTTGACCTGACCCATCGCTCCCAACTTTTGCTTGACTGAACCTGGTGTCGGCAACTGTAGGAGCCCCATCACTCACCAGGGTTTTCTTGGACACAGGGAGCTGGCACACAGTGGGGTCGTTGCAGGGCGGCTCCTCCAGGGTGGCCTCCAGGGTGTACAGGGTACCCCCACCCTCCTGGATGGAGGAGCGGATGAGGCGGGCACAACCAGCCTTCTTGTCCCTCCTTTCAGCCCACAGCCCCACCCGTGCCACCCTGCCCGTTCCCAGTCTCCCGAGGTTCGATTCTCCACCGTCCAGGCCCCCGTCCCACGTCTAGGCCAAAGTTCCCCCATCCCTCGGACCAGGCCCGGCGCCCCGCCGCCCGCGCGTCCTCACCCGGCGGACGCGCCCGCGGACTGCCGCCAGCACCGCCCGCGACCCCGCAGCCCGGCCGCGGTTGTACATCCTGAGCGCGAAGCGGGCGGGCGCCAGCAGCTCCGGGGCCGGCGGCTCCCAGGCCTGCGCGCCCGCGGCCCGCGGCTCGGCGGGGGCAGGAGCCACGCCCGGGAGCAGCCACAGCAGCCACAGCAGCCGCAGCCAGGGCGCCATGGCGAGGGCGAAGCCGGCGGCCCGGACGCACGGACCCACGGAGGAGCAGACCAACCGACCCCGCCAGACCCACGGACTGAGCCGCCGGCGCCTCTCCCCACCGCTCCCCCGGTCTGGGGGCCAATGGGCGCCGGCCCCGGGCGCCTGCGCGCTCGCTTATTTACGAGAGGCACGTGGGCGAGGGGGGCAGGTGGGGGTGGACAGGGCGAGGACGCTGGCCTGAGGATAAAAGCGACGTTTATTGCCCCTTATTCTATGTTAGGCACTGTGCGCCCCAGCCCTTTATCTTCATGGCAATCCTGTGAAGTAGGTGCTGTGTCCGGCTCACAGGTGAGGACAGAGAGGCTCACAGAAAAGAAGGGTCACTCAGACGTCTGATAGAGCTGAACTTGAGCTTGGGAGTTGGCTCCACAGCCTAGGATCGCGGCTTATTCACCACTTGGAGGCCTCTCTTCACATCCGCGAAATGGCCGGTTATATCCTGGGTTGTGGCAGTGAGTCGGGCTGTCGCAGTCCTCTGAGCTTTCTGCCACCACCAAAGCAGTGTGTAGGGTGGGACCATTTCTATAAGCCTCAACTGCAGTGCGGGGGGGGGGGGGGAGCTACCAAGGGGAGCGTAAAAGCAGATAAGAAACAATAGAATAGAGGGGAAAACATCTGTGTGTGTGTGTGTGTGTGTGTGTGTGAGCAATAATCAGAGATGCGTGCTATGGCAAGCCACAGGAACCCCCTCACACACACAACACACCACAAGAACTAAAGGTAAGGGAGGCTTTTATTATTAAAATGGAGATATTCACACAGACTGGATGGATACAGAATCCATTGGTCTTGGATTCTGGAGGTAGAAATTTTGGAGTCAGCTCATTGGTGGGGAAGCCATCTCTGGGAGCATCTGGTCTGAATTGTTGCGGTTAAAGATGCTAAACTTTGTTGCAGGAATCCATGCATACGTGTGGGGCGTGCAAAGCAAAGGATTCTGATTTTTTTTTTTTTTTTTTTAATCCTAAGGGCAGTTCTTTCTATAGGCGAAGTGCGAGCTCTCCCTTCCCCCGCCTCTTTCACGCTTTCCTGGCTCTCCTGAATTTGCCTGGGTCTGACATGAGCAATTTCATCTTAGGATCAGCAGTTTTCACAGGACAGGCATACACAGATGCATTAGGTCTAGTGCTCTGTTCCCAGAGCTCACAGTCTAGGGGACAGACAAAAGAGAAAAGGTCATTTTCCTGCTAGATGTTCCCAGTTGGACGAAGGGAAACAGGGAAGAGAGAGTTTGGGGGAATTGGGGAAATCATAAAAGGGTGTGGGAGAGATGTTATTGAAGATCTCATACGAACCTGAGTTTGTACAGTGAGAGAGGATTAGAGAAACAAGCGCACATTCCAGCTGCTCAGAAATTAGTGCTCCTGGCTGTCAGCTGAGGTCTCAGAGGGGAGGATCTAAGGGAGCCCAGCAGATGTTCATTTCCTGCCTGCTTGTGCCCTCCTCTGGGATAAGCTTTTGGGGGCTCCCCTTGTCTCTTACAGGAGACATTCCCGGGTCCTACAGGTAGCTTCTATTCCCAGCAGCTTATTTCACTTAGCATATAATGTTTTCCAATTCCATCCAGGTTGCTACAAATGACAGAATTTCTTCCTTTTTAAGGCTGAATAATATTCTACATTTTCTTTATTCCTTCATCCATCAATGGATAGTTAACTGTTTTAAAGTCCGCTTACCACACTTGTACACACTTCATCTCCTGAAAGGTCTGAAGCTGAATAAATTAAAAGCCTTCGTGGGAAACAGTCTGATGTCTGTAACTTAAGCTACTGTGAATCATGGTGCAATGAACACAGGCATGAGGACAAGTTGAAATCCTGATTTCAGGTTTTTGGGTAAATACCCAGAAGTGGAATTGTAAAATGCCAGACACTTTTAGTTCTCAGTTTGGAAATCATTTCCTCAGGAAGGCATTCCTAAACTCACCAACCACTGGCTCTGCTCAATGCCATTGCCCCCTACTCCCAGATTCCCAGTCATCTTGAACTTCCTCCTACTCTGGACTGCAATTTCCTGTTTCCCATCCTCCACTCCAAGGATGGTTTTTGGGCGGGGCCCTTGTCACTCACTGCTCTTCCTTCAGCACAGCACATGACACATCAAATACCTGCTTAATAAGTGTTTGTCAGATGAATGAATGACCCCTTTGTTGTAGGGACAGATGAGGCAAGGCACAGAAGATAGCAGGAAACAGTTTTATTTGGCTGCAGCCAGGTTCAGGGGGCACAGCTTTTGCTGTAATGAATCAATCCCCTGAACCACGAGTTCAGGGAGTTTCAGAGTTTTATACCCAGCGTGTAAGGGGAGGGACTCAGAAGTTCACAGTCTGCAGAAGTTCACATAAAAGCAGCTTTTTCTGTCACTGTTCTGGGCAAGTTAACCCTTCAAGGACAACACCTGAGAAGGGGAGAGCTTCTTCTCCCCTTTCTTTCCTCCCCCTGCCAGCTGTTACCGTGGAGCCCAATTGTAACTTATCTTAAAAATGTAGACATCTCTGTGAAGCCCAGCTCAAGGCCAGAGGCCTTGTTTGCCCATTTCTACAAAGTACTATACTGGCTGGGGATGTGGCTCAAGCGGTAGCGCGCTCGCCTGGCATGCGTGTGGTCTGGGTTCGATCATCAGCACCACTTACAAAACAAAGATGTTGTGTCTGCCGATAACTATAAAATAAATATTAAAATTCTCTCTCTCTCCCTCTTTCACTCTTTCTTTAAAAAAAAAAAGAAAAGAAAAAAAACCACAAAGTACTATACTGGATGTTTGTGAAAACTAGTAAGGGGGTGTCCAGCACCTGGAGTGCTGGTGCCTTCTTGGTCAGTGGCCAAGTAAACAAGGCGACATGAAAATAGGAAATTTATCTACATTGGACTCTTGCAGACCTTTTGCTGACAGTCTTAAAATCAGTCTGGGGGAAGAGGCCCAATAAAGACTTTTCAGTGGAGAAAGGGGGTGCCACTTCGCCTTCAGCTTGCCCTGAAGGAGCGTGATGTCTCCCAACTATTGTTCTGTGAGTAGCTTCACTTTCTAGAAGAATGAAGACTGTGATTATGGTCCACAAAGTCCTGGCAGGAAAATGTAAGAAAAATACCTGCTGTCATTGATCCAGGATCCTGGCCATGTATTTATAAGAGCACTTACCCACACTTGCACACACTTCATCTCCTGAAAGGTCTGAAGCTGGATAAATTAAAAGCCTTCGTGGGAAAGAGTCATCTCCCCCTAGTCTGATGTCTGACACTGGAGTCACATGACAAGTGTCGGGTGGAAAAGTGGCTCATTTTCTTGCCAGAGTGATGCCAAGAATGTAATTATGATTAACAGAGTGGAGAGAAGGAAGATTTTTAAAGTCACAAATATATTATCTTGGGCTAGTCTCACAACCCTGCCAGAAACAAATTATGCAACTACAGAAGAGGAAACTGAAGTCCAGAGGTATGTCCGTGTTTGGAGTCTAGGTTGAAAAGAGGCGAGCAGCAGAGATGACAGAAGGAATGGACACGGAGGATGGGGAGGCAAAGAACAATGCGTGGAAGCAGAAGAGAGTGCTTTTCTAGAAAGAGGAAGTGCTGGCTGTGTTGAATGCCATCCAGAGGGCAGGTAAGATGAGGAGAGGAGTTAGGTCACAGGTAGGTCACAGAGACCTCATTAAGGGTGGTAGCCAGGCACCATGACTAACATCTGTAATCCCTGCCACTTGGGAGCCTGAGGCAGAAGGATTGCAAGTTCAAGGCCAGCCTCAGCAATTTAGCAAGATCCTATCTCAAAATTTTAAAAAAAGGGTTGGGTCAGGAGTCTAGGGGTGTAGCTCTGCAATAAAGTATTTGCCTAGAATGAGCAAGGCCCTGAGTTGGATCCCCAGCACTGCAAAAAAAGCATGGTGAGGGGTTTGCTGGGTATATAGTTCAGTGATAGAGCACCCCTGGTTCAATCCCCAGTTTTTCAAGCTGGCCTCTGCAAACCTCCCCCCGCCCCAGGTATAGGCAGGAAGTGCCATTGAAAGCTGGAGGATAAACAGGAGCCATTCCTTCAAGCACACTCAAAGGACTAGGTAAATCAGTCACCCAGTCACTGAAGTAGCAGGGGGTAGTGGGAGGTAGTTGACAGTGCATGGTCCTGGCTTCTGCTTCAGTTTTTTCTCGGTAAGGACCTTAGAATATGCCGGTGAATCTTTGTGTCAGAAAAGTATACCCTTGGACATCAATTTTTATATAGGGATTGAGTGCCCAGATCTGTTGGTGGAACATGAGATTCAAACACAGATGGGCAGTTTATTATTAATTTATTTTCTATTAGAACGCATCTCCAAAATATTTGGGATAGTTTGCGAAATTTGGAGTACTTCTTTTAAGACCTGAAATGGCAGTGAAATGGTGGTTGCTTGCTGCTCATCATTAGGTTTCAGGGCAAGGGGCTGACTTCACCCTCTTTTGCCACAAGGGTTCAAGAAGGTTTTGCCTCATTTACATAGGGTAATTGCTGTGTGTGAATGAAAATGGTTAGAGCCAGGCAGAGGGGCACATTCCTGTAATCTCAGTGACACAGGAGGCTGAAGCAAGAGGATTGCAAGTTCAAGGCCAGCCTGGGCAACTTAATGAGACCCTCTCTGTAAATCAAATAATAAAAATGAAAAGGACTGGGGATATAGCTCAGTGCTAAGGTGCCTCTGGATTCAATACCTAGAACAGAAGAAAGAAAAGAAAAGAAAAAGGCAGGGTAGTGGGTGGGCCAGTACCCGGATGGTAGCCAGACAGAATTAACCAGAACAAGAAAGGGTGAACTGCAGGGCCTTCATTTCTGGGAATGTTCATCTGATTCATGTGAGTGGCAGTTTATGATTGATGGTCTGAATTCATTCCAGACCTATCTGTGTGTGTACCTCCTGTCCTTCAAGAAAGGTCAACAACATATAAAAAATTTACCCAGTAAGTGAGCTACTTCAGGTTTCTAAGCCTTAGCTTCCTCGGATAATAAATCTTTTTCTAGGACTGGGACATGGGAGGAAATAAGGAGAGATTCAAAGAGGGCAAAATCATAGACTTTGGAGTCACACTGACCAACCAGGTTCTAATTCTGGTTCTGCCACTTCAAGTTGGCTGTGTGAGCACGAACAAGTTACTCTGCCTTTTCGGACCTTTGTTTTGTTTTGCAGTGCTGGGGCTCAAACCCAGGCCTTCACCCATGTGATACACTTGTTCCACCACTGAGCTTCACCCCAGTCCTCCCTTTGGGCCTTTTTGAAGAAATAGAAATAGGAAGAGGAGGGCTGGGCTTGTGGTTCAGCGGTAGAGTGCTCGCCTAGCACATGCAAGGCCCTGGGTTCCATCCTCAGCACCACACAAAAATAAATAAATTAAATAAAGGTATTGTGTCCAACTACAACTAAAAAATAAATATTAAAAAAACTAAGAAGAGGGTAGACATGTATCTCATTTATCATGTCAGTTGTAACCTTATAGGAAGGAAAAAGCACTTGTAAAGGAAGTCCTGGATGCAGAAGCCCAGGTCATGGGAGACCTGTAGGAGGTGAGGGCCCAGAAAGCACAGCTTGGGAAGCTATACTTTGACACACACCACAGGTCTTTGTTTTTCTTTTTCTTTTTTTTTTTTTTCAGTGCTGGGAGTCAAATCCAAGACCTTGTACACGCTAGGCAAACAAACTACCACTGAGCCACCTCCCCAGCCTCAAACTAGAGGTCTTAAAGGGAGATTCCTGTCCCTGGAAATTTGGATTTGGCAAAGGATACAGGCATTTGGAGTGATCACTCTGATCAGGCTCTGATCTTCAGCCAGGGATGCTTGACAGTTTGGGACAGTCCCACATAAAATAATTATTCCGAATCCTGCATGACCTTCTAATGCCCCACTGATTGTTAACATAAATGGAAAACCTGTTTATAATTACCTGAGCTGAAAACCCTTACTCTGTTATGTAAGTGAAAACATGATATTATGAACACAGTTTTAGTAAACACTGAATTCTCCAGGAATGCTGCTAAAGTGTCAACCAAGGGCAAAATTTTCCCTGCATGACTTCAGGTCTTTATGAACGGTTCGTCACCATTCCAGAAGAAGAAGTAGAAGACAACACCATTCCATGGTGTCTCTGAAGGCACCATGTCCTTATCAGCCTGGACTTAGAGCAATTCCTCTTTGCAGTGATCACTCGTGTGATCTGATGGAGCACATGCATGCAGAAATGCAGATTTCTCTAGCATAAATTCCTTTCATTTTTCCTTGATTTTTAAAATTATGAAGGAGGGCTGGGTTTGTGGCTCAGTGGCTGAGCACTTTCTTAGCACATAGGTTCGATCCTCAGCACCACATAAAATAAATAAATAAACAAGTTGACATAATTTCATGTTTAAATAAAAATAAAAGTAAATAAAATTATTTTTTATTTTTCATCTGACAAGTATTGTCCACATGCATCCAACCCGACCCATCAGGCACAGCCTAGATGCTGGGAAAGTAAAAAGGGAATTGTCAAATATTTGTAATCCCCTGCTGGGGTTGTAGCTCAGTGGTAGAGCGCTTGCCTCGCAAGCATGAGGTACTGGGTTCAATCCTCAACACCACATAAAAAAATAAATAAATAAAAATAAAGATTGTCTCCATCTACAATTAAAAAAAAATTTTTTTTAAAACACAAATATTTGTAGTTCCAAGGGCATATTGGATCTGATATAGTTGTGATGCACTGGGACCCCTGACCCCACTATATGACTTGGGACACATCTTCTCATCTCTCTGAGCCTCAGTTTCTTGTATGGATTTGTGAAGATCATCTGAGATCTGCCAATGCAATGTATGCTCCCTGAATGGCAGCTGGCAACCCTGTTGCTGCGATAGCTGACTTCTTTATGGCACAGGTACAATAAGATCTTTTATTTTTCTTAACTAGTTCTTTAAACCCCATCTCCTAGCTACTACATTTTTATTTTGAGGATCCCTCTTTTCCCTCTTACCTCTAAGTTTTCCAGAATCGGCAGTGATTTTTTATTTAGTTTGAACTTTTCCTCTCCAGTCAGGGCAACTAGTCTGGGAGTCCACTGCTGTTATACTTCTCACTGACACGCGGGGGCACTGTTGAGTTTGAGTTTGATCCTGCACCTTCCTGCATGTTAGGAGCCCTGGAAGAGTAGGTAGGCATCAATGGATGAAAATCACATAAGTTCCTTATGTGCAGATAAAAAGTAAAACGGGTCAAGCCTCTGAGTTTCATACTTAACATCAGCTCCTAGATCTCAAAATTAGCCAGAGGCACATGTTTTCATCCCCACCCCACCTCAAGAGTCTCCCAACCCTGCATTCTGCACCACTATCGCCTCAGCCTTCAGAGATCTGGAATTGTCCTTGATTTCCCCCCTACCCTTATGCCTCCCATCTGGCTCATCTTCAAATGCTCAGGATCCCATCTTCCAGTGTCTTCCAAACCCACCACCTCTCTCCTTTCCCATGGCCACTGCTCACGGCCAAGCCATCCTCTCCTGCCTCCGGCAGTCTGTGCTCCACACAGCAGCTCAAGGAACTGCCTCAAAGGTAATCGGGCCCAGTTGTGGGCTGTGATGGCCAACCAGATCCCCCATTAGGAAATGGACAGTAACACCCAGTGAGCGTGCTCCCTGCCGTGGTTTGCCTAGGCTGAAGAGCTACACCCCCTTCCCCGGTATCCGAGAGGCCATCCCAGCTTCTGTCCACATCCTTCCAGGATCAGGGGAGGTGTCCTTTGAGATTCCTTGGCACCTCAACCCTGCCCCCAGCCTTGCTTCCTTCTCTTCTCTTCCTCAGGTGTCGATCCTGAGAGCCCTCCCCAATTGGCTAGCTCTCCCCAACAGACTTGCCTGCTAACGTTCCATCTCAGAGTCTGTTTCCTAGGGATCCCAATACAGGTCAGATCACAGCCCTCCCTGCACTTAGAATGAAATGCACACTCAGTCACACTGTGGCCTGGAAGGGTGGGCATGATCTGGACTCTGCCTTCCTGTCTGAACTCATCTCATGCTTCTCTCACTGGCCCTCTCATTTCCCCCACCGCAGTGACTTGCCTTCTCTCTGCACTCTAAGTGCTTTTCTATCTCAGGGAATGGGCACTGCCTGTTTCCCAGAGAGATTTTTTTCTGCTCTGTAAGACTCAGGGTCCTTCTTAGACACTTAGCTCAGCCTGAATGTCATGGGACCCTTCTTCTAAAGATGATCTTTCTCCCTAGCTCAGAATATTTTATATATTTCAGCACTTATCACACCCGTCCTTATTTTTCTTATTTACCACTATCCTGTAAACTTCTGAGAACAGGGGTTTGATTGTTGTTTTTTTGTTTGTTGGTTGGTTTTGGTGGTACCGAGGATTGAACCCAGGTCTCCACCACTGAGCTACATCTACAGCCTTTTCTAAATTTTACCTTTGAGATAAGGTCTTATTAAGTTGATGAGGCTGTCCTCAAATTTGCCATCATTCCTGCCTCAGGCTCCTGAGTAGCTGGGATTACGGGTTTGCACCACTGTGCTGGACCTGATCCTCCTCTGCTGCTATCTCCAATATAGGAACGTTGCCTGACCCTCAGGACCATTTTATCCAGCAGAGAGCACAACCTCTGGGCTTTCTAGGGGATGTGAAAATATTGAAGACTGTCGGGAGCTGCCACATAAGAACCGAGCGCGCCTTAGCCTTGAGTGATGAGAATGTGGAGATGTGTCAAAAGCCAGCCGCGGGCTGTGTGTGTGTGTGAACTATGGGCACGGAGCGCACAAAGTGGACTGAACCGACTTTGCCCCTCTGTTTGGGCGGGCCTCACCCTGGTCTTTTTGCTTGCTCTGCCTCGATCCCCACAGAGCTCATGAGATGGACAAGGCCTCCCCAGATGCCAGTCAACCCGCTGACAGCAGACATCACGAAGACATCAACCCCTTGCCTCATTTGAATGGCTTCTTCCCTATAAAAGGGTTCAGCGCGTGCTCTCTCATGCTCTCTCTTTCCATAGACCCCTAAGGTCAGAGGAGCTGTCACAGGACCCAGAGATAAAGGTATCTCTGTCTCTTGTGTGATTATTTCGTGCAGCCCAGTTCACCTGGAGTGACCCTGAGAGTTTTACTCATGGAATGCCACAGAAGACTGTGGAAAAAACTCTACTGACTTAAAAAAAAAAGTCCAAGTGTGATGGAATATGCCTGAAATCCCAGTGACTCCAGAGACTGAGTCAGGAGGATGGCAAGTTCAAAGCCAGCCTCAGCAATTTAGCGAGACCCTGTCTCAAAATTTAAAAATGGCTGTGGAAGAGGCCAGTAGGGGGTTGCAGTGGAAGAATGACTGATACCAGATACAGGGGTTTTGGGTAGTGATGAAAATGTTCTGAAATTACATAGTAGTGATGTTCATACAACTCTGAATATGTGAAGTACCACTGAATTGTTTTTTTCAAAGGGGGGCATGGGGCTGGGGTTGTGGCTCAGTGGCAGAGCGCTCGCCTAGCACGTGCAGGGCCCTGGGTTAGATCCTCAGCACCACATAAAAATAAAATAAAGGTATTGTGTCCAACTATTGTGTCAAAAATAAAATAAAATAAAATAAAATAAATTTTAAAAAGGGGGGGCAAATTTTATTGTATGTGAATTATATGTTGATAAAACTTGTTTTTTTATTTTTATTTTTAGAGAGAGTGAGAGAATTTTCAATATTTATTTTTTAGTTATCAGCGGACACAACATCTTTGTATGTGGTGCTGAGGATCGAACCCGGGCCGCATGCATGCCAGGCGAGCGCGCTACCGCTTGAGCTACATCCCCAGCCCGATAAAACTTATTTTAAAAATAAATAAATAAAATGGCTGGGGATGTGGCTCAGTAGTTAAGTGTACTGGGTGGGTTTAGTCCCTGGTACAAAAAAAAAAAAAGTTTTAAATTGCTATGAATTCAGTTGAGTATCTCCTGAATAAATTTGTGATTATTCAATTTAATATTGATAAATATTTTGGTACAATCAAAAAGAATTTGTAAATCAGAATTTTTAAATCCAAGATAGATAATCACTTTAAACATTTTAACAAGCTATACTGGGTTGGGGATGTGGCTCAAGTGGTAGCGCACTTGCCTGGTATGCGTGCGGCCCGGGTTCGATCCTCAGCACCACATACAAGCAAACGTTGTGTCTGCTGAAAACTAAAAAATAAATATTAAAAATTCTCTCTCTCTCTTAAAAAAAAAAAAACAAGCTATACATGGCTGAATACACCAGTAATCCTAATTATTCTGGAAGCTGAGGTAAGAAGATCACAAGTTCAAGGCTATCCTGGGCCACTTAGTGAGATCCTACCTCAAAAGAAAAAACTTTTAAGGGCTGGGAATGTAGCTCAGTAGTAGAGCATTTGCCTCCCCAGTTCCAAACACACACACATGCACACACACACAAACCGTAGCAAATCGAAATTTAAATGAGTTACATGAAGTCAGATGATTTCTAAAACAAACATAAAATTCCTTGAAAAAGAACTGTGCTCAGCATCTCCTCCAACTGAGGAGGTCCAGTGTCCTGTAGTGATCTGTTAAAAAATGGTTCATTGCCGCAGTCTTGGCTGGGCACAAGATCACTAGCCACTCACAGCTTTGTAGATTCAAACAGCAATTCTTTATTCCCGAACTCACACCGGCCTCCACACACCACACGTTCAGGGGAAATCTAAAATCTGCCCGCACAATTCACGTCCCAAATACTTTCTCTATTCCACGAGAACTCAGCGGGAACTCAGGCAGCAGGAACGGCCCTACTCCCAGCAGGAATAACCTTCAACCTGCAACTTCCCTAAACCCGGATTATCTTAAACCCCAAACGCCCTAAACTTGTCTTAAATCCGGATACTTCCTAAAACCTGCAGGATACACCCTAATCCTGGATCCACCCTGGTCCTTGAGCGGGGTCACCTTTCTCAAAGATACATGCAATGTCCAAGGCAAGTCCATTTAACATGGGGTACGCTGGCAAGGAAATTTCGATGCGTCATTCCTACTTGGCAATGGCCCTCAGCAGTTCATTACTCTCTTGACCTGGAAAACTCTAAAAAATTATGCAAATCAAGAGGTTCAAGTCTTTGTGTTTACTTTAAGAACATCAGTGAAACTGAACAGGCCATCAATGGTATGCATATTCAAAAAGCCACCAGGTATCTGAAAATGTCATTTTAAAGAAACTATGTGTGCCATTCTGGTGTTACAGGGGTGGATTTGGGAGGTATGCCCAGGCCAAACAGTGGGGCCAGAAACAGGGTTGCTGGCCCAAAAAGAGTGCTGAATTTTTGCTGCTCATGCTTTAAAAATGCACGGAGTAATGCTGAACTTAAGGATTTAGATATAGATTCTCTGGTCATCACCCAGGTAAACAAAGCACTCAAGACGCACCCTCATACTTACAGAGCTCACATTCGGATTGATACTCATACATGAGCTCCCCCTGCCACATTGAGATGATCCTCACAGAAAAGGAACAAATTGTTCCTAAGCCAGAAGAGAAGGTTGCACAGAGTAAAAAAAAATATCCCAGAAGAAACCAAAGAAACAAAAATTTATGGCAAGGAAATAAATTCAGCTAAAACAAATGCAAATAAAAGTTAAAAACATTCCTTACAAAAATATTACAGTTGAATCCTACTATTATGTATAATTATTGTGCACTAAAGAAAAATGTTTAAATATTATAGTAACATGTTACTTAATGTGAGATGAAGATGATTTTTATTAGATATAAGATTGGAGCCCTCAAAAGTTTGGGAGACTGAGGCTAACAAGGTGAGACAACTAGCCCTTCCCTTCTGAAATTGGCAGGTATGCTCCAGGGACCTTAACTCATGGCTTGCTAGCTACTAAAAAGGTGCTATGTGCTTTTTTTCTTTTTTCTTTTTTTCTTTCTTTTTTTTTTGTAGTTGTAGATGGACAACATGCCTTTATTTGTTTCATTTTTATGTGGTGCTAAGGAGCGAACCCAGGCCTCACACATGCTAGGCAACTGTTCTGCCACTAAGCTACAGCTTCAGCCCCATGCCATCTGCTTTTCCCATTTAACTCATGGCTTGCTCCCCATTGAGAGCATGATATGGAGCTGGGTGTAGCCCAGTGATAGGGCACTTTCCTAGCATGCATGAGACCCCCAGTTCTAAAAACATAAATGATAAATATGATATGTGCCCTTCCCTAGCGTCTCACTCACTCTCAAACCATCTTATTAGCCTTAGAAGCCAAGTGCATCTTTAAAGCCAAGAGCTCTTTCCTTGGCTCTCCAAGGACAAATAACATGAAGGATAACACTGTTGCAGAGGAACCAAAGCAGTAAATAATTCCCAGGACCCTTGGCTCACTACTCAAATGATTTATATTTTTTTCCAGTCCCTTGTGTTCTCTTAATAGCTGCCACTCATTCTCATCATGAGGAAGAGATTATACAGAGAGACATAATATTGGGCTCCAGGCTTCCCACCCCTCACTCAAGGCTGAAGTGCTTGCATAGGCCTTGCAAAGAAAATACCTTAGGAAATGTGCCCCAAACCAATTAAAATTCCTAGATTCTAGTCCAACCCTGCAATCCTTACACAGAAGGAAAACCTAGCTCCATTTTTTATCCAGAGAGCCAGCTTGACATTCTCAGCCAATTCTGCATTTTCCTTTTGCTCAAACAAGAAGTCTCAAGGATCTGTTCCTGTTGCAGCTGTACCTTTATCTGATTCTTCTGATGGAGAACTTGAGAACCCACCCAGGAGGTAACAAAGGTTAAAAAATGGTCATGCCTGGCCCTTTGTTGGCTCCCCTTATATTGTTGGATGAATGGATGCCTGGATGGATGGATGGATTGATGGATGCATGGATGAATGTATGCATGGGTGGAAACATGGATTCATACCTGAATGGATAGATTCCTGGATGAATGGGTAAGCAGGTGTGTAGATGAATGGATGGAATGGAGATTCTGGAACCTAGGCCTTGAGCCCAGATTTCTTTCTTGGAGTGAATTTGTCTCAGGGGCTCTTGCTTAAAGTTGGTGGATAGTTCTGCTCCACCTCCAGGTCTTCCTCCTTAATCATTAGATCCCTACTCCCATCCCCAAAGATTCCAGGCCCTCACACATAAACTGAGCCACATCCCCACTGCTTTGTGTGCCAAGATCTCAGGTCACAGCAATTTAAAAGAAGAGTCTTGTTACATTCTAATCCCAGAATGACCTCCAATTTACCTCACCTTTGCATAACTCAGAGGAGTTATTTGAGAACAGCAGCAATAATAATGCATAGCCAGGGTTTACTCCGTGCTTAATCGTAAACTTTTATCAGAACTTGTCTTTTAATTTAAAAAGTTCATCTCAGATTATCCGAAATGTTCAGTCATAGAAATAGGCAGGGCTGACCTCTTTCTCCCTCAATGGAACCCTTTTTAAATCTCTGCCTTAGCAAGTTGTCCTGTGTGGGGTGGGGGATATGGCAATTTAAAACTTGAAATTAGACCCCGGTCTGGACTGGTACCACCATTTGTGGGGCAGGGGCAGAGAGCAAGTATGGAAGCCTCTAGTGCATGAGTCTCAGTTTGTCCAAGGAAGCCCAACATTCTCTAACAGGAACCAGCCACAGGCCAGGTGGTGAGCCTCCAGAGCTGGGGTGGGGTGGGGCAGGGTGGCACATGGGCCCTTCCTTGGCAGGGGATGTGAACCATGAGCCATGATAATCGGAGAATGAGCAGCTGGCAAGGCCTCCTTACCTCCTCATCTGCTGGGCATAAGCCCAGAGTGTCCCCATCCCACTCCCCAGAGGCTAGATGCTTGGTCCTTGGCAGGTGTCTCACTTCAAATAAGTAGACCTCCAAAGTGAGCTGATTCTTTCCTTTCACTTGAACTCCTTAGTTGCCAAAGCTTACTTCCTGGTGACCTGAGTGACTGAGAGATTAAGTAAATTGCCCGGTTCACATCTAACTCCACAGGCCTTTGTCCTTTCCTCTACCCCATGCTATCCACACTTAAACCCAGGAGAGTCCCCACTCTCAGTGCCACAGCTATAGGACAGGGGTTCATTGTCCTTAAGTAGGTTGTTGAGAAGAATAAAGGAGTCAATGGCAGAAAAGTCCTCAGAGCAAGACCTGGCATGTATTTGAAGGGTTTCCTTTAAAATATGAGCTGTTGTTATTACTATAAAAGTTGCCAGAATCAAAAATCAGAATCATGGAGCCGCTTGCGTCAAATCCTAACAATAATAAATAAAACTGGGAAGTATGGAAGAGTGACCTCACTCATGCAGGCCCCACAACAAGAACTATTGAAAAAGATTGCCAGAACCCCACCTCGCACCGCCACTGCAGCCCTGCTCAGAAAATACTTCTATGAGGACATTTGCCCAGCAATTGCCTGTCCAGCCTTGGACTGACCCCACCCTTGTTACTCATCCTTCTCACTAAGGATTATTGTTTTAAAATAACTCACATAAGCCAGGTGTAGTGGTACACACCTGTGGTCCCAGCAGCTTGGGAGGCTGAGGCAGGAGGATCGCGAGTTCAAAGCCAGCCTCAGCAACAGTGAGGCACTAAGCAACTCAGTGAGACTCTGTCTCTAAATAGAATACAAAATAGGGCTGGGGATGTGGTTTAGTCGTTGAATGCCCCTGAATTCAATCCCCAGTACCAAAAACAACAACAACTCATGTGATCATTTTCATTTTGTTAGTGGGCACAGAACCCGGACAGGTCAGGGGACACCAGTGTCAAAAAGGACCTTTTAGTGTTTTGTTCTCCCCACAGAAAGACACAGGCTCTTACCCAGCATATACTACTTATTTTTTTTTTTTATGTAACAGCTTTTTTATTATTATACCAGGGATTGAACCCAGGGGCACTTAACCACTGAACCACATCACCAGCCCTGTTTGTATTCTATTTAGAGACAGAGTCTCACTGAGTTGCTTAGAAACTCGATTTTTGCTGAGGCTGGCTTTGAACTCACAATCCTCCTGCCTCAGCCTCCCAAGACACTGGGATTACAGGCTTGTGCCACTGTGCCTGGTTGAATTGTCAATTTCAATAGTAAGATTAATGTATTCTAGATACAATTCCTTTATCAGATATATGATTCACAAGCATATTCTCCCATTCTGTGATGTCTTTCACTTTCTAGTTAGTGATATCCATGGAAGTACAAGTTTTAAAATTTGATCTATCACTGAAGCAAATCCCTCTGCTTCTCTGAGGATTCTTTATCTGTAAAGCAAGCAGCATCAACATGGTACCTTGTAGGTATGGAATAAAATTATAATACATGAGGCAGATAACACTCAGATTATAGGCCTGGTCTGGCCGGCTGGAACCTGTTCCCTGCTGAGCCCCTCGGAGGACGGAGGTAGTATGTCTCAGCTTGGGGTCCCAGGGGATCCCCAGGCCTTCCATGCCGCTCTCCTTCTTACTTCCACTGTGGTCTCTATCTGAATTGCTCCTTGGGAGCACAGATTTGTTGGCTGTACCCACTGCTGTAGCCTCATTGCCTGGCACAGTGCCAGATCCACAGACAGCACCCATACACTACATGCTGAATGGGGCTGAGCCTGTAGCTCCATGCTGGGCATCTTCCTAGTGTGCCTGGGGGCCCTGCGTTTCAGCCCAGCAACATATACACACGGAATGAATGAAAAGTAGGTGGAATTTCTCACCCATGGTCACACAAAGTATGTGAAAGCTGGGACTTCCAGCTCCCTGGCCAGGATACACTTCCCTAATGTCTTACTCAGTGATGCTAGGTGAACTTTCTATTTAGTGACTAATGGCTTTTTTTTTTTTTTTAAAGGTTAGCTTTGGTTAAAATGGTAAGCAGATCATTCGGATACATATTTTAGGCCCCAGATGGATACTTTTGCTCTGCCAGTGAGTGTCCAACAACTCCAGCTCAGCCTTCTGGAATCCAGACTCCACTTGGGCACCACCTCCTCCAGGAAGCTCTCTCTTACCCTCTTCCCTGGTCGCCCAGGCCTGTTGACGGTCTGTTTATGGGCTCCCACTGCACCCCTCACTTAACTCATTACTGAAATTATGTTCCTCAGTAAACCTAAACTGCTTAGTAACATGGGCTGAGTGTCTGTTTTCTCTGGTCCCCTTCTCCCCTGTGCCCATACATGTCACTCTGGAGTGGCATGAATGTACTCTGAACCCGAAAGAATAATTATGTGAGCCTCGAGTCTGATTTCATCCACGTGCAACGCTAATGACAAGCAAAAATTTGATCATACTCAGTTTCTTCTGGGGGCTTCAACTGAGATGACTTGTTTTACATATTTTAGGCTAAGAAACACTACAGAGATGAAGAAGGTGGACCTAGAGCCAGACCATTTTGGGTCTGAATCTAGATTGCCACATTCCAAGTTGGGTGGGCAATTTACAGAACCACTCTGTGCCTTGGTTTCCTCATCTGGACTTTGAAATGTTTTTTTATTTTTTTGTAGCTGCAGATGGACAGCATGCCTTTATTTTATTTGTTAATTTTTATTTGGTGCTGAGGATTGAACCCAGCGCCTCATACATGCAAGGCAAGCACTCTGCCACTGAGCTACAGCCCCAGCCCTGGACTTTAAAATGTTAATAGTATTTACATTGTGGTGGGCTGGGGTTTTTAGTTCAGTGGTAGGGTGCTTGCCTTGCATATCTGAAGCACTGGGTTAGATCCTCAGCACCACATTAAAAAAATAAAGAATTGTGTCCTTTTAGAGCTAAAAAAAAATAATAGTACTTACATTGTGGAATTATCATGAGGATGAGATGAAGTACTACATGTTAAGTGTTTAGGTCAGAGCCTAACAATAATCACCAAACAGATATGAACAAATGTGATTAAAATCTTTTCAAAACAGTTAATAAGTGGATCAATTCAAGGAAAATGATAGTACAAAGTAAAAGTGGCTCAATCATGGAAATTCCTGGGGCCCAAAGGGGTGGAGCCTGTGACTTGGTGATTTAGTGGAACCAGTGACAGGTGGGCTCCGTCCTACTCTCCACCAGCACCCAGGTGGCCTTTGGCACTCTGTTTTAGCTCTATGTGTCTCCCCTTCCCAGAAAAACCAGGTCACCAAAATTCAGTCTGCTCATCTACCAGCTAGATGACAATTGGCAGGTTGCCCACCATTTTCTAAGTTGTAGTTTTACTTCTGGCCTTGACTTTGACACTTTTTAAGTTAACAAGCTTTCCTAGTCTGCCACCCTTCCTTCTCTTCTCCTGTCCTGGTCCCAGCACCTCCCACTGCCTGTACCACCACCTCCACTTCTGCCTTTACCTCCAACTCTGCTCCTCCTTAAAAAACACAAACAGGGACTAGAGATGTAGCTCAGTGTTATAGTATTTGCTAAGCAGGCCCTGAGTTTGATCCCCAGTTCTGGAAAAAAAAACCTCACAAAGAGTCCCCTAATTCTTTTATGGGGTTTTCCGGGGCCATTACTATGTTCATAATACTGCTAAGATATTATGTACCTTTTTTTCCCAAAATATAGAGTGCCTCCCAGAGGTTTCATGATGTGTGATACTGTAGCAGATGGCTTGCAGAAGTAGAGAATCACTTGTCTTCTATTAAGCCAGACATTAAAGAGATTTGTAAACATGTGTAATAGCAACTCTTATTTTTTTTGAAAATATAGTTATTTGTCATCTAATATAATAATTCTGTTAACCTGTAATGATGTAATGTGATTTCTGTTAATTTAAGTGGATATATATTATAAATATATATATATATATATATATATATATATATACATTTATTTATTTATTTATTTATTTTTAAAATTTTTTTTTTTAAAGAGAGAGTAAGAGAAGAGAGAGAGAATTTTTAATATTTATTTTTTAGTTCTCGGCGGACACAACATCTTCGTTGGTATGTGGTGCTGAGGATCGAACCCGGGCCGCACGCATGCCAGGCGAGCGCGCTACCGCTTGAGCCACATCCCCAGCCCATATATATATACATTTATGTATGGGCTGGGAATTGAACCCAGGGCCTCATACACACTAAACATACATTCTACCATTTAGCTATACCCCCAAGCCATATGTATACTGGGGATTGAACTTGGATACTTGGCCACTGAGCCACATCCCCAGCCCTATTTTGTATTTTATTCAGAGACAACATCTCATTGAGTTGCTTAGCACCTCACTTTTGCTAAGGCTGGCTTTGAACTCACGATCCTCCTGCCTCAGCCTACTGAGCTACTGGGATTATAAGCGTTCACCATTACACCTGACTGAATAAAAATATTTTAAATATGCAAAAAACAAGCTTTCCCTTTAAACTAGTAATAAATATAGAAGATATTGGGCTCTTAGATATTTGGGTTCTTCCTCTCCTAGGCAGTAAAGGGACTGTAGCAAATCATCCCAGGACAGATTTGAAGTATTTATCTGATATCCAAGAAGACGTTCCAATCTTGTAACAGCTGCCAGCTATTGAGGAAGAAACACACCATTTTACAATGCCTCAACTGCCTCTGAGCGCATACCTGAAACCCGCCTGATAGTTCCTATGCTAGTAGCAGCACAGGGGCCTTGCATGACAAGAGTAAGGGATGATTAATGACCAAGGCACCAAGATATTCTCAAATTCCTTAAGCATGGTGGTATCACAGGTTATGAGAACTGATCATTAAAAAAAAAATAGTGGGCAAAGGGCATAGACATTTTACAGAAAGGAAACACAAAAATCTTTTAAATATGTGAAAGATGAATTTCATGCATAAGTAATGAGAACACAAATGAGATACCATGATGCATCTGCTAGATAGGCAAAGATTTAAAAATTGGAGGGGCTGGCGTTGTGGCTCAGTGGTAGCGTGCTCGCCTAGCAAGCGCAAGGCCCTGGGTTTGATCCTCAGCACCACATACAAACAAATAAAGGTGTTGTGTCCAACTACAACTAAAAAAATAAATATTAAAAAAAAATAAAAATTGGATATGGGCTGGGGATGTAGCCTAGTGGTTGAGAGAGTGTTTTGCATATATGAGGCCCTGGGTTCTATTTCCAGCACTGCAAAAAAAAAAAAATTAATTAAAAATTCATAAAGGGCTGGGATTGTGACTCAGTGACAGAGTGCTTACCTCGCATATGTGAGGCATTGTGTTCGATCCTCAGCACTACATAAAAATAAACAAAGATATTGTGCCCATGTATAACTAAAAAATATTTTAAAAATACATAAAATTAAAAACAAAAATTTGATAACATACTCTATTAGTGAGCATAGAAAAAGAGACACCCTCATGCAGTGATGCATGAACATAAGTGTTGTAATCAGGGTGGAGGGTACTGGCTGATATCTAAAGTACAAAATCTTATGCTCAACCTAATTCCATTTCCAGGGACTTCAACTAGAGCTAGAGATGCACAGGCTAAATAGATGAACAAGTATTTTTCTTTTTAAACTCCTTTTTTTTTTGATACAATATCTTTATCTATTTTTATGTGGTGCTGAGGATCGAACCCATGCATGTGAGGTAAGCATTCGAACACTGAGCTACATAAATCCTCATCCCTGAGGATTTTTCTTTGTGGTGCTAGGGAATCAAACCTGAGACCTCAAGCATGTAAGGTAAGCACTCTACCACTGAGCTACATCCCTATCCCTGAACAAGGAATTTTTTAGAGCAACATTTTTGTTTTGGTTGAAATTGTCTGATACAAGGGACTGGTTAAATGAGATACACACACACACTGTGGAATACTGTGGAGCTGTCAAAAGAATAATTGTATAGTTGGATGTATATTAAATTCACGTATAAATGAATTTGAGGTATATGCAGTGATTAAAAAAAAAAAAGGAAGGACAAAACAGAAGTCTAGGCTGAGACCATTGGTGTAGTTATAAATTGCAAAGATGTGTACAAATAAGCTCATATATGCACAGGCTATCTCTGAAATAGTTCATATGTGATCTAAAGGCCTTACCACTTCTAATTTGCCCAATGACACCTTGTCATGACCCTTGGACTTGTCTCTCCCCCTCACTCTGCAGCCCCCGACCACCTTGCTGTGGCCAGAATACCCTAGGTATGGCCTATTTTGGGTCTGCCACAGCTGTTAGGAAAGTTCTCCTCCTGAATGTCCACAGGACTCACTTTTCACCTCTTTCAAGATTTTGCTCAAGTCTTACCTTCCCAGTGAGGCCTGTACCGGGCCACTGTAATTAAAACTAGCCCACCATCCTCTAGAATTCCTCTTACCCTACTCTCTTCTCCATAGTGCTCATCACCTTCAAATGTTCCGTTATTCAATGTGCTTAGGTGCCATGTTTATGGCTTATTGTCTGTTTTCTCCTAACTGGATATAAACTCTACAAAGGTTGTAATGGTCTGTGTTTTGTTCACTGATGTAGACCAAGCATCCAACACCTAATTGATGCTCAGTAAATATTTCCTAAATATGAGAAACTGGTAATAGTTGTTATACCAGAGAGGAAAGCAGGGATCCAAAGGAGCCATGGGAGTGAGATTTACGTTTCAGTACACACCCTGATATACTTTGTACCAGATGCTTGTATTAGCTGGTAAAAATTTAATTAAAACTTTGAGCCCTACCAATAAAATGCAAAAACTGGAAGGGGTAACCTGAACTTAACTCCTTCATTTGACATGATGATCCAAGGGCAGAGAAGTTAGGTAACTTGCCTAAGATCACATGCCAGGATTTAAATCCATATCTGACTCCTGAGCCCTAGTTCTTAACTGTTACGCCATTAATTAGGGCTCTGATCAACCAATTTATTTCTAAGATAGAAATGCTAAAGGACAAGAATGTTCCAAAGATTATGGTTTGTCTGTCTGATGTTTTGTAAGGGACAGTCTCAGTTCTTTTGATAAGAGATTTTGGTTATATTCTACCAGGCTGTTGACATAAATGGGAATACTGGACTTGGGAATTCTTTTGTGAGAACTTCACTTTCAAAGACTAAATCTCAGGCCTTTGTAGTTCGAAGTGCAATGCTCCTGAGACCTGCACCCCCAGCTAGAGATACCCATATTTCTTCTTCCAAAGCCATCAAGAGGTCTGGATAAGCTGCTGAGTGTTTGGAGATGAGGGAGAGATTTGAGGATGCTTGGTCTGGTTAAAGGGTATTGGGCGTGTTCCCAGGAACGAGTAAAGACTGGCTGTTATGCCTTTTGAACCGGGCTGATTGCTGGGAGGCCTTTTTGTCCTGGCCCAGGTAGTGAACCCGCCGCTGCTGTTGCAGCCAGTAGAGCATCTCCACTTTGTCCCATTTCATCTTGTCTATGTAGCGCTGTCCCTTGAAGGTGACTGGTTCACCAAAGATTAATTCAATCTCCTTCAGGAGGGAAACCAAAGAAGCCTCAATTTGATTGAGCTTCCTGTGGAAATAGCTGCGTAACTGATTTTCCTGCAGGAGATGACTCAGGCCCAATTCAGACTTTTGGAAGAAGCGGTTGGGGTCAGAGGCTCGCTGTTCAAACCACTCCAGTCTCGCCAGCAATACCTCCCGATGCTGAATGGGCTTCAAGGCCCGTTCCCAGGCCCTTACTAATGAGGGCAGCTGCCTCAGACGGGCTTTGGAGCTGTACTTGATGGCCATGTCCAGCCGGACGTTGTGAGGGACCTCGAGAACAGACCACAGTCGTTCTAGACGCTTCTGCAGGCTCAGGATCTGGTTCTTATCACCTTCCAGTCTGTTCTCCAGCACTGTGTTCCAATCCCACTCTCCTGGCACAAAGTCTGGCTCTTCATCCTCTAACAAGGGAGGGGGCCGCTGAATAACTGGGGACTCTTTGATGCATACTGGAACCTCCACAGGTGCCTCCTCTTCAAACATCTGGAAGATGACATGGAGGAAATCTGTCTCCTGGTTGGTGAGGTACTTGAAGTAGTCATCCACAGACAGGGTGCTTTTCCACCAGGTCAGCCAGGAGATCTTCTTTGACCGCTTTTCCCAGCCTTTGCTTGGTTGGGGTGATGGGGGAGAAGGCATCCTCTCAGCGTCCGACTGCAAAACATTTGTTCTCTGGTAAAGTCCAGTCAGATCAGGGTTGACTATTTGAAATTGTTTTTCATGGCGCAGAAAGGCTGAGGACAGGAAGGCTGACCAGTCTTTATCTGCTGCAGGTTCAACCAGAGGTCCTTGGTCAAAACAGAAATGGTCAGTAGAGACACGGCTCATCAACTCTTCATAGACCTCCTTGGTGCTACTGCCAATGAGGCGCTCTATATCCATTTCATCTATAACTTTGGAGTCCAATTCACCAGCCAGGTGGTTGTACAAGACTCTGGGCCCCTCAACATGGAAAGAGTCCAAAAAGTTTCTATCAGAAAGTCGCACAGCTGCTGCCTGGACCACGACTTTATTTTTCAACTTCAAAGTAGTAGTCACTGGCTGTGGATAAAGTGGAGGGGATTTGAGGTGCAGGTGGTCCCACTGTCCAAAGGCTTCTCTTTCCTGGAAGCTCTTTAACATTCTCTGCAGCTCCTCCAGGTGATGCCTGGCAGCTGGGTGGTAGGTCACAACCCCCAGGAGTGGGGGCAAGCCAGAGTCCAATGCTGAGTAGTGAGTCCACTCCAACTTCATGTTCTTTATCATCTGCTTCAGATCTGCAGCCACAATGTCCCTAGTCAGCTTTGGTTTGCTTTCTCCTGGAGCCAAGACCAGAGGGGTAAAGGAACGAGAAGGGAGTGTAGAAAGACCCAATTTATCTGCCAGCTTCCAGTCTTCACGAAGACAAGGCATGGATTGGCTTCTCTGTGGCTGGGAAAGGACAGGCAAAGAATGGGGGAGGGAACCTCTACTGGTGGGACTCACAGAGTGGCTGGGAATTGACACCATCTGTTTAGAACTGAAGTCGATTTCTTTCTCTTTTCTTATAGTAGGCAGCCAGCGGAGAGGCTTTCTACTCTTCAACTGAGGGATGGACTTCAATTCCTTCACTGGATCCAATTCAGGCTCAGTGAAAAACTCCTGTGAGCGGCTGAGTTGGACAAGGTAGTTCAGGTTGAGGCTAGAGCATGGCACTTCCGCGAAGCCGGTGCTGTGAGGCCAGGGGATCGGGCACAGTTTGAAAGGCCCAATGGGGCAGGGTGGGCGCCGCTTGTCCATGCTGCTGTGGGTGTGCTCTGCCTTCAGAAGGGTTTGGAAATCCGCGAGCAGGCAACGGTAGACGTCGGGACTGGTAAGGAAGATTGTGCAATCACTGGCAAGGCTGGCAGCCAACCGGGTGAGGGTGGCTGATTCAGTGAAGACCTTCGACATGGTCGACATAGTCACCAGCAGGTGCAGGTAGCGTAAAAAGAGCTGCTCACAGCTGAGCAGCACGTAAGTCTCGAGTCGCTTCCTCAGCTTCTGGTTGTTCTCGTAGCTCAGACTAGGTTCAGCAGGAGGCTCCCGCCAGCTGCACTTTAGTTCGTCCAGGATGACCTTGGTGAGACGGAGTCGGCCTTCAGAAGGCACCCAGGACGCCAGCCCGCTGTTGGCCAGCAGCTTGGCCACCTGGCGGCACAGCGGCGCCACCCTCAGCTTTGCCAGAGACACGGTTTGCACTCTCGAGACCTGCGGGCTGCGCTTCTGAGGCTCTGGGGGCGTCACCCTGCGGGGTAAGAGTGACAGCGGGCTCAGCAACTGGTGATAAAACCGCTGTAACTCGGACTCTACCTTCGGGGGATCCATCTTAGCGCAGGCGGAGCCCTCCGTCCGGGCAGAGGACGCCAAATGGTTACTAAGGTAACCAGGGCCCGAAGGCCCGAGTGCGCCTGCGTAGCCAGTGCCCGCCGCTCCGGAGTCGTCGGGCCAGGCCCAAGCGTGCGCACGCGCCAGGAGGCGGGGCAGAGTGTGGTTCCCCGGGGCTCCGTCCCTCGCGGCGTTGCGCCGAGTTGGCCTGTGGACTTGAGTGGTTGCGTTCCGCCAGGTGGTGTGAGCAGGACCAGGATGGCTTCGGACTCCGGGGACAGTGGGACCCTGTGCACGGTGAGAGCGGAGCTTCGAGTGGATCCTCGCCCGGCACAGCCGCAGCCCCTGGGGTGATCGTTGTCTTGGGAAGCCTGAAAGCTGGCATTTGGGGCAGCGACTGTGACCACTGAACGCGAGGGTAGCAAGGCCCCTGGCTTGAGCGTTGCTGGGTGAAACCAGGGTCCTAGAATGATCAGGAGAGGCGACGAAGAAGGGGCTTTAGCCGGGCTTGGTGGTGCACGCCTGTAATCCCAGCGAGTCGGAGGCAGAGACGGGAGGATCGCAAGTTCAAGACCAGCCCCAGCAGCTAAGCTGGATCTTGTCTCGAGATAAAAAAAAAATTAAAAAGTGGGTTGGGAATGTAACTCAGTAGTTAAGCGTCCCTGGGTTCAATCCCCAGGACCCCTCCCCCCCGCCAAAAAAAAAAAAGACTCGAAGAAGGGTCAAATGAGGCATGACTCCAGGTCGTGGAGTGATTACAGTGTAGGTCAGGTGGTGAAATATGGTCAGGCTAGATAATAGGTCCCCAGTCCTCATCGGCCGGTCTCTGCGTCCCTTGCAGTTGGAGTTCGCGGTACAGATGACCTGCCAGAGCTGTGTGGAAGCGGTGCGCAAGTCCCTGCAAGGGGTAGCAGGTAAGAGCTGGATAAACCTTTCTGGTCCCTTGGGAAGAACCAGGCTAGTGTGTTAGTCCAGCCCTACTTCCATTTTACAGATGCAGAAATGGATACCCAGAGAGTGAAAGGAATATTCTTAGGCACACGGAGACCCAGAGGCAGAGCCTAGCATACAGGTCTGGAGTTTATCCTGTCAGAGCCCTCTAAAGGCTCTAACTGCCAGAGCCTCCCATTTCCTGGAGTGAGGAGCTAGTCAGAGTACAGCTCCTCCTAATGAGGGAGTTCCCTGAAGCTCAGGCTGTTCTTGCTTAGTCAACAGTCCTGACAAAGCAAACTACAACCTTGGCCCTGGTGCATTTTTAAAAAGCCAGCCGGTCTGGAGTTGACTTGGCACAATCAGAAAGATTTGAAGGCAGAGCCACTGGCATGTCCCTGGGAACAGGCTTCCTTTGATTCTGTTAAATGTTCTTCCAGCCATTCTGTAGGTATGGGCCAGACACTGGGAGGCTTTTAGAGAGAAAGGTCACCACTGTGCTTTGGTAAAGATGAGCATGTAAGCCTTGCTCAGGTGGCATTTACAGAACAGGAAAAATGGTTCTGAGAGAGAAGGAGATGAGGTAGGTTCTGAAGCCAGGAAAATGGTAGCCCTGCATCCTGCCTAGGTTGGCAGTGTGTGTTGTAGTTAGCAGGGTGCACTCCAGAATCAGAGCTGTTTAGGTTCAAATCCATTATTTGCCACTTACTGGAGACTTCATACATGTGACTTTTTGTGTCTATATTTCTGCAGTGTTTAAATGGGGATGATAGCAGAAGTTACCCTGAAGGATCATTATAAAGAGTAAATTAGCTAATACCTGTAAAGTACTTTAGCAAAGTCTTGGCCAGGTAGTAAGAGCCCAGAAAATCTCAGGGGATTATTAGAGGAAGGGCTTACAGGTGGTGATCTGCTTGGAGGGAGGTGTGAGGGAACAGTTTTTGTTTGTTTTTGCAAAGTGCTGGGATCAAACCCAGGGCCTCATGCATGCTAGGCAAGTGCTTTACCACTGAGCTACATCCTCAACCCCTACAGGGCAGATCTTGAAGATGAGTTTGCTTAGGTTCCTTTTTTGGGATGTCAGGTGAGGGTCTGATGGAAATTGAGCCTTTCTACTCAGAGCAGAGTGTCTGAGCATGGCTTTTCCAGGACACAGTGCCCTCCATTTCCTATAAAACATTCCTGCTGGGAAAGCAGACAGCTGGAGTTTTTGTTAGATAGAGGGCTGTGTTCGGCCCTCAGCAGGTTTTTTTAGGTACCAGAAAGAGACATCTGGTGACCCTGTGTTTTCTGGTCTGGGTAACTTCAACCAGCTTGGGTTTCTCATGGCCTGGGCAGGGGAATCACAGTCTCCAGAATACAGAGAGAGAGAATGTTGCTTGGCCTTGGGAAGGAGCGCTTTGCTCTTCCCACAGGGGTGAGTCTAAGGAACTCAGCTCCTTGAGCTCCTATCACTTGGTCTGGAGTTCCTGTGGTCTCTCTTTTTTCCTTCTAGGCCCTGGGCTAACCAAAGCCTGGCCTAGTCACATTCCGAGGTGCACCAGCCAAAGCGAACTTCTGCCTGGCTGGATAATGAGACTTCTGGTGCAGACTTGGGTCAGAAATTAAAAAGGGACATAGCTACAGGAGCTTTAGAAGCAGAGAATCAGCTCTTCTTGGAAGACCCCAGGGTCTGGAAACACATCTAGGCCAGGCCTTTATCTGCTGTTTGTTCAAAACACACTTGGGCCTGTGTACTAAGGCAAGCCCCCCTCACCTTTCCCTCGCCTATACAAGAAGCCAGCTTTGAGCTCCCTTTTGCCTCTATTTCCCCTCTAGTATTTTTTCCTTGTTAAAGTCAAGGTGATTTTTTAAAAGTCATAACTAGATAATATGCATTAGTTACTTGAGGCTCTCTTCATGAGTATATAAGAATCCTTCTGCAGACTTATGTATACAAGACAATTGCAGGGACTTCAAGGGGAATGAGGACTCCATAGGCTCTTTTTCTGACACATTGACTTTTGAACTTGACCCCTGTGATCCACACAGAGCTTCTGCCCTCACAGAGCTAGCAGCCTAGAGAATAAAACAGAGGATTATAATCAATGCAGAGTGAGTTTCTCAGGGGAAGTATGAGCTGCTGTAGGACAGGTATGTAAGGGCTCAGCCCAGCCTGGAAGTGACCGGCTGTTTCTTGGGGTGAGCCAAGTATCTGGAGCAAGGCTGCCTGGGATTCCCAGTTCCATAACTTACCACAGTGTGACTTCAAGCAAGTTTCTTCATCTCTCTGTGCCTTAGTGTCCTTACCTGAAAATAGGAATAATAGCACCTAATTCACAGGGTTACTCTAGGTATCAAATGAGTCAATACTGGTAAAATCATCAAGGAGGATCTGGCCCATGGTGCCTGCTCAGTTGACATGGCTCTCAAGATAGTGGTGATAAGCCCCCATTTAAAATGCATGTAACTGGCTTACTGAGATAAAATTGACATAAATTCACCTATCTAAAGTGTACAATTCAATCAGTATATTCGCAGAGTTGTGCAGCTATCACTATCAATTTTACTTTTTCATGATTTTATACAAGATATCCTGTATCCTTTAACTTTAATCCTGTATCAACTTGTTTTCCAACCCTGACCCTTAACTTTTCTGTCTTCTATTCTGGACATTTCACATAAATAGCATCATAGGCTGGGCATGGTGGCTCATGCCTATAATCCCAGGCACCTGGGAAGCTGAGGCAGGAGGATCACAAGTTCAAGGCTAGCCTCGACAACTTAGGGAGGCCCTGTCTCAAATATAAAAAAAGGACTGGGGCTGGGGATGTGGCTCAAGCGGTAGTGCGCTCGCCTGGCATACGTGCAGCCCGGGTTCGATCCTCAGCACCACATACCAACAAAGATGTTGTGTCCACCGAGAACTAAGAAATAAATATTAAAAATTTTCTCTCTCTCTCTCTCTCTCTCTCTCTCTCTCTCTCTCTCTCTCCCTCTCCTCTCTCACTCTCTCTTTAAAAAAAAAATAAATAAATAAATAAAAAATAAAAAAAGGACTGGGGATGTGGCTCATGTGGCTCAGTGGTTAAATACTCCTGGGTTTAATCCCTGGTGGTAAAGGAGACACACAGATAGATGACTGGGGATGTAGCTCAGTAGTAAAGTATCCCTGTGTATTCACTTCCCAGTAACCCTCCCCCCCAAAAAAAAAGAGGCTTATATAACGTGGTCTTTTGAGACTGGCTTTGACATAGCAAAATGTTTCGAGGCTCAGGCATGTTGTATCAGGTATCCAGACTCCATTTATTCTTATAGCTAATATCCCACATTGCATGGATATTGTTTGTGTTTATCCTTTTGTCAGTTGATGGTATTTGTGTTGTTTTCACCTTTTTGCTGTCACAAATAATGCTGCTATGGATAGCCCACTTTATATATATATATATATATATATATATTTTTTTTTTTTGTTGTTGTTGTTGTTGTTGTTGTTGTTGTTGTACTTAGTTTTCCATGAAGCAGAATGCATTTCAATTGATCATATACAAATGGAGCGCAACATTTCATTTCTTTGGTTGTACACAGTGTAGAGATGTACCATTTGTGCAATCATACATGTACCTAGAGTAATGATGTCCATCTCATTCCACTATCTTTTCTACCCTCATAACCCCTACCCATTGCTGAAGTCTGGCTGGGCACAAGATCACGAGCCACTCACACTTAGTAAATTCAAACAGCAATCCTTTATTCCCGAACTCACACCGGCCCTGTACAAACACGTTCTGGGGAAATCCAAGTTCTGCCGCGCAATTCACATCCCAAATACTTTCTCAATTCCACGAGAACTCAACGGGAACTCAGGCAGCAGGATACACCCTATTCCCAGCAGGAATAACCTTAATCCTGGAACTGCCTTAAACCCAGATTGTCCTAAACCGGGAACACCCTAAACTCAAATTATCCTAAACCCGGAACGCGCCCTAAACCCAAGGAGCGGGATACTTCCTAAAACTTGCAGGATACACCCTAAACCTGGATCCACCCTGGTCCTTGAGCAGGGTCACCTTTCTCAAACATACATGCAATGTCACAGCGAATGTCCAAGGCAAGTCCATTTCCACGAGTCCTTTCTCTAAGCAACATGGGGTACGCTGGCAAGGAAATTTCGATGCATCATTCCTACTTGGCAATGGCCCTCAGCAACCCATCCTCCCCTTTCCCCAATCCAAAGATCCTTCATTCTTCCCATGCCCCCCCCCCCACACCATCATAGATCAACATCCACTAATCAGAGAAAACATTCGGCCTTTAGTTTTTGGGGATTGGCTTACTTAGCATAATATTCTCCAGCTCCATCCATTTACCTGCAAATGCCACAATTTTTTTTTCTTTTAATGCTGAGCAATATTCCACAGTCTCTATCCATTTAACTATTGATGAGTATCTAAGTTGGTTCCACAGTTTAGCTATTGTGAATTCACCTGGATAGCCCACTTTTATAAAAATATTTGAAGAAGAATTTTCTGTTTCAAAAGTTATAAATAATACCTAGTATGTAGAAAGTACTCACAGAAAGCTTCTTCAAGTTCACCCAGCTAGAAGAAAGCCTCCACGTTGACTTCTGAACATGGGAAGGTTGGTGACATTAAGGATGTCTGTCTCCTTCCTGCTGTGAGCACGGATGCCATTCCTCTGCTGTCTTCTACCCTCCATCTCCTCCCAGGTATCCAGGGTATGGAGGTACAGTTGGAGAACCAGATGGTCTTGGTGCAGACCACTCTGCCCAGCCAGGAGGTGCAGGCGCTCCTGGAAGGCACTGGGCGGCAGGCCGTACTCAAGGGCATGGGCAGCAGCCAGTTACGTGAGTGACCACTGTGTCCTTGGCCTCTGACTCTCTGGGAGGGAGCTAGCCCACTACTGGTTCAAATCTACCCAGACGATTCTCATGCTCTTGGTTGGAGTGGCTTTGGGGACAATGTGAAAGTCATGTGAGACTCCCTGCCCTTCCTGAGTTGATGAAGAGGTAGAGCAGAGTAAGGTGGCAAACTAGCCTGAGTGTCCAATACTTTGCAGAGAATCTGGGGGCAGCAGTGGCCATTCTGGGGGGTCCTGGCATCGTGCAGGGCGTGGTGCGCTTCCTACAGCTGACCCCTGAGCGCTGCCTCATCGAGGGAACCATCGACGGCCTAGAGCCTGGGCTGCATGGACTCCACGTCCATCAGTATGGTGATCTCACGAGGAACTGCAGCAGGTATATCATCCATAATGTCCCTGATAGTGGCTTCATCTGTGTGCTTTCACACTTGATCCTCACAAGAACCCCAAGAGGCTCAGCCTACAGATAAGAAACTGAGGCTCAAAGGGATTAAATGGTTTACAAAAGATCCCAGAGAATGTGAAAGGTAGAGTTGGGATTTGAATCAAGGTCTGATTCTGAGGCTCCTGCTGGGAACCACTGGACTGCCTCTCAGATGAAGGGCAGGGTCTGTGACAGAGTTTTTGTCCTACTGTCATATAATTAGTTGTTTACTCCTTTATGTCTCTCCTGGACCAGAAGCTCATTCAGGGCAAAACCCAAACCCATTCTTCTATCCAAACTCTTCCTTCTTGTTGCCATCTCCCCAAAGCCTGGAACAGAGTAGGCCTATTTGTTGAATGAATGAAACAAATGTAGATAGAGAAGAAAGTGGACCAACTTGGCCTGTGAGCTGCTGTTCTGCTGCCCACCTGCTCCCTCTCCTCCTTAGCTGTGGGGACCACTTTAATCCTGATGGAACATCTCATGGGGGACCAGAGGACCCTGAACGGGTAAGTATTCGTCTGGGCTGGGCTCGGGTATAGAGAAAACCCAGGTCTCAGAGGCTGGGCAGGCAGCTCCTGGGGCCTTGGAGTGTGGTGGGGTCTTTTCCTCTCATTTCATTTTGTTCAGTGTAAGAACATTTGTTAATTCTTTTCTGTGAGCAAGGCCTTGGGAAATAACACTGCATAGTCCAGTGCCTGCCTCCAGGGGGCTCACAGTCTAGTGGTATAATCCTTGCTGGAGCCCCAGGAACCCAGGCTGACACCTGATCCAATCCAAGGGCCAGTGGGAAACCGCCTCCCAGCAAAGCAGGTGAGGGTGTGGAAACTGAAGGTTTTACTAAAAAGGCTGCCCCTGACACTAGGACCCCAGTCCTGGTATTGTGTTCTCTCCAGAAGATTGTTTCCCTGACTTCAGGGAGTCAATCACATGCCACCTCAAAGATTTTCGAATTATCTGAGTCGGGCTTGTACGTTCCTTAATTATTTAAGTTGACTCATTTTTTTTCCTTCGATAAATTTAGTTGTATTATTATTACTGTTGTTGTTGTTGTCATTATTAGTATTATTTTCAATCAATCCCAGGAAGTTCCAACATGTTCCAAAGTAGAGCAATAAATATCAAAAACAGCCATGTGGGGCTGGCTGGGGCTGGAACTCAGTAGTAGAGCACTTGCCTATCATGTGTGAGGCACTGGGTTTTATCCTCAGCACCACATAAAAATAAATAAAATAAAGGCATTATGTCCATCTACAGCTACAAAATATTCTAAAAAACCCCAAACTGCCATGTCCTTATCATCTAACTTCAGGTTACCATTTCATGGTCACCATTATTTTGTCTATATCCCTGGCCCTTCTCCACCAGTATTTTGAAGCAAATCAAGACCTCATTTCATATCACTAAGGAAGATTGATTGATTGATTGACTGACTGATTGAGATAGGGTCTTGCTATGTTAAGCCCAGATTGGTCTTAGCCTCAGCCTCCTTAAGAGCTAGGACTGCAGGCTCACACATAGCTGAGGTAAATGTATTTTTAACTAGAAACTTGATATTGCCACATAAAATCAATAAAAGAAAAAAGTTGCTAAAGTCCTGCTAGAGACTGGCTTGACAGGCTTGGGGACTGAGGTCACTTTGTCAAAGTACAGATTAGAGGACATGAAAGTGGTGTAAAATACCTGTTCACACTAACCTGAGACTTTCCTCCTGATGCCTTCCCAGGGGCTGGAAGCCATTGAAGGGGGGACTGCATGTTCCTTAATGCCCTGTCACACCTCTTATCATCTCCTTTCTGGGGGTGTGTGTCCCCCCAGCTCTTGGAGATAACAGCCAAAGGCAGGTTCCTGGTGCTGGAAACCTGCCACCTCCTTCTAATGTGGCAGGACTCAGGGCCTTGTTTTTATTTTTTTTCCTTTGTTCACATCTGTCTCTCATTACTTATGAGATCTTCAAAACTTCTTTACCTTATAAAATACCTTTTCCTGCCTGTATTTTTTATTTTTATATTACATTTTCTTTAAATATGATTTTATTTATTTATTTATTTATTTTGGTACTTGGGCTTGAACCCAGGGGTGCTTATTCACTGAGCCACATCCCCAGACCCTTTTATCTATTTATTTATTTTTTAAAGAGACAGGATCTCACTAAGACAGTGCTTAGGGACTCACTAAGTTGCTGAGGCTGACCTTCAACTTAAAATCCTCCTGCCTAAGCCTCCCAAGGTGCTGGGATTATAGGTGTGTGCCACCATGCCCAGTTTTATTTTCTATCTTGATGAACAGTTTCAACCTCTGACACAAACCAATGAAACCATGGTACAGGGTAAGCATCCCTAACCTCAAAATCCAAAATCCAAATACTCTAAATCTGGAACTTTGAGTGTAGTCCTTTTTATTTTGGGGGAGAGAGAGGTATAGAGGTTTGAACATGCTAGGTAAGTACTCCACTGCAGAGTGAGGTGTATTTTTAAGAGTTTGGATTTTTGTATTAGGGTTGCTCAACCAGTAAAGTGTATAAGAACCTTTTTAAAATCTGAAACACTTGGAAATCACTGACCTCAAGCATTTTGGATAAGGTTTATTCAACTTATATGTTTATTATTTCATGTAACTGATTATTTTGGATTTGGGACAGCTCTGTCTTGTTTCTAGTGGTCAAAATCTCTAATTTTGCCCCTGAAAAGTTGGGGAGACAAAATGTCCTCAGTGTCCAGGGCATTAGTGATCTTCTGCCTCAAATGACTCAGCATTAGCACATAAAACAGTAGACTTTGATCATCTCAGTTTCTTTGGGCCAGAATCTGGGTGTTTCTGGCTCAGGATCTCATGGGGCTGCAATCATTGAGGGCTCAACATGGAGAGGATCAGTTTCCCAGCTTGCTATTGCAAGAGTTGCTGTTGGCAGGCTTCGGGTCCTCCTTGGCTGTTGGCCAGATACTTAGTGCTTTGTCACATGGGTCTCTCGCTAGGGCAGTAGCTGGCTTCCTTCTGAGTACATGAGTAAGAGTGTGAAAGCCTCCAAGACTGAAGCCAGGTTCTTGTTGTAACCTAATCTAGCAAGTGACACTCAGTCTAGCCCTCACTCCAGGGGGTAAATCACACAGCCGTGAGTAGGGGAGGTGCATCTCCACCCTGCCTGCCTCCTTGGGCCTTGAAAGCTGGTGGGCAGGAGCTGGGCAGGTGAAGAGCATGAGCGTGGGAAAGGCAGATCCAGCAAGGAAAAGGCCAGGCCAGCCAGGAGGTATGGCACAGCAGGAGTGTTTCTGGAGGGCAAGAAACTATCTTGTCACCTGTTTTTTTTGCCCCAAAGTGGATGGAGTTGGCAGCCACATTGCGCCCCAGGAAGAAGTGAGTAAAAACTGAGCAGCCAAGGCTGTCATGAGATCTCCAGTTTCCTTTTGGGTTACAGCACTTGGTTTTGCGCCACTGGAAATGAATTCATTGTGGGAATTCGTGTCCAAGCTGGTTGTCCCTTCACATCTCTCCTAATGATCTCTAAGCTTCTATCCCTTTTCTCTCAGCCCTCCTCAGTCTTTCCTTTTCATACAATGTACTGAGGGGTTGCTCTGAAGCATGGAAGGACCATGCCACGCTCTTGCCTGAAACCCTTCTTGGCCTTCCAGTGCCTGAGGGTACAGACTGGGCCCAGCTTCTTGGTGTGATGTTCAAGGACTCCTTGGCCCAATTCCACTTTCCTGTGTGCTGAGGGTAGGGACTGGGAAGACAGTTTCTCCCTTACCCCCTGCAGGGTCATGCCCAGCCTGCTCCCAGCCTAGCCCTGATACCTCCCCGACCTTGATGGTGGTTTCTACCATTAGAGTCCCCAACATAGGACAGTATAACAAAAAGTGCCAGGTGCTGGCCACAGATGCTGGCCACAGATGCCCCTCTGAACATGAAGATAAAGCAGAAACAGTATTCTTGCTGCTGTCAGCTCTGTCAGCCACCACATGCTGGTGTGCTTTGCTATGCAGCAGCAGGGCCTGTGGACCAGCCCACACTGGCTCCAGCACTTGCTTTTGCCCAAGTGTCAGGTCAGGGATGATTTATTTGCACAGATGTAGGTTTCTATGGCTTACCAATAAGGTCCTATCACCCTAGCACATACCAGCTATTGTCCTCATTTGTGTTACCCTTTTTTTTTGGGTACTGTGGATTGAACCCAAGGGTGCTTTGATATTGACCTACATCCTCAGCTCTTTTCTTAATATTTATTTTTTAGTTTTAGGTGGACACAATATCTTTATTTTTAAAATTTTTATGTGGTGCTGAGGATCAAATCCAGCGCCCCGCGCATGCCAGGTGAGCGCGTTACCGCTTGGGCCACATCCCCAGCCCCCAGCTCTTTTCATTTTTCATTTTGAGACAGGGTCTCGCTAAGTTGCTGAGGCTGGCATTGAACTTGAGATCCTGCCTCAGCCTCTTGAGTCACTGGGATTGCAAGCGTGCACTACCATGCCCAGCCTCACCTCTTTTTTTTTTTAGAGAGAAGAGAGAGAATTTTTTTTTAATATTTATTTTTCAGTTTTCAGTGAATACAGCATCTTTATTTTATTTTTATGTGGTGCTGAGGATTGAATCCAGCTCCCCGCGCATGCCAGGCGAGCATGTTACTGCTTGAGCCACATCCTCAGCCCCTCACCTATGTTCTTGATCACATCTATTTCATATCAGAGGCCTTTGAGGGTGGAGACCATATATGTACCCCACCATGCCTGCCAGAGTATCTGACTGCAGGTGTTCAGGAGATGTGTTAGGATGCTTTTTCTTTTCTTTTGGACGGGAGGATTGAACTATTCAGGGGCACTTGACCACCGAGCCACATCCCCAGCCCTATTTTGTACTTTACTTAGAAACAAGGTCTCACTGAGTTTTTGCTGAGGCTGGCTTTCAACTCACGATCCTCCAGTCTCAGCCTCCTGAGCTGTTGGGATTACAGGCATGTGCCATCATGCCTTGCTAGATGCTTTTCTTACCTTCTAGGAAGAAGGGGAAAACCCAGCTTCTGGAGCCAGGACAGGCCCTTTGCCCTCTCATGTTTCTTCTTTCTGTTCCTTGAGCCAGGAGTCAGGGAAGTGATGCTGGCTCCTGTGATGGTTAGAGAAGCCAACTGTTGCAACTTAAGCCTAGGGGAATTGAAGACTGCCAAGGGCCTGCAGAACCAAAGGAGGCTGGAGAACTGGGCTTGGAAAGAAGCAAGAACTGGGCTATCACGGCTGCAAGTAGGGATGGACAATGTAGGAAAGACAGCCTGGTCCAACAGGGGTGACTGCCCAGAATAGGGATGCTGGCCCTTTCCAGGGTGCTGGCATTTCCCCTAGGATTTGAATTCAGGGAAGGAGTGTCCAGTTGCCTTCCTTGAGTTCCAGAATATTCCTTGATCCTACTCACTGGGCCCACAGGAAGAAATTGGTGGCTTTGGGAAGTGGGAAGAGAAATCAGATACTGCAAAGCCAGAATATAACAACACCTGTGCCCCCATGTAACCCTTCTTCCCACTGTGTCTCAAACCAGCACCGCGGAGACCTGGGCAATGTCCATGCTGATGCTGATGGCCGAGCTGTCTTCCGGATAGAGGATGAGCTGCTGAAGGTGAGCTGGGAAGAAGGTTGGGCCCTTCCCAAAGGGACAGTGATTCTGAGACTGTTGTCACCCTTCAAAGGTGTGGGACGTGATTGGTCGCAGCCTGGTTGTTGATGAGAGAGAAGATGACCTGGGCCGGGGTGGCCATCCCTTATCCAAGATCACAGGAAACTCTGGGGAGAGGTGGGTAACTGCCTTCAAGAGGAGGCTGTTCTCTGCCAGTGGCACACATGGGACTCTGGGAGGTACCAGACAAGGGTCTACTCTGACCATACATCCTTCTTCAGGTTGGCCTGTGGCATCATTGCACGTTCCGCTGGCCTTTTCCAAAACCCCAAGCAGATCTGCTCTTGTGACGGCCTCACTATCTGGGAGGAGCGAGGCCGACCCATCGCTGGTGAGGGCCGAAAGGACTCAGCCCAGCCTCCTGCTCACCTCTGAGCAGGACCTCGCCTTGATTCTCTTCTGTCCTGCCAGCTGAGCACCTTCCCCCTACAGAGGAAGAAGAGTGAGTTGTGCTTGCTCAGGCCCAGGAGGACTGGGCACAGGGCATATAGGGGTCACTGTGAGGTTCCTTTGGCAAATTAAACTTTTATTTTCATATGGAACATAGATTTTGTCTCTCTGTGTCCCTTAATGGACTTGGTGAACATAGTCTTTCTGCTCTATGTTTTGCCCCAGGGCTACTCCTTAGCTTTGAAGCCAAAAAACCTGGATTAAAATCCACACACTGGCCAGGAGTGGTGGCACACACCTGTATTCCCAGCCATTTGGGAGACTGAGGCAGGAGGATCACAATTTCAAAGCAAGCCTCAGGAACTTAGGCCCTCAGCAATTTAGCGAGGCCCTGTCTCAAAATAAAAAGTAATAAAAGGGCTGGGGTTGGGGCTGATGTTGTGGCTCAGTGGTAGAGTGCTCTCCTAGCATGTATGAGGCGCTCAAGCCTCAGCACCACATAAAAATGTATAAAATAAAGGTATTGTGTCCAACTACAACTGGAAGAAAAAAAAAAAGGTGGGGTCAATCTATTACCCTAATGCCAAAAAAAAAAAAAAAAAAAAACCACACACCAGGCCTCAGGCCCCTCTTCCTCTTTAGGGTAATAGTGAAGGGGCACAGCAGTTGTATTTCTGTGTGTGGCCTCCCTTTTCCCCTCACTTGGCTGACTGGAATCAAATCAACTCCATCTGTGCTAGCCCGTGTATTCCTTGAGAAATCAGAGCAGATCTAGCTGTAGTTTCTCCCTGTGGTTGGACTCATAAGAATGTAGGAACTTTAGGACCCCATTCTCTTTTAAAATTAATCTGGCTCAAGTTGATTTCTTTATCAACTCACAAGTAAAAAAAAAAAACCTCTTAATTAACCTAATTAAGTCTTAATTACTAAGTGTGTGCTTGGCAGAAAGCCTGGTACATGCTAAGTTAAGGGAGCTGAAGCTGTGATTCTGAAGCCACATGGGCCTCTGGAGATAACCCCAGCAAAATTCCTCTCTCAGCCAGTGGCTATTAACCAAAATAGCACATGGGCCTTGGATTTGGGGCTCCCCTCAGCTGTTCCCCCAACACCCCCACCCCATGCCACGTTAGGCTTTCCCATCCTTAACAAAACTGCTTTTTCAACCTGGTAAAGTACAAACTTTGTCCCTGTGCCACCTGCGTGGAATCAGGAGGGGGCTTTATAGTTAGTTGGCTTTGGCTTTGAGGCTCCTGGCTCTGTTCCCATTCCCTAGGCCCTGCCTGTTTTCCACTTCAAGGTTGCTGGCACCACCTCCAGTGCCAGCCTTGGACTCTGTTCCTTCTGACCAAACTTACGCTGGTTGTATTCCTATTCCCCTTGGTCCTTGGAGCCAAATCCTTTTAAGCCTGAGATCCAGGATGTCTTCCCTACCTCCTGGCCATTACAGAAATGTCTGGGTTCTGTCCATAGCCAACCCCTGACCTTCTTACACCTCCATTCTGGAATTACAGCAGGGCTTAACTGTTTTGAGCTGAACTACTCACCATTCCCTACCACTCAGTTAACACTCTTAAGAGATCAACATGCCCATTAGCTGCTCTCTTTCTGAACTCTGAGCTATGTGATTTCTAAATTGTTTGCATATTGCAGAACACTGTTGAGATGCCTTGAAGCCACATCTGCAAAACAGAAGTATATCTGCAACCAAAGATGCTGAGTCCTGTCACAGGACTCCCCCAAAGCCCTAGAACCTTAGGGAGTACAGTTTGAAAATCTTTTCAAACTCAAGGGTTGGGGTTATAGCTCAGTGGTAGAGTGCTTGCCTAGTATGTGTGAGGCACTGGGTTCCATTCTCAGCACTGCATATAAATAAATAAAATAAGGTCCATTGACAACTAAAAAATATATTTAAAAACTCTTTGTAAACTCAAGCATTTCTGTGCTACCCCTCAGTTTTCTTGAACATTATTTAGTTGTTGATAGACCTTTATTTTATTTGCTTATTGTTATATGGTGTTGAGAATTGAACCCAGTGCCTCACACATGCTAGGCAAGTGCTCTACCACTGAGCTACAACTTCAGGCCCTACCGCTCAGTTTTCACCATGTCTATAAATCATCTGTGCCATAATTTACCAAGTAATTTTCTTTAAATTGATTCTCTTTTAAACTTACTTAAAAAGGAAATTTTCATCATATTAGCAAATACCTGTATTGTGCTTATTATATAATTGTATTAAGTTCCAGGCTCTGTTATAAACACTTCCTTTTCCCTTTCCTCCCTTCCTCCCTCCTTGTTTCCTTCCTCCCTTCTTTTTATGTACTGGGAGATTGAATTCAGGGTCCCATGTATGCTAGGCAAGTATTGAGCTATATCCCCAGCCTTTCTTATTTTTTTGAGACAGGGTCTAGCTAGGTTGCCCACGCTGGCCTTGAACTTGAGATCTTCCTGCTTCAGCTTCCTGAGTAGTAGTAGATTACAGGTGACACGGCATGGGGCTAGATATGGAGCTCACTCCTTCTTTCCTTCCTTCCTTCCTCCTCCCTCCCTCTCTCCCTTTCTTCCTTCTTTCCTTTTCCCTATCCCTGTTCCTCTCCCCACATCCCTTTCTTTCTTTTTTTTTTTTTAAAGAGAGGGAGAGAGAGAGAGAATTTTTTTTAATATTTATTATTTATCAGCAGACACAACATCTTTGTTTGTATGTGGTGCTGAGAATCGAACCCTGGCCGCACGCATGTGAGGCGAGCGCGCTACCGCTTGAGCCACATCCCCAGCCCACCCCTTTCTTTTTGATACTGGGATTGAACTCAAGGGCACTCAACCACTGATCCACATCCCCAGCTCTGTTTTGTATTTTATTTAGAGACAGGGTTTCACTAAGTTGTTCAGTGCCTAGCTTTTGCTGAGGCTGGCTTTGAACTCTACAGTAATCTTCCTGCTTCAGCCACTGGGATTATAGGCGTGTGCCACCTCACCTGGCCAGAAACTTTTTTTTTTAAAGAGAGAGAGAGAGAGAGAGAATTTTTAATATTTATTTTTTAGTTGGCAGACACAACATCTTTGTTGGTATGTGGTGCTGAGGATCGAACCCGGGCCGCACGCACGGCAGGCGAGCGCGCTACCGCTTGAGCCACATCCCTAGCCCCAGAAACTTTTTTGTTTTGTTTTGTAACGGGGATTGAACCCAGGGATGCTTAACCTATAAGCCACATTCCAGCCTTTTCTATTTTTTATTTTGAGTCAGGGTCTCCCTAAGTTGCTTAGGGCCTTGCTAAATTGCTGAGGCTGGCTTTGAACTTGCAATCCTCCTGCCTCAACCTTCTGAGTTGCTGGAGTTACAGGTGCCTGCCACCATGCCTGGAAGAAATGCTGGGTTAAAGACTAGAAACTGTTTTTAAGAGTCTTCTAGGTGATTTTGAAGCATGCCAAAGTTTTTTTAAGTCCCAACTTAAAAAAAAAATGGGGCTTGGTATAGCTCTGTGGTAGTATTTGCCCAGTATGCATCAGACCCTGAGTTTTATCCCTAGCAACAACAAAACAAAACAGAAGAGAGGTGTGTCCTTTTTTTGTAAAAATGGGATTCAGGATTATCCTCCAGTCCCCCCAAATTCTCCTCTATTATGTATGTGTGGTAGGGGGTGCTGAAGATCAAACCCAGGGTCCCCTGTGTGTAGCACTCCACCATTGCAATATGTCCCCACTTGTATACATTCTTTTAATTTGATAATAATTGATAATGAAATTTTGTAGCAAATTTTCCTAATAGCTCCATTTACTGGGCTTAACAGAGTGTTCAACATACTGCTCAACACTTTATAGAATCTTGTTATTGCTCAAAATGACCTTGTGCTTTGTAGATATTTACCAAGGTTTATTAAACCTGTTTGCACAAATGCCTGTACACAAACTTTTTAGTCATAACCTTCAAAAAATGGAAACAATCTAGATGTCCTTCAACTGTGGAATGGAAAAACAAATTGTGGTACATTCATATGATGTCAATCATTGATAATAAGAACCAACTATGGATACAAGCAATGACATGGATGAATATCAGATGCATTGTTTAGTGAAAGATGCTATACTTGAAAGCGACATATATGTGACTCTATTTAATAAACAACATTTTGGAAAAGACAATATAGTGAAAGAAAACATATAAGTGTTTGCCAGAGGCTTGAGCATGGGAGTTGACTGCAAAGAGACATCATGAGGAAGCTATTTATGGTGAAAAATCCATTCTATACTTCAATTATGATGGTCATAGGGGTGTTTGTCAAAACTCAAAGAACTATACACTAGAAAGGGAAAGTATCACTGTATAAATTATACTTCCATTAAAAAACAAGCAAAATTCAGCTATTTCACTACTGGGTGGAGTTACAGGATATTGTTTAATATCCAAGAGAAGTAAAAGCAAGGTCTCAAATAATATTTGTACACCAATGTTCACAGTAGCATTGTCTATAATAGCCTGAAAGTGGAAGCAACCCAATAGTATACTGATGGATGATAAACAAAATGTGGTATATACATGCTATGGAATATTATGCAGCCTTAAAAAGAAGGAAATTCTGATACCTGCTCCAACATAGATCAATCTTGAAGTGCTATGTGAAATTAGCTAGTAACAGAACAATTAATTGTATGATTTCACTTATATCAAATAACTAGAGTAGTCAAATTTCGCAGAGAAAGAAAGCAGAATAGTGGTTTCCAGGCAGGGGGAGAAAGGAGTTAGGTGGTTTTTTTGGTTTTTTTTTTTGGTACTGGGATTGAACTCAGGGGCACTCAACACTGAGCCATATCCCCAGCCCTATTTATATTTTATTTAGAGATAGGGTCTCACAGAGTTGCTTAGTGCTTCTCTGTTGCTCAGGCTGGCTTTGAACTCCCGATCCTCCTGTGTCAGCCTTCAGAGCTGCTGGGATTACAGGCATGCACCACCATTCCAGCTCTAGGGATTAGTATTTAATGGGTTCAGAGTTTCAGCTGGGGAATATAAAAATAGATGCATGGTGGTGATGGTTGCACAATAATGAGGATGTACTTAATACCATTGAACTGTGCACTTGAGTAGAGTTTAAATAATATTTTATGTTATATCTTTTACTACAATAAAAAAATCTTATATTTAAAAAGAAGACAAACTTGGCATGGTGGTGCATGCCTGTAATCCTGGCAATTTGGGAGGCTGAAGGATCACAAGTTGGAGGCCAGCCTGGGCAATTTAGCCATATACTCTCTCATAAAAAAAAAATAAATAAAATGGGCTAGGGATGGTAGCTCAGAGGTAGAATGCTCCTGGGTTCAATTCCCAGTACCAAAACACAAAACAAAACAAAACAAAACAAACAAATGAAAAATCCAAAACACACATACACACACAAAAAAAACCAATAAAAACCCACAAAATCTTGAGCACAAAATTTGATACTGTCTGAATATTTCTCAAGAAGGATGTAGAATTCATGATATCATCCGTATATGAATGTGGTTTTCTCAGCAATAGATGACAATACTTTTGCAAATCTGAAGAGGTGAAAAAATATTTTTTCTTGGGAAATTGAATTTCCCTGTGACTGCAGTTTATTTATTGGCCATTTGCAGTTTTTTTTTAAGAGAGTGAGGAGAGAGAGAGAGAGAATTTTTAATATTTATTTTTTAGTTTTCGGCAGACACAACATCTTTGTTGGTATGTGGTGCTGAGGATTGAACCCGGGCTGCACGCATGCCAGGCGAGCGCACTACCACTTGAGCCACATCCCCAGCCCTGCAGTTCTTTTCTATAAAACTGTCAGTTCAAATGCTTGATCATTTGCCTAATTTTTCTTCATCAATTTGTTGCGGTTATTTGTATAGTATAGATATTAACTATTAAGATTTCCAAATTTATACCTTCAGTCCTGAACTCCAGACCCATTCAATTGCCCAAGATGCTCTTTTCCTTTTTTAAAATTTTTTATCAGCACCAAGGACTGAACTCAGGGCCTCACACATGTAAGCAACTGCTCTACCACTGAGCACAACTCAGTCCTTCTTTTAAATTTTATTTGGAGACAAGAGTCTCACTAATTTTTCCAGATTAATCTTGAATTTGCAATCTTCCTGCCTCAGCTTCCTGAGTCACAACTGGCTACTGGGGTATCTACTTATTTATTTTTGGTGCTGAGAATTGAATCCAGGGGTGCTTTGCCACTGAGTTATATCCCAGGTCCTTTTTATTTTGAGACATGATCTTACTAAGTTGCTGAGGCTGGTTTGAACTTACGATCCTCCTGTCGCAGCTCCCAAGTTGCTGAGATTTTAGACCTGTGCCATTACACCTGGCTGGGGCATCTTTCAAAAGGGCAGGAGTTTCAGTCTTTTTATTTCTTGGTACCAGGAATTGAACCCAGGGGCACTTAACCACTGAGCCACACTCTCGGCCCTTTTAATTTTTTATTTTGAGATAGGGTCTCATTAAATAGCTTAGGGCCTCACTAAATTGCTGAGGCTGGTTTTGAACTTTCAAACCTGCCTCAGCCTCCTGAGCTGCTAGGATTACAGGTATGTACCACCTGCTTTACGTGCTAACCCCATCACTCAGGTTTCAACTAGAGGATTTGGGGGATGCAAACTTTCAGATCATAGCAATCTCTAAAACTGAATTTCTGATTTTTATAGCAAGTGTTTCTCATAATGTAGCCCATCTCAGTAAATAGCAACTTCATGCTTCCATGTGCTCCATGTCATCTTTAACTCCTCCCTTTCACAACTCACATCCAATCACAGCGGTGATAGCTGACATCAAACTACATCCAACCTGTTTGCTTTTCCTTAATTCAACCTTGTTCATATCATCTCTCTCCTGGACTTTTGCAGTGGCGATAATTATTCTGAGGAAACAATTGTTTCCTCTATAGTCTTTTTACTCACCTTAAGAGGAGGTACAATACTTATAAAACTATGAAACAGATACAGATGTCATATCAGATCAACCCATATGTTCTATGCCCTCCATAGACTTCCAGCCTTACAATGAAAACCAAAGTAATTCAATGGCCCACAAGGTGTGGCATTATCCTTCCCCCTTCCTTCTCTTCCTATTATTCCCTTTTCCAGGCTCCAGGGATACTGGCTCTTTGCTCTTTCTGGAACCAGCCTGATTTGCTCCTGCTCCAGGACTTTTTGTCTTATACTTTCCAGCTGGAATGATCTTTCCTCAGAGGATGGCATCTTGATTACTTGAATTCTTCATCACCATCTACCTGCTGTGTTTATTTTCTCTCTCCCCACCAAAATATGAGCACCAAGATTGAGATTTTGTTATCTTGGTTGTTATTATTCACTGCTGTGTTAGTTTTTCATCACTGTTACAAAATACCTGAGAAAATCCACTTAATTAAGGAAATATTTATTTTGGCTCAAGATTATAGAGATTTCAGTCCATGGTTGTTTGGCTCCATTGCTTTGGGTCTATAGTAAGGGAAAGCATCATGGGGGAAAGAGCATAGTGGAGCAGAGTGGCTCATCCCCATGGCCACAGAAAAGGTAGGGATGGGGAGATGGTTGAGGGTGCAGGGGGAGTATCAATTGTGGAGATGGCAGACAAAAACCTACATCTTTAAATAGGTCCCACCTCTTACAGTTTTCACCACCTCCTAGTAGCCCATTCAGGTACAAATCAGATGGATTAATCCATTGATGTGATTGAAGTCCTCATAATCCAGTCACTTCGGGCTGGGGATGTGGTTTAAGCAGTAGCGGGCTTGCCTGGCTTGCGTGCCGCCCAGGTTCGATCCTCAGCACCACATACCAACAAAGATGTTGTGTCCCCCGAGAACTAAAAAAAAAAAATAATATTAAAAAATTCTCTCTCTCTCTTTAAAAAAAAAAAATAATCCACTCACTTCCCCAAAGCCTCACCTTTTAACAGTGCTATATTGGGGACCAAGACTTCCACATATAAGCCTTCGGGTTCAGATCCAAACATTAACTCCTATATCATTGATGCTGTCTACATGGCAGGTGTTCCATGCAGTATGTTGAATGAACATGTGAAGAATATTTGCGAATTTGTCACATGACTTTGTTTTTGGTGTCTTCTGCCATGTACATACTTAAATCTGTTGGTTTAAAACTTTTTCTTTCTTTTGTGAGGCTCAATTTTTGCCTCTTCAAGGATTATTTTAATTTTCCATTTTGTAAATGTTTTAATCGTGGAAATCGTCAAAGATCCAAGAGTCATTTCCTTATTTTTCGACTGAAAATTCCATCACGGCAGGGACCGGCTCTAATTTTTCGCTGTCTGCAGTGTCTACCCGGGGGAATGTGCCTGCAAAGACTGAGTTAAAGGCACCAGGACTCCTGGGGTAGACGCCTGAGGACCAGCGGACGCCCTGCACAGTCCCGGGGCGGTCTGCTGACTAGAGGCGTTGGTCCCGGTTTCTCCCGCCAGGCCTGGCCTTCCTCGGGTCATTCACGCTGCAGTCTCCAGGCACGGGGTTAGTTAAGACTGCCAGAATGGGAGGAGCCCTGACTTCCGACTGAACAAAGTTTTCCTTTGGGCCCTGGAGTCGGGGCCCCACCCAGGCCAGAGGCCGCCTCTCCAACTAGGCCTCTGCCGCCCGCGCAACCCGCGCGCGCTCCCTCCTCTCCAACCCTCCTTCCCCTCCCCCCGGCAGCGGCGGTTGGTCGCGCGTCGTCGTCCCTCTCCCACCCCCTCCGCTAACGAGCGGGCTCCAGGCCCTCTGTGATTGGCTGCGCCCGAGCGCATCTTCTTTCAGTCTCTATGATTGGCTGCCGCACGCGCGGGATGCCCGTCCCGATTGGCTAGATCAGCGCGCCTGCGCGGCAGGGTTCTCGGTCGCCAGCCATTCCTGGGGAGGACTGCCGGTCGGTCGGACGTCTCGGCTGTCGCTGGAGGAGCGGTCCCGGCTCTCCGGGAAGGCGGCTGCGGCGGCAAAATGAAGATATTCGTGGGCAACGTCGACGGGGCGGATACAACGCCGGAGGAGCTGGCAGCCCTCTTCGCGCCCTACGGCACGGTCATGAGCTGCGCCGTCATGAAACAGTTTGCCTTCGTGCACATGCGCGAGAACGCAGGCGCGCTGCGCGCCATCGAGGCCTTGCACGGCCACGAGCTGCGGCCGGGGCGCGCGCTCGTGGTGGAGATGTCGCGCCCAAGGCCGCTGAACACTTGGAAGATTTTCGTGGGCAATGTGTCGGCTGCATGCACGAGCCAGGAATTGCGCAGCCTCTTCGAGCGCCGCGGACGCGTCATCGAGTGTGACGTGGTAAAAGGTAACACGGAGGCACGCTCGGGGGCGGGGGCGCGCTCGGGGCACTCTGCCTGTTAGCCACGCCCCTTACCCGGGGGTCGGTCACTGCGCGGTTGGGCAGGGTGGGGAAGTGCGCTGGGGCGAGGCCAGAGGTGTTGGGGGTGCGTTGGGCAGAGCCACCCTCCTCCCCTGCGGTCCAGGCACCGTTCACCAAGTGGGAGGAAGCGGCTCTGGGAGGGTGCGGCGGCCACTGCGAGCCGAGCCACGGGGCCGGGGACGCGCCAGAGACTTGCGAGTGTACCGGGGGCGCGTCTTCTGGTCTCCTGGGCCTGGCACCGAGCGGAAATTGGGAAGTGACGGGCACAAGCCGGATCATGGAGCGGGGAAGATTTCGCCACTTCCCCACTTCCTCTCCAGACGTCGGTCAGAGCAAGGGAAGAGGGAAAAGGTGGGGGCTGACGCCCCAAGGCCGCCCTCGTGTTCCCTCCCGATGAATGCTCCCAAGCGGAAGGTAACGGGGCCCTTGGACGTTTCTCGGGCTGGGATCTCTTAGTATTGTTTGGCATGGGTCTCCTCATGGGTACAGGAAGGGCCCCTTCCGAGCCACTTTGGTATTTTCAGTATTTGATGGGTTAGATGTGGCAGCTTTGTGGTCCAACTCCCTTAAACCTGTTTTCCCTCTTTCCCCACCCTTTGGGCTCGATTTTAGATCTGTTAGCTGGAAACCCTGACCTTTTTGCTTGTGGAAGGAGATTTGTTTTATGAGGGCCCCTTTTGTACAGCTTTACTTGCCAAACTGATGCCCCAGGGCAGTGTCATTCTTTCATAAGCTTGGAGACTTTTGCAAGGGGGCATACTTTGGCTGAGGGGATTATGGGGAGAGATGTGTGAGAGGTCTTCCTTAAACATTGGCTGAAAACGATTTACTTGAGAGTTGTCATTGCTTGAATTCTCAGAGCAGATCCCTAGTTTGCCTTTTCTTTGAGAAAAATGTGTCACCATAATTTAGGCTTGATTTCCTTTTTGGAGCCCAGTCGACTTTTTCTTTTTCTTTTTTTCTTTTTCTTTTTTAATATTCTGAGTTCTTATCCCCTAAGTTCTTTCTCTTTTGGGGAAGATTTGATGGGTCAGCCCTTGTATATATGTGGCCTGTCTTTGTTCCACTTGGGAACAGATCTGAGTTAACTTTGCCCTGTTATTTTCAAGGATGCACCTGGGAGTATGTGATGCCCTCCTGGTGTTGGATTCATGCCTGCTCATACCCTGTGTGAGACGCTTTGAGGATGAGAAATAAATAGGTGCAGTTGCTTGTTAATGGTCACCAAAGATATTTCATTTGTTGTCCGGTAAAGGCACATCTTTGGCCATTCCTTGTCCTTTCCACAAGTTGGGGAAATGTTATTGTGTCCCTTACTAGGAACAAATTCTTATTCTGCATTAATACTCCATTCTATTTTCCTCAACTTAGGTTATGCAAGTCCACGAGACTATCCGGAATCGGGCTTTCCTGCTGGGTGCTCTGAGGCAGGATGTATGGTGCATGGATTTTTGATTTTGTTTAGAATGAAAGAGTGGGAGGGTGTCAGATTGGGTACTTGGCCAGCAAGGGGTATGAGAGTTTTGTGTTTAATTAATCTGTTAGGTTTCTTTTGTAGTTGTTAGGCAGGGTGTCTGGTAGATTGAAAGTCTAGAATCAGTACTTGGGGCAATCTCTATGGAACTCATGATCAAGAAGCTTGTTCTCAAGTGGTAGAGAAAGCCAAAAATGTTCTTCAATTTGTTTGGGATCAACACTAAGTGACCGGGGGAAGGGTGGTGGTGGTGGTGGTAGTGGTAAAGTGCATGATAACTTCACATGAGTTTTAGAATTTCTGGCTGATTCCCTGTGAGAGTTAGAGAGAAAAGTTTGTGCATTTTGTTCCTTTGTAAACATTTGTTAGCAGAAATGCTTGGACTTCCTCAGGGAGGTGTCTTCCATTGTTGTTAGGCTTATATGCAATAGCACCTGATGCACTGATATCCTTCACTGATATCTATAGTTCTTAAGGGTGAAAAAACTTAGGATTTAAAGTTGGGAATTTGTAGAAGAGACTGGCTCAATAAATAGCTTACTCATTTCTTGACTGTGAATGAGCGTTTTGATTTGCTGTCAGGTCTTCTGGTTTGCAGTTCTAGGGTTCAAACTCAGGGCCTACATGCTGTGCTAGGACTCTACCATTGAGCCACACCCTCAGCCCTGTCAAATCTTTGAAAAGCACAGGACAGCTAGCTCTGTTTTATTTCACAGGAGAAAAACATGGTTGCTTGGTTACTCTAGGAGCTTAGATATGATTTGTAGACCAAAAATCTCCATAGCAACAGTGGTAACCACTCTCTGCAGCTGTGTCCTATTGGGTATTCAAAGATGAATAGCTTCAAGAACCACTTGCAGACTTTGGCCATTGCATACTTCAGGGGAGGTCTGAGTCAGAAGAGGAAAATTATCCCTTCTCTTTTGTGGGTAGCCATCCTTTAAATACCGAGCTCTATAGTTTCAAAGTTTTTAAAAAATCATCTTGGGATAGGAAAAGTTGTTTTTCTGGATTCTCTTAACTTTGGTACTAGAGGGATTGTGATGTCATCAGACCATTAGGAGGTATCTGCAGAACTACTTGTTAGGTTTAATGCTAGTCTTAACGGAGAGATTACTTTGAGCTAACTATCCAGGCAAAAGAGTCCCTGGAGTTCTTCGAACCTCTGATACTCTGATGGCTGGGAAGGAGTTGGGATTCTGGGCATCTTTGATGGGGTTAGGCTTGAATTTGGCTACTCAGTGTGATGGGACACAGTTAACCCTAATGTGATTCAGTCATTTGGACAACCTAGTTATAATTCCTTTCAGATATCAGGTTTAGAAACTTAGATATAATTTGGCTATAATTGTGTCTTCCCCCACCAACAGTTACATAGTTCATCTGGGCTGTCAGTTGAACTGAACATGTGAAATCAAACCAACCCTGCTTTTTCTTTTTGCAGTGCAGGGAATTGAACCTAGGGCCTCACACATATTAAGCATGAGCTCAGCTTACTGAGCTACATCTCCAGACCTGAAATCTCAGTTTTTAAATTTTACTTCTTGGTCTCTTAATAAAATCCAGCTATGTAGGGAGTAGACAATGGATGTTTGGGGGAATTTGTAGACCAAATAATCAGGAATGTGGTGTGTTTCCTTAATCCCTCACAGTGCCTGGAGATTATCCCCTTTCATCCCCCCTCCCCCAGTCTGCCTACAGGCTCTAGCAGATCTTCCTGTTTTCTCTTTACCTTGAGTGAGCCTTTCTGCTTGTCATTGCATTCTCTAGGTGGTTTTGCCATTCCTGAGGGTCAGCACAGTCTCTGCTTTTAGAGACGTTAGACCACCTGCTACTGTTTTTTAGCTAGCTACCCAGAATGAAGATGAGAGATCAGAGGATAATTCTAGTACTGTGTGGCCAAGTGAAATGGAATGCTTAGCTTTTCATAATTGGTAAATAAGGAATCAGGCTTTCTCTGTGGGAGTGTTGAAGACTTGAGAATTGTGATAGTTCGTTTTGTTCTTTTATCATCTTTAGAAAGTTCCAAGTTTGTGTGTGCAGATGACATTGTGTTTTATTAGAGATGAAAGATAATATTCTTTAGGAGAAATAGATCTGTGGGTATGCAAGTGAGGGTATCTCCATTATTTTTTAAAATGAAAATTTCTAAAAATAAGGACACTTGTTTGAAGGTCATAGAAAGGATATCTTTTATTGGAAAATGGGATGTTGGGAACTTCTTCGAGGTATCTTTTTATTTTTTAAACTGATGTGACAGAGATTGGATCCCAGCATTTGGATTTTTTTCTTAAAATAACCACAGGGCCTTTAACTGCAGGGCTTTATTTCTCAGGGACAAGCTCCTCTCATTGTTCTTCAGGTCCTGTTTGCACCATTGCAATTTCTACAATTTCTTGTATGGACACAACCCTGAGAATTTTTTTTCCTTTCTAAAGTTTTCTTCTGTGGTAGATGAATAGTTCAGTTTTGAGATTTATAGCCTGTCTTAATTCCTCTTCCTCACACAATTCATTTAGGTCTTGAATGAAAGCCTCAGGGGTGACCTTCTAGCTTGTAGTGATTGCAGCTTCTTGCCTCATAGCTGAGAAACCAGGTCTTTCCTGTGTGCATTCTGTCCTATGAACAGAACTCCAAAGGATAAGGTATACCTCTCTGTCCTTTAAAGAGGAAGTGGTAGAGGATGTAATATGCCTGAGGGGGAGGGGTCTTAGTTTCCATTCCCTTACCTTGTAGATGTACATAGGGTCTAGCATCTCTCTAAGTTTACGTTTTTTTTTTTTTTTTTCATACTACACAGTTATACCTTACACCAATCTGTCCCAGGGACAGATGGGTGTAGCAAAGGGGCATGCATGGGGCATAGAAGAGCTGAAACTGGTCCTGGCATTGATTATACTTTGATTTGGGCAAGGGTAAGCCACATAAAAATTCTTGAACATGTTTGCCCAACAGTAAAGTGGAGATGATGATCCTTTGTTGTGCCACCTTACAGGATTGTTATAAGGCCCAAGTGAGGTTGTGTGCATGAAAGTACTTTGAAAGTTGGAAAGTAATGTGAAAAGAGGGGAGATTACATTGGAGGAATTTTGTGAACTGCTTGCTCTTTGTAGGCTCTTGCTTGAATTGAGTCTCTTTCACCTTAATTGATCTAGGCTGAGAAATGGCTAGTGCTTGAGAGCTAAGCGTCAAAGGTGAGCAGTGGTGTTTGGTGAGCATGGGATGAGAACACTGAATAATTGAGTGATCCAGAAACCCTTTCTTTGTTTTGTCTGCTGGTTTAGTCTTAAAGTAGCTGTGAAGATTTTTATCCTGTGTTGCAGTTCATCTTTACTCTTTCTTTTCTCACCAGGGAGTTGGGTGAAGTGGCAGGGGGAAAAGGGAGAATGGGAAAAAGCCCTAGTCAAAGGTGACTCTTTGGGACAGTCAGAAGCTTTGTTATGTGGGAGCCAATATTTTATGACATACTCCTGGAGAGGAGGGTTTGGTGGCCTAGAGGTAACTGGCAACAGCTGGGTGCTGTTGTATCCAATTTGGGACCCATCTGGTAGCATGCCCTGCCCCCCTAATTGCTAACCCTCTGTCTGCTGCTTTATCAGACTACGCGTTTGTTCACATGGAGAAGGAAGCAGATGCCAAAGCCGCCATCGCGCAGCTCAACGGCAAAGAAGTGAAGGGCAAGCGCATCAACGTGGAACTCTCAACCAAGGGTCAGAAGAAGGGGCCTGGCCTGGCTATCCAGTCTGGGGACAAGACCAAGAAACCAGGGGCTGGGGATACGGCATTCCCTGGAACTGGTGGCTTCTCTGCCACCTTCGACTACCAACAGGCTTTTGGCAACAGCACTGGTGGCTTTGATGGGCAAGCCCGTCAGCCCACGCCACCCTTCTTTGGTCGCGACCGAAGCCCCCTGCGCCGTTCACCTCCCCGAGCCTCTTATGTGGCTCCTCTGACGGCCCAGCCAGCCACCTACCGGGCCCAGCCCTCAGTGTCGCTGGGAGCTGCCTACAGGGCCCAGCCTTCTGCCTCTTTGGGTGTCGGCTATCGGACTCAGCCCATGACAGCCCAGGCAGCCTCTTACCGCGCTCAGCCCTCTGTCTCCCTTGGGGCCCCATACAGGGGCCAGCTGGCTAGCCCTAGCTCCCAGTCTGCCGCAGCTTCTTCTCTCGGCCCATATGGTGGAGCCCAACCCTCAGCCTCAGCCCTCTCCTCCTATGGGGGTCAGGCAGCGGCAGCTTCTTCGCTCAACTCCTACGGGGCTCAGGGCTCCTCCCTTGCCTCCTATGGTAACCAGCCATCCTCTTATGGCGCCCAGGCTGCCTCTTCCTATGGGGTTCGTGCAGCTGCTTCCTCCTACAACACCCAGGGAGCAGCTTCCTCCCTAGGCTCCTACGGGGCTCAGGCTGCCTCCTATGGGGCCCAGTCTGCAGCCTCCTCGCTAGCTTATGGAGCCCAGGCAGCTTCTTACAGTGCCCAGCCCTCGGCTTCTTACAATGCCCAGTCTGCCCCATATGCTGCACAGCAGGCTGCTTCCTACTCTTCCCAGCCTGCTGCTTATGTGGCACAGCCAGCCACAGCTGCTGCCTATGCCAGCCAGCCAGCCGCCTATGCTGCACAAGCCACTACCCCAATGGCTGGCTCTTATGGGGCCCAGCCAGTTGTCCAGACCCAACTGAATAGTTATGGGGCCCAAGCATCGATGGGCCTGTCAGGCTCCTATGGGGCTCAGTCGGCTGCTGCGGCCACTGGCTCCTATGGTGCCGCAGCTGCCTACGGGGCCCAGCCTTCTGCCACCCTGGCAGCTCCTTACCGCACTCAGTCATCAGCCTCATTGGCTGTTTCCTATGCTGCCCAGCAGCATCCCCAGGCTGCTGCCTCCTACCGTGGCCAGCCGGGCAATGCCTACGATGGGGCAGGTCAGCCGTCTGCAGCCTACCTGTCCATGTCCCAGGGGGCCGTTGCCAACGCCAACAGCACCCCGCCGCCCTATGAGCGTACCCGCCTCTCCCCACCCCGGGCCAGCTACGACGATCCCTACAAAAAGGCTGTCGCCATGTCGAAAAGGTACTGTATGCCCCCCCGCCTCTGCCCCCAGCTGGGGCTTAGGGCAAGGGGCTGAGGTTGGCATGGGAGGGGAATTTTAGGCCCCTCCCTCGGTCTTTTCTCCTTTACTCCTGTGGGGTGTGCAGAGGCCGAGGGGGGTCGGTGTCTGTGAACTTTTCTGGTCACCAGGGTTCAGGTGGAGCACAGCTCAGCCTGGGGTGGTACCAGTCAGGCTGGGAAAATGTCACCATTCTAGACTAGCCCAGGTGCCTTAGGAGCCACTGCCTGCAGGATTATGGCTCATACCCTTTCCCTATGTCTCAGGGATTCTTAAGCCTGTTACCTTGTTGTCCTGGTGTTGGTGGGGGTGGGCGTGAAAGAGTAGTCCTTTTGGCACTTAATGGCTGAAGGCAAGTTTATGAGATGCGTCCACACTCTGGGAAGTTGGGGACCTTGCTTTCATCCGCCGTTCTGTTGATAAACAACCAAAGTCTTTGTGTAGGACCCATGGGTGGGGATATTTTGTTTGTGGTTTGGGACTATAGACCAAAATTCACCTTGGCCACTTGGAAAGGAGGGCTTCAGTGGAGGGCTTGGTTTCCTAATGAGTTGAACCCAGGCTTGATTTCTTGGCCTGGATAGGGTGAAGAACCTTCTGACAAAAGGAAACCAAACTGTTGGAGACCAATCTGATCACACCCTCCCTGTCCCTATTGGCATCTCCCCCATGCCCATCTGGAGCCCTCCCCTCAATTGTCTCATTCACCAACTGTCTTCTTCTCTCGACTAGGTATGGTTCCGACCGGCGTTTAGCCGAGCTCTCTGATTACCGCCGTTTATCAGAGTCGCAGCTTTCGTTCCGCCGCTCGCCGACAAAGTCCTCGCTGGATTACCGTCGCCTGCCCGATGCCCATTCCGATTACGCACGCTATTCGGGCTCCTATAATGATTACCTGCGGGCAGCTCAGATGCACTCTGGCTACCAGCGCCGCATGTAGGGCCATCCTGGGGATGGGGCACCACGGGGAGGGAGGGAGAGGTAGGTAGGGTGCAGACCCAGGTTATAACCACTCTGGCCCATACCTCTCCCATTGTGGTTTTTCATCCCCTCCCTCTACCATGTGGGCCTTCCCCAGGAGACCATCCTTTTGAGTGTTTGGCAGTAACCTACTTTGTTCCTTCGCCTCAGCATCACATCTTGTTACTGGCTCTAGATCTGCGGTTTCCCCTCTACCCTGCCTCCCATCTCTCCAGAATGGGAATCACTTTTGTTTTTATTTTTTCCTGGCTCCCTTTTATTTTTGTGCGCGATATTTAAGGTCGTGTGGATGGGGAAGCAACCTGCAGCTGAGGTCGGCGGCGCCTTTTTCTTTTAGATGTGAGGGAGGCCAGGAAAGGGTTAGCTTAACCATTTCCTGTGCGCCAAGCTGTGCCAGCAGTCCAGGGGGCCCTGATTGTTCCTCTGTAGACTGTTGAGACTGAGATCCTATTGGGACAGTCAGTTGGTATGTGTCCAAATCCCTGCTCACCACTGATGTTCTAGCGATGGTGAGCAGCACAGTCCCAATTCCCCATCTCCCCAAGTAGGTGGTGTTAGAAAACCTTAATTTTCCCCCCTTTTGTATGGACTACAAATAAAACTTGGGGCGATTTGCAGTTTGGAAACCTGGTTGTCATTGTCTTGATTGCACTCAGTGTCAGAGGAGCCAGTTTGACATCCAGGAAGTCATGACAACTAAAGGGCAGGTAGCCTCAGAAACCAGGGTGGGTTTGGAACGGGGTTTGAATGTGGGAATTAGAATGATTTCTCTGCTGCCCAGTGGGATTTAGCTCATCGGCGTCCTACTAGCTTTCAGCCATCTTTAGGGCAGGAGAGTCCAGACCAAGTGGTTGGACTTCTTAGCCCTCAATTTGGTCACACCAAAATGCAGTAATATAATACCCATTTTCCTCTGCCTATGGTTGGCTATTTGCCCTGCCTTTTCTCCAGAAACAACCTGAGCTCCAGCAGGGTGGTTGTAGGGGTTGGCTTTTCTCGAATATTAAGTGGGGAATGGGCTGCTGTGGTGTTCACAAGGTGGGGTATATCCTTCAGACAGTTGGCTCTAATGAGCACCTGGGCTGGGACCTGGAAGGGAGCCATAGTCCGGTGGGGGTAATGTCCCTATCTGATGCTGCCCTGTGGTTGGAGAAAGGAGGGTACAGGGAAAATTTGAAGCAGTTGTGAGGCATTCTGGCCAGAGTGTCCTGGTACTTCGCCTGTTGAATTTCACCATGGAATGTCCTCCTGCATCCTGCCAACCCATCACAGCACCTGAGACTTCTTTGCCTGTGCCCATCTGTTAATGGTTTTCAGATGTCTTCTTGCTGGGTTTATATTTGGAGGTGTCATAACAGACTGGGAAGTGGGTGAGGTGCTAGTAAAATGAACTATGGGGATGCTGGAATTGGGTGAGAAATTGAGGATTCTGCCTATACTCTTACTCCAGAGCTGGGAGTTGAGGACCTGGGCAAAAAATATGACAATTTCAAGAGAGAACAAGATGGAGGCTTGGTAATGATGGGTGAATGAAATAAGACTGGCTGGATGGGTTTATATCAGGAAAACCTACTCATGCTCCTGTGGAAAGGGTGCTTTAAGAGATTTTTGACTTGGGAGGCTGCTAGGGCAAAGTTCACTGGGGAGGTATGTGTGTCAAGAAGAGTCCAGATGGGTTGTCTGCCTCCTTAGCGTCATATGAACATGCCTATGACAAGAGTAGTTTGCCCTCGATCTCCTCTTGCCTCTGCCAAATGTGCAAAAAAATAATATGCTTTTAAAACCATGAGCTTGTATTTGTGGATGCTAAATGGGGTCAAGGGGGTACGGGGGCCATAGCTCTTTTCTTTGCTTCTCTTTCTGCTCATTGCTTTGCCTTTGGGTGCTTTGCTGCTCCTTTTTATTTCTTTGCAGGACTGGGGAAGAATGGGAAGAGAAGTTTCATAAGTTTCTTATTACTTTTCTGTGTGACGGTGGAATGATCTGAGGGCCATGCTAACAAGCTGACCTTTGATTAATTACCCTGGAAAATTGAGGGTCAATTATAGGGCTGTGATTGTGGCCTCTGTTATTTGCAATATTTCTTTGTCAATGTGGCTTTCTGTCATCTTCCTTTATCTTCAGTGAGAGTTCTGCCACTGTCTCAATCCCATGATTCCTGCAAAAAGCTTAATGTGCTTTCAGGGCCAGTGTTGAGGTTCTTTATTGCAGCCCCAACTCTTCAGAGTGACCTGGCCTATTTGATCACTCTTAACTTTGTCTGTCATTTTTAGGTCCTGATGCCCTTGTTGTCTCAGCCCTCAGGCTTTCAAGCCATAAGGAGCTACAAAGCTAAATCATTTTGTCATTTTCCTTTCTCTTGCAGATGTTTTAAAATCTCCCCTTTTTAAATTTAAATTGTACCATTTGTGTTAATCCCATATTGCACTCCTACTTTGATTTTTTAAATTTGATTTCCAAGGTCCTATAACTTGGGAAAAGTTGGATTTAGTGAATGAGAGAAGGGACATTTGATGTATGTTTTAGGAAATGTGCTCTCAGTCTGTCTTCTGATCATTCAACTTTACACCTGTCACCTCTACAACTTTGCAGTCATTGGAGAAGTTTTAGTTGATTTATTCTTGGAACAAGGCCACATAGAGACTTCTAGCCTTGCCAGCTTTCTCTCTTGAGTTTGGACCTTGTTTTAAATTCTGTTTAGGGTGGGCCTGGGGCCCCATCTTTTGTAATGGAGGAATGGGACTATCACTGAGGGGCCAGTCTCTACAGGTAGGTTGCCTACTAGTCATAACCCCTAGTTAAGCTCTGGCAAAGTTCTTGCATAGTCTATTGGTTCTTCAGGCATTTTGTCCAGCCAAGTCAAGTCTGTGGACTCCCATGGTTGAGTGAAATCATAATGAAAATATATTCATTACTGGATTTATGGACGAGTATGCTGTGTAATAATAGGAATTTAGGTAATAGAGGAGGACAGCATATGGAAAATTTATACCTTTAAAAAGGTTATAAAATGGGATTTCAGGTTTAGCTGTAAATCATTTGAAATATCTGTCTATAATGCTTGAAATGCAGTGCTCAGGTAGCTGAGCTCTTGGTCTGACCTAGAGAAAGTTACAGTGTGGAAGTTTCAATGACCTACCTCGATGAAACAGTTAGTTAATAAGTAATGATAGACAAGTGATTAGGTTAGGAAGGAGAGGATGTGGTATCCCCAGTTGTTGGAGAATACTTTCTGGAGGTGGGACTTGATTTGAAAACCAGCTTTAACTACTGAGAGAATAAGACTTTTGTCTCAGGTTTCCTGAGTTTGAATCCTGGAGCTACCTTTTTGCCATGTGATTTTGGATGTCAGGAATTCTGCCTCCTTTTGGTCATCTAACATTTCACTGTAAAATGTTGAAAGTGCTTTTCAGGGCTGGGAATGTAGCTCAGTTGTTCAGAGCGCTTGCCTAGCATGCTCAAAGCCCTGTATTCAGTTCAGCAAACACAAAACAAACACACACAAAATGCTTTTTGTGTTAATTAAGTCTTCATAACAACCGAAATACATTAGATATTTTTATAGGTTTTTGTTTTATTTTGATACTGGGGATTGAATCCAAGCATGCTTTACCAACTGAGCTATATCCCCAGTGCTTTTTATTTTTTGAGTCAGGGTCTTGCTGAATTGCTGAGGCTGGCCTTGAATTTTGTCTTCCTATCTCAGCCTCTTGAGTTGCTGGGATTATAGTTGAACACTAATGGGCCCAAGCTAGATATTTCTAAACTTACTTTATAAGAGGGGAAGTTGAGGCTATAGATTAAATAATTTTTCTTCAGCTCATATGTGGGTTCTACCCCCAGCACTGAAGATGGCTAACAAAGTGCTTGATCGAGGAATTGAACCACCATTTGAACCATCCAGGACTTTGCTTGTTATCTTTATGGTATGCTAGTGTAGAGAGAGGGTCAAATAAAAACGTGACAAATTCTCATTAAATGCTAGCCATCATAGATTGAGATGGCTATAGCACACAGCTCTGAGCAAAGACTTTGGATGAAGTTGTGAGTGCAGCACCTGAGTTACAGTGAAGGCAGTGAATTTTTATGAGTTATGCCTGGGATTGACTTAGGCCAATGGACTACACCAGTTTTGGCTACCTTTATTCTCTGGCAGTACTACTCTATGTTGGATAAGAAGAAAGGTTACTATGCATGGTTAAGAACTTTATAGGCGGCTAAGGATATATGGCTGGAGGGGGATTAGAGGCCTGAGAAGCCTGTTTTTGGTTGGCTTACTGGCTCCCTAGGACCATTCATAGAGAATTTGGGCATTTATCCTATCTGTAATTCATTTCTGGTCCAGGAACCAGAGTTTTTAAGAGTATAAATTGTAATTTTCACCCCTAAGGGTGTGAGGCTAATATAGATTATTTGTATCTAAGTTTTCACTGACATTACTGTTTACCCTTACATGTGGAATTTTGTCCATTTCCCTTTCAAAAGTCTAGGCTCATTTCTCATTTATATGCATGTAATATTATCCCTCCTGTTAAAGGTTTGCAGCCAGGTGCTTATTTATACATATGCTTTTGATAAAATGTCATTCTGGATGACTTGGGACAAGTTACTTTACCTTTTAGTAAATTGGTAGCCTGATCTGCAGTCCCCCACCTCCCTCCCAAATTAGCAAACTTGATCATCAAAATGTCTGGACATGGTAGTACAGGCCTATATAGACCACAGACTTGGGAATCAGGGGCTGAAGGATCACTTGAGCTCAGAAATTTAAGGTCAGTTTTACAACAAAAGTGAGAACCCCATCTTAAAAAAAAAAAAAAAAAGCCAGGCATGGTGGTGCATGCCTGTAATCCCAGCAGTTTAGAGGCTGAGGCAGAAGGATCGCAAGTTCAAAGACAGCCTCAGAAACTTAGGTCCTGACTCAAAAAATGAAAAGGACTGGAGATGTGGCTTAGTAGTTAGGTGCCCCCCAGGTTCAATCCTTGATACTAAACCAACCAAACAAAACCCGAATCACTAAAATGGTATCTACAATGTTCCAGACAAGGGTCTGTTAAACATTGTGTCATTCTCTCTCAGAGTGATGAATAAGGGATTAGTTGTCTCCCCCCACACACAATTTAAGCTGTATTTTCAGTAAAATAATAAACATAGATATGAAGACACTCAAGCTACAAACTTCTCTTCCCAAAGCTTCATTTGTCAAAGTGCTCAAAATCTCTTAGCATAGATTATCTCTGGCTTTTGGCCATCTACTTTTTGTTGAGGGAGATTGGAAAATTAGACTAGCTACTATGAATAAAGATACATCTTTTCAGTACTGATGAGTGTCCAGGATTTTGTTTTGTTTTTCCTCTTTGCAGTGTTAGGGATGGAACCCAGGTCCTTGCACATCCTGGGCAAAAACTTGAATGCTAAGCTACATCCTCAGCCTGGTTCAGGTTCTTAACCTAATACTGACTGGAAATCAAACTCACCTCCTTTTGGTAATCAAATTAACACATGCATTCGTTCTTTTATATTTTAACTTAGCAAATATTGGAGTGTCTTCAAGGTGCCAGGTGCAGTTTTAACATTGGGAATATGGTATGGAATAAGTATTTGCCAGGAACAGGAGAGGGACAGAAAATGAAAAGATAGAATTTCAAGCAGTAGCATTTGGAAAAATAGCATTGTGTTATGAGACAGTTGCAAGGCAAGGTTGGAGTAGAGGAAGCCTTTAAATGGGGGGGGGCAATGAAGGATCTGCAGAAAGAATATTCAGTCTGAGCTTGGTACAATAAGGCTCTTGTGTCTAGACGGGGATAGTGATTAAACAGATTGAGAGATTCCAGGAAGAACTTGATTTGATAGGGTATTAGAGTCCAGGGAGAGGAGTTTGGATTTCCCTCCCAGTTGTAATTGGTTTTAAAAAGCCTGGGGATGTTTTAATTGGTTAGTTGGGTGACTTGCAAAAGCAAGTTATGACTAGATCTGGTGAGATTTCAGAAGGCAAATCCAGTAATTAGATTGAGTGTCCTTGGGTGTCTGTACACTGGCATGAATGGTGGTCCTAAAATGATGTCTCCAGCTGCAGATGTAGCTCAGCAGTAGAGCTTTTTGCTTGAGGCCCTGGGTTTGATCCGTATCACTGCAAACAAAAAACAACCCAAAAGATGAGTATTTCCTGTCTCAGATTTGTAGCGATTGAAGTGAGTTGACTTCATATTCTTTGGTACTCTAGAAGAAAGTTTTGTTTGCAGGGTTTCTGGAACACAAAAATTGGAAGATCACACTGAAAGGAGATGAGAGATGTGTATCTGTGTTGTGATTACCACCAAATGTTGGTCCCCTTGGAAAAGACATGTTCAACACACTTTAACTAGAATTGGTTTTCTTCATTACCAAACCTGTGGGTTAACAGTCTTGGTGGTGAATCACAGTCCAAGATGAGAAGGAACAAGATTAGTAACCACATTTCCAAAAGTCATGTTTTTGATTTTTAAGGACCTTGCCTTTTTCTACCCTAGAATAAGCTCCACCAGTTTTCTTCTGTTGGATTCCTGAATCATGTTGGGTTATAAAATCCACCTTTTTGTGTAGTACTCTGACTTCACCTTTTGCTTTACAAATTCCTTAATCTTGTTCTTTTGTGGCTGCTTTGGGTGGTAGTATATTCTGTTTGTGTCATCTCCACTCCTGATGATCCCTTTCGTCATCAACAATTCACTGCTTTGGCTTGTTTTGTTCATGTTTTAAGTTTTTACATCCAGCACTTGCATCCCCCTTTCCCCTTTAACTTCCTCTTCAAAAAAGCTGCTTTTGCAAAGGGTCTTGACTGAAGTTGCTTGCTTAATGAACAGGGGATCAAATGAAGCAGCCAAAGAAAGGGTGAGGAAGAAAATGTGATGAGGGAGTGAGATCCTGTGAAGAATGTTCTTGATTGTATTTGTTTACAGCTGATTGTGACAATGCTCTTCCCTCTAAGGTCGGTTGGGGTGGGGGGTGTTAAACCTACAGCTCTGGTTGATGGCACCCAATAAAATAAAACAACAACAACAAAAAAACTTTGCTGCTCCCGTTTTTTCTTAGGGAGGGGGTGTGGGGGTGTGTTTCATTTGGATCCTGGGAGGCTGCTTGCTAGAGGGAACTTGGTCTCCCCTCATGGATGGTGCTGCCTCTGGCCGGCCTACGTTTGGGCCATCACACCTGGTCAAGCGGGACCTACAGACTGTTGCAGAGTTCCTTTCACTGCCTACAAGTAGTTTTAAATTTGCGGGCAGCTTCGGGGCTTTCAGGGCTACAGTGCGAGTTACTAGCCTGAGAAGGTTGATTTTCTCGGGTGGGAGTCCTCGCTGTTTTCTTACCTGGCGCTGTGTCTGAGTAAGCTACTGTCCACAGCATCCAGGATGCGAGGTGGGTGGCGTTTGGGAGTTTAGAGGGGGAAACTTGGAGTAGGGGACAAAGTGGAGTGCAGAATGCTTTCGCGTTGTGCACATGGAAGTGTCGAAACGTGGAAGCTTAACAAAGTTGGCGCCATGAAGCTACCGACTGCCACACCGGGGCCCTCGCTCACTCCGCCTAATGGCGGGCCGCCAGTCGCCGGTGAAACCCACGTTTGTGGTTCCTCCCTCAAGCCGACCTCTTACCCAATCAGTGGCTTCGGCTTCTCAATGTTGGTGCTCATTGGCTTTTGCATAAAAGCTCTGGGGTTACTGACGTTTCCACCTCTTCCCGGCCTCTCAGGTAATTGGCGTTCGCGGTAACCAATCAAGAGGAGGATCTTCGGGAACGCCTGCCATTTACTTTATTGAACGACCAATCCGGTGGATAGGTCACCTCCCCCTCTCTACCCAGAGTCACTGCTGCGGCCGCCGCCATTTTAGCGTTTTGTCAGAAGCGTCCGTGCCGCGAGGAAGAGGCCCTCCCGATTTCTGTGCGGTGAGAGACTCCGAGCCCTTCCACTTTCTTTCCTTTGCTTTGTAAGATCTTGTCTCATTACCTTGGGCGTCGGGGGTGTCCTGGTTGGGTCGCGGCCTGCGCGCCCGTCACTGAGAGACGACCTCGGTCCTCGGCATTGCGCGGTAAGCCTGAAGCAGCCCTTCCCCCAATACCTCCCGCCCGAGAATACCTGGCTTTCCCCCACCCTGCCCCCTACCCTACTTGGCTCGGCTTCCTGCCGCGAAGTTTTCTTTGAGATAACCCCATTGTCCTTAGATGGAGCATTTGCAAGCCCGTCTTGAGAGTTTCTCAGGACCTGGGACATTGTTGACTGGTTAATGAACCTGAAGCCCCCCTCTGGCCAGGCATTTCTCCATTCTGCAGGCGCTTGTAGGCTGGTACCTTCAGAGAGGCGTTCCCCACTCGGACGCTTTTCCGGTACTCTGCACGCCGCGCTATCTGGTCTCATTCCCGCCTTCGTTACTTCTAAAGGAAGGTCCTAAACAGCTATTCCAAAGCCCACTTTTCCGGAAATGGTGGCTGCTAATGTTACTGCGGGAGGAAGAGCCAAATTGTAGTTGCAGGCAATCAACCAACAAGCCCAGTAGTTAGATTTCTGTCGTGTGATTGACCACCTAGTGGGCAGAAAAGCTCAGTATCCCCAGGTGTCCATTTATTTTCACTTTTATTCGCATTCTTTGAAGGTATCTAACTCTTAAACTCTTTAACTACTAAGGACCTGTTAGACGTGTTCTCATTCCTAGAGGTTCTCAGGCGGGTTCCTTAGCAGGCCTATTTACTTCACTCCCATTTCCTTTTGATTACTGTGTGGAGATGAGTGTGAAACAAAATTGGAAACATATGCTAGTGAAGGAAGATGGCAGTGGTGAGGCCCCCCCCCCCCCCAATTAACCTAAGGTCTTTTGTTAGAAATTTTGTTTCTTCTTTCTCAGGCTGTATCGAGATGGTGAAGCTGTTCATTGGAAACCTGCCCCGGGAGGCCACAGAGCAAGAGATCCGCTCACTCTTCGAGCAGTATGGGAAGGTGCTGGAATGTGACATCATTAAGAACTACGGCTTTGTACACATAGAGGACAAAACTGCAGCTGAGGATGCCATACGCAACCTGCATCACTACAAGCTTCATGGGGTGAATATTAATGTGGAAGCCAGCAAGAATAAGAGTAAAACCTCAACAAAGTTGCATGTGGGCAACATCAGCCCCACCTGCACCAACAAGGAGCTTCGGGCCAAGTTTGAGGAATATGGTCCAGTCATTGAATGTGACATCGTGAAAGATTATGCCTTTGTACACATGGAACGGGCAGAGGATGCAGTGGAGGCCATCAGGGGCCTTGATAACACAGAGTTTCAAGGTGAACCACTGTCTTTGGGTAGAGAGCTGAACACAAGGCTCTGTGCAGAAAAATGTTGGGTAAATAAAAGGAGAGTTTGGGGGTAGAGATAACAGCTGTTGCTTGGTTGGTGATGATGGATTTAAGTATGGGTGAGGCACTTAAAATGAAATGGAAAATGCATGAGTTTTAAGGGCTTTATCTTAGGCAAAGAAAGTCTCCTGGGAAAAACTTGGTTTTCATTTGGAACCCCTAAGGCTTTTGTGCCTCTCAATATAGAAATCCTTTTCTTTTGAAGACTTCTAGTTATTGTGTCGTTTTCTTCTTTTAGTAGCAGGGCACATTGTAGAGAATTTCACTGTGTTGCCTCAGCACCACAGTATCACCATGATGCCTTATTTGACATAAGAAGAACTAGTTAAAGCAACAGTTTAGGGCAGAATTCCTATTAAACTCCCCACCTTACCCCAGCTTTTACCTTTACAGTAACCATAACTAGTTGGGTTTTTTTTTTTTTTTTTAGTTGTAGTTGGACACAATACCTTTATTTATTTTATTTATTTGTGTGTGGTACTGAGGATCGAACCCAGGGCCTTACACGAGTTAGGCAAGTGTTCTACTGCTCAGCCACAACCCCAGCCCATCGTAGCTAGTTTTCAAAAGGTCTAGTCCATTTGCATGGTGTTTGTAGTAATCCTGAAAAACACTCTAGGATTAAGACTGATTTTGGGAATCTTGGGAAGGAGGCATGGAATTTGGGGGCAGTAAGGGCATGTCTTAAAATTGGTTTGAAGGGGTGATGATCTGACTTAACATCTTTGGTGCGTAGAGTACTTAGATGAGTGTTACATTGGAGCCTTGATTAGATGAGTTGTTTTTGTGCCTAGAAGACTGCATGGGTGGTAATGTGAATTATCAGTGTATTTCAGAGGTATTGTTATTCTCTTGGTTTATGTTGTTAATTCCTTTGGCAAGAGTAGCATTTAGGAGATAGTAACTATGGTGAGTTGTCAGCTGAATTCTCAACTCTTCTCCCATCTCTTTGGGTCTCCAGTGTCAAAAGCTGCCTCCCTTTGGTTGTAATTAAATTCCAAATTGGTAGTACATTCCCATAACTCATGACTATTTCAAGCCTGTTTTTTTAACCATATCAACATGAACACTGTAAGGGCTAATTCTTTTCCTGAGTACTTGCCTTATTGTGAAACAAGTACTGCTATCTTTGGTGTTCAGTTTACTTAAGTTGGGCCTTAGAGCTGGAGGTCTAATCATTCCCTCATATAATGGGTTCCCTGTGTCATGGGCATTACTATGCATTATTAAAGAAAAGTTTCACAGGTCTCCTGGGTCTAGGTTGCTTTCCTTTTTTAATTGGCTAGTTACGAGTTATTTTGTCAACAACTTAATTGGGAACAAAGACTGCTCTTGTGAAGGGTTGTGATGTTATGTGTGATTTTTGGACATTTCCACATTTTAACCTAGCCATAGAAGCAGTGTCTCCTAGTAGCAGTTCCATGGGTAAGGGGAGGACATGTGATCTATTCAGGACAAGTGATTTTTTTTGATCTCTAGGTTACTTCTGATGTAATCTATGATTATTTTTTCTGTATATTCTTTAGTGTAACCCATTCATTTCTTTTTGGTTTTGGTGGTGCTGGGGATCAAGCCCAGGACTTTATACACACTAGGCAAGCATTCTACCACTGAACTACATTCCCAGTCCTTCTTTTTTTCTTTGCTTTTTTTTGTGTGTGGGGGTGGGCTGTAGGTGCAGGGTGTCTCGCTGTGTTTTCATACTGGCCTGGAACTCCTGGGCTCAAGCAGTCATTTTGCCTGGCATTACTCTTTCTAGTAAGTTATGTGAGTGTGTTGAGTAGTGATAAATACTAGACTGGCCTTTTTCCATTTCAGTTTCTCAGTGTTGCGTATATCCTCTATTGTTTGCCCACTCAAAGAAGTTGATTCTAGATATTTTTTAAGATTTAGGTCTTTTTCTGGCATTAGAATTGACAAATCCACAGATCATCAGTGCATTTGTTAATAACTTTTATGTTTTGAACTACATAGTTGGTTTCTTGATTGCACTTACTTTCCCTGTATTTGTTACCTGCCAAAGTGGCCGCCTGGGCAAATGCCAGACACAGGCTAGCACTTCAAGGTATTTAAGTACTTAATTGCCTTAATTCTTTTAATGACCGTGGGCTTAACCAGATGTAATGTTAAAACAGATTTTTCTTTCTTTTATTTGGGTTCCTCCTCCACCTAGAAGTCTCCTGTAATCTGACTTTAATTTTGCAGGTAAAATTATGTATTTACCATTTTTCCTCATTAGAAGACCCATCTATTGACTCCTCCTTGGTTCTAACCATTCACCTCATTATCTGTATGTTTGGGTGCTTGTAGCTAGTTGCATTGGAGACTTTTCACTAGACTTGGATCCCTTCTGAATTTTTGCTTATCAGTAAATAGGTAGATCTTGTTAGGTGGGAATTGCATATCTGAAGCGATTTAGAAGTTTTAACTTTTCCAAAAAACTTTCCGCTTTTGTTTTTTTATTTTCAGAATTCAAATTGTGATTTTCAAAGAAAAATAGTATTAGGTGTATATTAGTCTCAGTCTTACTTGAAGGAGAGAAAGCACTTTAATCTTGCTGAAAGCACTTTAATCTTGCTGACTAATTTATTCTCCATTTTCCACTTTTCTTATCCCCCTTTTCTTCCATAGTTTGTAATTCTTTCTAGAAATTGAAGTTTTTGTGAACAACTTGGCCTGTTTTCCTTTCACCCAAGTAGAGGGTCACTAAAATTAGCTGTCATATTGTAAAGAATTCTTATTAAAATGATGATTAAAACCAGCAATTTAAAGCACCCAGTTAAGAAGGAAGACTTTCCTTGAATTTGTATTGTGTCCCCCGAGCTCCCAATTTTCCCAAATTACCATTGTCCTAGATCAAATCCTGGTCATTTTTTTTTTTGGTGGTACCAGGGATTGAACCCAGGGGGCACTTGACTATTGAGCTACATCCCCAGCCCTATTTTGTATTTTTATTTAGAGACGGGTTGTCACTGAGTTGCTTAGAGCCTTGCTAAATTGCCGAGGCTGGCTTTGAACTCGCGATCCTTGTGTGTCAGCCTCTCAAGTCACTCGCCTCCTGAGTTACAGGCGAGCACCACCGTGCCTGGCCTGGTCAATCTTAAATGGTGGCATACTTAGAGTTTTTAATTCTCTCTAATTTTGGGTGGTGGTGGTAGGGATATGGAACTGGCTTTTGCATCTTCCTGCTCAAATCGAATTCGCCTTGATAGTGAAGGTTGGAGATGTCAGAAACCTGTGATGTACATATTTTGAATATCTTTTATGTCTGGCCACTGACTGAAATACATTTTTCCCGTGTTATTTGGTAATGGATGAGATGTTTGTTTTTGAGCGAGAGTAGTTTCGTAAGCAGTAAATCGTGGCATTGCTGTAACATTTCTTCATCTAGTTGATCTTTGCTGGAAATCAGATCATTATATTGAATTTATATGTTGGACCCTTTTTAAAAAAATTTTTTTTTGGCAGTGATACATTAAGAGTTGTCTAGGTAAAGTCATTGCTATGATCAATGGCTGGGGTGTAGGGGCTTGGGCTATGACTAAGAGTGATAGCAACCCTTCTTGCGTCTGTTTCTTCAAGGCAAACGAATGCACGTGCAGTTGTCCACCAGCCGGCTTAGGACTGCGCCCGGGATGGGAGACCAGAGCGGCTGCTATCGGTGCGGGAAAGAGGGGCACTGGTCCAAAGAGTGTCCAATAGATCGTTCGGGCCGCGTGGCAGACTTGACCGAGCAATATAATGAGCAATATGGAGCAGTGCGTACGCCTTACACCATGAGCTATGGGGATTCGTTGTATTACAACAACGCGTACGGAGCGCTCGATGCCTACTACAAGCGCTGCCGAGCTGCCCGGTCCTATGAGGCAGTGGCGGCTGCAGCTGCCTCTGCATATAATTATGCAGAGCAGACCCTGTCCCAGCTGCCACAAGTCCAGAACACAGCCATGGCCAGTCACCTCACCTCCACCTCTCTCGATCCCTACGATAGACACCTGTTGCCGACCTCAGGAGCTGCTGCTGCCACTGCGGCTGCAGCAGCAGCAGCTGCCGCTGCTGTTACTGCAGCTTCCACTTCATATTACGGGCGGGATCGGAGCCCCCTGCGTCGCGCTACAGCCCCCGTCCCCACTGTTGGAGAGGGCTACGGTTACGGGCATGAGAGTGAGTTGTCCCAAGCTTCAGCAGCCGCGCGGAATTCTCTGTACGACATGGCCCGGTATGAGCGGGAGCAGTATGCGGATCGGGCGCGGTATTCAGCCTTTTAAAGCTTGAGGTGAGAGCGGTGGGGTGTCCCCTGTTCTGGTTTGCCATCTCTCCTGCAGCCTGTAAGGGCTCCAATTAGGCTGCCTGCTTGCTTGCTTTTGCAGGGTTAGGGTGAGGTTAATAAGCATGGTTCACAGTTTAGAGAAGTCCTAAATGCTTTAACTTTGAAGTAAGTAAATGTCCTTGGCCCTCCTGGCTATTTTTTTTTTCCCATGGCTCCTAGCAGTGGGAGTCATTTCAGATTGTGCCTGGAAGAACAAAGAATGGTGTGCTGGTGATTCTTGGGTCACACCTATGTGCCATAATTGAACTGATCCTGGGACCCAGATGTTCAGACTCGGATATGCTGTTTCTCCAAGGCTTTGTTGAGTTTCCTAGGTGTGTGACATTATTGAGGGTCTTCCAAGTTTCCTGTGTGCTTCCTGCTATTTGAAAGGTCTGATATGACCTCTATAAAGGCCATAACTATAGTTAATTGATCATCACTGCTCAGGTCCCAGTTAACTGTGAAGATGGCATCATCTTAAATCTTGAAGTGTATTTCTGAATTCTGGAACAGTTCAACCATTTTTGTTTGTTTGTTTGTTTGTTTTATAGAAGTTACTTGAAAGAGCAGAAAGAAGTAGAAAACATCTCTTAAAAGTGCCCAGACTCCAAAATCCATCTTAGCTGCTCAGCTCAAGATTTATTCCTGAAATAAATGTTAAGTTCATTCTAGTGTTTTTTGTTTTTAAACTGTTCCCATAGTGCTAAGTTTAATGTCCTTAATTTCCTCAAGGTATATGGTTAATATACTACACACCTGTTAATTTTACTCTCAGATAACGTTAAAACCAGGGTTGGGAGCTTTGCCATAAGCAGATCACTCCCTTCATCTTCCCACAGGTTGTTGTGGACATTTAATATTCTTGAGCTACCAGCTTTACTTTGAGTCCTGGCTTTCTCCATGAAAATGTTTTGAACCTCATGATTCATTTGGCTCTATTTGAATATATTCTCTTTACATGTTTGCCCCCTTTGGGCTCCAGTTTTTGAGATTACTGTTACACTTAAGGGTAATTCCCAATGCCCCTTAGTTTTGGGTAGCCCCTAGAGTGTTCCCTACATTACCATTGATATCTTTAATATTGTAGGAACAGTGCAGGTGATATTTTGTCATCTTTCAATTAGGGCAGAAGGTATGCAATTTGCCCAGGTTCACTGGCTAGGAAAGAACCAATTGGGGTTCACTGGCTAGAAAATAACTGATTCGGCTAGAATAGAAACTTGAGTGACTTGATATAGCTTACACATACCCTCCTAGTACTTTTCTTTTCAAAGGTTAGTTTCTTCCCTAGGTGAAGTTGGATGCCCTCAGATCTTAGAACTTGTTCAGTTGATAATAACTACCTTTGTCTAGACTTTGAATGGTTTTTAACTTGGACCTTGGCAGTAACTCCCTGAATGAAACATGCTGGTGACTTTTTTACTCTAGAAGAAAACCTTTCCCTTTATCCTGTGCTGATGACAGTTTGTGATGTGGAATTACCATTTCTGGGGGATGCTAATTTTAACATTAAGAGCAATGAAGTGTCTTTGCCTCCTATGAAAGAAGATTTACTGTTTAGAGAAAAACCTTAATCTGGGATTGTTTAGCAGTCCCAATTCTCTGTCCTTCAAGCTCTCTTTTGGAGATAATGATACTGGGGAACTAGTCCAAGTAAATTTAAAGAGTATCAAATTACCAAATTTTGTAAAGATGTTCTTTTGAAGTTTTAATTGGGAAATCCCTTTGAGCTTTGCTGTAAAGCCCCTTATTGTGCTCTCTTTCAGGTGGGATGTATGTGGGCTGAAATTCCGAGCTGCGGTTGTGCATGAGAATACACCCTTCGTGGTACCCCATCTCCGGGACGTTCTCGGCTCTGTGCGTTCAGTCCTCAGGAACCTTGGACCTTAATTTACCTTGCTAAGTTCAGACCTTCTCCTTTGTTTTTCTCTCTCCTGCCCATTTTCCTGTTCTTCCTGTTGTTCAGTACTTCCTGTAGCTTTCCTGTTCACATTCTGTTCTCCCAGCAGGCCTCATTGTATGCAGAAACTATGGTGGGGGCTATGCTGTTTCCTCCCCACCTCCTGCCAACACTGTGGGTGTTGGATTTGGGAATGACCTTGATGAGAGGGTCACTGCTCCTGGGTTTCTTTTGACCCAGAGGATAGACCTTATAGAATTGAATCACTTTTTTTTCTTTCCGGTGAAATAAATGGTTTTTCAACTTAGGGTTTGTGTGCTTTGAGAGAGTTCTTGCTTTGGCTTGTTTTGTGGTTCTTAATTTGTACTTTTAAAGAGAAGGGGTGGGTGTGAAGTTGTTAATATATTGAGTTTCAGGTGAACATCATCATCACTTTATTGTAGGTAGGACTTAACAAGTGCCAAAGAGAAAAAAAGGTTATACTGAAGAACCCAGGCAGGTCACCTTATTCCAATGAAGACTTTCTTCCATTGGTCTATCCTTGTTAAAAACAAAAAAATTCCAACTATTTACTATTAGTTTAAGAGGTGTAGGTTTTTCCCTGTTAGAGAAATAGTCATTACCTACCCTATGACTGCCATTCTAACCACTCATTCAGGTCTAAGAAAAGGAAGTGGTTTGGGGGAACAAGGGGTTAGCTTTTACCTTTCATGTCATATGGGAAATGGAGCGATGGCTCCTATCAGAGAACATTTCACTACTTCCAGAAGCCAGTAATGCTTTGTGATTCCTTTTATCATCAATTTGTATAGCTCTGCTAAAATCTGAAGCATGTTTGAATGATGATGCTGCTCGAATCTCATAGCTTGTGCTAAACCTGGCAGATACTGAACAATGAGGATGGGGGCTGAATGCAAGGAAGAGCCATTGCCTTTGGGGGGGGGCTACCAGGGATTGAACCCAGGGGGTGCTTAACCACTGAGCCACATGTTTGCCCTTTTTTGTATTTTATTTAGAGACAGGGTCTTGCTGACTTTGGTTCTCACTGGGTTGCTGAGGCTGGTTTTGAACGAGATGTAGCAGCTGGTTTTATTTACTTGGGTGATTTCTCAAGAATTTTCTTTTAACTTCTACCCTATTGATTCATTCTAATTCATAAATGGCTGAGATTGGAACAGCTCTATTGATAAAACATGGAATGAATTATTTTCTATACATGGGTTCTGTGCTAGATGTTCTGTGTGTTTTCATTTAAACCCCAGCAAACATTTTTCTGTTAATTTTCCTTCCCTGGCTGGGTTATTCTCTTTACCACTGCCAGTTCTCTTGGAGAAGTCATACCTACTTTGGTCCCTTTTTCTCTGAAGAGAGACCCATTGATGATGTGTACTTATACTCTTAACCATTATACCCCTTGGTCTGATGGGTGGGGTTGGAAAGTTTCAAAAGATGGGAACTAATGGTATTCATTGAACACATACTTTACTGAATGGTACTTTGAAAGTTAGTATTTACATGTCAAGTAGTCTGTTTAGATGGGGATAGTCAGTGAAGGTTTTTAAATGACATGTCATAGTAGACTTGGGCATAATTTGTTTTTTTGATTGAATTCTGTGGCCCAGACTGACTCCAAATTCCTAGACTCAAGTGTGACAGGCTACAGGTGCATACCATGCAGTTTATATTTTTGCCTTATGAAAGAAGCTGATCTGGTTAAAAATTTTAATTCCTTGGTTCTATTAAATGAAGATTTTTGCTTTGAGAGCCTGATTTCCATGTAACAGACAAGTTTTTTTCATGGCTCAGTCTGAACTGGCTTAATATGCTACATTCCATACTAGAGCTCTTTTAAAAAGTTGCTGAACGAAAATACCATATTAAAGAATAGTGGGGGGGCTGGGGATGTGGCTCAAGCGGTAGCGCGCTCACCTGGTATGCATGCAAACCCGGGTTCGATCCTCAGCACCACATGCCAACAAAGATGTGTCCGCCGAGAACTGAAAAATAAATATCAAAAAAATTCTCTCTCTCTCTCTCTAAAAAAAAAAGAATAGTGGGGTACCGGGTGTGGTGACGCATGACTAATCATAGCCTCTTTGGAGTCTGAGGCATGTGGATGGTAAGTTCAGTTTGAGGCCAGCCTCAGCAATTTGGTGAGACCCTATCTTGAGAATTAAAAGGATTGTGTTGTAGCTAAGTGGTAAAGTACCCCTGGATTCAATCCATTGTGCCCCAAAATAGTGAATTCTAAAATTATTTTTCAGAGATGATTTGAAAAGAAAACACTGATTTTTTAAAAACCTTTTAAGTTTAAATGTAAATAACAAATTTTTGAGAAATTTATGGGTGTTGGTATGCTTTTTTTTTAAACACTTATTTTTTAGTGTAGTTGGACACAATACCTTTATTTTTATGTGATGTTGAGGGTCAAACCCAGGGCCTTGTACCTGTTAGGCAAGCGCTGTACCACTGAGCTACAAACTCGGCCCCAACACTGATTTTCTGTTTTAATTTTTTTTTTTTTTGTAGTTGTAGATGGACAGAATGCCTTTATTTATATGTAGTGTGAGGATTGAACTCAGTGCCTCACGAATGCTAGGCAAGTGCTCTGCAACTGAGCTACAGTCCTAGCCCCAACACTGATTTTCATTGTTAAAAGTGATTTGAAAATTTTAAGTTGCTGATCCAGGATATTTCTGGGTTGAGGCTATTCTGCTTAAATGGACAAGGTTGTACTGCCATCACTTAACCTCAGGAGTTGGTTTTTCAAGAGTAAAGCCTTGTTTTTTTTTTGTTTTTTTTTTTTTCTTTTTTTATTATACTGAGGATCCAATCCAGGGCATTGCATATGCTAGACAAGTGCTCTGTTACTGAACTACAGCTTCACCCCAAGAATAATACTTTGATACACTGAATTTTTCTTTAGATTTTATGATTCATTCTGTTACATGTGTGGTCATCTGTGAGCTGGCTTTGTGTTTCACTAAGTACTGACTGCTTACTGTGTTGATTATGCAGAGAATATATGCAGGTAAAGGCATAGTATCTATCCTGTCTGAGCCTTGGGTGTGCAAATTCTTGGAATTCAGGTGGAGATGGGAGTAGTCACACAATTTGGAATGATGGCATGACCCAGCCTGGTTCTGTGAAGGTCAAAAGACCTGTGAGGGAGATCTGGGAGTTTGATGTGTTGTTAAAGCCTGCATTTGTTTTTGTTTTGTTTTGGGGGGGGGGTGTTGAGGGTGCTTGGGATTTGGTGCTAGGACCTTCCCACAGACCCAACATGTACTGTACCACTGAGTCACACCCCCAGCCCTTGTGTTGGGACTTTCATTTTGACTTAAAAGTTCTTCTAGGCATTCTCCACATTGGGGTAGAAGTAAAGTAGACCCTTACAAGGATGGAGTAGTGAGGTATAGTAGTGGCCCAAATATGAGTTCTCTATCCACTAGGTGCTGGTGGTTCCACTGCAGGTGTGTATTGCCACTTCAATTTGCTGGGATCAATATACTTAGTGCTCCGAGTTCTTAGAACATGATGTCCTGCAGAGATTTCCTAGAATGATTGTGATGGGAAGTCCCAGGATTCTTTCTGTATTATGTTTGGAGAACAGTAGTCCAGGTTGAAGCAGGAGAAAATAAGAGTTCCAGAAGGCCATGTCCCAAAGACCAAAACGTTGATAATGAAATTTTGAGTTCATTTGAAGAATTCACAGCTGAATTTATTGGTCAAGAACAATGAAAGTAAATGAACCAGACACTGGGGTATACACCTGTAATCCCAGCAATTGTGCAGGTTGAAAAAGGATCTCAAATTCAACATCAAACTCAGCAGTTTAGTCAGGCCATATCAAAATATGTAAAAAGGGCTGGGATGTAGTTCCGGTAAAGCACCCCTGACTTAGATCCCCAGGCCAAAAAAAAAAAGTTGATGAGGATACAGAAACTTGGTACTATAATATGGAGTTAGTCTTAGTTGGAGCTGCTGTAAGAAACAAAATGAGTAACTTATATATCACAGAATATTTTCACAGTTGTGGAATCTGGAAATTTAAAAATCAAGGCACTAGCAAATTTTGATGTCTGGTTTCTGTGTTTCTTTCACAGGGCAGAAGCAGTGAGAAATCTTGGGGTTTTTTTGTAACGGCAGGTAGAATCTTATTTGTGAGGGCTCTGCCCTCATGTCTTGATCACATCCCAATACTGTCACCTTGGGAATTTTTTTTTTTTTTTAATTATGGAGTGATTAGGGAAGTATAGAGTTACTTTAGAGAGAGAATTTTCAGTGTTTATTTTTTTTAGTTCTCGGCAGACACAACATCTTTGTTTTTGTATGTGGTGCTGAGGATCGAACCCGGGATGCATGCATGCCAGGCGAGCGCGCCACCGCTTGAGCCACATCCCCAGCCCTCACCTTGGGAATTAGGATTTCACCATAGGAATTTTGGGGGAAACATTCAGACCATAGCAGGGCTCAACTTTGACATTTTCTTGGTCATAATGATGGCAGTACTTACTAAAAATAATTGTATTTAATTGATGAACTACAGATGGGCAGGTAATGTGTGTAATAGCAATTCTCATTTTACATAATAGAAATCAGTAACTTTTAAAAAGCAGCAAATGGAGGGGCTGGGATTGTAGCTCAGGGGTAGAATGCTTGCCTTGTGTGAGGCACTGGGTTCGATCCTCAGCACCACATAAAAATAAAAAGTGTTGTGTTCACCTTTAACCACTGAAGCGGGGGTGGGGAACAAATGGAGAATTAGGAGCATCTTATTCAGAAACAGGCCGAAGAAAAATAGTAGCTTCTAGGGAAGTTGGGGCAGAAGACTTAAGATTTTGTAAGTGAACCTTCAAAACTGAGCTGAACATTTTATTCTAGGATTGCCTCAGTTGTCAGAGGCCAACAGAAAGCTTGAGTTCTCTATCCACTAGGTGCTGGTGTTTCCACTAAGGGCTGTGCCTGCTCCTTTAGTACCTTTGTATCCAAGTGCTTGTCTTTCCTTAGGTATGCAACAAGATGTGACCTTTCTGGCTGGGACTATAGTTCAGTGGTAGAGAGCTTTCCTAACGTGTGAGGCACTGGGTTTGAGAATAGTTACCTTTTGAGTTGAACTAGGATATCCTGATTTATTTATAGTCTTAAATTGTTTGAAGAAAGAGACAATTGTAGTGAACAATAGAAGTTTTTCCTAGAAAGCCAGACAAGCAGCCTGGGAACTATGATGTATGGAAAACAAAGTTTCCTGCAGAATTTCAGTATGGCACATGTATGAAGTGCAGAAGGCTCAGAGATGTGAAGCCAGATTTTGGATACATGGCTCAACTGAAAAGGAAAAAAGTTGGGCTTAGTAGTGTGTGCCCATAAACCCAACCATTCTCAAGGATTAGAGGCAGGTGGATCATTTGAGGCCAACTTGGGTAACATAGCAAGACCCTGTCTCCTCCTCCTCCTCCTTTTTTTTCTTTTTTTTTAAGGATTAATTTGGGAATGAAATGGATAAGTCAATTATTAGACAAATTTTTAAAATTTATCTGAAATTTGAGTTATGCATTCATCTTATCCATAGTTTTATATTTTAGTAGCACAAAAAATAATGATTCATCTTTAAATTAGTGGCTTTTTTTCCCTCAGTACCTGGATGGAAACCCCATCTTTGTTGTTTAATTTTAAGACAGGGTCTTATTAAATTGCTGAGGCTGTCCTCAAACTTACAATCTTCCTGCCTCCGCCTCCAGTCACTGGGATTATAGGTGTGCAACAGTGCATCTGGCTTAATCTTTTAACTTATGAAATTTTTTTTTCCTTTGGCAAAGTAGCCCCATTGACAATCCAAGACAAAGCTTATTTGTGATGTTGAGAACTTCCTTATTTATGTTTGGTGAAAGCTCCTGTTATACTTGATTTTGCAGTACCCCAGTTCCATTTGGGAACATTTTCATATTTGGCTTATTCTTAATTTTTGTCTACCCTCCTAGAAATTATTCTTCATTCAGGTCCCATGACCTTTTCTTTGAATTAGGCTGCAAGACTATAGATGGTCTCTTCAGGACACCTTAAACTCTTGCTCAGAAATATGTTGACTGGCTTGGACTATAGCTCAGTGGCAGAGTGCTTGCCTAGCACATGGGAGGTACTATGTTCGATCCAGATTTTAGCACAACATAAAAATAAAGTCATTTTGTTCATGTAGAACTATAAAAAAATTTAAAATATGTTGGGCCAAATGCAGGACTTAACCCCCAAGTTTCCTGCTGGCTGTGGGGAAAAAGTTGTTGAACCCATACCCAACTGGTCTGTAATGGTGGTAGGTCAAATTACAAGTTGTGTGTTAATAGATGTCATTAATTTCTGGGTGTTCAAAAGCTATGACCTTCCCCTCCCTCCAATGGGATCTGTTTTGTGGTGCTATAACAGAATTTGTCATTCTAGAGCCTAGGAAGTACTAAGTGGAGTGGCTCACATCATCCTAAGGCAGAAGTTACTTGTCTATCTCTACTCCTACTGGGACATGGGCAATATCTGAAGTCATATTTGGTTGTCACAACTTGGGGTTGCTACCAGTATCTGGAGGTAGAAGTCTGGGATACTAATAAATGCCCTACAATATATAGAACAGTATCCACACACCCAAATATCAATAATGCTGAGATTAAAATCCTGTGATTTCATCAATTACCTGGGCATTGTATACCATCTAGAATTGTGCTGTCTAGGTATGATAGCTATAGCCACGTATTGAATGCAAAATATCCACAGAATTTCAAAAAGCTAGTTTAATAAATATAAAATGCCTTTTCCCCCCTTTTGATGATGCTGGTAATTGAACACAGGGTCTCGTGTGCCAGTCAAACTTTACCACTGAGCTGTCCCCCCTCCCTCCCCCTCCTTTTTTTTCCTAGTACTGTGTATTGAACCCAGGGACACTTAACCACTGAGCCACATCCCCAGCCCTTATTAAGTTGTGTAGAGCTTCACACTAAGTGGCTGAGGTTGGTCTTGAACTTGAGATCTTCATGCCTCAGCCTCCCAGCTTGCTAGGATTACAGGTGTGTGTGTCATTGTACCTGGGCCCAAATTCATTTTTTAAAACAATTATAAATGGATAAAATACCCAATAAATTATTTTTATGTGGTGCTGAGGGTCGAAGCCAGTGCCTCACACATGCTAGGCAAGCACTTTACCTCTGAGTTATAACCATTTTCTTTTCTTTTTTTTTTTTTGTACCAGGGATTGAACTAAGGGATAGTTAACCACTAAGCCATGTCCCCAGCTCTATTTTGTATTTTATTTAGAAATGGGGTCTCACTGAGTTGCTTAGCACCTTGCGCAAGGCTGGTTTGAACTCCTGTTTCTCCTGTCTCAGCCTCTTAACCACTGGAATTATAAACCACTGGAATTATAGGCCTGTGCCACCTCACCCAGCCCCTCATTCATTTTTTTAGTTGTAGATGGACACTGTCTTTATGTGGTGCTGAGGATCAAACCCAGTGCCTTACACATGCTAGGCAAGCACTCCAACACTGAGCCACAAACTCAGCACCCCCCATTCATTTTTAATGCTCATTACCTGTTGAGATAATATTTTGCATATATTAGGTTAAAATACATTTACATTAATATAGTTTCACCTGTTTTTTTTTTTTTTTCAAATGTGGTTATTAAAAGTTTTCAATTGGGGCTAGTGTTTTGGCTCACTGGTAGAGTGCTTGCCTAGCACTTGCAAGGTGCTTTGTTCAATCCTTAGCACCACATAAAAATAAAGGTATTGTGTCCAACTACAACTAAAAAAAAATATTTAAAAGTTTTCAGTGGCTGGGGGTGTGGCTCAGTGGTAGAGCGCTTGCCTTGCACATGTGAGGCACTGGGTTCGATCTTCAGCACCACATTAAAAAAATAAAGATATCGTGTCCATGTGTAGCTAAAAAATATTTTTAAAAACGTTTTCAATTAACTCTTTGACTTATGTGGCTCACGTTATATTTCTGTACCATAATGCTGATGTAGATGAAGACTCTTAAAAGATATCTCCAGTCCCAAGTCTCCTGTGTGCTCAGGATTCAATAATTCAAAGATCTCCTTGATGTTTAGTTATTTTCATACACATCAAAATTAGTTATGATTGAAGTGGAACTCAAGTCTCCACACACCAGAACTTCTCAGTCCTCACCATCTCAAAATGTTAATGACTATCTCTTGTAGTCAGATTCATAGTACTGGGGATTGAACCCAAGGCCTTGCATGTAGTAGGCAAGTGCTGTACTACACTAAGCTATATCCCAGCCCTCATCTTTGATTCTTTTATTTCCCTTAATAATTTCTTCAGCACATTTTATATTAAATGTCTCCTTGTCTTTGCCACAGCCATAGAACTTTTCTTTCCCACTTAGGACTACTACAGTGGCCTTCTCCTTGTCTCTCTTCCTTCTTTCCTCCAGTGGTCTGTCTGCAATTTTGTCTCTTCAGGAGCCAGAATGATCTTGTCAAATAAAAACCAGATGATTACTCTCTTCCTTAAAACCTTTCAGCAACTTCCTATTTAAAGTAAAAGGTTTTCTTTGGGCATTATAGGCTTGGCCTCTACCCCTCATACCATTGTCTTGGGACAAAATAACCCTTTTTACCCACCTTAGTTTCTAAGTCACACTGGCCCACCTTTCAAAGCCTCGTTACCAAACTTTTTCCTCTCTCAAGGTCTCCTTTCTACCTGGAAGGACCTACCTTTTGACCATTTTAGGGTTTACTTACCCCCACCCCCACTAATAGGGATCAAACCCAGAGCCTGGTGCCTGCTAAGTAAGTGCTCTACCACTGAGCTACATCTTCAGCTCAGTGGCCCACTTGTCCTTTAGGACCAAGCATCAGAGTGCCTTCCCAGACCACCTGTTGCAAATTTGAAGCCCCCCCCCTCCATCTTTCTAGTTTGTATATACTGTGGTATTTATCCTGATTTCTTTACTCATTTATTAAATATTCTTGAAATTGTAGAGGTGGATGAGGAAATTATCTACCTTACTAATACATAGCCCAGTGCCAAGAAACAACATGAGACACCTGTAATGGGTATTTAAGAACAAATATATGTAAGCTATTATTTGAAATGATGTGCTTTTGTTGAGAATATACTGCTCCATTCACAGCTTCAGTAGCCATGAGTCATGTGAGAAACTGGGTGTCAGCTCATGGCTAGGCTAGCATAGAACCTGAGTTCATGGGCTGGAATCCTGCAGTTCAGCCACCTAGCTGTCATGGTAGAGCAGGCCTATAATCCCAGCGACTTGTGAGGCTGAGAAGAGGACTGAAAGTTCAAGGCCAGCCTTAACAACAGACCTTATTTCAAAATTTAAAAAGGACTGGGGATGTAGCTCAGTGGTAGAGGTCCCCTGAGTTCAAAAAGTTGAGCAATCAAGAAAGGCAGGGCTGGGGATGTGGCTCAAGCAGTAGCGCGCTGACCTGGCATGCTTTTGGCCCGGGTTCAATCCTCAGCACCACATGCAAACAAAGATGTTGTGTCTGCCAAAAACAAAAATATTAAAATTCTCAAAAAAAGGGGCAGAGATAGATGGTAGAAGTGTCATGCCTGAGGAGGGCCTGTAGTTTAGATGTGATCCTAAAGGGCATTGCTAACTAAAATGCTGGTGCCCCACCCACCCCTTTCTACTTAGCTGAATTGCTGAGGCTGACCTTGTACTTTTGATCCTCTTGCCTTGGCCTCCCAAATTGCTGGGATTTGTGTATGTGAGGGTCTACTTAATTGGTGAGCTCCAGTAGGGTTGGGACCCTGTCTTTAGTTTGCACTTATCAAGCTCTTCATGGCCTAGCACAAATTATTATAGCAATAGCCAACATTTACAGAGTGCTTTGCATTTACTGGCCCAAACAACTCTGAGATGGAGGTGTGTAATTTGCATTTGACATCTGAGGAAACTGGCTGAGGTTAAGTTGCATACCCAAGGTCACAGTAAGGGCTTGGATTTGAGTTCTGGTATCCTGCAGAACCTGAGTTTTGAACCATTAGTCCAGCAGTGAGTAGGTCCAGGGCCATTAGCAGCACTCACTCCATGGCTAGTGCACCTAGGCTCTGAACTTTTAGATTCTTGCTTCTTGCCTTTGTCCCCAAGGTCTTGAGAGAAGGAGTAGGTACACAGAGAATGCTGGCTTGCCTTTGCTGCCTGGCAGAAGTAGTAATCCATTTCTCTACCCTTTTCAGTGCTGTGCAGTTTAAGGTAGTTACATGTAGAGTGTTGGATGCACGCTCAGCTAAACAGGGTTGGAAGTTCAGCTAAACTGAACTTCACAGAACTCATGTCCACACAATCAGGTATGATTCACAGCCAATGAAGTATACTGGCCATGCCTCAACATTGGGGAAGACAGTTGTGCTCATAGCACATGTAGGAAGTCCTTTTGCTAGCCACTCAACTTTCCCTATTCTCTCAGCCACTGTCCTGATGCCAGTTCCAATGACCATCCAGGGCCACCACACTGGTAACCTTGTTGGCCTTAGCATATGAAGAGCTGGGAAACCTCCCCTCTATGTGGACAGGTAGGTCCTCTTAGGACTGCAGGTTAATAGTGGTTAAACACCCCTAGGTTCAATCCCTGGTAATATGCTCCCTCCCCCACCCTCCAAAAAAAAAAAAAAAAAAACCCTGGGATTTTTTTGAAAATGTCTTGGAATAGAACTAATCTGTCCTACATACGCAGTGAATGTTTGTGAGGGATCATGAAAGCCAAGGGGATGTCCCTGGCCCAGTTTTGGAGAACAGTAACCCAAGCCTTCATGAATTTCTTCCTGAGTAGTCAGCCACTTAGGGCAGGGTTCTGGGCATCCACCCAAGCAAGGGCCAGGCACAGTGGTCATTTTCTAAGAAGTACTTGAAGTCCAAGGGAAAATAAACCCTATCCTGGGCCAGGGACATCCCCTTAGCCTTCATCCATCCCTTAGAAACATTCACTGTCTATGTAGGACAGATAAGTTCTATTCCAAGACACACATTTTCAAAGAAGTCTTTTTTTTTTTTTTTTGGAGGTGGGGGGCACATTACTAGGACTAGGGATTGAACCTAGGGGTGCTTAACTACTATGCCACATCTTTTGTAAGCCACATTTTTAATATTTTATTTAGAGAGAAAGTCTCACTGAGTTGCTTGGGGCCTCCCACAATTGTTTAGGCTGCTTTTGAACTCGTGATCCTCCTGCCTCAGCCTCCTGACTTGGTGGTATTATAGGCAAAAGTCAATCTTAAGGCACAACTCTAACAGCTGTTTCAGATTTCTCATCACAATTACCATTTTATCCTGTTTGTTACAATTATCTGTGTCAGGTCTCGTTTAAGTGGTAGTGATAAGATTCTAATCCCAGAACTCTGACCTCAGACCTGTTTCTAACCACTATACTCAATCTCAGTAGTCTCTGAAGATCTCTGAGGGATCCCATCTCATCTCCTCTGCCCCTTAGCACTCAACGTTGCTTTTTGCAAATCCTTCCAGCAAACCCTGACCTATACCAGGTACTAAGCAAATATTAGGTTGGAGAAACAGCCTGTCTTCTTATTTATGACTTGATCAGCCTCAGGGTTGTACCCAGAATCTCACATCCTCATGAATGGTCCATTTCCTGTCTACAAAGGTATCTTTTCTTCCTTTAAAGTAAAACTTTAAATCAGGTGTGGTGGCACACACCTGTGATCCCATCGATGTGGGGGGCTGAGGCAGGAAGATAGCAAGTTAGCAAATGGTTGGAATGTAGCTTAAGTGGCAGAGCACCCCAGAGTTCCAATTCCTAGTACCAGAAAAACAAGAATCAATTCTGCTGACTTCCTGATTCAGGGAGAAGACCTCTCACACATTAGACAAATGCTGTTCACTTTTGTTTCTTTCCAATCAGTGATTTTTTTTGGTGGGGGGAAGTACTGGAGATTGAACACAGGGATTTCCACACTGATCTGCACTCCTAGCCCTTTTAATATTTTCTCATTAAGTTATATTTATTTATTTTTAAACACAAAGACTTTTTTTTTAAGAGAGAATTTTAATATTTGTTTTTTAGTTTTCGGCAGACACAACATCTTTGTATGCGGTGCTGAGGATCGAACCCAGGCAGGCGCGATATCGCTTGAGCCACATCCCCAGCCCTCATTAAGTTCCAAGTTGCCCAGGTTAGCTTCAGATTTGCAATCCTCTTTCCTCAGCTTCAGTTGAGTTTACAGGTGTGTGTCATTGTCTGGCATGATATATATATATGGTTATAGTTGGACACAATAGCTTTATTTTATTTATTTTGTGTAGTGCTGAGAATCGAACCCAGGGGGTTGTACTATGTGAGCGCTCTACCGCTGAGCCACAATCCCAGCCCCCCCAGCATAATCTTTTGAGAATCAGCCTGTTATTCCTAAGCTTAAAACCTGAAGCTTCCAGTTATTTTAAGCTTAAAAATGAAATTTCTTAACAGAGCTTAAAGACTTGCCATAAACTTACCTCTTCAGATTTCTTGTATACAGTTTTTCCCTGCCACAGAACTGCCTTTCTGGATCCTAATGGCATCTTACTTAGGAGCCTTCACATGTGCTGCCTTCTCCACTTTGTTGTGACCACACTCCCACGTCAGTCCTTGTGATTTGTTTTTTTGGTGTACTGGGGATCTGGAACCTAGGGCCTTGTGAATGCTTGGCAAGCTCTCCACTTAGCTATATCTCAACCTTTTTGAAAAACTTAGGGTCCTGCTAAGTTGCTTAGGCTTGCTATATCACTGTAATAGTTTTCACTGCATAGTACTTACCAAAAAAGTAATTAAGGTTTGCTTCTCCTATTAGGAATGTTCAGTTCCATTTATCACTATATCCCCAGATTCTGGCATACAGTAGGAGTTCATACAGTTGATAAAGGAATTTAGGAGCTTTTAGTGTGAGAAGTCATGGAACTCTCAAGTGTAGTCTACAACAAGAAACTTGGTTTTGGTGAATAAAAGGATTTCTACAACATGCAATTTCTCATGGAAGAACTGTGGTTTAGACATAAATACATTTGTCCCTACCTCAGTAAATTTTTAAAAATATCTTTATTTTTATGTGGTGTTGAGGATTAAACCTCACGCTTGTGAGGCCAGTGCTCTACCACTGAGCTACAACCCCAGCCCCTCAGGAGTTCTTTAACTGGCTGAAAACTTAATCCTTTGAGGGATACAGGGCTATTCTCTCTCTTCCTTCCCTCGCTCCCCCACCTTCCTTCTCTTTTCCTTTCAGTACTGGAGACTGAACCCAGGAGTGCTTTACCACAGAGATACATCCCCAGCCCTTTAAAAAAAAAATGTTCAAATAGGATCTAAGTTGCTGAGGCTGTCCTGAAACCTGTGATTCTGTTGCCTTAGCCCCAAGTTACTGGATTACAGATATGCACCCACCACATCTGGCAAACATGTTGGTCAAAACCTAACCTAACATCAGATTGTGGTGGTTGGCTATGCCTGGTATCATGCACATCAATCATGAGAAAATCCCAGCATATCTTTGCCTTCTTTTGTTACATGGACAGTCCTGTCAGTCTTGTATCCCCATCGAAGCTAACCTGGGCCCTGTGTGAAATACACTAGTTGGAAATGTGGGCATGGATCTTTATTTCACCACATCCTTAGGCCCTTGTCTCCCAAATCAGGGAAAACTTCTGTTTCACTGAACCCTGTCAGAACTATTTTAAGCATAAAATGGGAGGGCTGAAGGGTGTAGCTCAGGGGTGAAGTGTGTCCTTAGCATGCTCTAGGCCTTGGTTTGATCCCAAGGTAGGGAGGATATGGGAATGTAGGTAAAATTTCACATGTAGCCAGAAGTAATATGTCACAATAAAGCTTAAGCATGGTTGAATCCATCATTAAAATTCATTTTATGGAGACAGAACAATGATTTTTTTTTTTTTTTAAGAAAACAAAAAACCAGGCTGTCCATGGTGGCATATACCTGAAATCCTGGCTATATGGGAGGCTAAGGCAAAATTCCAAGTTCTTGGCCAGCCTCAGCAATTTAGCAAAATTAAAGTAAAAAGGGCTGGGGATGTAGCTCAGTGGTAAAGCACCCCTGGGTTCAATCCCAAATCCAGAAAAACAACAACAAAAAGAAAAGGAAAAAAGCCTCAAATATAGACACGCTTTACTATACAATATTATCACCGTATATTAAAACACTATTTGTTTTTTCTTTTTTCTTTTTTTTTTGGTATGTCCATAGACGACTATTTGCTTTTCTGCTCTAAGTATTATGACACTTTAAACATTTTGTTACTGCAGGGGATTGAACCCAGGGCCGCCTCTTGCATGCAAGACAAAAGTGCTCTAACACTAAGCCACATCCCTTGTCCTTTTATTTTAAAATGAGATCTTGCTAAGTTTCCCAGGTTGCAAACTTGTAATCCCCCACCCTCAGCCTCCTAAGTAGCTGGGTTTACCGGTGTGTACCACTGCAACTGGCCTACCTCCCACCCTTTTTCTTGGTGTGGTACTGGGAATTGAACCCAAGGGTACTCCGTTACCAAGCTACATCCCAATCCCTTTTTATTTTTTTGAGACAGGATCTCATGACATTTCTTAGGCTTTGCTAAATTGCTAAGGCTGGCAATTTGAACTTCTGATTTTCCTGCCTCAGCCTCTCAAATATATGTTCATTATACCAGCCCAGCAAACTATGAAGTCAAATTGAGTCACCTGATAGGTTCCTGTAGATATTCTGGCTGAGCCTTTTCCTGATTCAAAAGTTTCCTGTGGGGTTTCTATCACTACTAATCTAAGTTCTAGCCTTTAAACTATCAAGAGCAATTCTGGTTACTTAGAGAAAGGCCTGACTACCAGCTTACACATTCATCAGTGTCTCAATATTCTGGCATTATTTCTCACTATCACCTATTTCTGAAGCCATATTACTCACTAGTTCCTTCCTTCTACATGTGAGACATTCATTGATTAGAATTTTGTAGTTTGAGCACACTGGACAAGAATGAGAAGATTCTGGTGGTAAAAACAATCATACAAACAAAAAGATACTTCAGTGTTAGAAATATTTATTTGTCAAAAAAATAAAAATAAAAGTGGGAGGAGTGGAGTTAAAACAAGGCTAAATTTCAGCTAATGCTGTACCACGATCACAGGTCAGACCAAAAAAAAAAAAAAAAAACCAAACAAACAAACAAAAAAACACCAAACAAACAAAAACAACAACAAAACCCCCAATGGTCCTAGCAATTTCAGAAGATTAGCTTCAATGTTAAGAGTCCAGAGCTAACAGAGAAGAGTAAAAGGCTGTTTGCCACTACATGGTCATTTTAAAGGGAGATGCTGTAGGTAGGCAGGGAGGAAGGGTTCAAATCCTAGGGAAAGCAAGATAAGAGGGGTTCCACTGTACAGGAAAAAAGGGAATGCCAGCATAATCCTTACCTAGGGATGATCTGAGGCTGAGAATATAAGGAACAAAGTGAAAGGCTACTAAGACTAGTATCAGGAGGAAAGAAAAGTAAACTTAGAAGAATTAAATTAAGAAAGAAAACATAGTTGGTCTCAAACTCCTCTGTTTACTGAAACATGAAGCAATGGAAACATCCCGGCAAAGGGGACCGCGCGGAGCAAGTTCTCATATATGACCGCAGCCCGAGGGTTCAGTCCGCAATTATCCTACCTGAAAGAGAGCACAACACAAGAGGCTTACACAATGCCTGGAGAGCAGCTTGGCTCCGAGTACAAGGGCCCTGGTCCCGTCCTGTATTCCAGGGGGGGAAAAAAAAACAAAGAACAAAACAAAACCAAGTCAGATTGGATCAAATTTATATTCCACAAAATCATCTAGGGTTCTATTAAATAGGTCTATAAAAGAATATACTAATAGCTATATAGGACATACAGATGTAATCTAGGTGAAAGTCTGCTGTGTTAATGATAAATTCAACTTTCTCATTTTCTTAGCCATCTTTTAAACAATATAACTATTTTTTTGATTCCAGGGATTAAACCCAGGGGAGCTTAACTACTGAGCAATATCCTCAGCCCCTTTTTATATTTTATTTAGAGTCAGGGTCTCACTAAGTTGCTTACAGCCTTGCTAAGTTGCTGAGGCTGTTTTGGAACTTGTGATCCTCCTGCCTCAGCCTCCCAAGCCGCTGGGATTACAGGTGTGTGCCACGGCGCCTGGCAAAATAACCTCTTTAACAGAAGGCTACTATTGCTCCAACAAAGGGCAAACATATATCAACACAAATAACAGTTTAATTTTTGGATCTGGGAAAAGCAGAAGATACTGAGATCTCAAATATGGCCAATTGTTCTACTTTCCCCTTTTAAAAAAATGATATGGAATTTCACTATGTTGCTCTGGTTGAATTTTCCTGGGCTTATTAAGTGTTTCTTCTGAGTAGCTGGAACTATAGGCGCAAATAACCACACCCATTTTTAATTTTTCATAATAAACAACTTTTAGAAATGACATTTGTAAAAGGTACAGTTCTCAAGGAACAGTGGGTCATTCACCAATCTCTAACACAACTACATGTCACACTGTCACAGATTTAGAACCACAGTTCCAGTGTTTTCTCTAATTGACCAAATCTCCCTTGCCAAATCGAAAGAAGAAATCTCTGCTAGAATTCTCTAATTCTTCCATTGATGATGGAAACTCCAGACACCAATGGCTGGGGGAAAAAAGAAGTTAACTCACACCAAGTTCCTCTACTTATTACAGACAAAGGGCCAAATCTTGGTCTTGATCTGTGCCAATCGACTTCAAAAGCTGTGACGTTCTTGGATCAGTTCTGCTAGTGAGACCCGAATTTGGATCCCCAACAGTTCTGTAGTATTTCCTCCTGGCAGCCTCATTAACATCAGGCTCCTGGGACTGCAACCAACTCAGGGTTATTCAGTCCATTTGAGGTTCACACCTGGAAGGTAAGTTTCTTTAAAAGTCATCACTACAAAGAGGTTAGTTGAACAACCACTGTTCTCAGTTAAAATTCACTTTTAAAATGATGTATCAATACCCTTTAAAGACCACAATATATTAATTTAAAAATTAACTTTGAAACATACTTAAAAGAAACAGAAGTTATCTGACAGATTGAGAACAACTTACTTCACTTCAGAGGCATCTCAACTCATGGTAGATCCAGCTGTAAAAATTAATGGCAAACTCCATAGCTTCTAAGCTTAATCTACTTCACACACATGCACACACTGCTGCACAGTGGTCTCAGGAAATCCCAAGTCTTACTGACATGGTCATATAAGATATAAAATCACAGGTTCATGACACAGTGCTTCTAACTTCACAAAAAGCAAATTCTGTAGCTTTTCTTTCTTCTACACCTATACCAAAGAGGGGATAACTTGAAATCTTGGAAGCTCAGTAGTAATTCGGTTTAACCTTGCTACTGGGGCTCAAATTCAAGTGGTGCCCAATTTCACAGTATAAGTAAAACCATGAAAATATAATGTCATGATGCTATTTCCACTCTGATTAACTCAATACTCAATATTTCCTACCCCAGTGACTTGCAGTGACTTAGCAACTTTGATACACAATTCCAGAAATAGGAAACATTAACTTTTCAGAGTCACAACCTATAGGATTTTATGTACATCAGAAGATTGCCAATTTCTAATTCCTTAAGTAGTGTTCCCACACAAAAAACCCAAAATGCTGAAAGAAATGGGAAATGTATCATAGGTTACAAGAAAATAGGGGTTAAGCACTCCAATGCTCTAGATGTGAATAAGGAAAAAACTACATGGGGCAGAGCATCAAACATTCAGCAAACAAGTATCTTAGAATTAGGCACTTAACATTTATAGGACTTTATCTGGCTTGCAGATATCATACTTGAAGAGCTTCCATGATAAAGGCTAGTGACCCAATAAACAATCTTATTAGCAAATACTCTGTGATTTTCATTGCTAAGTCCTGAACCTGTACCCTTCAGCTTAATACCATACTGACTGTTAGTGGGAATTTTAAGAGTCAGGCTTGAATTTGAATTTTGGCTTCACCTACCTCATTTACCAAATGATGATGGGCAAATTACTGAATCTCTGGAGCCTTAGTTCCCTTCCTGTATAAAGAAATATCTCTTACTGTCTAGATATTAATATACACAGGTCACCAAACATTAGTTATCTTAAATGTTTTTCTGCAACTCAAGTGGATTTACAACTGATTATAGGAATATTATTCCTAACAAACTGTTCCTTTAGTATGTGAAGTCACACGCTAAAACCTCAACAGGCCAAGTGAACTTGTGGCCTAAGCTACAGAAATAATAAAGAATAACACATAATTAGTACTTTTTGGATTCTGTTCTAATAGCAAACAAGTACCTCTAGCCTTCTCTATGAAGGTCTCTTGCAAGGGAACTAAATGGAATCTCTTAATCACACCCACCCCACTCTCACCTCCAGTTTTTAAAAGGCTGAGTACCGTGCTCGGTCCACATATTGCTCCCGCTCATACCGGGCCATGTCATACAGAGAATTCCGTGTAGCTGCTGAAGCCTGAGACAACTCACTTTCTGGCCCATAACCGTAGCCCTCTCCAACTGTGGGGAGCACAGCTGTAGCACGACGCAGTGGGCTTCTGTCCCTTCCATAATAGGAGGAAGAGGTGGCGGCAGCAGCAGCCATAGCAGCTGAGGTAGCAGCAGCACCAGAGTTCGGCAATAGGTGTCTGTCATAGGGATCAACAGAAGTAGAGTTGAGGTGACTGGTCACAGATGAGCTCTGGACTTGAGGCAGATGAGACATGGTCTGCTCTGCATAGTTGTATGCAGAAGCAGCAGCCGCCGCCGCCACCGCTTCATAAGAGCGGACCCGGTAGCGCTTATAGTAGTCGAGTGCTCCATAGGCGTCATTGTAATACATGGATTCCCCATAGCCCATGGTATAGGGTGTGCGCACTGCTCCATACTGTTCATTGTATTGCTCAGTAAAGTCTGCCACCCGCCCAGTACGATCTACTGGGCACTCTTTGGACCAGTGTCCCTCTTTCCCACACCGATAGCAGCCACTCTGGTCTCCCATCCCGGGGGCAGTTCGAAGCCGGCTGGTAGACAACTGCACGTGCATCCTTTTGCCTTGAAGAAATAGATTAAGAAGATTATAACTCATTGACACTCTTTATCCTCCCCCAAAGGAAAGTAAACATAGGACACATACATACACACACTCTTGTGACCCTATTTCAGCAATGCCCTCTAAAAAAATAGCTGAAGTTTCAATACAGATGACAGCCAGAAAACGTTAGTCCTCAGAGACCAGTTAGTCCTATCTACTTACCCCAGTAGCAAATTCCTACCTACTTCTGTCTCTGCAACTTTCCTTTTCCCCCAAACACAAAAGTAAAAAAATTTCTAATTCTTAAAGGCTATTATCAACTATAATGATTTAAAACCTGAATACTTTTCAACGATACATCCAACAAAACCTCAGTTATGCTAGATCTGGAAGGCATCTTCGTTCTTTCTCCCTGATTTACTGAAGGCCATATAAGGCCTGAGCACTTTCTGCAGCTTAGAAGCCACAGCAACAGCCAGGCATGGTGGTACATGCTGTAATCCCAGTGAATTGCTGCAGTAATTTAGCAAGAACCTGTCTCAAAAAATAAAAAGGGCTAGGGATATAGGTCAGGGGTATTGTACCCCTGGTTTCAATCCCCAGTATGGCTGGAGGGGTGGGGAGGGGACCACCCCAGCAATAGGTCAGGTTGTTTCACAGTGGGAAGAGCATGTGCTCATTAGCATGCATAAGGCCCTGGGTTCAATCACCACCAACAAAACCCAACAGCAGTCTTCTTTCCACCTTGTTTCCTTCAGCAGTTTCTGCAGGGGAAGGCTATGTTGGATGCCAAATCACATATCTGGCTCATCATCTGCTTCATCCCCTGTATTTCTAAGAAAATAAGACATTTTAACCTCATCCTCACTTTTATCCTCAAGGGCTAATCCATGTCTACTGCAGAAAACTCTGACCAAGGCCTCTCAATAAGAATTAGGAAGATCTTAAAACAGTACCAGCTGCTTAGGGATAATGTGTTCCCATGTAATGGAACAATCAGGATTTCAACTTGCCACTTAGTTTACAATTCTTTTCTTTAAAAAAAAAATTATATATATATATATATTATATATATATATATATATATATGTATATATGTATCTTTTTTTGTAGGTGGACACAATAACTTTATTTTTTATTTTTATGTTGTGCTGAGGATGGAACTCAGTGCTTCATGCATGCTAGGTGAACGCTCTACCACTGAGCCACAAGCCCAGCCCTCTTTATTTTAATGTACTAGGAACTGAACCCATGGGTGCTCTACCACTAAGCTACATCTCCAGCCCTTTTTAGTTTTTGAGACAAGGCGTTGCTAAATTGCTGAGGCTAACCTTGAGCTTGCAATTCTCTCGCCTTAGCCTCCTGAGAAGCCAGGATTATAGACTTATGTCACTGTGTTCAGTGCTTTTAATTCTTTATAGGGGATTTTCTGTTTGAAAATTACAGCATTTGCTTAAAGGATTCTGGGCCCCTATTCAAACAATTCACATCCATGCTTCTAAGAAATGACTAGCATTGAGGAACAGCTTTGAGAAGAAATCACCTTTGCTCCTTTGCTCAAGGCTGTGTGCAGCCAAACTGAAGGTCCCTTACTGATAGATGAAAGCATCTGGAGTCTTTAAAAGCAGTTCAGGAAAAGGGAGTGGTAGTGGCAGTAATTTAGTACTGAACTGCATTAAGATTCTGGAGATCAAGTCAATACTTAAAAAAAAATTGTGGCCATAAGGCCAGTAAAAATAAAGAAAATGGGTTTCTTGTCATTTTTAAGGGCTGCTCAGAACAGTTTCCCCTCTGCCATCAGCATATTGCTCTCTTTTAATAGTCTTGGTCTGAATACAGCTGTGCAATAGGAAGCTTTGTACTTCCACTATCTTTTTGGGAACAACCTGATTTAGGATGGGACCCAAAACAGCACCATGCACTAACCATGAGAGGGGTGTGCATTAGTGCAGTCCTATCACTTTAGTCTAACTTGGTTCTGCCCCAGAACTCTCTTCAGCAGAAACAAAGATGTTCAGGCTTTTGACCCCCAGCTGCTAACAGGCAGCATCCACCATCACCAGACTCAATTAGCAGACACCAAGCAGCAATAACTCTGCAAGCAGCATTTTAGTGAGCCATCCCAGTTTTCAGAGATTTAAATACTCGCATCTAATTTTTACAAGTTATTCAATGTTACCTATGCTTACAAAAGAAATAGATTTCTGCCCCTACACAAACACACACACACACATACACACTCACTCTCTCACACACACACTCTCTTACGTATCAAATATAGAATTCTCTATAAAATTATAAATTACTTGGCTTTCAAAAATACACATTATGCTATGTGACAGACACAAACTGTGCTCTAATTTTGAAGTCAAAGTAACAATGATAATCTAAAAAGTAGCCAATCCAGAGACCTAGAAGTAACATTTGTAAGGGGAAAAAAATCCAATTAAACTTGCATTTTATTTTTATAGATTCTGGGTCTGTTTTTTAAAGAAACAAAATCCAGTGATTTTACCTTGATGTTTCTGATACTAAATCCAATCTTCATTTCTGTTTTTCTTAGAGGGTGGGAACTCCTAAGTGTATAAACATCTGTAGCAAAATCAAAATCTATCGGTGTAGTTGTGAAAAGGATACCAGTTTTAAAAAAAAAAAATCTAGAACTAAAAAACATCTATAATAAAGTGATAATAGGCTTTTTTTAAAATAGTCTTTACAACACAGTCATAACCAAGCTTTTAATTTAAACCCCCTAAAATTCCTGTAATAATTAAAAAGTACTGTGTTTCTCTATTATCTTTCAGAATCAGGGCAAAGACAAATTCTACCACTCTATTCTACTACATGTAGATAGGCCGGAAGTTTAAAAGATTTTCTGAGACCTCAAAGTTACTGAAATATGCCAAAATTTCTCACAAAATTAGCGCAATAATACTATTTTATCTTGAAAGCTGGATCAGAAGAGAATATTAAAATGCTGAGGTGGGAAAAATGGGGTCCTAATTTTTTAGTTCCTATTATGTGCCAAGATCCAGAGATGGCTGGAGATGTAGTTGATATACAGCAGTATATCCAAAAACAAGACACATAAATTTGAGAACACCTTCCTTTCCAATACAACTATGTTCCCCTGGTGCTTATGGAGAGAACAAAATCTGAAAGGCACAGATAATTCAGCTTCTACTGCTTCCTTTTAGAAATCATACAATGCAGAAACCCAAATGCCAACCATTAAGTACATAAAAAAGGTTCAGAAGATGCCCAAAGTGGCATTTTCCAGAGACTATCTTCATTAGTAGATGACTGAAAAGGCTTTTATTAGAAAATTATGCAAACTGATATCTACATTGTGTTTTCTGCAAAACTGATTTATTTTCCAATAATAAACTTGTCATTTTGGGAAAATATAGAAGGTTACAAAAATGTCTGCATTTTTTGTGTAAAATGTGTAACTCAAAGATCACTCTCCAGAAGGCAAAGGCACACAACATAAAAACAGAGTAAAAGATTTTTCTTTCCTAATTCAGTTTAGTGTCTGTGCTTCTAAGGAAATGATAACACTTTTAAATGTCTTATGGGATCCATTGCATTATTCAGGTATCTACTTCATAAGTAATAACACCAGTTTTATTAAAACACTCAGGGCTAGGGGCATAGCTCAGTGGTAGAGCACAAGCCCAGCATGCACAAGGCCCTGGGTTCAATCCCCAACACTGCAAAAATAAAAACAAACAAAAAATAGTCATTCTAAGCCATCTTCCTCCAGTTAACTGATTTTCCTTATACATATTTTTGCCCTTTCCCTTTTATTCAACTGCACATTAAAAGGTAAGGGCATGTAGTATTACTGCTACAACACCTCTGAAGAGTCTGTACCTGAATTTACATTCTTTTAAATTCTGCTTATTACCTGTTAAGAGAGAACCCTCTTTCCCCATTCTCCATCCATGATCTACTTCCACCATTGAATGAAAACAATAATACTTTTAAAGGTAAAGTGCACCAGCATCCCAAAATAATAAAAGAAAAACAAACATAAATTTAAAAAACAAATAAGAAAAGCTTAACTATCCTATCACATTTTAAATAACTTTCTCTCAATACAAACACTCATGGTTGCAAACAGCACTCACCTTTCATCATACAGTGCTTTCACTGTGGAAACATTTTCACAACTATTACCTCATCCTAGTCTCACTACCATACTGTGGGGATGGTACAACAGGGATCATTAACTCTATTTTGTAAGTAGGGCAAATGAAGCAGAAAGAGGTTAAAACATTTGACCACTTGGTAATTAATACCAGCAACTTTTGCCCTATGTTTTTAAGAGTAGCTAAAGACCAAAGCATCACTGGCTGAAGCCACATATACTTGATGGTCCTCAACCACTAAACTCCACTATCTGCACACTTTCTCATTTTTTTCTGGTCAATTTCTATATTTTTCCTATTCTTTCCATTCTGCTTTCTAGGTTTAGCAGAGGAACTCGAAGTACTTAACAATTCTTTTAGTGGCACTCAGGGCAAAAAGGGTGTTTATTTTAAGAACCAGAAGTGGCTGTGAATGAGTAGTCCAACATGATACTTTTACAAAAACCTTGCTGTACAATACTATTCAACAGAACTATCTGTGATAGTGAAAATATTCTATACATGTGCTGATTCAGTAGCCATTACCCTCATATGACTATTGTTTGAAATGTGTCCAGGACAACTGAAAAAGTGAACTTTTTGTTTTATTTAATTTCAATTAATTTAAACTTACCAGCCACATGTGGCTAGAGGCTACCATATTAGCACAGTTCTAGAGTTTTCAGATATCCTCTTGTGGTATTAATGACAACAAATATAACTTTATTATCAATATAAACAATGATACACTCTATGATGCTTAACTGAAATTTTATCATAGAAGTAAGACTATCATTTCCATTTAACCTTGAATTTTTAGAAAAATTTACTTTTTTCTTGGTTGTGCTTGTATAGTCCAAAGACTTAACAAATTCACCCAAAAGACACTTCCCCAAATCCAGACTCACAACTCAGATTTATAATATAGGGCTTCCTCTACCTTTTCCTCTTCACTACCCCTCACCTAAGGCAGTGGAATATAAACCCTAAGCATTTAAACCCTCAAACCAAAGGCTTCTTAGGCATAACAAAATAAGTAGATAAGTCACAGACCTTTATCCTCCCCTCTCCCCAGCAAACAGTTTCATCAGCATTTGAATTAATGAAGACCAGAGAATAAATGACCCTCACTTTGTGGTCCTACACAGCTGTTGAGGAATATGTCAGCAAACATGAACAAGGGAAGTGTTCTGCTTCCCCAAGAGTAAGTTATGCTTAAGAGCAGTAGACATAATCTATCATTTCCAGTTAAAAAGATCCTGCCAGCCCCATGGTCTTGTTCTTGCACCTGTCTTGAGCTAGACCCCACTAAGCTCTGCCACCCAGGCCCCAAAGCAGTTCACCTTGAAACTCTGTGTTGTCAAGGCCCCTGATGGCTTCGACTGCATCCTCTGCCCGCTCCATGTGTACAAAGGCATAATCTTTCACGATGTCACATTCGATAACTGGGCCATACTCCTCAAACTTGGCCCGAAGCTCTTGGTTGGTACAAGTGGGACTGATGTTGCCCACATGTAACTTGGTTGAAGCTTTGCTCTTGTTTTTGCTGGCTTCCACATTGATGTTCACCCCATGCAGCTTGTAGTGGTGCAGGTTGCGTATGGCATCCTCGGCCGCCGTCTTGTCCTCTATGTGCACAAAGCCGTAGTTCTTGATGATGTCACATTCCAGCACCTTCCCATATTGCTCGAAGAGTGAGCGGATCTCTTGCTCTGTGGCCTCCCGGGGCAGGTTTCCAATGAACAGCTTCACCATCCTGACAAGAGCCTGGAAGAGAAGAAACAAGATTTCAAAAGTCGGATGCGTGGGAAATTCAAGTGCACTGCAACATTTCTGTTTAATCCTCCAAAGTTCTAGGCACCTTCAAGACCCTCCCAGAGAAGTTCATTATTCTTCCTCGAGGGAGGCGGGAAGGTTTGACAATGAGCATTGCGAGGTACGAGTGACAAGCAAATAGGAGGTCGGAGGTCAGCATGCACAACACAGTGCATCTCCCGGAGAGGAGGCGGGTTGGAGCTGCATGTCTAAACAGCGAGGAAAAAGCAAGCGTAGGCAAGAGGCACCCGAGTGTCCCGGGTGACACGGTTTTGGAGGGAAATCTGTGTACCTCTGCACTGCACGATATCGCCTTCCCACACGCTCTAAGATAAAAGGCCCGCTTGGGGCCAAACCAGGACCCCGGCTGCGGCCCGACCTCCGCCTTCCTCACCCAACAAAGACTCGGCCCGACCCCGGCCCCGCCCCCTCCGTCCGGCCCCGCCTCCCCTCGTTGTCTTCCCGGGGCTGCCCACAGCGCCACCAGGAGCCCAAAGCCCGTCCGCAAGAGGCCCGGCCCGCCCGCCCCCGGCTCCCCGCACACCCACACGACCCCCTCGTACCTCCCGGTGGCGGCGGCGGTGGCGGCGGCTCCCGCGTCAGAGAGAACCCGACAAAATGGCGACGGCCGCTCGAGCCTCGGCGCGACCGGGCCCTTTCTCGCGCGCCAGCTCACGCACGCGCGGGTGCGCGCGGCCTCCTCCCCTCCCCCTCGCGGGAGCCGGGCGACCAATCCCGCGGCCGCACACAAATGGTCGCCCGGCTCGGGGGCGGGGCCAGCAGGGGACGGCGCTGCGGGTCCGAGGTCAGTCAGCCCCCAGCCCCGGCTAGCCAATCACCGCCCTGGGAGGGGGTCGCAGCTCCGCGTCAGAAGGGCTCGGGACGCAACCACTGTGTGGGTAAACTCAGAAGCTCGGGGGAGTCGCTAGCCATCACAATGGGTCGCGCTATTGGGCCCTTGCAGAGGGGTTGCTGATGACAAAGGGTTATCTCACCGGGTCCTCTAGAAGGGGGTTACTTAGTGGGCTGGTCCGTTTTTATAGCAGCTGGGGGCAACATTTCAGAAACACAGCAAACCTTGACTTTTATTTTTTTGTAGCGCTTTAAACAATTAAATTTTTTTTTAATTGCAAACGAGTTATTCATTAGTGAGAAAACAGAACCAAGGAACAGAAAGATGATCTGCGATAGAGCTGGGAGAGGACTAGGAGGTGTATCTACCCAAACTACAATTTATTCATCTATATACGTGGCTGGTTTTCTCTCTCTGGCCAGAGTATAAGCTCAAAATGTGTGTCGTTGGTGGTGGACACGCCAAAAGAATACTTGGTACAGAGAACGAGACAAATTCCTTGCTTTAGGGTGGGACAGGTCTCCAAGTCCTCACCGAGATACTGGAGGAAGGTAACTGTGAGTCTCCCGACTGACTTTCTGGCATTCAAAATTCAGCTGCGGTCTAAGGGCACCTCCTGGTGGCAAAAGGGAAGCTATTAGGTGGGTTCTCTGTCATCCTCCAACAAAGCAGAGACATTTATGGAGATTGATGGGTTGAATTTATCTCAGAGTAGAGGTGCCGGGTGCTTGTCAATCACCATTTTTCACTGTGGAGTCTCCGTAACAGCTTCTCTGATACTTTCAAGGCACAAATTCTCTCAGTTGCCCTCCTCCACCCAACTACTTGATTATGTTTGCTTCACTGAATTCTTTTTGTTTCCCAGCCATTTCCGAAGATGCACTGTCTTTACAATTTTAATAACCCATACTGGTACTTGGCTCCCAGCTAATTCTATTTACCTCTCCTGTCCCTTTCCCTTTTCTCTGGACATTTCCAGTTTCTCTCTGTATTCAGACTTTTTACTTTTGGACATCTCTAGAAGCTTCCTTCACCATTTCTGAAACAGCTTTCATTAATCTAATAATAATAATTATTATTATAATTTTAATTATTAGACTAATAATAATAATTATTATTATTATCTTCCATATTAGCAAAAGCTATTTCAGGTAAATTCTATTTACCTGTCTCCTTCCCTTCTCCTTTTCCACTGATGCTCCAGAAGAGACTTCTCGAGATAGTCTGAAACTTCATATAGTGTCTTTTGGATTCTGTTCACTCCAATTCTCCAATTTTCTGAGGTTTCTGAAGCTAATATTTCCTTAGTAACTTTCATCCTTCTAAAACGTTCATTTCACTCACCATCCCTTTCCTTGTATGGTGTTTGTATGTGTGTGTTTTGGTACTGAGTGCTGTGATTTGACTATGAGGTGTCCCCCAAAAGCTCAGGAGACAATGTAGCAATGTTCAGAGTGAAATGATTAGATTTTGAGAGCTGTGACCTAAGCAGTCGATTAGTTCATTTGATGGATTAATAATGAAAATATTACTACTGTGCTGTGTGATAACTATAAGCAGGCAGGGTGTGATTGGAGGAAGTAGTCTCAAAATGTAATCATCTTGTCCCCTTGGCTTCTGTCTCTTTCTTGCTGCTTCCTGGCTACTATGAGGTGAGTGGCTTTCCTTCCACATACCCTTCTGCCACAATGCCTCACCTCAGGGCCACAATAGTGGAGTCAGCTTACCTAAGACTAAGAACTCTGAAACTGTGTGCCAAAATAAACTTTTCTTCCTCTAAATTGTTCTTGTCAGATATTTTGGTCCCAGTGAGGAAGAATTGACTATCATATGGGAATTGAAACTAGACCATCACACATGCTAGGAAAAGACTAAGCCATATCTCTAGCCCTTTCTAAGATTTTATTTTGAAACAGAGTCTTGCTGAATTGCTGAAGCTGGTCTCAAATTTGCAATCCTCCTGCCTCAGCCTCCAGAGTATCTGGGATTACATGTGCATACCACCATGCCCAGTCTCCTCTGTGTTCTTAACACTGTTTATTCTCTTAGCTGACTGTACCATTCCATCTCCTTCCCTTACCTTGCCCCCATTTTTAAATTTATTCCCTTTTATCTCCATTCTCATTCCTCCATAGGCAACAATTCTAATAAGTTTAATGTATATTACTTTGTGCTCTTGGAAGACATTTTTCATTCATGTTTTTTTTTATTTTTCAAAAACTTTTTGTTGAAGAAATTGTCAAAAAAGTGCAAATGTACAGATAATAGGTTAATGAACTCCTCTGGACACTTTATCCAGCTTTGGCATTATCAACATTTTGCTGATCTTATTTCAAGCAGCCTTTCCTTTTATTCCCCTCCCCTGGAGTATTTTGAAACAAATATCAAGATATAATGCTAATTTCCCCATAAGCACCTCATTATCTGCTTCTAATTTAGAACATCAGCACTTTTTTTGATGCTGGGGATCAAGCCAGGGCTTATATACTCTAGGCAAGCACACTACCTACTGAGCCCATATGCTGTGTTAATTATATTTGTATTCAAGTTTTGCCTAGATTGTTAACAAATGTCTTTTCACAGTTGGCCTCTTCTAATATGGACCTAAGCAAAGTTCACCCATTGTATATTTGCATAAATTATGTAAATTATGTGTGTATAGCTCACTGTTTCTTATTTTTCTCCATTAAGCAATCTATACTATGTGATATCTAACTCCTAAGTAATACTCCATGCTGTGCAGCCACACATTTTATCTACCATCTCTGGATATAGAATACTGCCTCTGCTCCCCATCATTATGAACAAGGTTTTAATTAACATCCTTATGTGTGTGCCCTAATTCTCATGGTAGTGTGTGGGGGGATATTGCTGCAATGCTTGGTGAGTATACAGAAAAGTAGCTTGTCTATGTAGTGCCAAGTTGTTCTCTGGAAAAGCTGTGCTGGTATACCCTTCCTCCAGCAGGGCACAAGGGGCCCTGTTATTTCTGTTTCTGCCATAATGTTTGACATTATCTGGGTTCCTAATTTTTGCCAGGATTTTGGACTCACAGCACATCTTGGCTTGTATTCATTACAAGTGCTCAGTAGCCATAGTTCTTTGTTGCTTTGATTAGCATTTGTCTGGTTACTAATGATTTTAAGAATTTTTAAGAAAATTCTCATGAATTTTCTGTGTCTTTTGTCTGTGTCTCAGATTGCAGTCTCTTTTTTGTTGTTGATGTGTAGGATTTTCTTGCATATTTCTGGATGTTGCTCTGCATTGGTTTAAAAAATCTTCTCATTTCACCATGTTAACTTTGGCCACAGTGTCCTTCATCGGTCAAAAATTATTTTTTTATGAAATCAATTTTTATCTTAAAAAAATTTGTTTTTGAAGTTTCATGTCTTTTCTACCCCCAAATCACAAAGATATTCTGCATTTTCTTCTATTAACAGTGTTTTAATTTTTTTTACCTTTCATAGTGAGGTCTATAATCCATTTAGAGAAATGCAGTCCAACAGAAATATAATGTGAGCCACATAAGTAATTTTAAAAGGGCTTGGGTGTTGCTCGGTAGTACAGTGCTTGCCTAGGATGCATGAGGCCCCAGGTGCCATTCTTAGCACTTCAATGACTAATAATAATAATAATAATAATAGAAAATATAAATGTCCAATAGGGCTGGTGATGTAGCTCAGTGGTGTGACACTTCCCTAGCATGCACAAAGCCCTAGGTTCAATCCCCAGCACCACCATAAATAAATAAATAAACATGAAATAGCAGAAAAATTTCAGTAAACACATCAAAAAGACTAAAGCCAAAGTTTGAAATCCACTTTAATGATATTTTGACTCATCATTTCAACATATAAAAATGAGATTTAAAAAAATTCCCCTGAAGTCCTTGAAATCCAGTGAGCATTTTGGACTTGCAGCACATCTTGGCTTGTATTCACTACAAGTGCTCAGTGGCCATGTGGCTGGTGGCTGCCATATTGGATCATTCAGGTCCACCCTTGCAGGTGGTGGTTAGTAAGAATGCAGACATGTTGATCTCTAGAGAATTCATCCATTTTGATCTGTCCATATTCCCATTGCCTGCCTTGATGGTTTTTTTTGTTTGCTTTTTTTTTTTTTTGCTTTGACTTGTCTTGAATCCTTTACTGCCCCATTCCACCTGTTCTCTTTCCTAGAACTTTGCCTTTCCTCCACCCACAGCTCAAAGTCTCTCCCTGACCCTTGGCTTACCCTCTTCTCCAACCCGTCCTTACTGAATTATGCTCTCAAATAGCTTCAGCTGCCAGGTGTGTGCAGATGATTCTCAGACCACATTTTCCATCTTACCTTTCCATGAACAATAATGTTCTTTAGGGGTCACTTCAATTGCCCTGTTTACACTTATGTTTTACATTCAAATGATCATTTCTCCATTAATTCTTCTCCCCCGTGTAAAAATTTCCAACGATTGGTTTGCTGCTTTGGGGTACATATATCCAGGTTCCCTGAGCACTCATACTGTGTGACTGTCTCCTTCACACAGTGGAGGTTTTACCACTGTGCTTGAAGCACAAAAGACGGTCTCTGTGTAGTGCTGCTCTATATAAAACTGCAAGAGCATGTCCTGGGACTAAATGGAATAACAGAGCAGCACTACACATTTAGTCCCAGGACATGCTCTTGCAGTTATATATATATCCCCACATGTTTACCAAGGAAGACTGAACCTCCCTTTCTTAATAGAAAGGGATAATTATCATGTGGGTTATCTGGTCCACCAGATCTCATGTTTGCAGCTCAGTCCGGGACTGTGCTGTGCTAGTCCTAGGACTGCACATTACCTGTCTGTCTTAACTGATGTTATTCAGTCAGGGGTCTGCTCAGGCTCCTAACCAATTATGCTAAAGATAGGGAAGTTTTCCTGAAAGATGGTTGTTTGTGTAGAGAAAACAATGCAAGAACACAGGTTTTTTTCTGCAGGAGGTCAGCAAGGAGTGGCTGCTGTCAACATCTGGAGTCAAATGCGGTTGCCCTGCAACCTCCAATTGCCAAGCCAGAGTCAAGGGAGAAGCTGCCTGCTCTTTTTAAGATACTTGGCTGGATCTAGACTATATGGTCCTGTGTGTGTTTTTTATTTACATGCTTAGGGTGTACCTCATGGCAAGTGGATTAGGAACTGCTACTCCTTTGATCCTTGCTTAAGCTCTCTGGGGAGGAAATAGGCATGGGGTCGGTAGTCACCCTCTGTGCTCATCCCTTAAACTGTTGGGAGATAAAAGTCACAGGGCAGAGAACAGAGGACCCCTTGCCCACCATCAGGGCTGTGGTCAAGAGAGTTGAGAGACTCATGAGTGAAGAATGTTGTGTTTTGACAGAAATACTGCTTGTTAGCATCATCCTGACCTGCTAGGGAGGCTCTCGGAACCATATGGTTCTTTGAGGGCTTGGAGGTGGGGACCAGAGTGGAAATGTGGCATGCAGGAGATCAGAGCCTAAGAGAGGAACATGGACTTAGGCACAGAGGCTGTGGTCAGGAAAGCAAAGACACCCAGAGGCAGTGAGAGAAGCTGAGCCGTTTAATCACCTCCTTGGCCAGAATCAAGGCTGTGGCTGCCCCTGAACAACCCACACCTGGAAGCCACTGAGAGCAACTGAAGATAAAATGGCCACTTGAGTCAGAGGGTGAGGCAGGATGGGAAGGGACAGCTGCAGCGCCTCCGACTCCATCATCTGGCGCTCCTGCCCCTGGGGCCTGCTTCAGCTCTGAGAGGTTCCTGGCTGGTCCCCAGGGGCAAGGAACCAGTGGTGGACAGTGCGCCCTAGTTGTGGTAAGAGAACGACCCTGAGGTGGGGCAGCCGCGTCCCACATGGCCTATGTCCGGGATGCAGTGCTATCCGCACTGTGCTGGGGGGATGGGACCATAAGTCTGGGGAAGAAGGGAGAAGGGGATGGGAGGAGTGGGATTGGGGGTTGCCCGAGTCCCACCACCAGTCTGGAATTAAATAGAAGAGAAGGTTGTTCTTGGGAACATTGGCTTGTCCCCAGTGACAGTTCCTGGTGATGGGCTGACCTTGGCAACAGACCCTAGCAGCAGGCAGTTGTCCTGACAAAAGGGTGGTCCCTGTCAACAGTCCCTGGCAGTTTCCTGAACAGAGGGAGGGAGCTGACCTGGGAGTCTTGTCCCCCTATCTACTTGTTCTTCTTGAAGAAGCTGAAACGTTTTTCTCGCTCCCGTTCTCTGCCGTCCTTGCTGCGCAGCACGACAGGCCCCTCAGCCCCTGCTGGTGACACTGGGGGCATGGTCATGGCCCGAGTCATGCCACGAGTGGCACTGGGCACCGCTGGCTCTTCTGGCTCTCCAGAGGCCGAGGATGCAGCAGTAATGGCCGCATTCACCACCCGCAGCCACGAGCTCATCTCTGCCTGTGGTGACAGGGAGACAACATCTCAGCCTCAAGGACCCTATGTGGGGGCTGTTGGTGGCAGACAGCAGAGAAATGTGAAAGGAAAAGGCAAAAAAGTAACTATTTCATCTTGGAGATCATGTTTTGGTGTGGGCCTCCTAGACAACCAGTGGGCATGTCATGGGCTAGGTTATTATAAAGAACAAGAGAGGTGGACAAGGAAAAAGAGAGGGGAGGGAAGGAAGGAAATCTGCTACTGCAGGATTTTTTCCTCCAGGAACATGTGGGTGGGAGGGGAAATCTTACCTCATCCTTGGCCTGGAACAAATATTCTTTTCCATCCTGTAAGCTGTTGAGAGAGAAAAGTCACAGAGCAGAGATGAGAATCTGTATGTGCCAGGTCAGTGCATGTTAGAGTTCAGTCATCACCCAAGAGGAACTGGAGAACATCCAGGCAGCCCCCAGAGCCGTATCTACAGGTATTGCACATTTTCAGATTCCCAGATTTTTGCAGATGTGCAAAACCAAATCCTTTCTGAATGCCTGCAGAGGGCCAGGGTGAGCTCGCTTCCATCCTAGGCCTTGCCAGCTGCTTGCTGCCAGGCAGAGCCATGCCTCTGAAGGTCCCTGAGGCAGAGCAGTGCCGGCATGCTGCCTTGGGGTTTCTCACCAGGATGGCTTTTTAACTTGACATCATCAGTCATCAGCCTGTGTCTTAACCCCCCCCATTACCCACCTATCCCCCACCCCACCCACCCCCTCCTTAGTGTGCGGTACAATCCCTGCCTCTCCCTCATGCACAGGTGTCCCCAAAGTCCTGGCTTGGCAGCTCTATTCCTGTACTTCTTAACAGGTGACCGCTCCCACTGGGCCCACCTGTGTCACTCCTGACTCCTCCTCCCATCCTGAGAGCACAGTGCAGTTCCTACCCCAGCTTGAAGACATGTTTGCGCTTTCGATAATCGAAGGCCACACTGCCCTGGGCCCTGGCCAGGCTGACAGGCACTTCTCCATGGTATGGCACTCCTGCACTGGCTGCTTTCGAATCCTTGTAAAAGCCAAGGCTCCCACGCCGCAGGACACAGTACACGTTCTGCCAGGATCTGGGTGGGACATTGTGCCAGTCAGAAGGCCAGATGGTCAAATGGACTGGCGTGGGTGGGACCTACATTCTGGGGTCCCCTTGGATGTCCTAGAACTTGAAGTTCCTCTCCTGTCTTTACCCCCTCAGGCTGTTCCCTAAGGGCCATAGTGGTCCTGAGCCCCATCCCTTTTCCAAAGGTCACAGTCCTATGAAGTGCCCCATTCTGAATAACTTTCCTGCCTCCAGAAACATCCCCTCCAGGACGCCTCCCCAGATGCAGGAACCTGAGAGGCCACAGGCACTGCACGGCCAGGCTGTGTACCTGTTGGCAGCCTTTTTGCCGAAGGCCTCCATCTCCTGTTTGCGGCAGAGCATTCCCTCCATCTGCTCCTGGGCAGAGAGCTCTGGGCCTCGAGTGGGCAAGGTGGCAACATGGGCTGACTCAGACGATCTGCTCTGGGGCATCACAGGAGCAGCTGGGCCGCGGGGCCGTGTCTGCCTGTCTCCCCGTGGCCCATTGGCCTCATCCCCTGCACCAGATCCCTGCGGGGGAAAACAGGATGAGATGGAAGGTGTCTCCTCAGTGGGTTGTGAAACTCCCTGGCTGCCTCAAATTTCCTTGAGTCTCTGCCCTCTCCCATCCTCAGACTCCTTGCCCCCCTTTTTAGCCCTTCATCTCAGGTATCTATACCCACACCTGCAGGGGGACTCACAGGCCCTTCTGGGAGGCTACCCTGCTCAGGTCTCTGTTGTTCCAACAGGAGCTGCAAGGACAAGAAGCTGTGAGAGGGTGTGTGAGGTAGGCAGGGTTGATGGGGACGCTTGGGGACAGGGTTACCTGTGAGGACTCAGCATCTGTGCAGACCCCATTAACGCTGGGCACCTGTGTGGATGGTGGCAGGCGTGGATGGGTTCTGGAACAGCCAAAGATGACACAGAATTAGTTCCTAGCTTGCTTGGGCTTAGCCTCATCCTGCTGGCCCAGGTGTCCTGGCTCTCACCCGTCCCAGGCAGCATCAGGAGCTGTCTGGCTGTCCACCACGTCTCCTTTGGGCAAACAGGCTGTGGGCTCCGGAGCAGGGGGCTGTTTCCTCCGTTCCTCCTCCTCCCTCTGTCTCTTCCTCTCCCTCTCCCGCTCTTCCAGCTGTCAAGAAATGCTGAGGTCAGTGTGAAGAAGGCTCATTTAAGAGGAGCAGGGCACAAGGGAAGTTGAAATGTCTTAGCTCTGGTCTGAAACTGGAAGGAGGGAGAAGAGAAATCTGACAAGAAGGTGGGGACAAGGAGCAACAGGGGAGATGGGGGTCTTAGCATCCTCTGGGGGAAATGAAGGCTGTGGTGTCATGGGGCACTCTCAGCTCACGCACAGGAGGTGCTGATCAGAGGGAAGAGAAGAACTGTCTTCTCAGGCAGAGAGAGGATGGGTCTGGGCCAGGGAGTAGGCGCCCAGGGGCCCAGAGCCCTCACCGCAGTGAGCTTCTCCAGTGCGCTGAAACGCTCTTCCCAAGCCACCGCTGCCTTCTGAAAGGCTTCATGCCGCTTGATGAGGCTCTCCACTTCATCCACCGTGCAGCCCAGCTCTGCGCTCCGCACCAGTGGCTCTTGACTGCACAGCCAGGCCTCTGCCATCCCTGCATCTCTCCCGAACATGAGCACCTCCAAAACTGCCAGGATTAGGGGTTGCAGAGAGTTGGCTGGTCAGAGAGGGCACAGAGAAAGCCACTGCCCCAGAGCACTGCCAGATGTTGCCAAGGGTGGGTGCCTGGAGTTTCACACCCAGGGTTCTTGATCTCTCCCATCCCCCTGTCCTGGCCTGGTTCTCCGCAGAGGCTCACCAAGCTGGAGCCAGTCCATCTTTTCCTGCCACTTGTCAGCTGTCTCCTGGCGCCGGGCTTGCAGCTGAGACAGCTTCTCTGAGATCTGGGGGACAGAGACGAGAGTCAGCACCCAGTAGGGCCTTTCCAGAGTCCTCAGGGGTTCACTGAGGGAAACTAGTGATTTCTGATGTCAAGAGGTTGGTAGATCTAGAGGAAGGATGGGATATGAGAACTCTCTGAACAGCACCAAGGGGACAGAGAGTGAAAGAGTTCTTGCAGAAAAAGAATAAGAGGAAGTAGGAAGACTCCGAAAAAATCAGCACTGAGCTCTGCTTGGTGAGGCTGGCCCACCCCCACCAGGCCTCACCCACCTCCTCGGCTGCGTAGTGGCTCCTGGCCAGCAGCTCCTGCCCCATGTCGATGCAGGAGGAGAAACGGTCTGCTCTGGCCTCAATCTCTGCTTTGATGCCTTGTTGGTTCTTGATGACCAGGTCTGCAGAGGACACGTCCCTGGGAGGATACAGACACAGTATCTTCTCCTACTGCTCCCAGTCCCATCACAGCCACCAGCCCACAGGAGCCATAGAGGCTACTGGGTGTCTCACCGGGGCCGCTCCTGGGCATCCATCTGCACATTAATGCCGTCCATCCACAGCATCAGCTCCCTGACAGCCTTGAAGAAACGGAACTTGTCTGTGGTGTCCAGCAGCAGCTGGCGGCGTGCAGCAGAGCTTCCCTGAAGCTGGGCCCAGGCCTCGGCTACAGCCTGCATATGGCGGCCAATCTCCTCAGCCTTATCTCCAGCATAGGCCTTCTGGAGTCGCTGGCCATCATCCTGCACCTGCTGGACCTGTAGGGTCCCAACTGAGAGTCAGGCAGAGCAGAGAGACTTGAAGGAGCTGCAGCCTCCCTTGGACCTAGCTGCTACCTCCTGCCCATTTCACTAGCCAAAGGAAGGGGAGGAATGGGGTAGGGGTGGGGCGAGAAAGATGAAGGCAGATGCCTGGCCGAATGCTGCTCTGGTGCATCTCATTTAAGGGCCTGGGCTTAGCCCAGGAGGTGGGGCTCTAAAGGGGGCCACTGGCCAGTAGAGCTTTCGAAGGCCTGTTCTGGATGTGAGGGACCTCATAGGTAGCTACGATGAGCCTGCAGAAGGGATTTGGTGGGGCTGACTGGCTGTATAATAGATGAAGGAAGAATTCATGCTTATTTCACTGGATCTAGAGCTGTAGTCTGGGTGGTACCAACAGGCAGCAAGAATAGTCCAGCCATCAAGACCACCTAAAAATGTCATGGCCCTCATGGAGGCTTGTGAAGAAGTCAGTGAATATGGTGGCTAGATGTTGCTTGGCTGGGATGTTTTCCTGGAATGATTCTAACTTCATCTGTGAATGGCCCTCCAGAGGGGCCATCCTCCTGCATTTCTTGAGATCCATCCCAGCAACTAGGACACCCCCTTGCTCCCATCTCCTACAGTCTCCCCTCAGCCTTCCCCACCTCCTCGGCTTGGCTCAGACCTGGGCGCTGAGGGCCTGGATGTCGTGCTCATAGGCACAGTGTCGGCGCTGCAGGGCCTCAGCAGCATTGAGGTCACGGCCGGTCCCATCTGGAAGCTGCTGCTGCTTGTGCTGCACCCGTGCCAGGGCTTGGCGGGCCCCGTGCAGGAAGCGCTGCAGCTCGTAGGCAGCGGCCAGCACTTGACCCCGTGTGTCCAGCAGCTCGAGCAGGTCAGCCCAGGCCTCATTGAGACTGTCCTTCCACTCAGCTACGGTGGCCCGTGCGGCATGGCCCCCCGCAATGAGCCCATTGGCCAGTGTGTTGGCGCTATCCACACGCTCCTGACCGATGGTGCTTGTGTCCCGAGAGAACTCGCGGAATTTGTCCCGGAGCATCTGATGGAGGAAGCAGTTGAAGGGACAAGGTGTGACACTGAGGGAAGAGGTTCCTGACTGATGGAGTGGGTCCTCTTCCCCCAAACTGGGGACCCACTTCTCTTCCCTGTGTCAGGTGTGCCAGCTCGAGTCAACAAGCAGTTGCAGCAGCTTCCCACCCACCTGTTCAGTGTGTGCCACTCAACAAGGACACATCCTGACAAATGCACCACACAAACTAAGAGGGCTAAGATGATGCAGTCTGTCATGTGGCACAAGATGGCACAGGCCTGATTGGTAATTAACTTCCTTTCTATCCTTGCCCACACTTGGCCCCATGTTCCTCTTTCCGCACAATTCTTCCAATTATAAACCTTAAAATCCAGGAGATGGCAGCTGCTCTGCCTGGCCCTGTGTCCCTGCCCCTCCATGCTCTGCCCAGGTCCAGGCCCGTCTCCCCTGGGTCCTGGTCCCTTCTTGGCATCCTCCCCACACTCACAGTCACATGTTCGTAGTCCTGGCCCAGCTCGTGGGAGGCCGCCACCACCTCACGCTCCTGGATCCACTGCTCCAGGTCATCCAACTCACGACGGAGTTGGCACAGCCGGAGGTGCTCCTGCAGGCGCTCGCGCCGCTCTCCAGCCAGTTCTTTCAGGCTGGCATACAGCTTGTCCACCTGGGCCTGGCGGATTGATATCCTCGTGCTGGAGGGAATGACGAAGGCACCTCAGGGTTTAGGAGACATGGCTGCTCTGATGCCCGGCTTGTTCTGAGCCCTGTCCCTCTAGGCCCCCAACTGCTCATCAAGTCCAGGCTTCTCCAGCTTTCTAGAATGTTCTGTACATGCACAGTACAGAGGCACCACACTCCAGTACCTTCAGAAAACCAGTTCCCTCTCCTCCAGGGGATGGGCCCCTTTACCTCCTAGGGGCTCACCTCTCTGGGTGGTCATGGTCAATCATGTCTTGGCTGCTGGCTGCCAGCTGGTGGATGGTCTGGGCGTAGTCAGCCAGGGCTTGTTCCAACACCTGGTGTTTCTTCACCTCTGCCTGGGCACTCAGCTCATCCTGGAGAAGGGACAGTGGGCCTCAGGCAGTAGGGGGCGGGTGGGGAGGCTGGCAGTGAAAAGAATCAGCCAAGCCGACTCAGCCCCGGCTCTCACCTTGGCTTTCTCCTGGCCCAGCAGGTGCAGCTCCTGCTCACCCATCCAGGCCTCGGCCTCTGCAGCATCGCGGTAGAACTGCTGGGCCCTCAGGGCCTCCTCCAATCGCTTCCCCCGAAGCTCCAGTTCGTGGCTCAGGCGTTTCCACATTTCTTGGAGCTGGGCCAGCTCGGGGCCTGCTGCTGCTGTGCCCAGAGTCCGCTGCCGCTCTGTGAGGTCAGCAATCCGGGGCTCGTGGCCTTGGATCTCTTTCTGCAGGGTCTGTCCCCGTCATAGAAGAGGACACTATAAGGCTTGCAAAGGGAACGTGGAGCCTCCACACCCTCCGACCTGTACAACTTCAAGCACCCCCTTCACCCTCTTCCCTCTCTTCCTTCCAGAGCCCTCTCATTTCCCTCTCCCCAGGACAGGATGGTGACGATGTCCCTTCAATCCTCCAAGAGAACCTACCCTTGGGGAAAAGCAAACCACTGACATCTGGGGAGACACAGTGTCAGGGAGGGGCCAGAGAAACCCCTTCTTAGAGAAACAAATGTCCAAGTGTGGGGAGACTCTTGGGAACTTTTCTTTTGCCCTCAGCCTCTGCCTCACCTGGTTTTTCTTCATGAGAAGCTGAACACTAGGCAGGTCCTTGCCATGTTCCATGGAGCTGGCCATGGGCAGCCGCTCTGTCACCCATAACTGGATGAGAAAGAGGACGTCAGTGGAGGTGCAGAGGGAAGAGTCAGCATGGGGGACAGGAGAGTGGGGATACCTACAGTTACAGATGTGAGTGTGAGAGTGTGTGTGTGTGTGTGTGTGTGTGTGTGTAGGGAATGGTCATCTCTGGCTTCAGGACAAAGGGATCTAGAGGACATCCCCAAGTATCTTTAGAGGGGATGTTCTCAGTGCTGAAGGGAAGAGGGAACAGAGCACTGCTGGCATCTCCCCAGAAGCCAGGAAGGAGGCTGGAGTGCCACATGGCAGGGGCAGCTTGCCAAGATGAAGATGCTCTCAGGCCCAGCCCCAGGGACTCACAATCTCATCCTCCACATCCCGGTGGAACTGGTGCTGCTCACGAGAGGCATGCAGGCGCTGGCAGCGCTCCTTCATGGGCTCGCACAGGGCCCTGAACTTCTCTTCCACAGCTCTTGAGGTCCTCTCCACCTCCCCTGCACCCTGGTCTTCCTGGGCCAGTGCCTTTGCTTGGGCCTGGATTGCCTCCACCTCCTTCTCTCTCACAGCCATCTCCCGTTCCAGCATCTGCAAATGAGGAGGAGGAAGGGAATGTAAATGCCACATTTCCACCTTCAAACTCAGAGGAGACACTAGTCTCCAATTACGATTTCTCATCCCCAGGTCTTACTCCAGGAAGTCCATCCTTTTGTGGCCTAGATTGATCTTGAACTTTGATATATGGAGGAATCCAGGTTGTGTGATAACTGTGTCTGTTATGAATTGTCAGGTGGAATCGTCTGTCCCAAATCCACTTCAGTTGTAAATCCACATTTTCCCTGCTGTGTTATGTTGGAACTGGATGGACCCAGTCAACATCTCTCCTATGCCAGGTGGTGCAATACCAGGCCTTGTCAGTAGAGGCCGCTGGAGGGATGCTACAACTCAGTACAGGAAGGGCCTCTCTTCCAGGTTACTTCTGTCTCCTACAGCAAAACTGCTTACAGTGTGCAAGAGATCCTGTGACTCTGTTCCTCCAGCAAGTTTTGCTGGCACTCCCAGGGTAGTTCCCTGCTGGCCAGCCTGGGCTTGCTAGATGCAGACCTGCTTTGGCCCATGACACCCCAGCAAATTTCTAGTCTATTCACTTTGGCTCTCCAAAGAGATCTGAAATTCAGCTGTGTGGTTGAACCCAGAGGCACTCAACCACTGAGATACTTTACCTTTTTTTTAGTTTTTATTTTGAGACAGGGTCTTGCTGAGTTTCCCAAGGCTGGTCTCAAACTTTATATCTTCCAGCCTTGTCTCCCAAATATCTGGGTTTATGGGTCTGTGACACCACACCTAGCTATTCTAGGATTCTTAAGAACAGGGATCAGCAAATACAGCCTACTACCTATTTTGTAAATAAAGTTTTATTGTAATACAGTCTGAGCCTTTATTTATTTATTTATTTATTTTTGGTCCTACAAGGTCAGAATTTAATAGTGTGACAGAAACAATCTGATTCACAAAGTCAAAATATTTATTATTTGGCCTTTTACAAAAAAAGTTTTCTGACCCCTGCTGTACAGTCCTCTTTACACCTGTAGGTTTAGATGTGGTTTATGCCCTCCAAAACGCATGTTGAAATTTGATCCCCAGTTTTAATAGTATTGAGAGGTAGAGGCACTTATAAGAGGTCATTAAGGTGCACTCACACAGTTCTTGTGGGGCTAAATTAGTTACCACAAGAGCAGGTTGTTATAAAGTAAGGCTGTCCCTTGTGTTTTGTCTCTTTCACATGAAATCACTTCCTTTCTGTTCTGCCATCAATAATGCAGCTTGAGGCCCTCACCAGAAGCTGAACAGATGCTGGCGCCATACTCTTGACTTCTAGAACCATGTGCCAAGATAAACTTCTATGTTTTATAAATTACCCAACCTCAGGTATCCTGTTATAGAAACAGAAAGTAGACTAAGAAACATCTTCAGTAGTTAGCCACCTTTTGCCAGGCGCATTGACACATGCCTGTAATCACAATGGCTTGGGAGGCTGAGGCAGGAGGATCTTGAATTCAAAGCCAGCTTCAGCAACTCAGCAAGGCCCTAAGCAACTCAGTGAGACCCTATCTCTAAATAAAATACAAAAAAGGGCTGGGGATGTGGCTCAATGGGTAAGTGCCCCTGAGTTCAATCCCTGGTACCAAAAAAAAAAAAAAAAAATGTTATCCACCTTTTACTAAGAAACACGTCTTTTTACAAAAGTTTCCCTGTTCAGTCTGTCTCCTGACTTTCCTCTGACCATTAACTCGCTCCTGGAGATTCTGACATGGTTGGCCTGAAGAAATCACTCTGAGAGCTGGGCGCAGTGGCACATGCCTATAATCCCAGCAGCTTGAGAAATACCAAAAGATATCATGCAGCAGGCCTTAGAATGATCTCCCAATCTCAAGATCCAAAGACACTTCCTCCTTTCTTCTCCAGTTCACCCTCCCCCCTTGAAGGCCCACAGCACACCTGCTGCTTCTTGAGCAAAATGTTGACGCTGGTCAGATCCTTGCCATAGTCATCGGAGTGCAGCTGGGCCTGCAGGCTCTCTAGCCAGCTCTCCAGCGCCGAGCAGCTTTGGGCAAACAGTTCAGCACGGTTGGCATCAAAGAGGCTGCGGGCCTTGGCCTGGGTGGTGGTCTCCAGCTCATCCCAGCGCCTGTGCAGGTCCCCCAGCTTTTCTGACACCAGCGCTTTCAGTTCTGGCTTCTCAAGGGTCAGCTCTCGCCCTTCCTAGGTGGCAAGACAAAGAAGGTGTAAGTGCCAGAATTAGAATTAGACACCACTGGGTGGCTCTGAGGTAGAGCACTTGCCTAGCATGTGTGAGGCCCTGGGTTCGACCCTCAGCACCACATAAAAATAAAATATTGTGTCCACCTCTTACTAAAAAATAAATGTTAAAAAAAAAAAAGAATTAGACATCACTGAATGTTATAGGCCAATGGCAGACCAGGTACCTGAAGTATGGACGATCATTCTAGGTCCTCACGTAAGCTCATTAGCATAGGCTTCTAGAGGCCCCTTCTTCACTGCACAGTCCTCGCTTCTGGTTAAACCGGCTCCTCCTCCCAGTTCTGCTCAAACCTCACTTCAGTTAAGAAGCCATTGTAATCTTTCCTGGTGCTCATGGCTTCTGCTGCTATGCTGCACATGAACTTGGGTTATTTGCTCTCATTCCATGTTTCTCCACTTGTTACTCCTCACTTGAACTGGAGCGAGCAAGTCCTACCTGGTCTCCCCACTCCCTGCCTTTTGGTTGAGGACTTCCTCTCCTTCCTTCCCTTCTTCCTTCTTTCCTTTCCTCCCTTCCCTTCCTTTCCTCCTCCTCACCCTCTCTTTCATACCTGGGTTTGAACTTCAAGCATGCTAAGCACGTACTCTACCCCTGGGCTATACCCCGACCCAAAGTACCCTGTCCAGAAGGTTGACCTTCCATTGCTTCTCCTCATTCCCCTACCAGTGCTTCCTGGGACCACCTGCCCTGAAAGTGTCCTGCACTAGAATCCTGATTTCAAGGTTGGCTTCTGGGAACACAAGGCAGACACTCCCTTCAGGCCTCTAACACTGTCAAGGAGAAGGTGTCAAAGGCTAGCACTGCTTGGGTAGCTCTGGGTCACACTCCACATCCAGGAACCGGGGCTTTTCCTGACCTGGCCAAACGTGCTCTTCTCGCCTTTGCTTCCACCAGCCCCTTCACACATTCTGCACTCCTGCCCCATTTCCTCCTTGTCCACAAAGGTGCCCCTTCTACACCTCTGGTTTTCTGTTCACACTCTTTTCTCTACCTAACAACATCTTTCCTTCAATGTCTTGGCTTGTCCTCATTCGCTCATCCTTCACAGACTGTCCTGGCTTGCTCCTGCTTCCAGAATCCCCAAATCTCCTCTTTCTTTAGCCCCCAGACTTTACTGGACTCTCATATGGCACTCAACAAAATCTGCTCTGGATTTGATTCAGCTGTTTGAATATACATCTCTATATCCTGGCCACAGTATTGTTCCTTGAGGGTGGAGCCTGCAGTGGCATCTTGTACAGCAGCAGCAAGCACATATTTGCTGAACAAATGGAAACACTGAAAACACCCTGGTTTCCTCTCCCCAGCCATCATGCCCTTGTGGGAGGGAAGGTGTCTTTTTATATTCCAGGCAGCATAGCAGTGTGCTGAGCACACACAATGGTCCCCAAGAATATTTGCTGAGTAGAAATAAAGTTATTCTAGAAGAGCTGGGTGGGAGACCAAGTATCAGGAACAGCAATCCTCAAAAGCAAGGACTGGCGAACCATGGTGGGTGGGCCAAGTCTGGCCACTGCCTATTTATATAAAGTTTTATTGGGAGACAGCCATGCTCATTCATTCATGTATTCTCTATGACTGCTTTTGCACCACAATGGCAGAGACAAGTAGTTGCAGCAAAACCATATGGCCCACAAAGCCTGACATATTCACTTTCTGGTCCTTCACAGAGTGTCTGCAGAGTACTGATGAAGACAGCCATCTGCTCTGGACCCAGGAACAGTTATGGCTTTAAGCCAAGGCTATAGCCTGGTACCCTACTAAGCTGGGCTTTCTCAAAGCTCTGAAATCACTGTCTCCCACAGCCCAAAGACATTTTATTTCCTAGAACACAACTTGCCACTTCAGTAGTGTGACTCCAGAAACCCATGAACTCTAATTCTGAAAACCATGGCCTGGAGCTAGGCCTGCAGCCTGGACTGTGGCCTGCACCGCTGAAAGGACACTGCCTGAGGCGGCCCCAGATGCTCACTTCTTGCTGCTCCTGTCACGCCACTCACCTTGTCCACCTTGTCCAGCCAGTCCTTGTTGGCGGCTAGCTCGGCCATGAATGCCTGGTGCTTCTGCCACTTGGTGTGCAAGTTGCGGGCCTCATCATAGGACACATCCTGAGCTGTCAGCATCTTCTCGTCAATCCAGAGTTTCAGCTGGAGCAAGCACAGGCCAGGATGGAGAAGGTAGGGGGCATTTTGGAGGGGGGGAGAGAAAGGGACGAGGGGACCAGGAGATGTGAAAGACTCAGGAAGAGGCCATGAAAGTGTTTGCAGGCTCCAGCAACCCTGCGATGCTCTTACACCAGGCTCAGGGAAAGGGGTGGATGGCTAGAGGTGCTGCGGGGACCTGGGTGCCTCACCTCATGACAGTCTTGCAAGAAGTGCTGCTGCTCTCGGTTGTCCCTCAGGCGGCCCAGAAGCTGCTGCACGGCTTCTTGATTCTTCCTGTGTCTGTAATGACAGTGCTTGTGAACCCTAGGCCTTGCTGTGAGAGGATGTGGCCTTTAAGTAACCTAGAGGCTTCAGTCCTCTTCCTGTATGGATAAGCCTCCCAGAAACCCCACCAGACACCCCAGGCAGGTATCACGTTTCCAGGCCTGCCACCTAGTAGGCTCTATTTTGCCCAAGTGTGCAGGAGGCAGACCATCCCAGCTCCTGATCCAGTCCCTCTCCCACCACCCTGTTCTCCCCCTCTATTACTTTGCTGTCAGCCCCCTATCTCCTGCCACCTGTCAGGTCTCCCATGCCACATCTCCATCTCTGAGACCGCTCTGTTCCACTGATTTCTCTCTCAGACCCCTCATTTACCCGCCGGCCTCATCCCACCTGCTCTCGATGGAGTCTGCCTTCTCCTGGATCTTCTCGGCGTGGATGTTGCCCTCTGACACCAGCTGACGCCCAGCCTCCAGGAGCCCACGGATGCGTTCCCCATTGGCATCCATGGTGCTCATGAAGTCTTCCAGCTTTTTAATGGCAGCATCAGCAGCCTGGAGTGTCCCTGGCATCTCCGTGTGAGATAGAACATACTCCTGTGTGGGAGCAGGGAGCAGGGAGCAAGCTCACTTCTCAAAGCATACAGATTCCATCCCTCAGACCCAGCCAGGGACACAGATGAAAGGGTGGCCAGCCTCAGCAAGGGTGGAGTAGCCAGATGGCTCTGAAGATGAAGGGGGGTATCACTAACTTGGGGGACCCGAGAAAGTTCCAAGGGAGCTGAGCTGGGGCCCAAATCCTGTTCGACCTTACTTGTAGCAACTGATTTGATTTTAAAATAGTCACATGACTTGCCACGCTTTCTGTGTCATCTAAAGTCAGCTTTGGTAAGTTTTGTTTATCATTTTTTTCCCACTCCTTCCTGCCTGTGTTATTTCCTCAACTACTCCACCCGCTGACACTATCCTCTTCCTCACACATCCCCTGGTCCCTATTTTCCTATTCTTCCTGGGTGGGACCTTGTCCCCTGGCCTCTCACCTGGCTGCTGAGCACGCCCTCAGCCTGGCGAGCATCCCGTAGGAATCCCTGGAAGCCATGAGCCTGGGCCAGGCGGCCTTGCCGGCTCTCCCACATGCGGCCCAGCTCCTCCCAGCCGGTTCCCAGGGCTTCCAGCCGCTGCCGTAGGAAGAGGCACTGGGGATCTGCCTGGTCGCGGGTCACCTCCTCGCCCAAGGCCCGCAGGCGGCTATACTCGCTTTGGGCACGCTCCACTTCTCCCCGTAGGCCTGCGTGTTGGGCCAAGAGGGCCTCAGCCTCAGGCAGGGTAGCCGGCCCTTCTTCGGAGGCCACAGCGGTCTGCGTGCGACCTAGCCAAGCTTGGAAGTCATCCAAGCTGCGCAGGAAGTCCTGCAGCCTCCGTGCCTCACCCAAGGACTCCTCTCTTCGCCGCATAGTGGCTCGCAGGTCCTCCCAGCCGGCCTGTACCTCCCCAAGCCGGGTGTTGATGGCAGGGGCTTGGGCCGGATGGCCAGCAGCCAAGGCATTGGCCTCTCGGGTCAGTTCACCCACCCGAGCGGCGATGGCCTCCAGGTCTCGCTCAGTGCCAGCCAGCTTCCGCTGCAGGGCCAGTACCCCGGCCAGATCATTACCCAGGCCCTGGGTGGACTCGATAACCTTGGTCTTCTCTCTCATCCAGGCCTGGGTCTCCGTGCACTCTAGGTGGTAGTTCTGGATGCTCAGGGCTGATGTCAGAGCTGCCTTCTTGCCATCTGCCAGGGACCGAAACTGCTGCCACCTGAGTAGGGGGAGGGAGTAGCATGTAGAGCTGCTCAACTTCCCTGGCTGGCCAGGTACATCTGGGGTACCCCTGCTTCTCCCCACATGGTGCACACCCACCCACTTCTGCCTTTGTAAGAAGGTTGCTCCCCATCATTCCCTTGCCTCCTTCTCTTTTTGATTGTTCCCCATCCAATCCTCAGCCTCCTGGGACCACTTTGATCCCATTTCATCCTTTTTTCTATTTATCCTCCCCAACACATTCCAGGCTTGTCCTTCCCCTTGTGTTTAGCCCCCTCCCAGGCCCTGCCAAACCCTCTTTGAAGCACCATCTCCAGCTGCTTCCTTCTCCCTCAGTGTCCAGGGCTGACATCCCCAGCCCACCTGTTGTTGAGCTGCTTCTGAGTGTTGAGAATCCGGTCCTTCCCTGGAGGGTTGGCCTTTAGCAACTGCTCAGCTATGTCATTCACAGCAGTAATTCGCACTGCCAGGGCATTCATTTCCGGCTCTAGGGTCTCAAACCTGAGTGGGTAAACAAGCAGAGCATGAGGATGGGAGGCAGAGAGGCCCCAGGCCACCTCCCTTAGATGCCTGCAGAACTGCCTCCCTTCAACACAGGGCTCTGTCCCTGCGATGCTTTGCCTACAAGGTTCTCAGGGGAGAAACTCTCCTCTCTGGGGTTGTTCAAAAAGATGGTGAGGGATAGACCTTTAACAGAGGTTCACTTACTCTCTTAGGGCTCACCCTTTAGCCCCCAACCCAAGCCCCACCCCACCAATAAAAAATGAAATGACAACCAAAAGCATGTGTCTAAGTGACAAAGACGTGAACTCTTAACTTCTCTCAGGGATATTTTATAGTGGGGCAGGTCTGCAGGATTATTCTGTAAAGGGCCAGGCAGTAACATTTTAGGTCTGAGAGTCACTGTGTCTGTCCCAGCTCCTCAGCTCTGGGGAAGTAGTGATAAGGGTCACTACAGACAGGATCACTCTTGTCTGTGGGCATGGCTCTGCCCAGCAAAGCTTTACCAAAAAAAACGGGGAGCAGGCTGGGTTTGGCCTAAGGGTTGTAGTTTATCAAAACCTCTAATAGGATATCTTGAAAACTTAAAAAAAAAAAAAAAGTTTAATTATATTTTTTTAAACCGTCAGGAAATTTGATTATGGACTAATGGTAGGTGATATCAAGTAATTGCTCATTTTGTTCTAAGTAATAATGGTACTGAGGTTCTATAAGAAAATTCTCTTCAAAATGATTTTAAGATATTATTCTGTGAACATCATGAGAGGTTCTGCCTAAACGAGTCAATAATATTATTATATTATAATATATATTATAATTCCATATTTAATTTAAAAAAATATATTTTTATGTAAGGGTTCTCTCTCCTTTTTATTTTTTATCCCCCCAGCATTAGAGATTGAACCCAGGAGTGCTCTACCACTGAGCTACATCCTCAACCCTTTTTATTTTTTTTTTATTTTGAGACAGGTTTTCCCTAAGTTGCTGAGGCTGGTTTTGAACTTGTAACCCTACTGACTCAGCCTCCTGAGTTGCTGGGATTAAAGGTGTGTGCTTCTAAGCCTGGCTTTTCCTCCTCTTTCTTAAAGGATGTGTCCTGAAGACTACATGTGAAATAACCGGGAATAATTTTTTAAAAAAGGGAGTGAATCAAAATGAGCACCATATTGACATCGTTGGACCCTGGGAATGGGTGGAAGGGTTTTGTTGTGAAATGTTGTCTACTTTTGTTATGTTTAACATTATCATTAAAACTTAGAAAAGACAACCATTAAGACAGAAGGATGTGATTAAGGCTCGGTGAGGTGCAGTGGGCAGCTTTATGGTGGGAGTGGCCACCTCTCACCCTGGCCCCAGCTCACAGGCAAGGGGGTCCGAGGCAGCTGCAGGCCCTACCTCTGCTGTACCACCTCGAGGTCCTCCAGGCGCTCAGGCAGGGTCAGCCCGTTGAGCCACTGCTCCTTCTCCTCCACCCAGAGCCCACAGGCCCCAGCCTCGCTGAGCATGGTGTAGAGTGCCAGGGCTGCTTCCAGGGCCCGAGCACGCTCGCCCGCCCGTGCCTGCAGCTCCTCGTACTGCCGCTCCAGTGTAGGCACCCTGCCCTGCACCTCGGGCGTGTGGCTCAGTGCGGGAGGCAGGGCCACAGCCTGTTCCTTCAAGGCCTCCAGGGTGGGTCGGTGGCCTCGGATCTCCTCCTCCAGGGCTCGGTGCTGCCTGGCCAGGGCCTGTGTGGAGAACTCGTCGTGCCCCAGCTCAGGGCTGGACACTAGGCGCAGGGCATCCACCAACCAGGCCTCCATGTCGTTTGCGTCGGCTTGGAACTGGTAGAGGCTGGCAGCCTGAGCAAGCTGCTGGGCCCGTTCCTCGGCCAGGGCCTCCAGCCGCTCCCACTGTGCCTGGAGCTCGGCTGCACGGGCAGCAGCCTGGCTGGCTCCAGGATGGCCCTCTGCAACCAACTGCTGGCCCTGTTCCAGGGTGAGCTTCAGGGGCCCCAGCCGGCCACTCATCTCACCCCGCAAAGCCGTGTGCTTGTTGAGCAGGCGGAGGACACCGGTCAGGTCCCTGCCAGTGTCAGCTGAGGCCAGGAGGTGCTGCTGCTCCCGCACCCAGGCCTCAGCCTCTCCCACTTCCCAGAGGAACCGCCAGAGGCGCCGTGATTCCTCCAGACGAGCCCTGCGAGCCGCTGCCAACTCACACAGGGCCTCATAGCTCCGCTCCAGGGTAGACACCCGCTCTGACACCAGCTGCGGGTCACATGGTCTGTACTCTGAAAATAGTCATGTGGGGTTCCAGAGCTCTGGATCCTCTGCACCCACCTTGGTGACAAATCCCCGACCCCCTCCCTGGCTCCAGCTCCTCACCCAGCATCCACCATCAGCTCTCCTGTCCCCAGCTTTTCCTAGTCTTCTGCCTCTGCTCTTAATGTTGCCCTTCCCAGCCCTGTCATCTCCAGGACCTTCCCCTCTGGTTCTCACCTTTCCCTGGGTCGCAGAAGCGCAGGGCAGAGGCGCTCACAGCCCGCACCCTCTCAGCCTGCACGGCGATGTCGGCCTCCACCAGCTCGTGCAGCTGCAGCAGGTCCTCCACTCCAGCCAGGTGCTTGCCCAGGTCCTGAGACTGCAGCCGCCCCTGCCGGAACACGCAGCATGCTGGTGCCCGTCTGAGAGCCTTCTTGTTCGCTGCCAGTCAGGCACACGTGCCAACCTCCCGGGGTCTCCCTTCCAACCTCTTTGGGTGGTTCCAGGTGTTGCACCCAGGCGAGCATACCTGCTCACACCCACATGCAGGGACGCACCACGGTTCTGTTTAGGCACCCTCCCATGGAACGGCCTTTATGCAAATTCTGCTCCTGGAATCTTTGCTGTGACTCATTTCCTTAGCCCCAGAATCACAGACACACACCCTCCTATTGTCACTGCTCTGCCCCAGCAGCCCAGCTCCCTTCAGTGCCTCTCCTAGGCCCTTCCTTAGGGCCACCTATGGCACAGAAGACTGCAACAACTCTAACTGGTCTCCGTGCTCCCACTCTGGCTGCCCACGGCCTTCTCCACATAGTAGCCCAAGGGACCCTTTTAACAGGTAAGGCAGAATCGCATCTCTCCCTCTCTCAGAACCTTTGAATCACTAAGTGCTCCATGTTATTTTGAATAAAATTCAAACTCCTTGACCTAGTGAGCCGGCCGCTCCCCGCTTTATCTACTCAGGCCATCTCAGCACCTCCACGATTTCAACCACTGGAGTCCCACCACTAGCGCCGGCCGTTACCTTCATCTCTTCCATCCAGTCCATGAGGTAGAGCAGGTCCTGAAGCACTTTCTGCAGCTCCAGGTTGAGGAGGAGCCGCTCCCGACGCGCAGCCACCATCTGCCTCAAGAAGTCCCAGAGCCGAGCCACATTGTGCTGCCGAGCAGCGATACGCTTGATATCGTGGTAGCGCTCGGCGGCCAGCTCGGCAGCCACAGCATCCACTGCCTGCACCCGGCCGCTGTAGGCCACGATGTCGGTCTCAATGGCTTCGTGCTTCCGCACTGCTGCCTCAACCGCAGCCAGTTCCAGCCCAAAGTTGTCCTGTGGCAGAGAGGCGAGAGGGGAAGTCTGGGAACCAAAGGACAGAACCTCTGCTGGCCCCGGCTGCCTCCCAGAGCGCCCGGCTGCAAGATGCCAGCCCCTGGAGGTGGCTCTCAGTTTCCTTTCCCCCTATCCCACGATCTTTTCTCCTGCTTGAGCTCCTGGCCCCTGGACCTGAGTCTGTCTCTTGCCTGCTTGTTCTGACTGGGGATTGAACTCAGGGGCGTCCTTTTTGTTTTTTATTTTGAGACAGGGTCGTGCTTAATTGCTGAAGCTGGTCTCATACTTGTTTGTGATCTTCCTGCTTGAGCTTCCCAAATTGCTGGGACTACAGGCATGTGCCACTGTGCCTGGCTGCTCCTGAGTTTCTCGGTCTGTCCACCTGTGCGATGGATTTCGTGTTTGATCATCTCCCCACCTTGCAGGGCTCCTTACTCATCACTGTCTCCCTTCCATTTCAACCCACCAGCCTGGATGTCCCTGGAGGCCCTGGTTTCCTACCTGGGACACAAGACGCTGGTTCTCACTGAGCCAGGTCTCCCGCATGGCGGCCTTGCGGTCGAAGCGGGCGGCCAGCTGCTCCAGCTTCTCCTGGCGGATCAGCTCCGTGCGCAGGGCCAGTTCCCGCTCATGCTCTGCTTTCTCCAGCCGCTCCCAGGCCTGCATGGTGGGGACAGGATCAGTGCATCAGAGCCAGGGTGGGGAGGGTCAGAGAGGAGGGGCAGGGGCACAGGTAAGTCCCGCGTCCAGCAGACCCATGGAATGTGGTCCGCGAGGCGCCTGCCTGTGTGTGGTGGTATGGAGAAACAGGAGCGCCGGACGTGCTGGGAAACCTCACAATAACTATGCCTGCTTCTGCACCAGGGCTGGAGGGAAATCACTGGAAACTGCTTGATTTGTTTGCAGTGGTGGGAGTGTGGGCAAACTTTGTTTTACTTTTATTCATCTTCTATGTGTTGTTTGTGAAAAAATGAAATAGAAAGTAGAAATAGTGAGTTGGGGACCTGTTGAATAAGACAAGGGACTTGGAGTATAATTCCTTACATGACCCTATAGGGACAGTCAGAGGAAGAGGAACTGGGCAAGATGTTTAAGAGGATGCACCAAGAGTCATGTCTCAGGGTGGGCACAGTGAGGTGGAGTATTCAGTTAGGGTGGTAGGGCTTGGTGGAGGTCAAGAGGGCTCTGGGCCTGGGCTGCCGAGGATGGCCCCCTGAGTGACAACAGGGTGCCTACAGACCTTGTTGATGTCAGAGATCAGCCGGCCCTCGCGGGGCGTGTAGACCTTCTGGTTGTTGGCCCGTAGCTTGCTCTGGATGGTGAAGAGCAGCACCTCCAAATTCCCTTTCTCAGTGAACCTGAGGAGGGACCAAACTGGGGTCAGAGGCAAGGGCCACTAGGGGCCTGTGAGGACTCAACTACAACATGGAGTGACCTAGGTTGCTTTTCTTGTCATAAAAGCAACACACGCCTTTGTGTGAAAGCCAGAACAAACCGGTAAACCCAAAAACATTGTTTTAGAGCAACAAAAGCCACACAGAAATGATGACCACTGTGACCCCTTTGTACATGATTGTTAATTTTTGTTTTCCACAGAGTCCCGGTGTATCCACAGCTAACAAGACCAGGACTCTCTTGCTGTAAGTTGGGCAGGCTCCCAGCACCTGGCAAGCACTAACTTGCTTCTCTCTTTCCATAGTCTACATTCTCTCAATTATCCCCATTTTACAGAAGAGAAAGCTGAGACACAGAGAGGCCAAAGAGGTTGCCCAACACAACGGCTCAGTAGCAGAGCCAAGATTTGAACTCAGGTGCTTGGAAGCTGGACACTTAGCATTTTGTTTTCTGTGGTCCACAAAGAATTCCTATAGCCTGCTTCTTCGATTATTTCTCATTAATATCTTTTTATGTCATTAAATACATTTGTTCAATACTATTTTCAGTGATTGCCTTGTGACTTGCCCTGTCCTCCCTACCTTTTGCAGTACTGGGGATTGAACACAAGGGTGCTCTCTGACCCCAGTCCCTCTGATTTTTAAAAAATTTGGAGCCACAGCCTTGCTAAGTTGCTGAGGCTGGTCTCAGACTTGCAATCTTCCTGCCTCAGCCTCCCCCATCGCTGGGATTACAGGTGTGTGTTACCATGCTAGACTTCCTGACTTATTTTTCTTTTACAAAGGTCATGCTCGTGAACATCCTTGAAGTTACATCTTTGTTTCGTATCCAGAATTCTCCGGGCAAAGGCACACCTTAAATCAATCCCTGGACTATACAGAAACAATTATTTTCTCAATGAAAATTAGTTTTGGAGCTGACACATTAATTAAAAGAGGGCTTAATGATAAACAGAAAAAAAAACCATAAGTTTTAGCATGTACCATATAGAATCACCTAATAGCAATTCCACACATGAAAACAGTTAATTGCTAAAATATATAAATGATAGGAACCTCTGTGATGCTCATTCACCAGTCACCCCCGTGCTGCTGGGTGTGACCTGCCTGTCAGGTCGTGGCGCGTTTCCCTGCGGGGGGACTGGGGTGCTGCAACACCTGTCCCAATGACTCGACACACTGTGGTGAGCATTTCCGCAGCACAGATTTTTAAAAATGGCTCATGATTGAGAATTTTTACTTTGGAGCAACTATGTCGTTTGTATGATTCTGGCGCTGAGCTGGGGGAAATGAGCCTCCTGAGTTCATGTACTGCCAAACGTCCCTCCCATAAGGCCACTCGTAAATGAGGCTTCCTCTCACGTGGGCACAGCTCAGGGCACGCATGCCCTGGCAGGGTGGGACCTGGGGGGCACTTACTTGGGCGGCTTCTCCACGGTGCGGTAGGAATTGAAGGATTGCAGCTGGTTCTGGACACCGCTCAGGGAGTTGGCCAACTGCCTGTCATTGAGGGTCACGATGGTTTGCTCGATCCACTGTAGCAGTTCAGAGGCCAGAGACTCATACTTCTCCACCAGGCGCTCCGCCTCCATGGCGTGGTCCAGCACCTGCACCACAGGAGACAAGGACATAGGGTTCTTGCCAGTGGGGGTCCCTGGCACAGTCCTGCAATTCCACTTTGCCCCTGCTTTCGGGGAATAAGACCCCTGGGCCAGGCCTCTTGTGGCCTTTCCACCTCCTGTCTCACGGTGAGCAGTACCTTGCCAATTCTTTTGCCTTCCACAGCCAGGGCCTTCATCTTGGAGAAGTAGTGGTAGTAGGTAGCCACATAGGTTATGATGGATTTCTCATCTGGTTGGTCCACATTCACATCTGAGAAATGGGAATACTCAGGTCAGGTGGGCTTCAGAAACCTGCCTCCTGGAAGCAGGCCCCAAACCTGAGCCACTTGCACTGTGCCCAGGCCTCCCAACCCTCCATGGCGGGCATGTCTTCAGCTCCCTTACAAGCAAAGTGACACCTCCACTGTTCAGACTAAAAAGGCTGAGAAAAGCTCACCTTTTCCCCCTCTCCTAGACAAGGACAGGCCCTTCAAACAGTGTACACAACCTAGAAGCCAAAGCGTGCTTCTTCCCAGCATGCCCACTGGACATGAAAACTAGTTGCTTGAGAGAAGAAACACTAGAAAAGAAAGAGCTTGCCATTTGAGGTCAGAGCCTGGGCTTGCAGGCTGGAAAGATGTCTAAGAAGCCAACAGATTCTGGGGCAGTGGGACATAAGACTAAGCCTCCTGGACCTGGGATGCTGCGCAGTAGACACGCACGGAGGCCAGTGCCTAGCCCTGTCCTGGGACATGGCCACCCTTGTTTCCAGTCTAAGTCCCAAACCTCAGCGATGGGCCACCCAACGGCGAGAGTCCCTCAAGCAGAAACAGCTTCCACCACCTGAGCAAGGCTGACCGTGACTTGAAATCCCTGGGCTCCTTTAGTTAGGCCAGATTTCATCCTTCCCAAAGGTCAGACTATGAGACTGGAAGCCCCTTGACTGCTTCTGAAAACTCGCAGGCAGGCAGGAGCCACTGACGTCATCTCGGAAGTTGCAGGACACAACCATGTGCTTCTCAAAAGCTCTCCAGGGAACTCAATTCAGCCTACTTCTGTCTCTAGGTAACTGACGGTGATGTCACCATGCTGGACTAAGAGCGCTCAGGAGATGGGGCCACAGGTGGGGTGGGAAGCAGGAGAAAGTGACCAAGACCCAAACCTGCCCAGCGAGGTTTGGAGCTCTTCCAACAGGCAGGTGCTTGGCCCCTCCCTGCTCCCCTTTCTGGCTGCACCAGACTGCTCTCTGCTCTGCCAAAGGCAGCTGAGGAAACTGGCCCTGGAGCCAGGCTGCTGGAAGTCAGATCTCAGCTCCACCAGCCACACGGCCTTAGCCAGGTGCTCAACCTTTATAGGCTCCGTGTTCTTTCTCTTTCTTAAACTGAAGATGATAATGGTATGGGCTTCCAAGGGTTGTCGTAAGGATTTGATTAATTAAAACATGTCAAGTGCAGTGCTACACCAGGTACAAAGGAAGAGCCGAGTGGCCATCACTGATCTCATCAAATTTCTGAGCAGAAGCACAGGAGCCAGTCCAGAGGGGCAGCTGACCAGGGGCCAGTTCTCAGTGGAACCTCAAGCTCATGTAGCTTAAGTTAGAACCCTAGAATTTTAGAATAAGAAGGGCCCCTAGAAACCACGAGGACTAGCTCTCAGTCACAGAGCTTCTCTACGCAGGAGCTGGGATGGAGCCCAAGAGCCCTGGGATCTTTCTTCTGCAGAAATCCCTTTCTTCCTCCAGACTTTTTTTTTTTTTTGAGATATAATTTTCATACCATAAATTCATCTTTTTACACAGCTCAGTGGTTTTCAGTATATTCACAAGGTTGGGCCATCATTGTTGACTACATAGTTCCAGAACATTTTCATTCCCCTGCCCCAAGAAACCCCATACCACGGGTAGCTGCTCCACGTCCTCCCCTCCCCAGCCCAGCCTTCTGCCTCTGCCCCACCTTCAGGATCCAGCAGCTTGGTCAATCCCAGCTCCTTTTCAGCCAGATTGAAAGCATTCTGCAGATTGTAGTGTGCATTGCATTTCTTCAAGGACTCAAAATCCAGCAGGTCTGGCCTGGGGCAGGGGGAGATAGAAGATATCAAAAGCACATGAGGGCTGGGGGCTGTAGCTCAGTGGTAGAGTGCTTGCCTGGCACGTGTGAGGCACTGGGTTCCATCCTCAGCACCACATAAAATAAATAAATAAAATAAAGGTATTGTGTCCATCTACACTAAAAATTAAAAGAAAAGCACATGAGATCCCCAAAGAGGAAAAGTCAGTCTGTTCCCCTTTATCCCTAAGAGTCCAACTCAATTTTGTCTAGAAGGGAACACTGCAGCTGGGCGCGGAGGCACATGCCTGTAATCTCGGTAGCTCCAGAGGCTGAGGCAGGAGGATTGTGGGTTCAAAGCCAGCCTCAGCAACTTAGCAAGGCACTTAGCAACTCAGCAAGACCCTGTCTCTAAATAAAATATAAAAAAGAGCTGCGAATGTGGCTCAGTGATTAAGTATCCCTGGGTTCAATCCTCAGTACCAGAAAAAAAAAAAAAAAAGGGAGTAACCCAAACCAAATCTCCACTGCTCCCACCCTCCCCCATAGCACCCCCTACTTCTAACATAAGTTCTTGGTGGAGCACGATGCTCCCACGTTCCAGTTCCTCTTTGTACACTTGTTCCTTACAGCTGTGGTGAGCTCATCTCATCACCTTTGGCCTACCTATGTGTCCCTTGGGTCATTAACCCACGTGCTTGCAAACCGGTCTTACCGATGTTTGTGTACGATAGCATTAAAGGCCAGTCCATCCCTCCAGCTGGTGGTGAAGTTGTGCACATTAACATTGGGATACCTGGAAAAAGGGAAAAGTGGAGAGTGGGGCCGAGCCCTGGTCTGGAAGGGAAGGACGACAGTTCCAGGTTGTGGATCCCACAGCCCGTCCTTCCTTTGATGCACAGCCTCAAAGCACCTGGCCCTCCACTGCCACATGCCCAGGGCCTCCTCACCCTGCGGTCTTCATCTGGCACCAGAGCAGCAGGGCGTCCTTGGCTGACTTCTTCTCCTTGTTGTCTTCTGTCTCCACACTGATGTCTTGGATCTAAAAAGGAAGAAATGCAGGGACCTCACTCCCTGGACAGGGGCACCTGGCGTTATCAGAGACACTCAGAAATGGCAGGAAAAGACTTGTTAGACTGCCATCATACAGGTGAAGGGACAGAGCCTAGGGCCCTTTCAGCCTGGGCAAGTGACATGAACCATTGGGTCTGAGGAATTTACGGCAGCAGGAGGGGTGGGAAGCCGGTGAGTACAAGTGCCTGCGAAGAGAGCTGGTTCTTCCGGGTGGGGAGCTGAGGGCAGATCAGTGGACATTTTCTGAGATCTGCTTTCAAAGGTGAAGCCGACAGAACTCTGCTTAGGGCTAGAAGAGGCAGAGAGGTCAGGTGTGACCAGGAGAGTTGAGATGACACTGGGACATAAGCCCATGGAGGAGGAGGCCAGACCTTTCCTGTGGTTCTCAAACTTTCAAACTCTCTGCAATGACGGACCAGTTTATAAGTTCCTAATCCCCTGTGAACCACCCTGGGGTCCCAAGGCACATGACCAGCACACAGAGCAGGCTCTGGGGAACTTTGCCACAGGGAGTTGGGCTACTCCAAACTGTCTCTCCCCTGTATAACAAGGCGAGTCCCCTGATCTGGCACACAGATGTGGCTGCATTGGCCAACTCTGGGCCAGGTTCCTGACACTCCATTTTTGAACTTATCACGGACCAGCTTTAACTGTTCCAGGTGCAGAACAGGTGCTTGGTCCGCTCACTGAGGAAAACCTTCGAGGGTACCTGGAACCGAAGGATGATGGTCCAGACCAGCCCAAGGGTCAGTCGGTGGTTCCCATCCACGATGTCATGGGAGCCCATGTTTTCCAAGTGCACTTTTTGCTCCTTCAGAAACTGCAGAGCCTTGTCTACATTCTCCAAGCAGTGGATCCTCATGCGGCCCTTGGTAGGCTTTGGCTGTTGGGGGACAGTGGGGAGGTGGCACAGTGGCATGGGGCTGCGGGTCTCCTCCTTCCTCCCCAGCCTTCCCAGGGCCGTGCTGGGCACACCTTCCCATGTCCTCCCTCAGGAACACAGGGACAGCCTCAGGGCCGGGGCAAAGGTCAAGGAGCTGACGCTAAGGTAATAGATGAGGCTTGGGCAGATTAAGATTCCCAAGGGAATTAATTGCACCCAGAGTGGGTGGGAGAAGAAGTGTTTTCAATGGGGCTACTGTTCCTGGCTCTGCGCAGCAAGGCCCCTGTGAAATCCACGCAGCAAAGCCTCCTGGAGCGGAACCATCCTCTGGGCAGAGGGGCTCCCTGTGCTCTGCCCTGCTGTGGCTCGTCTCTCTAGGGGCCCCTCCTGTGGCTTGTCCCTTTGGTCAGTTGCTGATCCCCACCCCCATGATCGCAGCTTACCAGTGTCTCTCCCGAGAGCACCTCCAGGAGCCTCAAGAGGTTGCGCCCATCCCGGAGGTCGCTGTACAGGTCTCCCACCCGACACGTCACCCGGGCCAAGTGCGAGTTCACCCACTTGGTGAAGGTTTTCTTCTGCACGGCTTCTCGCTCATCTGTGGTGGCAACGTGGGGTCATTTCTATCCTTTGAGTACGGTATGCCTGCTTCTAAATACCAGTTGTGTGTGTGTGGGGGGGGAGTAGGAAGTCAGGTGGGAAGTGAGGAATTTGGAATGAGCTCATAAGCAAAGTAAAAAACAAAAAAAAAGGAGAGACAGAAAGCAGGCTCTGAGGAGAAAGAGAAAAGAAACTGTCCACGGAGGGGCTGGGATTGGGCTCCTTCACGTAACAGTGGGGGAACACTAGGCAGGCTACTCCACCCATCAACTTCCCCACCTGTAAAATGGGCAAGCTACTATCTACTTTAACACTCATCATGTTGGTTAAATGAGATACTAGTATGGGAAACCTAGTGGGTGCCTGGCACAGCTGGCTTCCTGGTAAGGAGCTGCCATAAAGGAACAAAGCAGAGGGCGTGGTCTGAAATTACAGCAGCGGCCCTACCAAGTGGTCATTAGGACTTGACAGTGGAGAGGTTGCGGGCCTCCTCAGCTCACTGTCCTTAGATCATGGACAGAAAGGATGGGCCACTCTACTTCTGGGGTGGGGTCACCCAGTTGGCTGCAGGGCACCTAGTCCCAGGACACCAACATCCCAAGATTGAGAATCAAGACCTTGCAAGTTGGGGAGCTCTCCAAAACAAGGGAGGCAGGCAGGCCGAGTTAGGTGCCGATTTAAAAAAAAAAAGAAATAGAAAAAGTCCTGCTGCTTGGCCCACAGGATGGCTCCTGGTCAGGGGATGCTGTCAGGTTCCATAGAAAAATGAGAATTAGCAGGGCGCGGGGTGCACACCTGTAATCCCAGTGGCTCAGGAGGGTGAGGCAGGAGGATTGCAGGTTCAAAGACAGCCTCAGCAATTTAGCAAGGCCCTAAGCAACTTAGTAAGACCCTGTTTCAAAATAAAAAACAAAAAGGGCTGGGGATGTAGCTCAGTGGCAGAGCAGGCCCGGGTTAAATTTCCAGTACCAAAAGAAAAATGAAAATTAAGAATTTTGCCAAGGGAAGAAAGAGGTTCAGGCCTTTGGGAAGCTGTCTGGTGGCTATGATTCCTGCCAGTTCTCCTCCAAGAACCCAGTGTGAGAACCTAGCCCAAGTGGCCTGGCGTGAAAAGTCACCTTTGTTCCCATCTCAGCACCAGCATCTCAGAAACTGAAAAGACTCATCCCTTAATCTCACATTCCTGTGCACCTCACCCACAGAACAGCAACACACCCATGTCTATTCCTGTCTTTCTCACCTCCAGCCCCTGTACCTGTGCCAAACCTGGGGTCCTAATGACCGCGTGGGATGCTCCAGAACACCTGTGGAACCAAGGGTGCCTCTGGACACCATTCAGAGTCTACAGGCTCTGCCTAAGCTGGGGATGGCCCAGATCATCCTGCCATGACTGGATCCAGCAGGGACTGCCCTGCTATCAGGCACGGTGGGGTGAGGCCACTTTAGCACACAGGTAGAATAAAAGGGGAAGACATGGAAACAGTGATGGCTAGAAACATGGGCAATGCCAAGTCCCAAAGCATACGTCACAAAATGCCTATAGCATCCCTAGACACACACACACACACACACACACACACACACTCACACCATGAAACAGAGACTGCCAGAAATATATTTAAATGTGTGCGCCAGGACGGACATGCCTGTTCAGACTTCTACCTACCAACCTCTCCTTTGACACACACCCAGTTTCCACACACGCCCCCTCACACACATTCAGATGCCCACTCAGAAGCCCATGGAAACAGAGGAGCTCTAGATTCTGCGCCTCTGGCCCACTCCCTGTCTTCCCTAACTGGGGGAGCATGGCCAAACCCTGGGAGGCCAGCTGCCTGAACCTGCTGAGGCTTCCGTTGCTGGCACTGACCTAGGGCTCCTTCCATCCTCTTTACCTTTGCACCCAGTGGGGCCCTCAAGGTCAACCTCCAACCCCCACTACCCCACATGGTCCTTCCCAGTGGGTCCAAACCTTTCCCAATTCCGTCTACATCTCTGGAGTTTCTGGCCACTTGTAATGATTCCCTCTAGGGCTGGTCACGTTGTCTCCCAACACAAACATCTGAGTCACAGAAAGTGCGGGCTCCAGCTCCTGGGCCCAGGCTGTTCCCCCTGCCCTAGTCCCCTCTCGCACACCGGCTCCACTCTGCCTGGGGGCACTCACCTTGGAGCTGTTTGAAGCGTCCTTCCAACACGCTGGCATACTGAGCAGGGTTGATGAAGGCAGCCGGTGAGAGCAGGAGGCCCCCCGGGTTCTGAGACCCTTCCACAGCCTCGTAGTAAAGCTCTTCGGCCCCGTTCAGGCCGTTCCCGTGCACCCTGCCCACTGCGTTCCCGCTCATGCCGCCCGCTGCCCCTACACAGCCCGCGGCCCAGAGTCCATGCTCCCCTGCGCCTCGCAGCTGGCAAGTGTCTGTCCCCTGGAGCCTGGGCCTGGGGTCCCGGGAGGCTGCCGTCCCTGGTGGCGGGGATTCAAGGATGCTGGGAGTTTCAAGGAGTGGGAAAAAGGAGTTACGGGATGCCTGAGCTCCTGAAACCAGTGAGCGGGGCACACCTGGCTGCGGCGAGAGGAGACACCAGCAGCTCCCGACAAACAGGTCGGACCGTGGCGGGGGAGGGGCGGGAGGCTGCGGGGCGGAGCCGGGCTGCGGCAGGGCCAGGCCCGCGGGGGCGGAGGAGGGAGCTGCCAGCGCCGGGAGACCTGCCCGTCAGCCCCAGGTTGCCCAAGACTGGGAAGACCCGCGAGAGAGGCCCCCAGAGCAAGCCGTCTGCAGGGGCTGCAAGCAGGCCCCTCTCCGGTGACCCTGGGCGGTCCCTCTCCAGGACGCCCGCTTTGATCTTAGCTCAGAAAGCAGAAAAACAGAAACCTGGAAACAAGGAGATCCTGGAAGAAGCCAAGCCCCCAGCTGTGCTAATAGGTATGGCTAGGGTCCTCGCCACTAGGGAGTTAGCTTCATCTATGGTTCCAGCCCCTTCCTTGCCCACGAGGGCTCTCCTCAGCCAATGTCCCAGTCCCCAGTGCCGCCTCACTGCTGGGCTGTCCACCACATCTCCTTCCTGCCTCTTCCTGGGCTTCATACACTCGCCCCTCCCCCATCGCCTTCCTTTTAGTATTCTTGAGCACCTGGGGGTGTGAGGCACAGAGTGCACCAGCACAGCCATAGGGAGCCGCCTCTTCAGGGCATCACCCGTGTAGTGGAGAGATAAAGAGCACCAAGTGGCTCGCCTATGTGCACAGACAGACTCATAACAGTCCTGGGGGCACAGGTCTCGAGGGCACAGGTGTTAGGACGATATTGGGTGGTGTGTACACAGACATGGTCAGAGTTCCGGGTGGCACATGTCCTGTGCACCCAGTTATCACGATCATACAGGTTGGCCTGTGGACCATGCACAGACACCATGACAGTCCTGGGAGGCATGTGTCATTACAGATACGGTAAGAGTCCTGGTTGGTGTGCGCACACGCGCTGTGTGCAGATACCATGGCAGTAGTAGAGAATCATGAACCAAAAACTAGGGTTCCAGGTACACTTTCCCTCAAAGAGGGGACATTTTCCATATCCCACACCTCTGTTTTCTCTGAGATAGAGAAGCATTGGTATGACAGTTTCAACAGCCAGCCAAAGACCCTGCCAAAAGGGAAAAGGGTCCAGGTCTTCAGAACCAATGGCCACCACACAGGGATCCTTAGACTGATGCTGCGTTGGCTGAGAAGAACTATGTGGGGAGATTTGGGAGGGTATTGGGGATTTAACCCAGTGAGACTCAACCCCTAAGTCACATCCCCAGACCTTTTTATTTTTTATTTTGAGACGGAGTCTGGCTAAGTTGCTGGGGCTGATCTCAAACTTGCAATTCTCCTGCCTGGGTCTCCTGAGTCACTGGGATTACAGGCCTGCACCATGGTGCCCAGCTATTTGGGGAGTTTTTAAAAAGCCTCAGTTATGGCCCATATGGCCAAAGATTCACTGTTGCCAGGGAGGAGCTTGGGAGCCTGTGACAATAGTTCCTGGATAAAGCATTCCGCCAGGTTTGGGAACCTCAGCCTCAGTATCTCTTCTCTCCGCAGCCACCCACTGGGGCGCCACCTCTTAGGAGTAGTCCTGACTTCTCACTGGACTGGGCTGGGCAATGACAAGGGAGGGATGGAAGAGGGGAGCCAGACTGGGTGGGTGGCCTAGGGGTGTGTGGGTGACTCAGCCCCACGCCAGCCGCTGGTGGTGTCAGGTGGCAGCCACACTGTTGCCATGACAACTCCTCCCCCAGAACGCAGGGAGGCCCGCTGAACGAGTTTGTTTGTGCTCAGAGCCACCGAAAGGGAGAGCCCTGGCCGCAGGGAAGGGCAGGGACCCAGGTGGGTGGAGAGCAAACCCTGGAGAATGGGCTTCGGACAAGACTGCAGTGGGAGAGGACCTGCTTCCGGAAACAGGTAGATGAAATAATGGGAGTAACAGGTGGCAGGTGGAAGGAACAGGTGGGGAGGGTGCAGAGAGGATGGCGGCCGGGAGGGAGAACAGGAATGGGAAATGACAGTGGAAATCAAGGAAGGCAATGAAAGGCAGGGATGTGGGGGCGGAGACAGAGTGACGGTGAGAGTGCAAAAGGAGGAAGGGACATGACCCAGGGCCCAGGCCAGTGAAGGCAGCTGTTGAGTCAGTGGAGCAAGTCCAGGGGTCAGCTCCGCTGGCATCTCTGGGGCTGGGGTAAGGGAGGCTGCGGAAGGTTCTGGATTGCAGGAAGTTTGCTCTTGAGGCTGGATTTGGGGACCAGGGGCCTGGTGGGCTATTCTGGGTTTCCCACTTAGTGCAGCAACTTAAAAAGTGAGGTCTTCCCATAGGGGTGAAGGACTCTCCACCACCCGCTTGGGACCAGCCTCCTCCAGTCTCCTCAGCACCTCCAATGGTCTTCCCCTGACCTCACCTGCCAGGGCCTTGATTCGAGACCTCTCAAAAAGGCGAGCCGAGCTGCTGTCATTGTCCCAGTCTGAGTCGGGCAGGTCCCAGCGGTTGTTGATGTCACTGTACTGGCCCTGGATTTCCAAGCTGTCGAAGTCTGTGGGTGACAGAGTGCTGCTCATGGTGGTGGGTGGCTTCCTGCTCCTGCAAGAAGATGAAGCTGGTGAAGGGCATCTCCGGGCCTCTGGACCTCATCCTCATCGTGTCCTTCCTTCCCTAGCTCTGCCATTGCTCTCCTCAAGGCCAGGGGTGGGTTGTTTGTTTTAGTTTGTGAAAATTGGTCCCCAGGGGGAGAGGGGAAGCCACCATGAGGGACAGGAATGTGGAGAGACTGAACATGGCAGATGGCCTGTGGAGGGAGGCAGGAGGGTAGCACACGAGTCTGCACAGGGTAGACAGGAAGGGCTTCAAGGGCTCAGCCGAGGGAGGGCAGGGCAGAGCTGGGGGCTGAAGGTGGCCCTGAGCTTAGCATGTGTCAGAATGGCAGTGTGTGGAGTGGTGTGAGGCAGACAGCGGGTGTGAGTCCCCTTGGGTAGTAATGAGTGGAAAGTAGAGTTCTTCCCTCCCCACTTCTCCTGTTCTGAGCCTTCTGCCTCCTGTAGGCTACTGAAGATGGAGAGACCCAGCTTCTGCTCTGGTCTACCACATCTACCACAGATCCTCTAGATGGACTGATGAGCTGATAGGCAAGTAGGGACCAAGTACCTCGGAGTTCAAAGAAGGACACAGTACAGTTCTCTCCCTTTATATCCTTTTGTTTGCTATAAAGAATGCTTAATATGTGCTCCATGAATGTCAGCTGTGCTACATGCTCCTGCTGTTCACATGCATCTCCTCATCACAACCCCCAGTGGGGCCAGGGTCCATGGCTGTCCCCATTTCATAGATGAGGAAGCAGCACCACAGAAATAAGCCACTGGTTCAAGGTCACACAGCTGAAAGGACCACCAAGGGTTGTTTTGTTATTAGTGGATTTTTTTGTTTTTTGGTACTGGGGATTGAACCCAGGGGTGCTTAACCACTGAGTCACACCCTCGGCCATTTTTTATTTTTTATTTTGAGACAGGGTCTTACTAAGTTGCTGAAGGTCTTGCCAAGTTGCTGAGACTAGCCTTGAACTCATGGTCCTCCTGTCTCAGCCTCCTAAATTGCTGGGATTACAGGCATGTGCCATGGCACCTGGCACCACCAAGGTTTGGAAGCAAAATTCTTTCTCTTAATTACAGTCTCTGAGATAGAGATTTACAGGTTCTCTGACCGACCTGGAGCCTATTAGTGTGGTGGGTTATTAGCACTCACCACAGCACTCTAGGGCCTGGCTGGGAAACCTGGATCATGTATGCTGCCAGCATTATTTATGACCTTAACCAAACACATTTTGTCCTCAAACCTAACAAATGAGCATGGGATCAGTTGCTGGGGACTTTTTTTTTTTTTTTTTTAATTTAATGAGTATTGTTCAAAGTTCTTGTGTAACATGACGCTCGGCAGCCATTCAAGAGAATGGTGGTGGGGGGTGGGGGAACGGTGTCTGTAACTTTAACAAAATGCCAAATTCTACATTTCTCATTTTTCTAGTACCTCTTGAATATGAAGACATTTTAATCCTGAGCTCTACTTCCTGGGACCAGGGCTGTGAACTTGGCCATCTCTGGTTCTGGGAAGGAAGGAGGTAAGGAGAACCTCTTCTGTGGTTTGGGGAAGGAAAAAGGAATGGGTAGTGAGACTGGGGTGGCTGGGAAGGTTTGTTCCCAAGGGCACGCAAAGGCAGAACTTGGCTTCTATCATTACCTGGTTCCACGAAGCTGAACCTGACCTGCTTGAAGGGCAGGGCTGCCAGCCCCTCCCCTTTCCTTGCACATCAGGATTTCCCTGGGAGTAGCCTTAATGAGGTGTGAGGGAGCTCAGGTCTAAGGTCCCTCAATTGGGGCTTTTCAATCCCTGTAGCAGAACAGGGAACTTAATTTCCATTAGGCCTAGGACTCCTGCCCCATCATTTCCCCCAACAGATTCTTCTGGATTTGCTCTGTAAATATTTATATAAAAGTAAATTCCAGGGCAGAGGTGAATCACCCCGAGCAAAGAGCACTGTGGGCCAGGCACGACCTGAGCTAGTCACCTAACACTCTTAGTTGCTGGATGGCAAAGCAGTCCCGTCCCAGCCCTTCAGGTTAGGGAATTCCGACCAGCAGCCACTGTCACACTTAGCTCTGGGAAGGGGACTTCCAGCTCTCAACCCATGCAGAGACCCTTACACAAAAACACCAACATCTGAAGACCCCTGAGGGTCAGTGTATATGACCTTGTCCCTCTTACCAGGAGTCACAAACTCACTGAAGCCAGTCCCCAGGAGTGTTTTGTTTGGCCAACATTGGCTTTAAAATAACTGATTTTGGATTCTTTCAGGTGGGATTGGTTCTACCTTCTCCACAGACCTCACCATTCCCTTTTGCTCCTGTGCAAATATGATTTACATATTTATGTTACCCTCCTGGCCCCTGAAGGCCCCTGAGGTTTTCAAACCATTATCACGTGTCTTTGTACTCCACAAAGAGCAGACACTTAAGGGAAGCAAGTTTTTGACTGCTGTCTCTAAGCCAGTGTGTTCCCCAGACCTCCAAAAGCCTCATGAACCCAAACACGCACTGTTCTTGCTTGTTTTTGGTGACCCAACTTGGTCCTTCCAAGGACCTACCAGGGTCCAGGCATAGGATTCAGACCTTCCAGGGGAGGCCTGGCTGGTACAAATTCTCTGTGGAATCCCATCATTTGGGGGAGAAAACCTGAAACTGGAACCTCCTCCTGTCAAAGTTCAGTCAGGGACATCTGTGCTTTGCAACCTGAGTTTCCAAGAATGCCATGATATGGATAAGGAACCAAGACAGCACTATGGGGGGTCAGAGATCTCCTTAGTAGCATTGTGCTGTAACTCCAGAGACTTCCTGAGAATGCTGTTCATCACTGTGGCTCTGAGGCCCTGTCTCTGCGCCTTGAAAATTGCGTTCTCTGAGCATTCCAACTCTGCAGCCTCCGAGTTTTTTGAACAATATGTTCTCTGTCAGTGTCCCCGGCTGCCATCTCCAGATTCCTATAGTTTTCTGTTTGAATTTCTCCTACCCAGATCCTGCTCTGGTTCCCTTTCACTGGCACCATTCATAGAGCACCATTCCTTGCCTGTGACCTGAGACTCTATGCTCATAGGCTGCTGGGGAGCTCCCCCAGCCTCATAACCCCCCGTCTCTCCCTATACCCTCTTCTCAGAGGATTCCTGAACTCTGGCAATAGGGTGGTGCAGCAACTAATCCAGATTACAATTTGTCCAATCCCTTATTCTTAGCCACTGACCTCTAGCTGGGCCCAAGTAGCTTATATTGTTAGTGTCAGAACAATGTCAACTTCCGCCAGATGCAGGCTTGGGGTGCTGCGGGAACTTACACCCAAGCACTGTGGGATGCACACTCTGCTCAGCTGGGTACATGTGGGGCTTCTAGGGCAGCTGTCTTCCCTCCCCCTCTTCTCTCGTTTTAGCTGGTGTATAAAGCTAGAAATCCTGCCCCCAGGCTAGAAGCTATCTTGTACTCTAATTCTTCCTCTCACCTTATCCTGCTTCTGCTTAACTCTTTTCCTCTCTCAGAGACAGTTGATGGGTCCAATTCTGTGCTCCGCACAGCATTTCAGCTGCAGCTATGGCTGCGTTTATCACATTATATCAGTTGTTTATGTTTCTCTCTGCTGGCTCCAATTTTAACTCATTGAGGGCTGGGTCTTAACTTCTTTTTGTTTGGGGGGCCCAGCAGAATAGGTATTCAATAAAGAGACATTGAATGAATTGAGTACGATTTATTTATTTATTTTTTGGCCATCCAATTAATGTCTTTCTTAGGGATGGAGAAAGGATCATGGAAAGAATGAAAACCGGGGTGCAAAAGCTGATCCTCAACTGGAGTACTTTCGGGGTTGAGCTCTATGGAGGACCAGGATTCTCAAAACTCACGGGAATCACAGTTACCTAGAATGGAGGGTCCAGTTACTGAATGGTTCCCCCTACCCCAAGTTTCTGATCCAGAGATGGGGAATTTGCATTTCTAACCTGTTCCCAGGTGACATTAAAGCTGCTGGCATAGAGAGCACACTTTGAGGGTCACTCTTGTCCTAGGATGACAAGCAGCTGGAATTGGTTAGGGGAGCTACGAGAACTGAGAAGACACATTTTCAGGGGTGAGTGTGACTAGATTTAGTTTCTAGGTGTGTTCAGGCCCCATCCCATGCTAAATTCCAATATAACATCCCCTCTAGAGCCCCATCCATGAGAAGGAGATTGAAGATGGAGTGGGCTCTAGAGCTAACAAAACTGAGCAGATGCCCTGACACAGCGAATCACAGAAGTGCTGAAGGAGGACAGGGCTGGAGCAGCCAGGGAAAGACAGAAAGGAATAAATGACAGCAGGATGAATAATAGATTAGAAGAGATGGGGACTTTGGCAAAGTAAAAATCTTATTTGATTTCAAAGTATAAAGGGTGAACTGGCAGAAAAAGGAGAAAGAAATCACAATGAAACCCAGGGCTCTGAGGGAGGCAAGAGATAGATAGATGTTCCCAGGGCAGAGAAGAGGAGGAAGGCAGGAAAGACAAAAACCCCCAACCATTTCCCAGGTCAGGACTCACTCTGCTCTGAAGAATTTAGAGTCTGGACTAAAGAGGGTCTGAATTTTGACTCTCTCCTGCAGAGTCATTTAGAGTCTTTCACTCCCTTCCCCAATCCTGGGTTTACATCATTTTCTCCATGGGATGCAGAAAGCTCCATTTTAGCTTTCCTTCACTAATTCTTTGCTCTCCTGAATGTGCCAAGAGGTTACCTCACACCTCCAGCTAAGATACAGATTTGGAACTCAGTCCGCCCTCTTCTTCAAGGAAGATGCCGGCATCTGCCAGCTTTCAGTGTTGGAGTTGTGGCTGCTCTCAGGGGGAAGCTGCTGAGAAACAACCCGCTGAGACAGCCTGTAGCAGGTTAGAACAGGGGCAAGCCTGCATCTCAGACAAGGAGCAATGTCATGAGGTTAATAGGGCAAAGTTAGTCACTGCCAGAGTGGATGGTGGTATGGACAGTGGTGCTGGAGGTAGAATGGCCCAGCCAGGACGCCTCCCTGGGTAGTTGTATGACAGGCCGACTCCACAACCCTGTAAATGTCCCGGCCCCCGAAAAACCTTACAAGACGCTTCCCCATAGCTCCAAAGAAGAGGCTTCCTTCAGCCTTTGCAAGTGCCAGGTGGTCGCCGCCGCCAACGTGTCCCCCTCTTCCACACACTGCGAGGGAGCCTACGTGGAGCTGGCACCCAAGGGGTCAGGAGAAGCCCACGCGGCTCCAGAGCGAGCCCTCAATAAGGGAGGGAGACGACTGCCTGCAGACGCGGGACAGAGCCAGCCAAGCGCGTCCTCGGCATCCGGACCGGCGCCGGCTAGTCAGCCTGCGGAGCCTCAGCAGGAGAACTGCCTGCGCTGTCAGACACGCTCCGCGCCATCCGACCCCTATCCATCAGCGCGTCTGTCAAGCCCCAACTCTTCCAGACTCTTCTCTTGGCTCTTGAAAGGCCCGCGCCCCCCAGTCTCGACCCCCACCGTCCTCACACTGGTACCTGGCTGCTGGCACATGACACTGTGCATCCTGTCCCCAGTATCCCGCAGGATTCAGGGCCAGGCGCCGCATCCTTCCTTCCCGACTCCCTGGAACCCACCCGGACCCCGACCCCGCCGCCGGCACGCGGCTGCACAAAGCGCGCCTCCTCGCCGGCCGGGACAAAGCGGGCCGGGGCGCCGGCACCTACCTGTGTGCGGAGCGCCGGCGGGGCGGGCGGGAGCGCGGCGGACGGGGACGCACCGGTCGTCGCCGCGCCCGCAGCCCGGCCGCGTGGGGCGGTTGCGGGCGGCGGCCGGTGGCTGCCGGCCGCGGGCGCACAGCGGGCGGGCGCTGTCACGGGGCGCGAGCGGCGCGGGGGGCGCGCGGGATCGGCGGCGGCGGCCGGGCGCGTGGCGGCGGCGCGCGGGCGCGAGCGGCGGGACTGCGGCGCCGCGGAAGGAGGACAATAGCCTCCCCCTGCCGCAGGCCGCCGGCTCCCGCGGGAGGCCGGGGACCATCTGGAACCCGCGGCCCCGCGGGGCTCGGGGCGGGGCCCGAGTCGCCCCCTCCCCGCCCGGCGCCATGGCAACCGCGGCCCCTCTCGGTTCTCCCCACAGCTTCCCGGTCCTGGGTCGTTGACCTTCCCCGGGGCCAACGCGGTGGCTGCTCCGCAGCCGGCTCCCGACCCCCACCGCCTTCCGTGTGGGTGTCCCCTTAACCCCCGCCTTCCGGTCCTCGCTAGCCAGCCCCGCGTCAGCCCTGGGCAGCCTGGGTATCCCCCACAGCTTACGCGGCTCGGTCTTAGTTTGGATACCCCACCTTTGTCCTTCGCCTTTGGTCCAATATCCGTATCCCCGGGAAGCGCAATCCTTCTTTTAATGTCACTCACCGCGGAGATGTCTTCCCGAGATGCGGCCTCTGTTTTCCTTTTCAAATGTTCCTCTTTGGGCACCTCCAGGCCATCTCCCTTAAGCATTTCTCTCTGCCATCCCCCCTCTCTCTAGTCCTCCTTCAGGCAGGTAGGCTGGCCCGCTTTCCCAAAGCATCGCCATGGTGCTCCTGGAGATTCGCCTTCTCCCAAATCAGATTCTCGGAACAGTCATCGCAGCGGCTTCTCAGCTCTTCTCATTTATCAACCAACAGAATTCCGGCCTGTCTTAAAGGGGGTGGGGGCGGGGGTGGACATTTCTAGGCCTGGCACAGGCTGGGTTTCTCCTTGGTTTATTAGTGGCTGAGTGGTCCAAGGTCTAAGGTCATTAACCAAGGTGAACAGCTCTCTGCTTAGGAGAGGAAGAAATGTACCCGAGTTATAACAAACGAATGGGGTGGGTGCTGGCGGTGGGTGCTAAAAGTGCATTATGTCATGTGACACTCCACCCCCACTCCAGCTCTGAGAAGTAGATGCTGTTCTTCCAGACTAGAAAACTAAACTAGGTTCAGGGATGAACTGGTAATAACAGGGTGGGCTTTGTTCAAAGCCATTAGGTTCTATCTGCCCCTGAAGAGATGGGCTCATTTCTATACGGGATGCCTGGAATTGTCAAGGAAGGGCAATTCAAAAAAATGTGCTTTCAGTGAATTCTTGGGTTCAAGGTTTGGTGTGTGTGTGTGTGTGTGTGTGTGTGTGTGTGTGTGTGTTTGGGAGGATTGTTTTTATGAGCCAAGGGTCTCACTAAATTGCCCAGGCTGGCCTTTTGTTCACTATCTTCCTGCCTCTGGTAGTAGCCACCCTGACCAGGTGAGTTTAGGGTTACATGATGGCTTTTGGGGTAATTGAATTTTAGGATTTTGCTTCTTTCTTTATTGCATACTGAAATAAACAATTGAACTACTTTCCAGATATGATTTTGGCAAAGTAAAATAGCATGTGTTAAATGGACTTGAAAACATTTGCAAGGTAAAACAAAATCCTGCTACCACCCCTAACTAGTTGTCATCTCATCCACCAGGCATTGGTTTTGCTAGTCTATAAAATGGATTAGGAGACCAGTGGGGAGTTACATTAAAAGACCACTCTGAAGGTCTCTCCCAGCTATCCATGCTGTGATTCTACCACTCGAATGGAACTTGGCTTTCTGGGGTGCACCTCAGGCTATTTATGATGATGATGATGATTTTTTGACAGTCACTCCTTTAGGCAATGGAATCAAAAGAGCAAGGTCATACTGTCCTCAGAGGTGTTAGTGTATGTTGGAAGGTTCAGGAAGAAGTAGGCCAAGGTGTACATAATGGTCATCAAGGAGTCTTGGACAGGAACTTTAAAGTTGATGGGATCAGAATCAGCTGACCTGCTAAAGGAACTGGAACCATCAAACTGCTGCTGCTGTGCTGATTATGGGAACAGCTTATTAGATGGTGGCCCAGTTATAAGTCAAAGATCATAGGCCTTATTAGGTCTTACCATTAATATAACAATAGCTTTTGTAGAATAATTTCCTACTTTCAGCGTTTCATAATCTTTCAAAAAGACTTTCTAGAGGGTGGGGTTATAGCTCTGTGGTAGAACATCTGCCTAGCATGTACACAGCCCTGGGTTGACCCCAGTACCATTAAAAAAAAAAAAAAGCCTTTGTAAGGTAAGCATTCTAATTTTTATTCTCATTTTATTAATACTGATTTTCAGACATTTAAGTGAATATTCAAATTCACAGAATTACTAGTTTATGATTAAAAACTCAAAGGTTTTTTTTTAAAGAGAGAGAGAATATAATTTTTTTTTTTTTGTAGATGAACACAACACAATGCCTTTATGTTTATGTGGTGCTGAGAATCAAACCCGGGTCCCACCGGTGCTAGTTGCTGACGCTGGCTCTAACGCTGAGCCACAATCCCAGCCCCAAAGGTTTTTTTGATTCCTAGTAGGTTCAGAGGGGCAGTATAGCATAATGATTAAAAGCATCAATTTTGGAGTTAGGTTCCCTTAAATTAAAATCGAGTTTATTTATGTAACCTAGGACACATACTTACCTTCCCTGGGATTCAGTTTCCTCACCTGTAAAATGTGGGATCAAATGAGTTATTACAGGTGAAGTATTAGAACAGCACCCTGCATATAGTAAGCACTCAATCAGCATCAGCCATATTTTACCATTTTATGACTTTACTGTTACCCATTTTGGAAAGGAAGCATGCTCAATAAAGGGAACACTGAGATCACTTGTCAGCTCTGCGACTGGGTTGCTTTGGAAACTTGTTATTTTGCTCAATAGTGAATCAGTATAGTCAACGATGAAGAAAATGTCTGCTTCCTTTTTACGTCAGTTGCAAAAGTGAGTGGATGATGTCCACTAAATATGCTGAGCTTCTCAGATAATCCAGATTTGTTGCTTAGATTCCCAAGATTCATGGAAAGATCTTGGCTTCTGCCACCAAGCTCACAGAATTAGCTGAGTTCACAGCTCTTGTTTGTGTGCCATGGGAGAGGTGTCCCTCCTTCCATCTGAGACTGCTTCTTCTGGCTCCTGCTCTAAGTTTTATCCCCTCCCACACTCTCATGGCCCTCACACCTTCTGGTGAGTTCTCTCTGCTGGCTCCTTCCCATCAGCATTTAAACATGTTCAAGTCTCTGCCTGCTGAAAAAATAAGGAATCCTTCCTTGCTGGGTGCAGTGGTGCATGCCTTTTATCCCAATGAATTAGGAGGCTAAGGCAGGAAGATTGCAAGTTCCAGGCCAGCCTCAGCAACTTAGCAAGGCCCTTAGCAATTTACTGAGACTCTGTCTCAAAATAAAATTTTGAAAGGGCTGGGTGTGCCTCTGTGATAGAGGGGCTCTGGATTCAATCACCAGTTCTGAAAAAACAAAAACAAAAACCTCAGTGGTAGCATATGTTACCCTTACCCTTTATGTTCACAGTATTCTTGAGTTATTAGCACTCATTGGCTCTGTCTCTTCTCTGTTCCATCAAGCATTCTTTCAACAAAACATATAGCTTATCATGTGCCAGGCACTGTGCTAAGATCTGGGAATATAATGATGGTAAAGTAGACATTGTCCTCTTGGAGGATTCTCTGGTGGGGTTCACAGACTTTAATAAAATAATCCCTCAGATATATAATAACAAAGTATAATGAATGTTCAGAACACTATGAGACAGTTTAGCAGACAATAGTAACCTGATTAGGGAAGGGGGGGGGTGATAAAAGGAGACCTTAATCTTGAGTCTTATGAGCTGAGATTTGAAATAGTAAAAACATTAACCAGACAGAGAATGGAGGATAATATTGCAGTCAGTCAATAATATTAATTGGGAACTATATTTCTTACACTTTGCATGTATCATTTATTTTTTATTTTTTTGGTACTAGAGACTGAACCCAGAGGCACTTTACCACTGAACCACATCCCTAGCCCCCCTTTAATTTTTTTTTTACTTGTAGATGGACACAATACCTTAATCTTATTTATTTTTATGTGGTGCCGAGGATCAAACCCAGTGCTTCACACGTGCTAGGCAAGTACTCTACCACTGAGCCACAACCTCAGCTCCCCAACCCTTTTTAATATTTACTTTGAGACAGTCTCACTAAGTTGCTGATGCTGGCAGCCAACTTGCAATTCTACTGCCTCAGCCTGCTGAGTAGCTGGGATTACAAGTGTGCGCCATCAGCCTATATCATTTTATTGCATTCCTGGAGAGGTAAGTATTAAGCCCATTTCAAAGATAAGGAGACATTTAGTGATTGAGTTTTATTCAGGGTCATTGAACAAGAAAGGAGTAGAGCTGGGATTTTAACCTAGTTTGATACTTGAGCTCATGTTTGTAGCCACAGAGAGACTAGATGATACCAGGGCTGATGCTGGATGCCTGGTGCATGTAAGAAATGGAGAGAAGGCCATTGTGGAGGGAAAACAGAGAGTAGAAGGGAATGTGCAGTGAATTGCAGCTGGGAAGACAGGCCAGGGCCATATCAAGCAGAACTTTCTATATCATTTGAAGAATTTTTATTTTTACCTTTAAATCCTGGGGAGGGGTGGAACAAGGGGTACAAACAATTTTGTATATGAAAAAAAAAAAACGACTTTCGAGGCTGGGGTTGTGGCTCAGTGGTAGAGAGTTCATCTAGGGCATGCGAGTTGCTGGGTTCTATCTTCAGCACCACATAAAAATAAATAAAGTATTGTGTCCAACTAAAAAAGAAAAAAAGATTCCAGCTGCTGAGTAGGGAGTAGGTGGAAAGAGTGCAGAGGTGGGTGTGAGAACCAGTTAAGAGGCTACCACTGTGGTTCAGGTGAGAAAGAAGATGGTACCTTGCACTCGGAAGTTAGCAGTGGAGATCAAAGTGCAAAGGGAGGAAAAATTGACAAGAAGTGGTGATGGGTTAGATGTGGAGGTGGTGGTGAGAAGAAAGGGTTTGTCAAGAATGGACTATGCAACTGGAAGGATGGAGGAATATTTCAGGATGACCAGGTTTAAGGCAGGGAGATTATTGGTCTTGGATCCGGGTTAGAGATACCTTTTAATCAATCATGTTGAGCTATTGAGTAGTCAATTGTATATGGGTGTGGAGTTCAAAGGGGAGATCTGGACTCAAGATATCCATTTGGAAGACATTGTTGTAGGGACAGACGGTAACTGGGATAGACGAGCATTGCTGCAATTGATTTAAAGTGCTTTCAACAAGGTTGTCAATAATCCTATTGCTAAATCCAGTTGTTATTTCGAATTGATGTCTTACTATCCCCCTTCATAGCAATTGATTCCAATTATTCCCTGAACTTCTGGAGATTTTCTTTTGATTTAGGATTGCCATACTCTCTCTATTTTCTTTCAACTCCTGTGGTCCCTCCTCTGTTTCTGTTGTGGGTTCCTCTTCTGTTTGTCACTTAATTTTTTTTTAAAGATTTCTTTTTTAGTTGTAGATTAACACAATATTTTTATTTTATTTATTTTTTTAATTTGGTGCTGAGGATCGAACCCATTACCTCATACATGCTAGGCAAGTGCACTACCACCGAGTCACAAACCCTAGCCCCTTGTCACTTAATTTTTGTTGTTGTCTTTGATAATGTTGATGATGGTGTGTCTAGGACTTTTTTTATTCTATGTACCCTTCTTGGGCCATCTTATGCACTGGGCAACTCAAGCAGTGTCTTTAATACATTAGTCTGACAGATCTGCTGGAAACCCTTCAGTAGCTGCCCATTTAGAATAAAACTGAAAGTTCTTAACAAAGTCTCTGCATTCTGTGTACCTTTCCAGCCTCCACTCCTCCCTTGGTGCTCTGTATCCTAACCATAGGCACATCCAGCAGTTTTCCCACTGCGAGTGGGATTTTGAACAGGCTCTTCCTTCTGTCCGGAATCCCTCTTCCTTTTCCATTTCACCCAATGGTTACTCATCCTTTGGGTCTCAATATAGGTGGTCCTTCTTTTGGAAATCCTTCTCTAGGCTCCAAATTTGGGAGAGGGGCCTCTGACAGCATTCCATTCTGGATCCTCACCACCACTGGTTGTCTTTCCTTTTGGAAGGTGAGGTCCATGAGGGAAGAGAGCACATTTATTTTATAGTTGTAGCCTTGGCAGAGCACAACTACAGATATTTGTGCAATAAACTAATGAGTACAAGGAAAGACCGCAGGGGAGAAGATGAATCTTTATTATAAATAGATGAAACTAAATGTTTTCATTTCAAACGACGTGCTTCCCATTTCTTTTACCTCTACTCTATCCCCTATTACTTAGGCAGCAATAAGCACTTTGAAGATGCTCTGCCTTCTGCACATGGATGCTACAGAGAGATCAGAATTAAATTCTTTGCTTTTAAAACCTAAACTAGACCTTTAAAAATCTATAGCAGAGGGGCTGGGGTTGTGACTCATTGGTGGAGTGCTCGCCTACCATGCAAGAGGCACTGGGTTTAATTCTCAGCACCACATAAGTGTAAAATAAAGATATTGTGTCCACCTAAAACAAAACAAAACAAAATCTAGAGCAGAGGGCTGGGGGTACAGCTCAGTGGCTGATCACATGCTTGGCATGTGAGAGGCTGTGGGTTCATCTCAGCACCATAAAAAAAAAAATCTATAATGGGGATGACGTTCTTTCTTTATTTTTCTATAGCTACTTCCTGCTGTGGGGATGATGTTCTTGAAAGCTCCAATTTTTAAGTTGTAAGAGCCAGGTGCTCGAGAGGAATGTATTTTTTTTTTCTCCAGAAGCTTCACTTTAAATACCAAGAGACAGAACCTGCTAAACCTAAAGCCCAGAGTTTATGCCATCATCTGTTGAGCTGGGAAGAACATGTGAGTTTTCCCCTCCAAATAGAAAATATAATACTTTCTGGGCTTGGAGTAGAATTGAAAGGGGGAGGGATGGACCCCTGAGGCTCTGTCCTCACCTCCACAGGGTGGGAGATGGAAGAGGCTTAGGCTCCATTTCATTCCTGGAACTCTGAGAAGACACAGCCTTTCAGAGTAGCCCAGGCTGTCCAGGGGCAATTGCCCCAGAATGAAAATGGCATCATTCATCACCTGTGCAGGCAAAGCAGGCAAAGGGCTTAAGATAATCTCTCCTTGCCCCACCCAGCCTTCTTATCTGCTAAGTCCCAATTATCTTGACATTTGGAAGAAGTCCAGAAAGAAGTTCCTTGGTGTCATGGGGTGGGCAGGGAGATATATATATATCTAGATAGATAGATAGATAGATAGATAGATAGATAGATAGATAGATATGGCATTTAGGTTGGCAAGTTAAAAAAGTTTGGGATGGATAGTGTAAACTGGACAAAGATAGATGTGGGGGTGGGGGAGAAAGAGAGAGAGAGAGAGAGAGAGAGAGAGAAAGAGAGAGAGAGAGCGCGCATGCGCACAGGTGCTGAGAACTGAAAGCCAGGGTGCCTGCAGGGACTGGCGTGGAGTGCAAGTGAAAACCACCAAGAGGCTGAGGGTGGATGACCAGGGCCCAGATGAGGTTCAGCAGTACCAGGGAGAGCTGAGGCAGAAGCTCAGAACCATTGCCATTATTTGTCTATAACAAGAGCCCAGGTTCCACCTGCCAGGGACGCTTCGGCAACTGCAATGGCCATGGAGCCCAGTGGCCAAGACCAAGGGAAGAAAGCTACATTTTATTAGTTAGGCAGGAGAGACAGAAGACAACACTTGGCCTTGATGCCCCTTCCCTGATGTCAGAATGGTACATAAACTCCCAACTAGAACATCATGAGAAGGGAACTGAGAAGAGAAATCTAAGCAACTGAGTTTAAAATTTACAATAATTGAGTTGTCTGTAATTGGTGAGGCTTATTCTTTTTTTGCCATCCATAGAAATAGGGACTGAGAATAAAGAAAAGTATATGTTTCTTCACCTGAGTCTATACCTTGAAATTGTAAACAAGCATGCCACACAAGAAAAGATTAGTAGGTGGGTTTGCAAGGGGAGCTGGGCACTTTATAAGACTGAGTTGGCCCAATTTCCTGTGACTAGTATAGACCAGGATGATGGCTTGATCCCGGCCAGCTTGAGTGGTGATTTGCAAAGGATGAACATGTATTTGAAAACAAAAGTCTGGGCTGGGGATGTGGCTCAAGCGGTAGCGCGCTCGCCTGGCATGCGTGCGGCCCAGGTTCGATCCTCAGCACCACATACAAACAAAGATGTTGTGTCTGCCGAAAACTAATAAATAAATAAATAAATACTTTAAAAAAAAAAAAAGTCTGCAGATGAGACTGCAGATAAAGTCTTACATCAAATAAACATAACAGGTGAGGTGAGTTGAGGTGCAGCTTGGATGATGGAAGACAATCTTTGCCTAAGCACCCTTAGATAGCATAAAAAATTTTTCTGGAGTCCCAGGAGTCCCAAGGGCTGTGTTCTGATCCGAGCAATGTTGCAAGTGCATGATATTATTGACTAGGGAAACTGGAACTGATTTGAGGACATAGAAATATTACATCCATTTATCTTTGTCCAGTTAGATTCAAAACAACACTTATTTATGGACTATCCATACCAAACTATTTTTAACTTGCCAACCTAAATGCCATTAAAAACTGGGCCCATTTGAATGATTCCAACCCATCAGGAGCAGGATGGGATTAACTATGATTCTCAATACCTTTGATTTTACCAGTCAATCATGAATCACTTCTTTCTTCCAAGCAGCTCATGTTACTAACTCCTGGGAATATATAGACCCTTTGAAAAAGTGTCTCCTCACAACCATCTGCCTGAAATAAATTTTGGCAGCATCTGTTTAATGATAATAGCTGAAGGGTACATCACTGGGTTTCCTTGATCAAATTGCACTGGAAAATGTGAGTTGTGCTGGGAAAGCTACAGTGCCAGAGTAGGTTTTGTGTTCATTTTTGAAGCTGCAGATATTTGAGGTCAATTTTCTGTATCTTAGCCTAATTTGCTTGTGACATGGAACACAGCCAATACTAGCTAGTCATTTCAACTATTGCTGGCATCTGAAACTTCCTGGTGGTTCAGATGTCAAACTCCATACTCTCTGACCTTGTTTGAACTCTGGCCCATCATTTTCTAATTGTATGACCTTGGACAAGGTATTTACCTTCTCTAAGCCTGAGTTTCTCATCTGTTAAAAAAAGGGTGGAGGGTGGGGAGAAGATAATTTTATAGAAGGAAATTGTGGCAAGAAATTAAACAATGCTTGTGAGGTGCATGGCACCAGTGCCAGGTAGGGGCCCACTGAAAGTTAGCTATTGCCTACATCATTATTTTACATGTTTGGTATGTAGGCAAATCTTTCCTTAAGTAAAATATAATGTCTGAAAATCTGCATTTGCATAAAAGGTAAATGGGGGAAGATTATTTGCATTCAAAAGTATCTTCAGTTCATGAAAGAACTGATAATAGGATTTCTTTTAAACAGTCAACTTCCCAGTATGTCTAAAATGATTTGATTCACACAAAACTTGTTTTATACAATGTTTTAGGAACACAGCTAGTGTACCCAGCACGGAGCATCTGTAATACGATCATTCAGGCCAGGTCTGAACCACTGTGACAAGTTAACAATAACAATCCTGAGTATTCCCCAGGCCCTTTTATCAAGGGATTAGATGGATTCTTTGTGGTTTCAAAGGGCAGATCTGGGACCAATGGGTGGAAGATATAGGGCTGGGGAGACGAAGAGAGATTTTAGCTTGACATAATGAAAAACTCTCTACCAAACCACTGCTGTCCAAAGCTGGAATGGGTCACCTCTGAGGTAGCAAATTTCCTATCATAAGATATTCAAGTAAAAGCTAGGTATCAACTTGTTATGACTGTTGGAGTGACTATTGCTTGAAATGGGGAGGCAAAATAGGTCAGTTTCCCAATCCTAAATAAACCAAATATACTATGCAAACTGGATCAGTTCTCTACTGTGGATACCAGGAAGAGACTGAAGAGATAGGGAGAGGCTATTCTGGAGGGGGAGTGGGGATGAAGGAAACAAATTGGAACAAACATTGCTCCTCTGGTGGGAAAATACTGGATTAAATGACCTCTAAGATTTCTTCTAACTTAAAGATTATAAAACTCTCAAATTGTTTCATAGATGTTATTTTAACTATATTCCTGGGAGAATTTCCCTATTTTAGTTGTGGAAAACTAGAACATAACACCTTAAGTAAGTGGTAAGATGGGAAAAGAATTCAGTCATCCTGACCCCTTTTAGACTTTTGATCCCACAACCTCTTTTCAACTGGTGAGAATGAAAATTGGGGAAGCAGAAGACAGAAAGGATTTTAAAGCTAGAACAGACAGAAATCAAGTCAACTTTAGAGATCAGTGGAAAATCTGCTCAACTAAGTTTCCAAATTACTAGCTGAAAAGATTGTGTGTGCCAGCATTCCTGGTAAAGTACTTCAGAGTACGGTTATTATGTAAAGACCCACCTAAGACTGAACATGTGAAGCCAAAGACCGACCTAAGACTGAACATGTGAAGCCAGTGTCCTCATTAATGAGCTCCTGGAAGAAGAACCTTTTCCCAATTGGCCTATTTGTCTTTCAAATAAAGTTGATCATCTGGTCTTCAAATCAATAAGGTTTATTTGGTCATATGCAACTAAATTACATGCTTTTTCCATCCCCAAGCCCTATAGGCCACAAAGCATACTTCTGTTTCAGTGGACATCAGCTTGCAGGACAAATCCATCCCTGCTTAGAGAGAAGGTAAAAAGCCAATCATGGAGAGCAGAACCATTTTGAGGTACAGATTTTATTGGTTATCTAGGCAAGAGAAAACTGGACATGAATAGAAAGGAAATGACAACTCCTGGTGAGAAATCAAGGACTCGGTGTGAAGGGCAACTCAGTCAGGAGAAACAGGAAGCTACCCAGTAACATAGACATTCTAAGGGAAGGTAGAAAGCAGAGGAAATGGGGGTGAAAAAGAAGATGCTCAGTATGCAAACTTCAGTATCATCCTGGGGAGAGAATCTTTCTTTGCCTATATGTCTTAGGAAGAGGAAGAACCGATGCTGTAGTCCATGAATTGGCACAAACATCAGTACCACCATGCAGCCTCTAGTGCCCCCTAACCTGACAGCCTGCTGCAAGCACATCCCTGACCCCTGATAGGAGAGCAGTGGTGAAGCTGCCCCAGATTCTGTGCTCCAGGTGGAGAAGGCCTCAAGAAGGTGAAAGGATGAGCTAATCTGAGCTTCATGGCCCCATTTTCAAGGATGTGATTAGTGGAGAGGCACCTGGGACCTGCTCCATTTCAGGAAACCCGGTTATGGGAACTAGTGGGGGACAGACTTTGCTCAGGACCCGTGAGAAACAGTTAACCCTTTTCTATTGTTCATATGGAAAACAGCCTCTCTCTCTTTATTATTTATTTTTTTTTAGTTGTTACTGGACCTTTATTTTATTTATTTATATGTAGTGCTGAGAATTGAACCCAGTGCCTCACGTACTAGGCAAGGGCTCTGCCACTGAGCCACAACCCCAGCCCCAACAGCTGCTCTTAATAGTTGCTAGATTCTTTCCCAGGGGATAAAGTTCTCAAGTGGACTTCCTTTTATATTATCCTGATAAGGGGACCTCAAGGACATTTTCCAGCTCAGTTTCCAGGGTCAACTTCTTTAGGTCATTTGGATATTCTGGGAGAACCTAAGGATAACAAATGAGGGCTAGGGATATAGCTCAGTTGATAGAGTGCTTGCCTTGCATGCACAAGGCCATGGGTTCAATCCCCAGCACCCCCTCCCCCCCCAAAAAAAAAAGAATTAAGAAGCATCTAGGAATGATATACACAGAGAGGGTACAAGTAAGAAAGGGAAAGACAGCTCAACAGTCCTTAAAATGTCATTGTTCATCTAAGGGCACGGCCTTTGATGGTCTGGTTCCATTCAAACCCTTGTTTTTGAGTCAGAATCTCTTCTGGCCAGCCAGGGAATTTCTTCTGAGAATAAACAATATCCAAAATGGACATGAAACAGCAATCCAATTCCTAAGGTGGGTAGAGGAATGGAAACAGAACCTATGTTACCCAGCCTAAGAACTGGGCAGAAGTGGCCTCCTGAAGACACTGCTAGTAAGATCCTAAAGGCCAGAGTTGGAAATACTCAGTGATGTGCAAAGGCTCCTTTGTTGACTAAAGTGACAATGACCTTGGGCAGGTTTTTTAAATTCTCTGGCCCTCACATTTCTTTTATCTATTAGAGAGAATTGATCATCTCGATTCTCTTCTGGATAACATTCTACTATGTTGAGGATGGGGTCTGAGTATAAATGCCTTTTTGTCGTTGTTTTGTTTTTATACCAAGGATTGAACCCAAGGGTGCTTAACCACTGAGCAACATTTCCAGTGTGTTTTCTTTCTTATATATATACATATCTGGTTTTTTAATATTTATTTTTTAGTTTTCGGAGGACACAACATCTTTGTTTGTACGTGGTGCTGAAGATCGAACCTGGGCCGCACACATGCCAGGCGAGCGCGCTACCACTTGAGCCACATCCCCAGCCCCATATCTGGTTTTTTACATTAATTTTGAAACAGGCATGTACTATCATGCAGAGCAGAATTATTAAAACCATTTTTAACATGGGCATATGCCTATAATCCCAGGAGCTCAGGAGGTTGAGGCAGGGGGATTGTGAATTCAAAGCATGCCTCAGCAACTTAGTGAGGCCCTAAGAAACTTAGCAAGACCCTGTCTTAAAAAAAAAAAAAAGAGCTGGGGATATAACTCAGTGGTTAAGCCCCCTGGGTTCAAAAAAGTAGTAATAATAATGTAGAGTCCAAGTTGTCAAATACACTGATTTTTTTTTTAACTGTTACTAGAGATTGAATCCAGAGGTACTATACTACTGAGATACATCCCCAGTCCTTTCTATTTTTTTCTTTTTTTTTACTTTGAGAGAAGTTCTCATTAAGTTTCTGAGGCTGATCTTAAACGTGCAATTTTCCTGCCTCAGATTCCCAAGTCATGAGATTATAGGCATGTTCCACCACACCTGGATGTCCACTCTTTGTGGGAGATAAGGGAACCTGAGTTCATCGAATCCTGAGCTTTTGCATAGAAGGATTGGAGTCTGGTGGTCATGTTAATGTTGCTCCCAAGCAAATAGGCAGGTCACATCTAAGTGGAAAACACACGAGTAGTTGTGGGGAAGTGGAAAGAGGAGCTAAGAGATTGTTTTGTCTCAGATTTTGGCTCTGACATTTACAAACTGAGTGTCATACAATCTCTTCTTGGAACCTCATTTTCATCATTTATGAGACAACAACACCTCTCTTACAGGGGAGGATTACTGAAGAGAAATAAGAAAAATTGAAGAGTGCTTATCAGAGTCAATGCTCACCAGATGTCAAGCCTGCTTCAAATCTTGCCTGACTATAAGGGTAAATCTATAGAAGTCCTGATGATAGGCCCTAATATTAAAGGCTTCCTTCACCCTTTCTGCCTTTATGCACTGGGGAGGGCGCTGTGTCCCTGGCTACATTTGTTAGGCCTTCGCTGTCTCTAGGATGGTATTGGGTGTTTCCCTTGTATCTTCATCCCTGAGGCTCATTCCAAGGACCAGGGCTGGAAGCCAGGAGGCCAGCTCACCTGAAGTGCTTTGCCACTGGCATCCTTCCTCCACCCTTCCCTCCCAATGCCAGTCTCAAGGTGGAGCATTTTTGCTGAGCTGACACTATGGGAACTATTTAAAAAAGCCATTCTCAGTTACCTTGGTTTCTCAACCCATCAAAAAGTGAAGCTAACAATTATCTTACAAAGTGGTTGTGGGACTGAAACAATCCATGTGAGGAACCAGTGGTGGCCAGCAAGTTAATTCCTTTCCCCTTGGCAACTCCTTTTCCAAAAGGGGACAAGAAAGAGTGAAAGAAAGGCAGAGGACTCCAGTGATCTGCAAATGCCAAGCTCTTATTGAATCTGATGGTTATGAGGAATTGTCCAGAAATAAAAGCCACCTTCCTTCAATAGGTCTCTTTTTTTTAAATTTTAATATTTATTTTTTAGTTTTTGGCAGACACACATCTTTGTTTGTATGTGGTGCTGAGGATTGAACCCAGGCCGCACGCATGCCAGGCGAGTGCGCTACCGCTTGAGCCACATCTCCAGCCCAATAGGTCTAACTCTTGAGTACCTGAGATGGGGAGGAGGGGCAACAGTGCTGGGCAGACTGGAGAAGGGCATGATTCAGGTGTCAATAGACATGTTCTCTGCAGTAGCACCAAGGTTGTGTACTGGGGAGGCATTTTGCCAGCTCCTTAGCCGGTTCTGTCCGATCCTAGCTTCTTGGAGCTGGAGTGGAAGAATTTTCCCCCGAAGGAAAGCAGCCAACACCCAGTCCCACCCTTCTCCTTGGGCAACTCTTTGCCAGGCAGAAATCTCATCAGCGTTTTCTTTTGGCTGCCCACGGAACAAGCTGCGAGATCACTGGCAGTTACGGACTTTAGCGCCTTAGCTATGCCCCTTCCCGCCTGAGTCCCGGAGTCCAGCAGCTGGAGCCTCTAGGACCACCTTCCTTCTTTCCAGCTGGGAACACCCGCAGAAAACCCTTTGCTGAGCTGTGGTCAGCTCTACATTTAGTGCAGTGAACGTAGGGGAAGAGCCTGGTGGGGCGGGGCAGGCCGGGTCCCCTGGAATTGGCTGGGACAGGTGCCAGATAAAATATAGGGCGCCCTGAAATTCAGTTTTGAATTTCACATTAACGAATAATTTTTTAGTCTTTGTCCCAAATATTGCACGAGACTAGTAAACGGGTTTTAAAAAATAATTGTTCATCTGAAGCTAAGTCTAACTGGCCGTTCGGTTTTCCTTCGCTAGATCTGGGAACGGGAGGAGGCTAGCCGGGGGCAGCAGGCGAGGCCATCTGGGGGTCCGGAGCCAGCTGGGGTCCCGACCCAGGCGCCCGCGGCTTCTCCCTGTATAGGGAAGCTTCCGAGCGCCGTAAAAAAGGCTGAGGGCTGCATCTCTGAGGCACCGTGGGAAAGTCTTTACGGGAGGAGTCGCGCCTGGCCTGTCTGGGCCGGGCCGCTGTCCGCCCACCAGCCGCTGCGACTCCGCGAGGCTCCTCCAGGCCGGGGTCTGGCGGCGCTGAGTGCGCAAGCGCGCCGGGCAGGGGCGGGGCTCGCGAGTGCGTGGGCGGGAAGAGACGGGCTCGCGCGGCCGGACGTGGGCGCCTGGGAGGTTGAAGCTCCAGCAGAGCCGGAGGCCGGGGCCTCATCTGGGCATTTTGCGGCTGAGCTCCGCTGTTGTTCCCCTTCCGCAATGGAGGGGACGGCCTCAGCCGTCTGCGAGGTGATGCCAGGGAGGGAGATAAAACACAGAAAGCCACTTTCTGAGGAGAGGTTCTTTGTGAAGACGCTATGAAGTTCGGGCAGGAGGGCCGGCGTTGCCCAAGGTGGAGGAGGAAGATTCAGGAATGCTAGGAATGGGTGAAAGTCGGCGCAGGGCGGAGACAGCGGGGCAGGGAGCACAGGGGTCGCGCCCGGGCTGCTCTGGTTGGGGGGTCTGGCTGCACGTGAGGAACAGGACCTGGAGCTCCCCGGACACCGAGTACACCGGATTCCGCGCACGCGCGCTGGGAGGGGCTGAAGCGGGGCGAGGGAGCAGGAGCCGCGGAGTGACAGCTCCAGAGGCCTCGCGGGGCGCTCTGGAGGAGCTTGTGCAGCGCCCTCCACGTGGGGGCTCCGCCGACTGGGACAGCCATCGCCCAAGGCGAGGCTCAGCGGGTGGCTTGTTACGCGTCTGGGGGCAGGTGAAATAGCCTGGCAGCCTCAGAGCGCTGCTGAGAGGGGCCCAGGCCACCTGCCTTGTTCCCGTTAGCGGAACCCAGAATTTTCACATTCACAGATGGTAGAACCTGGTAGAACCTAGGCCTGTGCAATTTCCCAGCTGCTTGCCTTGTGGATGAAGATTCAAGAAATCTGAACAGAGGGAGCACAGGAAGTCAGAGGGTGTGCGAGGAAGGTGTAGGAAATGCTTGGAAACCCTCTTCGCTAACTCTGGCACAAATTAGCATCTTAGTTCCCAAGTTCTCTTACTCAGATCCCCCTGCCTTTAAAAAAAGGTGCTGCCTTAGTGTTGAAACGAGAGTCTACTTTTCATGAATAATAATGGAATTAAATATATTTTATTTTAATGTGTCATCGAGATTAAATGTTTTATTCAGACATGTTGGAGTTCCATTCAACTTAAAATATCGTGTGCAGTGTTTTGTTTTGTTGTTTACTACAGTGCCGGTGGAGCAATCCACGGCCTTGCACAAGCCAGTTAAGCACTACCACTTAGCTACAACCCCAGCCCTTGTCCTCATTTTTATAGATGAGGAATTGAGTTCAGAGAGGTTAAGTAACTTTCCCAGGGCTACATTCTGGAATTTGGCACATCAGAGATTCAAACCCAGACATTTTTGCCTCTAACACTCTTAAATAATATTTTAACTATCAAAAATGTTAATTTAATGAAAAATAAAGATGATTCATAATCAGATGTCACTCATTTTCATAGTCTTTATGTTGGCTTATTTGGGGAGGAAAAAAAGAAAACTCCCACCCAATTTTTCTTTCCAGATATACTTATCTAAATACTGCAGTTTATTTCTTCAATTTCCCATCTTGTTGGGCACTGCATTGAATTTCACTGTTTTCATTCTTAAGTTGCTCTGCTCTGAACAATGCAAATCTTAACACTTCACAAGAAGGAATGCAATATTTGGGGGAAAATAGTTATTAATTTGTCATAAAAATTTATTATTACCATAATTTTAAAAGAATATTTTGTTTTATTTGCATTATATTCTTCAGATTTTGAGATACTTAATAATTTACTGGAAATGTGATACAGGACAATCAAAGGAAGTGTTGCTAGAAGGGCAGCTAATGATTTCCATAGAAGCAATTAATTCCAAGCACCAGCCAAATGCTCTTCATTGTGTAACAACTAGTAAGTAAAAGAAGAAAAATTAATGATTTTCTATTTTTTGTTTGATTATGATTTATGTCATAGTTTATGTAAAAAGTTCAGGTAGTCATAATCTTTTATCATGTAGTTAAGAAAACCAATATGAGGCTGGGTATAGTGGTGCCTGCTTATAATCTCTGCTACTCCAGTGGTTGCTGTAGGAGAATGGCAAGTTTCAGGCCTGTGTGGACAATTTAGTGGAACCTGTCTCAAAAAATAAGAGGGTTTGAGGTGTACCTCAATGGTAGAACACCCTCCTGTTCAATTGCCAGTACCATCAACAAACTCCAAATGATTATGTAATAGTACCTGGTGATAGATTCTCAAGTGTGTCATATAGGAAAGGTGAACAGAATGACTCATAGCACAAGATTATTTATTTTACTGGCTTAAAGTAAAATTGCTAAGAAAAATTTTACTTTGCCTTTTTTTCTTTTTTATTATAACATTCATTTTACATATTCATGGGTTTCTCTGTGATATTTCCATACATGCATGTATGTTCAAATATATCCTCTCTAATACACTGTCTTGCCCTCCCTTCTCTCCTTCTTCTCCGTCAGTTGTCCTCTTTTACATTGCTTTTGGTCCTTTTTAGTTGCTTTTGGTTTTAACCTGCTCTTTCACAGCAATATTGAATTTTACCTACTTTTTCTTTCCAAGACAGGCAGTTGCAAAAGAAGTAAAACAATAAAGGAAAGGGAAAAGAAATGATGGATAGCATAATCCTGAACTGTAGTTTAGTTTGAAAATATCCTTTCCACTTGGTCTTTTTCTTTCATCATTTTTGCCTATTGTTTTTAAATTTGAGAGAGAGAAAGCTGATACATTTTGATTGGCTCTGAAATAAATTTTCTTGAATCTAGGAAGTGCTAGCTTTTTTTTTTTTGCCTGTGTATGTGTGTGTGTGTGTGTGTGAAGGTTTATTGAAGGATACTTTGTAATGAAGTTGTCCCATCAGCCTTAGAGTGTCACTTGGAGATCAGTTCAGATTGGATAGTACACTGGACTCTAAGATATTTGCATACCTAAACAGGAACAACCTCTCTTCTCCTTGTGTACTTAGTGTTAAATATCCTTAAGAGTGTGATGAATTGGTTTGCTGTTACTCTGTATGAACTCGTTAGGATTGGGTAGTTTCCCTTATTCATGAGAGAAATGCTTAACCTAAGTGGTTAGGGTGACAATTGGTCTGTAAATGGTTGAATTAATTTGTGCAGGGTTGATTTCTCTCAAAATAGGACTTGAGCCACAATAATTGTTAAGAAACTGAGTTCCATAGGCATTTTGAGCCTAATGGACTTCATAAGCCTGTCTAACATAGAGGACTTTTTTCTTTATTGTCTTTGAACTTTATGTAATTATATCTATAATTTTTTTGGCAGAAAAAAGTTGATACTTGATGTAAAACATTACAATACAGAAGCATATTGTGGACAGTGAGACTTCTTATTGAATCACTCAAAATAATTATTAACTAACATTCAGTATATATTTCATATATTTCTGTACATATGTTCATAGTTACCAGTTTTTTAAAAAAGGACTGTGCCATGTGCTTTCCAGTAACAATACTTTTCAGGCAGAGTTTCACATCATTGTTTTTTTTTTTTTTTTAATCCACATCATTGTTTTTTTGAGAAAGCTATATATGCTATGTAGTTTTAGGTTTCGTCAAAGTTATATATGAGCATGGTTTTAAAAGTTAAAAGATTCGGGGCCGGGGTTGTGGCTCAGTGCTAGAGCGCTCTCCTGGCATGTGCAAGGCCCTGGGTTCGATCCTCTGCACCACATATAAATAAGGTACTGTGTGCAACTACAACTAATAAATAAATAAATATTTAAAAAGTTAAAAGATTAAATGAGGGGCTGGGGATGTGGCTCAAGCGGAGGCGCGCTCACCTGGCATGCGTGCGGCCTGGGTTCAATCCTCAGCACCACATACAAACAAAGATGTTGTATCCGCCGAAAACTAAAAAATAAATATTAAAAAATTCTCTCTCTCTCTCCCTCTCTCTCTCTCTCTCTCTCTCTCTCTCTCTCACTCTTTCTTTAAAAAAAAAAAAGAAGATTCAATGAAACTTTTTACAAGACCTGTAATTCCCTGCATGCTTATACTTTTCTTCTCCTAAAGACTAATAGTTTTGACTCTTAGTTGATTATTTCAATATTTACAGATTTATAAACATGTTTGTGTAGCTGTACATGGATTTTCCTTTTTTGAGGTATGATTTATTGTCTTCCCACTATAGAATATGATAGCTCTCTTTCATATCTCCAATTCTACCATGTGTGTTTTTTCTTATTAATTTTCCCACCAGAAATGAACATCAATATTTTCTCATTATTATGACCATAAAATGCCATTCACGGTCATCTAGAAAAGTGATTCTTTTCTTTAAATTCTATCTTTCATTAATTGTTTAGTTTTCTGTACTTTTATCATGTAGGCAACCCCCAAACTTCCACTTTTATCTAAATCTACTATCAACTATGTTCCAACACATCATGCATGTCAATTTCTTCCTTGTGAAAAACTCTGTACTAGAATTTTCTGACCTGTTCTAATCTTGACTTGATACCTGCTGATTCTGGCAAATAATGTCTTGGGATCTTCCATTCATTGTTATTCAGGATGTTTCTTCAGTTTTTCTCTTGTGTTGGATTTTTTGGTTCCTGAATCCTATTATCTTCATTTTTTTTTTCTTCTTTATTTGCTTTGATGGCTCTCGGACTCTAGTAGCTTCTGAGAAAGTGTTGGGGAGGAAAATTTCTTGAGATATCACATCTCTGAAAGTGTTTACTCTCTACAACTGAGTGATAGATTCAGTGTAGGATTCTAGGTCAGAATTGATTTCTCAGAATTTTAATGACATTTCCATATTGTTTTCTAACCTCAGGAGTTGCTATTGAAAACTGTAGTCTTTCTGATTACTTTGTGTATGATCTGTTGTTCTTAGGATAGTAAATGATCTTTATCTTTGTGTTAATTACGGTAAATAATGCTAGGTGCATAACAAACCCTGAAATCTTAGTGGCTTAATACAGAAAATGTTTATTTTTTTCTTTATTTTATTGTCTGATGAGTGTATATATAGAAATGTATTTTGTTTCATGCAAGATCCAAGCTATTTGTCTTACTGATTCCTCCCCTAGGCTCTTTAAGGTCTCTTCAATTCAGCTAAGGATGGGGAAAGGGGGCTGGGGATGTGGCTCAAGCGGTAGCGAGCTCACCTGGCATGCGTGCGGCCCGGGTTCGATCCTCAGCACCACATACCAACAAAGATGTTGTATCCGCCGAAAACTAAAAAATAAATATTAAAATTCTAAAAAAAAAAAAAAAAAAAAAAAAAAAGGATGGGGAAAGGGAGCAAGGCTTATTAGAAGTCAAAGATTTTCACAGGGTAGACTTGGAAATCATGTGTATTATTCCTGCTCCCTTTCCATTAGTCTTATTGCCACAGTGCTCTGCATTTGTGAGGGAGATGGTAAAGTTGTATGCTCAGGAAGAAGAGAATAGGATATTTGTGAGTACCAGCAATCTACTACAGTCCCTGTTTTCAAAATTCACAGTGATGTGCCTTGTTGTAGGTCTATTTTCCTCCATTGTGCTCAGTGCTTAATGGGCCTTTTCAATTTATAAACTCATGTCCTTTAAAATTTCTATAAAAATTTCCCTTGCATTTCTTTTTTTTTCTTTTTCTTTTTTTTTAAAGAGAGAGTGAGAGAGGAGAGAGAGAGAGAATTTTTAATATTTATTTTTTAGTTCTCGGCGGACACAACATCTTTGTTGGTATGTGGTGCTGAGGATCGAACCCGGGCCGCACGCATGCCAGGCGAGCGCGCTACCGCTTGAGCCATATCCCCAGCCCCTTTTTTTATTTTCTTTTTCAACTTTTATTATTTAGATATTGGATTTTCTAAACTGTTTTTTAAAAATCTTTTTGTCCTATTTTTCTTCTTTTCTACTTTCTAGGCAACTTTCTCACATTTCTTTTCCAACATTTAATGGATGTCCTCATTTCTGCTATCACAGTTTTTATTTCCAAGAGCATTTCCCTTTTCTTTTTTTTTTTTTTTTTGTGGGGGTCAGTGTTACTGGGGATTGAACCCAGAGATGCTTCACTACTGAACTACACTTCCATTCCCTTTATTTATTTTATTTTTAAAAATATTTTTTAGTTGATGTACCTTTATTTTTTATTTATTTATATGTAGTGCTGAGGGTCAAACCTGGTGCCTCACACATGCTAGGCAAGTGCTGTGCCACTGAGCCACAACCCCAGCCCCCACCCTTTATTTTTTATTTGAGATGGTCTCCCTAAATTGCTTAGGGCCTTACCAAGTTGCTGAAGCTGGTCTTGAATTTGTGACCTCCTTTCTCAGCCTCCAGAGTTGCTGGGATTATAGGCATGTGCCACTGCCTGGCCCCCACTTTCTTTATGTTCTTTTTTATTTAGCATCTTGCATTTGTTTGAGGGCTACATCTCATCTTTCTGAGTAACAGAAATTTTTTTTAACAAAAAGCTTTCTGTAATTCCTGTTGCTATTATTTTTTCTACTTGATCTGATTTCTGTTTTTCATGTTGGAAGAACAGCTTCTCCCCTATCCTGTACCAAATTTGGGAGGACCAGTCCCTAGAATGAGTCTAGGAGAGAAAGTAAAGCTCTGCTGAAATTCATTTTTTTCAGTTGAGCATTTCAACTCATCTTAACCCTATTTCCAGAGATCCTGATACTGCCATTCCTGAGTCTTTGGGGATTTTGTTGTATAATTCAGGTGGTTTCATGGCTTTTCTCCTTTCTCCTTATAATTAAATTTCTCAGGTCTTCAAAATCCTTTTCTATTGCCCTTCTGTTTTTTAATTTCTAGAATTTTATTATATTATTATTTTCTTTTTTTGGGGGGGGGGTAACCAGGGATTGAACTCAAGGGCACTCGACCACTGAGCCACATCCCCAGCTGTATTTTGGATTTTATTTGGAGACAGGGTCTCACTGAGTTGCTTATTAGCACTTTGCTTTTGCTGCTTTGAACTTCCAATCCTCCTGCCTCAGCCTCCCGAGCTGCTAGGATTACAGGCGTGGGCCACCATGCCTGGCTTTTCTTTTCTCTTTTAGCCTTGTGAGCTTTTTGTCTTTAAAAAAAATCTTTGTTCTATTTTATGAAAGTTTAATAGATGCATATGTTAAGTCTGCCTTCTTTATCTGGAACTGCAAAGTAGCATCTTTTAAATTTGGTTTGAAACCACTGATGAGGAAGAATATGTATTAGTTATCCAGGGCTGCTGTAACAAAGTATCACTAACTGGGTGGCTTTTAAAAAAATTAAATGTATCTTCACAATTTTGGAGACTAGAAGTCCAATATAAAGGTGTAAGTGTGCTTCCTTCTGGAGACTCTGTGGGAGAAATCTGTTCTCAGCCTCTCCTTGCTTCTGGGGGTTGCCAACAATCCTTTCTGTTTCTTGGCTTGTAGATGTGTCATTTCATCTTCATATGCTGTTTTCCTTTGTGTTTGTGCCTTCACGTGGCCTTCTCATATCATTAGCAATCACTGGATTTAGGACCACCCTAATACAATGTGACTTAATCTAACTTGATTATATCTACTTAGTACTTCAAAGTATCTTTTAGGGATATGTAATTTAGCCCACAAAACTAGCAAATTTTCTTTTCTTTTTTTTGATTTGGGCTCTCACTTTGTTCGCTCAGGTTGGCCTGACTCTGGGACTCAAGCGGTCCTCCTGCCTCAACCTCTCAACTAGCTGGGACTACCAGTGTGTGCCACCATGCCCAGCTCCTAAACTAGCAGATTTTATATCTGAAAGGATCCATTTATGAAAAGCAGAGAGATGACTAGTTTTTTCTTTCAGATAACTGTTGAAAGTTTTAACCAATATGATTACTTATCACAATTTTTTCCAAAAATGTGTGGATTAAGATGTTTAATTATATTAGAGTTATGGAAAGGAATTATGTAGTCATCTAAATTGGGAAATGCTGGTTAAAATAACATCGGTTTCACCAGGTGTAGTGGTTCACATCTGTAATCCCAGTGGCTTGGGAGGCTGAGACAGGAGGATCACAAGTTCAAGGTCAGTCTCAGCAATGGCAAGGCTCTAAGCAACTCAGTGAGACCCTAAATAAATATACAAAATATACTCTAAATTAATTACGAAATAGGGCTGGAGATGTGGCTCAGTGGTTGAGTGCCCCGAGTTCAATCTTTATTGTGGATCTTCTTACAACCTTTATTTGCCAATGTAAACTGTGCAACAGAATGTTTGGGAAATGCTATATATTATAGCACCCCTTGCTCACTTTAAAGATATCTTCAGTACAGGGAATTTTGGAGAATACATGCTTGAAAATGTGTATTTTACAGATAAGACCCTACTGTCATCTTTGCCTCTGAAGGATAGCACATTATTACTTTAGTAGGTACACCAGAAGTCTAGCTGAAAACTGGTGACTATATGGGCTGTGGAGCGGGTGAAATGATTGTTCTCTTTGAGAATGTTCACCAAAAGTGGCTTGTTTTCAACAGTTGTTGATATGATACTCATTAAAACTAAGAAGGGACATTAAAGACATGGTATGATATGTATTTTAGAAATATCTTATGCATACAGCAAGATAATTAGGTTGTGGCTTTTTTTCTTGTGATTGTCCTTTGCTCTTTATTAGACATTAGTGTAGACCTGCCACCCTAATCCAATGTGACTTAATCTTAACTTGATTATATCTACTTATATCTGCCATCTCTGTCTCAATGACCCATTTTCCCTTATGTTAGAACCAGTATGTGCCTATGAGAAACATTCAGAAAAAAAGAAGACAGTCTTTTGCTAAATATTCAGTGATACTTGGGCTCTGGCCTTTTGAAGTATGTCTTTTGTTCAGAATCATTTTGGGAGGGTACTGGGATTTGAATCTAGGGGTGTTGTACCACTGAGCTATACCCTCAGCTCTTTTTATTTTTATTTTGAAACAGGGTCTCATTAAGTTTTCTAAGCTGGCCTCCAATTTGCAGTTCTCCTGCCTTAACCTTCTAGGTCACCAGGATTATAGGTGTGCACCACTGTATCTATCTCATTCAGAATCATTTAAAATCTGGAGATGTAGAGCCTTGCTTTCTAATATAACCTTTTTGTGATGACAGATTTGTTCTTTATCTGTACTGTTGATCACTTGAAATATGACTACTGTGGCTGAGGAACTGAAATTTTAATTTAATCTAGCCAAATTTTAAATAGCTACTTGTAGCTTCTAACTATTGCATTGGACAATATACGTTTGAAGAATAGTGGTATTTCTCACTCTAGTTCAATGATTCTGAATCATTATTCCCTGCATGCAGAATACACATTTTCTAAGGGATAGAGATATTTCTATTGGCTCCTGTAACAGTGTTCTTAGAGTCTTAAAGAAAAAACTTCCAGGTGGTCTGATCAAAACCCTTCTTAAGTGCCTGCCTCCTCCTTCACCATCTGCTCTAAATGTTCTAATGTTAAGATTTAGAATTGTAGATATAAAGAATTCTTACCTGATAGTGAAGTAAAATATATTTGAGAGTAAAATTGGCTAAAAGTAGGGCCAAATTTTTAATTTACACTGGAATATGATTATATATACTCAAATTACTAGCTACAATTTGCAGTTTTCTCATACTCCTTTTCTGTAAGGTGTTGTAGTATCCAAAGGGGGATGTCCTAGTGTTAAATATAAGTAGTTGTTGACTATAGGTAAAAAGGCTTGCCATTTGGTTATCATTGCAAAGAAATTATTCTGCCCCCCAAACAGTAATTGCAGCCTCATGGTACTTCTTTGATTCATTCATTCTTTCTTTCCTTTTCTTTTTCTTTTTCTTTTTTTTTAACTGAACTCATTAATAGGGTCTCTTTTTGATATTATGTATCTATAAATAGTGTTTTCAGACTTGGCAGTTGATGTGTTAGGGTGGGGGTTGGGGAAAGTGCTGGAGATTGATCTTGGGCCTTTCCCATTCTAGGCAAACAGCCTACCACTGAGCTATATCTCTAGTCCTTATTTTAAAAAATAAAATCCATTTAAGTGTTTTATTTATGATATTTCTTTGTATTCTGTTACAGTTGCTTCTGCAAGAAGCATTTGTGGTGACTTGGTCCTCAAGAAGTTACAAAAAGGTAAAGAATTACACAGCTTTTACAAGACTAAATCTCTTACTGGCGATGAATTTGGTATTTTCTGAAACAGACTTATACTGAAAGAGCTGCCAGATTTAGTAAGTAAAAATGCAGGATGCCCATTTAAATTTGAATTTCTGATGATAATAACTTTTTTTAGTACAAGTATGTCTCATGTAAAATTTTAGCCTGCATTATTTTATCTGGCAACTCCATTGAAAGATGATCTATAAAACCATATAGATACAAGAATGATACCTATCTGACTGTTGCTTCTCTGACTACTCTGTATACAGCCTCAGGTAAAAAATTTAGTGAAGTATTTGTTATCATCTAGTTAAACAAAAGAATACATAGAGAATGCTTTTACTGAAAATGATTTTGACTAGTATTAATATTGTATTTCACAATATATGCCAAAACTGAAGTGGTTTCGGGGTTTTAGTGACCATTAGTCCTAGTTTTAAGAAAATATGTTGTGTATTAAACTGGAAACAACCAAAAAGCTATACTAGAAAGGTATATGTTATATAATAAATGTTTATGAAGTTTAGCACCATTGGGTTGTTTTGTTTTTTTAAATTTTAAAAAAATATTTATTTTTTAGTTGTAGTTGGACACATTACCTTTATTTTATTTATTTTTATGTGGTGCTGAGGATGGAACCCAGGGCCTCGCACATGCTAGGCAAACGCTCTACTGCTGAGCTACAACCCCAGCCCCCATTGGGTTGTTTTAAGTTTCAGTTTTTCTTAGTGTAATTGCAAACTTCGTAAAACGAAAATCAATTTAATATTTTAATTTATATCCAGATTTCCAGCAACTCAAGTTGTTGTTTATCTCAAAGTATCTCCCTTCATCTTGGTCATACCAGACAAAAGGAAGAAACTATTTTTGTAATTCTGTTACAAGATGAATACTCTAAAGACACAAATATGTAGGTAATAATTCTACCTTTTGAAACTGCTTCTTTGGAGTAAATTTTAGCTTAAGAATGAGGACTTGAAAAAATGCTTGCTTGCTGAATTAAGGGCCATCAGGCCCCCATTGCCTTGCCTTGCCTTGCCTTGCCTTGCGTTGGCCCTTGGAATCTAGCTTCCAACTGTTTGTATCTTTAATTTTTTCGGCTGGGGATGTGGCTCAAGCGGTAGCACGCTCACCTGGCATGCGTGCGGCCCGGGTTCGATCCTCAGCACCACATACCAACAAAGATGTTGTGTCTGCCGAAAACTAAAAAATAAATATTAAAAAAATTTTAAAAAAAAATTTTAATAGATCTCAGCCTTTGCCCTGTGATTCCAATTTTGTTTAGGTTCTGGTTTCTTGTACATACACATAAAAATAGTAATTGTGGTGAAAAAGTAATAAAAAATATGAGATTTTTATTTTCATCTTCTGAACAGATAATCTTGAGTTTGAGTAGAATGCTCTTCTTTTAGCAATAATTGCAATGATTTATTGAGTATTCAATATACATTTGGCCTGGTGTTCATACAGAGGAGTTGTAGCTAGTTTTAATTTTCTATCTTGTGTTCATACTTATCTCTTTTTTTTTTTTGGTACTGGGAATTGAACTCAGGAGCACTCAACCACTGAGCCACATCCCAGTCCTATTTTGTATTTTATTTAGAGTCAGGGTTTTACTGAGTTGTTTAGTGCCTGGCTAAGTTGCTGAGGCTGGTTTTGAACTCCCGATCTTCCTGCCTCAGCCTCCCAAGCCGCTGAGATTACAGGCCTGGGCCATCGCACCCAGGATACTTATAATATCTTAATCACTCTTTTTAACTGCCTCTTAAGTTTATGCCTAAAAGAAAGGAAGAATTCACTTAATGTTCTGGAGAGTTGCTCTGTTCAGAGACTGTTGGGTGATCCAAATTCATATTTAGGAATTAGGGGTTAACTGCCTCAAAATCATCTAGTTTACTTATTGATTTTTAGATTCTCTTCTTTTTTTTTTGGATTACACTCTTGGGATGATGCAAAGAAGGGAAGGATCATTCCTAATTTCACTGTTCTAGTTGATATGTATAAAAGTGCTTTGAAAGAAATGAAAATCCATGAAAATAAAAGGGAGTATATTATTACTACTAGGGAGGAGATAGGAGTATTTCCTATAACATGAACCCATACTTAATATGCTTGTACAAGGAGTGGTCAGATTATACATAAGACTGCTTCTTCAATTAATATTTGTTAAAGTGCTTTAAAAAAATGAAAAGCTCATAAGAACAAGGGAATGGTTTTTATTATTGTTATTATTACTAGGGAGGAAGTATTGAGTATCATTTATGGGATAACCACCTGTTTATTATGCTAATACAAATTTTAAACGTGTCACAGTGACTTCGTTTTAATTTAACTATTATTTTAAAAGCTCAAAGCAATTTTGTTTAGTCTATTTTTATATCCCTCTGATAAAGAATAGGTGACTCTGTACAAAAAATGTATTGCACATAAAGTACATAATGAAAATTGAGTCTTTTGTTCATGGCCAATCACCTCTAATAGCCAACTGCAGCCTAAGTCTTCTCTTCAGCTGTTAGGGCTCATAATACTAACTTCCACTCCATAAAGCTGTTTATTCATACCAATTAGTGACATGAATTACTCAGTGAAGCTCACAAAGGAAATTGGCCAAGAATCCCTTACCTCCCTCTTATGCACCATTAATTATGCCCTTATTACTATTATTATTTATTTAGCATTCCTCTAATACTGTTATCAGACTGCTTTAAATTGGTCCATCACAGTTTATTCAGCTTCATCTGGCATCTCATTCATTAATCATCAAATTTCCAGAAGCCAAAGAATTATTTATTGCGCTGGGATTGTGGCTCAGCGGTAGAGCGCTCGCCTAGCACGGGCGGGGCCCAAGTTCGATCCTCACATCACATAAAAATAAAGGTATTGTGTTGTGTCCATCTACACCTAAAAATAAATATTAAAAAACGAATTATTTATCTATACAAAATTAATAGTATGCCTCTGAATTCAGTGTATATTATCATCTTTATTGCTCAGTTGATTTATCTCTGTGCCTAAAATAAGGTCACCTCTCTTTGGGGGAACTAGATTTTTGTAGAGCCATCCAGCTTCAGTTTTCTTTGTTCTTAAATCTATTCTATCAGTATGGTAGCAGGGTACTTTTTCTCTAGATCTTCAGATGATCTCCTATTCAAAACAGTCCTGTTTTGAGACATTTTAATGCTGAATTAATAAGCAATAACCCAGTATTCTCTCTAGTTTCCTAGCCTTTCTAATGATTTGTGGTTTTTTTCCCCTTTCTTTTCTGGTCCCTAACTATTCATACATTGATTCAATAAACTTGACATCTGCTTTGCCACAGAGGTCATGGGAAGGAGAGGCAGCTCTGCAAATGAAATGTAGTATGGTAGGGACTCTAATAGAGATATATTCAAGGTGCTTCTTTTGTAACTTGGAGTGTAGTCCCCAAAGTTCGGTCACCAGTAATGTTTTTCTTCCTTTGTTCTGCATCATTCTTTATTTTTAAGTTCAGACAGTTTTTCTGCTTTTAAATTTTATCATTTCTATGCTGATGAGACTTATTTTTCCTTCTCTATTACAAATGTATCTCCTAAACTCCAGTGGAATGGCTTTGTCAGTAATACTATTCTATTTATGAGTTCCTCTGTAATATCATGTGTGACTAAAATGGGGTTCATATTCTGGAAACTGACTTGTGTTGCTTGTTCCACTCCTTCTAGTAATATAACACTCTTATATTCTTTAGGATTAGAAATCTTGGCTTTTTGAGGGACAGGATTTTCTCTTCTTTCCTGTGTTATCTTTTTTTAAATATTTATATTTTAGTTTTAGATGGACACAATATTTTATTTTTATGTGGTGCTGAAGATCGAACTCAGTGCCTCATACATGTCAGGCGAACACACTATCACTTGAGCCATATCACGAGCCCCTTTCCTATGTTATATAATTGAATTTTTTGTTAATTTTGCCTTTTGTAATACAGGATTATTACTTATTAATTTTAAAATAGCTTCATGTTCCTTCTCTAATGATGTCTGATTTGCTTATTAGAATAAAAAAACCTCAGACCATATTTGGTGCCTTCTGTCAATGAGAATAATCCCCTTTGTAGAATGATGCCCATTAAGAGAGATAAATTCTTGTGTGGTTTAAAATATCTCATTACATTTAAATATATGTAATACCATTATACATTGTATACTTGTCCACTTATTTATAATTCCACTTTATATATTATTCACCTTGTAGAACTACTTGTCTCACAAATATCTACTTAGTGAAACATAATTGGTCCTGTTCATCCCTCTTGCTCAAATCTGGAGACTACTTTTTATTATACCCTTACTGAAGTGAAGATAAAAAGAGGAGAGATAAAATAAGGGAATATGGATGAAATGGTGGGGAATTCATATTCATAGGCATTTATTTCTTTAGTATTACTGGGCATTGAATCCAGGGTTTCATGCATGATAGGCTAGCACTCTTCTACTGAGCTGTACCCCTACCCCTTTTTATTCTTTGTAAAATTTTTTTATTTGTAGATGGACACAGTACCTTTATTTATTTATTTATTTTTTAATGTGGCATTGAGGATCGAACCCAGTGCCTCACGCATACTAGGCAAGTGTTCTATCACTGAGCCACAAACCCAGCCCCCTTTTTATTCTTATGTTATTTTAAGGGTCTTGCTAAGTTGCCCAGGCTGGCCTTGAACTTGCAATCTTCCTGCCTCAGACTTCTGAATAACTGCAATTACAGGTGTGTACCACTGCACCTGGCAGTCTCTATTCATTTTGCTGTTTTTTTCCTATCTCTTTTATTTACATTATATTTATTTATTTACCTATATTTTGAAAATAAATTTTTATTCCCTTGTTTACTTTTTATTTTATTTTGGGGATTGAACCCAGGGACTTGTGCATGCCTAGACAAGTGCTCTACCACTTAGTACATACTCAGCTCTCCCATGTTTGTTGATGTAATTTAATTTTATACAGTTTGGAATTTTTTTAATGTTCAAATGTTTTTGAACATTAAGAAAAACATTTCCAAGTTGGAACTTTTTTTTTTCAAAATACTACATAAGAATACTAGTCCTTTAATTAAGAAGGACTTCTTTGCTGTTAATATATATGATTATATGGTTAGGATAGTTCCATCTTTATCTCTTCCCTATAGTTTAGCTTCTGGTGTCAAAGAGACTCTTTTCCCCTAAATTTAATTTTGGTTTCTTGTAGTTTGTTGGGAAAGGGAATAAAGACTGGTGCTTTTAATAGAGAAGTTGACAGGACCACATTTGAGTGAGACTGACTTTTTCTTTTCTCTTCCTTTCTTTCCCTTCCTCTCCTCCCTCTCCCTGCTTTATCTCTCTCTCCCCACAACCTCCCTTTCCTTCTTGTACCAGGTATTGAACCCAGTGGCACTTAACAATTAAGACATATCCTTAGCCCTTTTTCTTATATTTTATTTAGAGACAGGGTCTCATTAAGTTGCTTTGGGACTTGATAAATTGCTGAGAGTGGCTTTGAATTTGTGATCTTCCTGCCTCAGCCTCCAGAACTACTAGGTTATAAATGTGTGTCACCACACCAGGCCATTTCTTTTCTTTTTGAACTTGGATTCGCAAAGAGGAGCAAAAGGATAGCTCTTATTATCAGAATTCCTGAGAGTTGGCTCATCCCCTGGTATGTAACTGTGGGAGCTAGTCTGCCATGTACCTGCTTTGGCTTAAAATTCTTGAACTATTGAGACTCCTCATTGAGTAATCAGCTGGGCACTTACTGTTCCAACTCCCACATACCTTTTTTATCTCATGTGGTAACATAGGAGTTGGCTTTCTGTAATGGTGAATTTGACTGGTAAGGTATTTTTTCCCTTAGTAACTTTATGGTAAACCATTTAATACATTCTAAAAAGTGGTTAGATGATATCATATATAAAAATTAACTAAAAAATGGATCAAAGACCTAAATCTGAGTTAATAATGTAAGTCTTAGAAGAAAACAAATCTTCATGACCTTGGATTGGCCAGTGTTTTCTAACATGACTTTTAAAGCACAAGTAATCAAAAGAAAATAGATTAACTGGACTTCATCCAATATTAAAAATTTTTGTGCTTCAAGGGCTAGGGGTATAGGTCAGTGATTGAGTGCTTGCCTAGCATGTATGAGAGGCTCTGGGTTCTATCCCCAGCACCACAAAACAAAACAAAAAACTTTTGTGCTTCAAAAATTAGTATCAAGCTAAAGTGAAAAGATGGATTTGACCATCAAAAAAGCTGAAAACATAAGTCTTTAGTTCCATACCTCAGAACCTCAAGAAGAGGGTGTACGAGGACAACCTAGAAATGAGTCTAATATTTAGAGTACATTAAAAAAAGGCCTTAATGGGCTGGGGTTGTAGCTCAGTGGTAGAGTGCTCGCCTTGCACATGCGAGACCCTGGGTTCAATCCTCAGCACCACATAAAAATATATGAATAAATTAAAGGTATTGTGTCCAACTACAACTAAAAAATAAATATTAAAAAAAGGCCTTCAAGAGCAGAGGGACAAAGAGCCCCAGGCTTGCTTATTTATTTATTTATTTATTTTAAGAAATAATGAGTGACTTCTCATTCAAAGAGAGATAATTTTTTTTAATATTTATTTTTCAGTTTTTGGCGGACACAACATCTTTCTTTGTACGTGGTGCTGAGGATCGAACCACTTGAGCCACATCCCTAGCCCTTATTTATTTATTTTTAAGACAGGGTCTTACCAACTTGTCCAGGCTGGCCTCTAACTTGGAATCCTCCTGCCTCAGCCTCCTGAGTTGCTGGGATTACAGGTGTTGTCAACTTGCCTGTCAATCCTTTCACTTTTTAAACAGTGTCTTTAGAAGAGAAGTTCTTGAGCTTAGAAATGATGGTGAATGTGATGGATGTTATTATCCAAAGTATAGTATAAAGACATGAATTGTGTGAATATACTTTGTATACAACCAGAGATATGAAAAATTGTGCTCTGTATGTGTAATATGAATTGTAATGCATTCTGCTTAATAAAAAAGTTAATAATAAAAAAGAAGAGAAGTTCTCTGAAATAAATAAACTGAAATGAAAGGGTCTTTTTTTCCTTTTTTAAAAGTTGTTTTGGCTATTGTAGGCCCTTAACATTTCCATATGAATTTTGAGGAAAAATGTTTGCTGGGATTTTGAGATTATATTGCATTTCTAGATCACTTTGGCAGAGAAATAACATCTACTATAACAATATTTGGGCTTGATCCATGAACATGGCATATCTTTCCATGTTTAGGTGGTTTTTATTTTTTTTTCTGTGTGTGTGTGTGTGTGTGTGTGTGTGTGTGTGTGTGTGTGTGTGTGTATGGTGCTGAGAATTGAACCCAGGGCCTTGTGCACGTGAAGCAAGCACTTTACCAACTGAGCTATATTCCCAACCCATATTTAGGTTATTTTTAATTTCTCTAATCACATTTTGAGTTTTCAGGGTATGGATATTGTACCAGTTTTATAAGATTTAAATAGTAATATTTCTGATACTATGGTAAGTGATCTTTTTTAAAAAAATATTTTGTTTTAGTTGGACACAATACCTTTACTTTATTTTTACGTGGTGCTGTGGATTGAACCCAGTGCCCTGCACACAATAGGCAAGTGTTCTACCTCTGAACCACCACCCCAGCCCCGTAAGTGATCTTTTTTTAAAATATTTTTTTTAGTTGTAGATGGGCACAATATCTTTCTTTCTTTCTTTCTTTCTTTATTTTATGCAATGCTGAGGATCGAACCCAGTGCCTCACACGTGTAAGGCAAGTGCTCTACCACTGAGCTATAGCCCCAGCCCCGTAGGTGATCTTTTAAAATTTTTCAATTTCTAATTTTTTCTTGCTAATATTTGAAGTATGATTATTTTTGCATTTTTCTTTTTTTAAATTTTTTTTTAAGAGAGAGAATTTTAATATTTCTTTTTTTTAGTTTTCGGCAGACACAACATCTTTGTATGTGATGCTGAGATTCGAACCTGGACTGCACACATGCCAGGCAAGCGCACTACCGCTTGAGCCACATTCTCAGCCCATTTTTGCATTTTTCAACTTTTTTAAACTAACTTACTCTAGTAGCTCTTTGTAGATTTCATAGAATTTTCAACATGGAGGATCATAGCATCTCCAAATCTAGTTTTATTTCTTACTTTATAGTCTAAATATCTTTTTCTTCTTTTCTTGACTTATTGAACTAGCTAGATCCACTATTATAATATTGAATATAAGTGGTGAGATCAAACTTTCTTTTTTCTTTTTGGCACTGAGAATTGAACCTGGGGATGCTTTACCACTGAGCTACATCCTAGCCTTTTAAATTTATTTAATTATTTTAATTATTATTATTCTTTTTAGTACCAGGTATTGAACCCAGGGGTACTCAACCACTAAGCCACATCTCTATATTTTTTTTTTAAAGAGAGAGTGAGAGAGAGAGAGAGAATTTTTAATATTTATTTTTTAGTTCTCGGCAGACACAACATCTTTGTTGGTATGTGGTGCTGAGGATCGAACCCAGGCCACACGCACGCCAGGCGAGCGCGCTACCGCTTGAGCCACATCCCCAGCCCTAAGCCACATCTCTAGCCCATTTTTATATTTTTATTTAGAGACAGGGTCTTGCTAAGTTGCTTAGGGCCTCACTGAATTGCTGAGGCTGACTTTGAATTTGTGAACCTCCTACGTCAGCCTCCCCAGATGCTGGGATTACTGGTGTGCGCCACCATATCAGGCCTTTAGTTTTTATTTTGAGAAAAGATCTTGCTAAGTTGTTTAGGGTCTCACTAAATTGTTGAGGCTAGTCTCTAGCTTGTGATCCCCCTGCCTTAGCTTCCCAAATCATTGGGATTATAGGCATATACTGGGATTACAGGTGTACACTACTGTGCCCAGCAAGATCAGACTTTCTCATATTGTTATTGATTTTAGGGAATGATCAGTCTTTGACCATTAAATATGGTCATATTAACTGTATGTTTTTGTAGATACCCTGTCATAGTTTGAGGAAATTCTCTCCTAGTCTTGATTTGTTGAGGACTTTTTAGGGAAATGGATGTTAGATTTTGTCAAGTGCTTTTTTTATGTATCTTTTGGGGAAGCTCATTTTTTTTTTCATTTTTTAGTCTGTTAATATGGTGAATTACATTTTTTTTGAATGTTAAATAGCCTTGCATTCCTGGGATAAGTCTAATGTTTTCATGAGATTGTCCTTCTAAATATTTATAGAATCCCTAGCAATATCACTTTTCTTTCTTCTGGTATTGGTTGGTAATTTAATTTACATCTTCTCTTTTTTTCTTTGATCAGTGTTTTATTTCTCCCTTGACTATGTTCTTTGACTGTTTTTTATTTGACTGATTTCTACTCTAGTCTTTGATTCTTTCCTTTTTTTTTTTTCTTCTTGCTTTGGGTCTTATTTATTCTTCTTCCATTTCTAGTTTTATGAAGTAGAAACTGCAATAATTGATTGAAATTGTTGTTCTATACTGAAGCCGTAATGATATTCTTTTATATAAATCCTTCAACAGTTCTAAAACTTTAAAATTATATTAATTATTATATTTAATTATTATAGTTAGTGTGGAGGGGTTTTTTGTTTTTTTGTTTGTTTTGGTACCTGGGATTGGATCCAGGGTCACGTAACCACTGAGCTGCATCCTCAGCCGTTTTTAAAAATTTTTTACTTTGTTACAGGGTCTTGATAAGTTGCTGAGGGCCTTAGAATTGTGATCCTCCTGCCTCAGCCTCCCGGGTCACTGGGATTATAGTAACACCACACTCAGGTGGAGTTTATTTTAGTTATGAAACAAGTTAAGAATATAAATCTTTTGGGGCTGGGGATGTGGCTCAAGCGGTAGCACGCTCGCCTGGCATGCGTGCGCCCTGGGTTCGATCCTCAGCACCACATACAAAACAAAGATGTTGTGTCCGCCAATAACTAAAAAATAAATATTAAAAAAAAAGAATATAAATCTTTTTCAAACAGATTGCTCCTTGTATCAACTCAAGTTGGGTGGTTCTTTCCTTAATAGTTTGTATTCCTATTCTGTCATATGCTAAGGCCCTGAATATGCTTGGATCTGTTTCTGTTTGATCTAGTATTTATTTTAGCCTTATTTTCTAAAACTTTAGAATAAGTCTTGTCATATGATAGGGCAAATCCTCCATCTTTCTTATTTTTTTAAAAAATTTTTTTTTGATTTTAAGAACTTTAATTTTGCCTGTAAATTTTACAATTAGTTAATATCCATGAAAACTATTATTGCAATTTTTATTACTAGTAAATTGAGCTTAGATTAATTTAGTGGAAGTTAACATTTTTATAGTATTAATTATTTCCATGAGTTGATATAGCTTGTCATTTGGATTTTCTTTTTTCAAATGTTACTTTAATTGTCAAAACAAAGAGGGAGATACTATCATTTCCATTATGTAAATTCTCTAGGAGAATAAGGAGCTTGCTCAAGAGCCAGTGGCTCCTAAGTAAAGTTAAAAGTTGGCCTGATTCCAGAGAACATTTTGCTATGTATTATTATTATTATTGTTATTATTTAAGAAATAACTTATTTTTTATGTGGTACTGAGGATTGAACCCAGTGCCTCACACATGCTAGGTAAGCACTGTATTACTGAGCCATAACCCCAGCTCTATTTATTATTTGTTCCAAAAAATTTTCTGCTTTTCCTATGAGAAATTATACTTCTTGCCCTATCAGTGTTAGGATGGACTATATAACCTGCTTGGGCCAATGAAATGTGAGTGGAAGCAATGTGTGCCACCTTCCAGAAGAAGCTTTAAGAGCCAGTGTATATTTTAGTGAATTCTTTCTTTCTCTGATATAAAGTTAGGATGTCTCAGATAGGGGTTTCTCCTTTAGCCTGGATCCAGTTTTGATGTAGTTCTTCCTGGCTTTGTGCTCACCTAGAGTTCTGCAACCTCTTAACCAGCTTTGGAGTTTTCACAAAGGTAATTTGATATTGTTTTAAGTCAATGTCTCTGCGGGAGAAAGGAGTAGGGCTTACTATTCTACTCTATTGCTGATGTCATCCATATTTAGATCTTCTTTTTTCTTTTTTTGCAGTGCTGGGGATTGAACCCAGAACCTTGTACACACAAGGCAAGCACTCTACCAGATGACTATATCCCCAGCCCCTAGATCCTCTTTTAACACTTCGTAATTCTACAAATAAATAATGGACTTAAAAATCTTTTATTATATTCATTCCTAGAATCTTAATAGTTTTTGTTGCTATTGTTTTCAATTTAATGGAATCCTTCTTAATTTTTTTATTAATTTTTTATTTGTTTTAATTAGTTATACATGACAGTAGAATGCATTTATGCACATGATATATCATACATAGATGGGATATAATTTCTCATTTTCTAAGTGTACATGCTGCAGAATCATATTAGACATAGTCACACATATACATAAAGTAATAATGTCTGTTTCATTCTACTATCTTTCTATCCCCATCTTATTAATTTTGACAGTTCATCTGTAGATTCTCTTGGATTCTCTGTTTGGATAGTCAGTGTGTCTCTAAATTGTGAAAACTTTGTCCTTTACTTTTTAGTCCTTATATGGCTGTCCTCTTTTCCTTGTTATAATGTATTGGATAGAAAGAATAGAATTAGTATTGTGTAGAATAGCAGAAGTGATATTAAGCATTTGTGTCTTGCCTTCCTTAAATGGGATTACTTAAAAGTCTACCATTAAGTATGATATTTATAATAGTTTCTGGTACCTACTCCTTATTAGATCTAGGAAATTCTTCCCTAATTTACCAGTATTGTTTGTTTGGAATGAATGCTGTATTTCCCAAAATACTTTTTTTAAAACATGTTTTGGGATTATATGCTTTTTGCAAAATCTTTGATATGATAGATTTTCCTTTTTTTTTTTTTGGTACTAGGGATGTGTACAATTGTAATTCACCAATTAAAAAATTTGAAAAGAGAAAAAAAGAAAGAAAGTCTGAGCTGGGTGCCATGGCACACTCCTATAATTCCAGTGGCTTACGAGGCTGAAGTAGGAGGATTGCATGTTCAAAGCCAGCCTCAGCAAAAGCAAGGTGCTAAGCCACTCAGTGAGACCCTGTCTCTAAACAAAATACAAAAAGTGATTGGGGATATTGCTCAGTGGTTAAGGGCCCCTGAGTATGCTGGGCAAGTGCTCTACCACTAAGCTACATCCTTAGGCCACAGAAATTTTATTTCAATACAAGGTCAACTAACTTGTTCAAAGTAAAAAAATTCAGTAAGTGCTTGAGCATGAAACATGAACATAGACAGACTTGTTCCAAAAGCTGTCTTAAACAGTGTATTTCAAAGTCCCCTGTTTTGTTGGAGGTTTGCCTATTTAGCTTCCATTTATGCTCAGTGAATGTACATATATATATATTTCTTTCTTACCTCAATAATTCCTTATGGTCACATCACAAGTTGAAGAAATCTACAGAATTGGTACTTGTTAGCCCATACCACATTTGGTGGTTGAATTGTTGAAGTTGCGTAGAGGCAGATGATGCTTAAAGAGATGATTCACAAGTTTTGTTTTTTTTTTTCAATCTTTTTCCCTTCATTTCCCTTTCCAGTTCTAAAGTCCATCTCTGTATCTTAATGAAAACAAAGAAAAATATAGTTACTTAGTTCTGCTTTCTCTCTTTTGTGATTAATACCAAAGCATTTTTCCCCAACATCTTTTCTGAAGACAAAAGGCTCATCTAATTTTTTAAAAATTTTTTATTTAATTAGTTATACATGAAAGTAGAATGCATTTATGCACTTTGATATATTATATATAGATGGGATATATAATTATATATATTTTATTATAAATTATATAGATATTATATATACATATAATTTCTTATTTTTCTGAGTGTACATATTGCAGGATCATATTGATCATGTAATCACATATATACATACAGTAATAATGTCTGTTTCATTCTACTATCTTTCCTATCTCCACATCCTCTTCCCTCCCCTCCCTTCACTTCCCTCTACCTAATCTAAGGTAACACTATTCTTCCCTAGTGCCCCCCCTTATTGTGAATTAGCATTTGCATATTAGAGAAAACATTTGGCCTTTGGTTTTGTGGGATTGGCTTATTTCGCTTAGCATGATATTCTCCCCAAACTCCAACCATTTACTGGCAAATGCCATAATTTTACTCTTCTTTAAAGCTGAGTAATATTCCACATTTTCTTTGTCCATTCTTCTATTGAAGGACACCTAGGTTGGTGCCATAGTCTAGCTATTGTGAATTGAGCTCCTATAAATATTGATGTGGCTGCATCACTATAGTATGCTGATTTTTTTTTTAAAGAGAGAGGGGGGGAGAGAGAGAGAGAGAAATTTTTCAACATTTATTTTTCAGTTCTCGGCGGACACAACATCTTTGTTGGTATGTGGTGCTGAGGATCGAACCTGGGCCGCACGCATGCCAGGCGAGCGCGCTACCACTTGAGCCACATCCCCAGCCCTAGTATGCTGATTTTTTTTTTTTTTATTGTTGGTCGTTCAAAACATTACACAGTTCTTAATACATCATCTTTCACAGTTTGATTCAAGTGGGTTATGAACTCCCAACTCTACCCCGTATACAAATTGCTATATCACATCAGTTACCCTTCCATTGATTGACATATTGCTTTTCTAGTGTCTGATGTATTCTGCTGTCAGTCCTATTCTCTACTATCCCCCCTCCCCTCCCCTCCCCTCCCCTTTTCTCTCTCTACCCCTTCTACCGTAAATCATTTCTTCCATTTGTATTATCTTGTCTTACCCCTCCTTTCCTCTTATATATCATTCTCACTCCCTTTCCCTCCCACCTCTCATCCCTGTTTAATGTAAATCTTCTTCTCAAGCTCTTCGTCCTTACCCTGTCCTTGTTTACTCCCCTTATATCAAAGGGGTCATTTGGTATTTGTTTTTTAACGATTGACTAGCTTCACTTAGCATAATCTGCTCTAATGCCATCCATTTCCCTCCAAATTCTATGATTTTGTCGTTCCTTAATGCAGAGTAATACTCCATTGTGTATAAATGCCACATTTTTTTTATCCATTCATCTATTGAAGGGCATCTAGGTTGGTTCCACAATCTTGCTATCGTGAATTGTGCTGCTATGAACATCGATGCAGCAGTGTCCCTGTAGCATGCTCTTTTTAAGTCTTTAGGGAATAGACCGAGAAGGGGAATAGCTGGGTCAAATGGTGGTTCCATTCCCAGCTTTCCAAGAAATCTCCATACTGCTTTCCAAATTGGCTGCACCAATTTGCATTCCCACCAAGTATGCTGATTTTTAAGTCCTTTGGGTATAAACCAAAGAGTGAGATAGCTGGGTTAAATGATGGTTCCATTCCCAATTTTCTGAGGAATTGCCATACTACTTTCCATAGTGGTTGCACCAATTTGCAGTCCCACCATCGATATGTGAGTGTACCTTTTTCACATCCCCACCAACATTTTGTTTTTTTAAAGAGAGAGTGAGAGTGAGAGAGAGAGAGAGAGAGAGAATTTTAATATTTATTTTTTATTTTTATTTATTTTTTTTTAATATTTATTTTTTAGTTATTGGTGGACACAACATCTTTGTCTGTATGTGGTGCTGAGGATCGAACCTGGGCCGCACGCATGCCAGGCGAGCACGCTACCGCTTGAGCCACATCCTCAGCCCCCCATCAACATTTATTGTTGCCTATTCATATATATATATATAGTAGATGGACCCAATATATTTATTTTTATTTATTTTTATGTGATGCTGAGGATTGAACCCAGGGCCTCAGGCATGCAAGGCAGGTGCTTTACCACAGAGCTACAACCTCAGCCCACCTGTATTCTTTTTTTATGTTTATTTTTTAGTTGTAGTTGGACACAATAACTTTATTTTGTTTATTTATTTTTATGTGGTGCTGAGGATTGAACCCAGGACCTTGTGTGTGCCAGGGGAGCACTCTACCACTGACCCACAACCCCAGCCCACCTTGATGATTGCCATTCTGACAGGAGTGAGATGAAATCTTAAGAGTTGTTTTGATTTGCACTTCTCTAATTGCTAGAGATGTTGAACACTTTTTCATATATTTGTTGATCAATTGTATTTCTTTTTCTGTGAAGTGTCTGTTCACTTCCTTAGCCCATTTATTGATTAGGTTATTTGTTTTTTCAGTGTTAAATTTTTTTTGAGTTCTTTATATATCCTAGAGATTAATGCTTTATTGGAGGTGTACCTGGTAAGGTTTTCTCCAAATCTGTAGGCTCTCTCCTCATGTTATTAATTGTTTTCTTTGCTGAGAAGAAGCTTTTAAATTTGAATCCATCCCATTTATTGATTCTTGATTTTACTTCTTGCGAAAGCATCTGCATATTAGAGAAAACATTTGGTCTTCAGTTTTGTGGGATTGGCTTATTTCTTTAGGAGTCTTGTTAAGGAAGTCAGATCCTAGGCTGACATGGTGAATTTTGGGGTCTATTTTTTCTTCTGTTAGGCACAGGGTCTCTGTTCTAGTGCCTAAGTCTTTGATCCACTTTCAGTTGATTTTTGTGTAGGATGAGAGATAGAGGTTTAATTTCATTTTGCTACATACAGATTTCCAGTTTTGCCCACACCATTTATTGAATAGACTATCTTTTCTCCAGTGAATATTTTTGGCACCCTTGCCTAGTTTGAGATAACTGTACTTATGTGGGTTTGTCTCTGTGTCTTCTATTCTGTGCCATTGGTCTACAAGTCTATTTGGTGCCAATACCATGCTGTTACTATAGCTCTGTAGTATAGTTTAAGGTCTGGTATTGTGATACTTCCTGCTTTATTTTTCTAGCTAAGGATTGCTTTAGCTATTCTGGGTCTCTTATTTTTCCAAATAAATTTCATGGTTTTTTTTCTATTTCTATGAAGAGTGTCATTGGGATTTTAATAGGAATTATATTAAATCTGTATAATGCTTTTGGTAGTATGGCCATTTTGACAATATTAATTCTGCCTATCCAGGAACATAAGAGGTTTTCTTCAATTCCTTTCTTTAGTGTTCTGTAGCTTTCATTGTAGAGGTCTTTCACCTCTTTTGTTAGATTGATTCCCAGGGTTTTTTTTTTTTTTTTTTTTTTGAGGCTATTGTGAATGGAGTAGTTTTCCTAATTTCTCTTTTCAGTGGATTTAAATGTATAGGAATGCATTTGATTTATGGGTGTTGATTTTATATCCTGCTGCTTTGCTGAATTCATTTATTGGTTCTAGAAGTTTTCTAATGGAATTTTTTGGATCTTCTAGATATAGAATCATGTCATCAGCAAATAGTGATAATTTGAGTTCTTCTTTACCTATTTGTATCCCTTTAGTTTCTTTCTTTTGTCTAATTGATCTGGCTAGAGTTTCAAGGATGATGTTGAATAGAAGTGGTGAAAGAGGACATCCTTGTCTTGTTCCAGTTTTTAGAGGGAATGCTTTCAATTTTTCTCCATTTAGAAAATTGAAAGAACGAACAAGGCTCGTTGTCGGAGAAAATGCCGGTTTATTGAAGAACAGCTCTGCATATTTATAGAGCGGGGGTGGTTTGACAGTTATGACAGTTTAATGGTTGAAGGGTTTGACAGTTGGCATGGGGTACTTTCTGATTGGTGGGTAAAGATCATGTGAGTCAGCAGGGCTAGTCTGATTGGAGGGTAAGGATCATGTGAGTCAGGAGGGTTAGTCTGATTGGTGGGTAAGGATCTTGTGAGCCAGCAGGGCTCACCATTGGACAGCTCTTCTCAGGGGATGGGGAAGTTAGTCTTTGGAGCCCGGGAGACTCCCAACAAGAATGATGCTGACCTTGGGTTTAGCATAGGCTTTTACAACGTTGAAGTATGTTCCTACTATCCCTAGTTTTTCTAGTGTTTTGAACATGAAGGTGTGCTATATTTTGTCAAATGCTTTTTCTGCATCTGCTGAGATGATCATATGATTCTTGTTTTTTAAAGATTTTTAAAATATGGACACAGTATCTTTATTTACTTTTATGTTGTGCTGAGGATTGAACTCAGTGCCTCACATGTGCAAGGCAAGCGCTCTGCTGCTGAGCTATAACCCCAGCCCCTGATTCTTGTTTTTAAGTCTATTAATATGATGAATTATGTTTATTGATTTCCATATGTTGAACCAACCCTGCTTCCCTGGGATGAGTCCCACATGATCATGGTGTACTATCTACTGAATATGTTTTTGATAAAATTTTCCAGAATTTAAAAAAAAATTTTTTTTAGTTGTCATTGGACACAATACCTTTATTTATTTATTTTTATGTGGTGCTGAGGATCAAACTCAGGACTTCGCACATGCTAGGTGAGTACTCCACCTCTAAGCCACAACCCCAGCCTAATTTGCCAGTATTTTATTGAGAATTTTTACATCTATGTTCATCAGAGATATTGGTCTGAAGTTTTTCTTTCCTTGATGTGTCTTTGTCTGGTTTTGATGATATAAGCCTCATTGAATTAGTTTGGAAGTGTTCCTGCCTTTTCTATTTCATGGAATACTTTGAGGAGTATTGGTGTTAATTCTTCTTTGAAAGTCTTGTAGAACTTGGCTGAGAATCTATCTGGTCCTGAGCTTTTCTTGGTTGGTAGGCTTTTGATGGCGCTTTCTATTTCATTACTTGAAATTGATCTGTTTAAAGCATGTCTGATCTCCTCATTCAGTTTGGGTAGGTCATATGTCTCTAGAAATTTATTGATGTCTTTGATGTTTTCTATTTTATTAGAGTTTAAATTTTCAAAATAGTTTCTAATTATTTTTCTGTATTTCAGACATGTTCATTGTGATATTTCCTTCTTCATTTTGTGTTTTAGTAATTTGAGTTTTCTCTCTTTTTCTCTTTGTTAGCATGGCCAGGGGTTTATCTATTTTATTTATTTTTTCAAAGAACCAACTTTTTGTTTTGTCAGTTTTTTCAATTATTTCTTTTGTTTCGATTTCATTAATTTCAGCTCTGATTTAATTATTTCCTGACTTCAACTGCTTTTGGTGTTAATTTCTTTTTCTAGGGTTATATAGATATAGGCATTTATTAGATTAGGTCATTTATTTGTTGACTCTTTATTCACTCCATGCAATAAACTTTCCTATTAGTATTGCCTTCATAGTGTCCCAGAGATTTTGATATGTTGTATCAGTGTTCTAAGAAATTTTTTTACTTCATCCTGATTTCTTCTACTATCCATTCATCATTCAATTGTGAATTATTTAATCTCCATTTGTTACAGTAGCTTTTATTTTTTATTTTATCGTTGATTTCTAATTTTATTCCATTGTGGTCTGACAGAATGCAGGATATTATCTCTGTTTTTTTGTTATATTTTTACTAAGAGTTGCTTTGTGGCATAAGATATGGTCTATTTTAGAGAAGGAGCCATGTGCTGCTGAGAAGAAAGTATATTTGCTCATTGATGAATGAAATATTCTATGTCTGTTAAGTCTAAATTATTGATTGTATTATTTAGTTCTATAGTTTTCTTATGTAGTTTCTGTTTGGAAGATCTATTCAGTAGTGAGAGAGTTGTGTTAAAGTCACCCAGTATTATTTTATTGTAGTCTATTTGACTCTTGAAATTGAGAAGGGTTTGTTTGATGTACCTAGATGCTCTATTGTTTGGGGCATAAGTATTTATTTTTTTAAAAAAAAATTTAATATTTATTTTTTAGTTGTAATTGGACACAACACCTTTTTTTCACTTGTTTTTTTTTTTTTTTTTTTGTGGTGCTGAGGATCGAACCCAGGGTCTCGCACGTGCGGGGCGAGCGCTCTACTGCTGAGCCACAACCCCAGCCCACATAAATATTTATAATTATTAGTCCTGCTTATATATACTTTCCTTAAGAAGAATGAAATGTCCTTCTTTGTCTCTTCTGATTAACTTTGGTTTGAAGTCTACTTTATCTGAAATGAGAATGGACCCCTGCTTATTTACACAATCCATATGAGTGATAAGTTTTTTCCCATCCTTTGACCTTTAGCCTGTGGATGTCTTTGCCCATGAGGTGATTCTCTGGAAGACAGCATACTGTTGGTTCTTGCTTTTTAATCCAATCTGCCAGTGTATGTCTTTTGATTGATGGATTTAGGCTGTTAACATTCAAGGTTATTGTTGAGATATGATTTGTATTCCCTACCATTTTGATTTATTTCTGGTTTTTGGTTTGTCTTAGTTTCTCATTTGGTTGAATGTTCCTTTAGTGTATATCCTCCCTTTGCTGGTTTTCACTTTTTTTTCACTTCATCTTCATGGAATATTTTGTTGAAAATGCTCTGTTTTGTAGGCTTTCTAGTTGTGAATTCTTTTAATATTTGCTTATCATGGAATGTTTTAATTTAATCTTCAAATCTGAAACTTAATTTTTCTGGATATAAAATTCTTGGTTGGCATCTGTTTTCTTTCAGAGCTTCAAATATATTATTCCAGGACCTCCTAGCTTTGAGTCTGGGCTGAGAAATCAGTTGATATCGAAATTGGTTTCCCCCTATACATAATTTGATTTTTTTCTCTCACAGCCTTTAAGATTTTATCTTTATTCTCTGTTAGTCAGTCTCATTATAATGTTTCTTGGTGTGGGTCTGCTGTAATTTTGTACATTTGGGGTCCTGTAAGCTTCTTGTATTCAACTTTCCATTCCATTCTTTAGGTTTGGGAAATTTTCTATTATATCATTGAAAAGATTGTGCATTCCTTTGGTTTGTGTCTCTGCTCCTTCATCTATTACAATAACTCTTAAATTTGGTTATCAGCGACTTCTGTTGTTGAAGCATTTTGGTTTGTTTGGGGTGTTTTATTACTTTGTTTTTTCATGTTGTTAGTTTGTTTTCCCATCTAAAAGTATGGATCTAAAGTAGGATAAATTCTACCCTGTAGACCTGTAGTGTCCTTGAAGGTTTCCTGTGCTTCGCCTTTATTGGTGAGACCAATATCAACAGCACCCAGTGTACACAATATATAGCCTTAAACCTAATAGCTCCCACTAAGGCGTCTATTGCTTTCTCGCATTAAACCAAAATTATGAGTTCAATAACTGTCTACGGTACAAACAGAACATTTGTTAAAACTATTTATAATTTCAGATAGTGCAAGAGAGAACAGAGGTAGTGTAGTATGCAATATTTGCAAGGGAGAAAGAGGGAAGCTAGATGTAAAAATTCACAGGAAGAGTGGAAGAGGAGCCAACAGACTGACTATTGGAGAAAAGTTGGGGAAAAAAATCCGAGTAAATAGACAAGAGAGAGGAAGAACACGAACAAAGAGAAAAAAATTAAAGACATAAGAATACAACAAAAATGCAAAACAGCATTCATATATCATTGTCCTCCACACACTGATGCATAAAAAACATCCAGTTCCTGTTGAGAGCCACAGCCAAAGGGGCCCCAGCAAACTTCCAGCTGCCAGCAAGCTTCAGACTGCCCCAGCAACATCTAGCTGATTGGCTCCTCTGCGGTGATGTTCATTGGGCTGTTTCCCTGCCCTTCAGACTGCCAGCTGATGATTGGCTCACAGCTGCCCCAGCAACATCTAGCTGATTGGCTCCTCCACGGAGCTGCTCATTGGGTGACTTCTTTGGCTCTGCCCACGCAACCCAGCCAATCGGCCTCAAGAGGAGGAGGATTGTGGGAGGAAAAGGCTGGTGTGGGGGAGAGAGGCTTGTGGAAGCCGGTGGTGGCAGTTGGGCTCTGAGGGTTTTTCCCTGGAGCTGTTTTGTTTGGCGTTTGTAGTTCTAAAAATAAAGTTAGTTTCTTTTTGACAAGTGGCTCCTGATTTGTGCCAAGCCAGACTTCGGCATTTGGTGGCCCGCACGGGGAACAACTGAGGGTAAGTAAACTGCTCGCCCCTGAGGGCAGGGCGAGAGGATGGGGAGCCATTCTAAGATTCCTCTTTTGTTTTGCTTCATTTTTGTTTTAACTTGCCTGTCCCTGGAGATGAGTGAGAGGGAAGAAAAACCACTCACATCTGGGGAAAAACTATTTGCGTTTGAGGAACAGATAGGGAGAAAGGACGGATGCATATGTCAGGAGGATAGAAAGGCTGTTATAATGATTTTGTGTGGTTCCCTTTTTATTGGATTCTGTCTCGGTTTTGTTTGGCGTCATCTTGTTGGGTTGTATTATAGTAGAAATACGGGATCAGCAATTAGTAAAAAACAAACCGAAAGAGTGTTAAGTAAATTGTTAGAGGAAGGAAGCTTCCCAGTAAAACCAAGAGCAGTCAGGGCATACGTTGATGTAATACAAGAATATAGCCCATGGCTTTTTAAGGAGGGGTTGTTAGATATATCACAATGGAACCATCATGGTGAAGATTTAAAAAGAATAGAAAAGAACAACCCAGGGACTCTGCCAGTTGGCACATTGTCATTGTGGACGTTGGTATCTAGTTTGCTTAGTCCAAAGCCTTCAGTTCAGACAGAGGTAGAGGAAGAAGAAGACATATTGATTCAAGTAGAAGAGGAAGTCTCTCAAGTTAGTCAGACAGAGGAAAAGATTCAAGTAAAAGCTCGAGCTAGTCAGAAAGAGGAAAAGATTCAAGTAAAAGAGAAGGTCTTTCGAGATAGTGAGACAGAGGAAGGAAGTTTAGAGCAGAAAAATCTATCAGGGGAAAAGTTAAAACAGGTGACTGCTAATAAGACCCTTTTGTTAGAAAGCGTAAGTGTCCAACCAACAGCACCACCTCTACAGGAGACTGCTACTAACAGCACTCTATCACCAGAGGGCATAAGTGTCCAATCAACAGCACCACCTCCATATGCTAAGAGACTCCCAACCCCCGCAGTTGATAGTTTGGATCCTGAGACAGGATCTCAAGTATGCCCTGTATTTGAGGTAGGAGGGCAGCGAACTTACCAGGGTTTAAATTTCAAATCAGTGAAGGAGCTAAAAGAGGCTGTAGCAACCTATGGTCCTCAAGCACCCTTCACTGTAAGCTTGGTCGAATCCATTACCAACTTAAGCATGACGCCAGCAGATTGGGCTAGTTTGTGTAAAGCTGTGCTAAATGGAGGACAATACCTGTTATGGAAGGTTGCCAATGAGGAATTTTGCAAGGAGACGGCTAGTCGAAATGCAGCAGCTGGTTATCCTCAGAGAAATCTAGATATGTTGTTAGGAAAGGGACCTTATGAGGATCGGCAGCAACAACTTGCATATGATCCTGGTGTATATTTACAAATTGCTGTAGATGCAGTTAGGGCATGGAAGTCTTTACAAGAACCTGGAGGTTTACAAGGTCAATTATCTAAGATAATACAAGGAGCTAATGAACCTTACGCTGAATTTGTAGATAGGCTTATTCAAACAGCTACCAGAGTTTTTGGGAATACAGAACAAGCAATGCCATTTATAAAACAACTGGCTTATGACCAAGCGAATCGTTGGTGTAGAGATATCATTAGACCATGGAAACATGAAGATTTAAACACATATATTAAATTATGTAGAGACATTAATGAACAAGGGCAAATTGTGGCAGCTGCAGTAAAACAAGCTTTAGATGCCAGAGACATTAATGAACAAGGGCAAATTGTGGCAGCTGCAGTAAAACAGGCTTTAGATGCCAGAGACATTAATGAACAAGGGCAAATTGTGGCAGCTGCAGTAAAACAGGTTTTAGATGCCAGAGACATTAATGAACAAGGGCAAATTGTGGCAGCTGCAGTAAAACAGGCTTTAGATGCCAGGCCAAGAACATGCTACAATTGTCAACAAACAGGACATTTTAAAAGGAATTGCCCCATAGGAGGAGGGTTTAACAAAACTAGGTATCAAACAAGTAGAATACCGGGTATTTGCCCACGATGCCGTAGAGGGAGACATTGGGCTAATGAATGCCGTTCTCAAACCACCATAGAGGGTACTCCATTATATTGGGCTAATGAATACCGTCCTCAAACCACCATAGAGGGTACTCCATTATCAAAAAACGAACAAGGACAAGGTGTTTATCCACAATATCGTGGACAAAGGCATCGGGCTCCGTTGCCAAAAAATGGACAGGGGGCCCCAATGCTCCGGGGCCCCAAACCACAAATATACGGAGCACTGGAGGAACCCAGCAACCCCAGCAACCCCATCAGGGTAGTGCCCAGCACATCAGATCCCTCATCAGACAAACCAGAGGGAGCGCAGGGTTGGACATCTGCGCCTCCACCAAATCAGTACTAACTCCAGAGATGGGAGTTCAAATCATTCCCACAGGGGTAAAAGGACCTCTTCCCAAAGGAACAGTAGGCTTATTATTGGGACGCAGCTCTTCTACTCTAAAAGGACTTTTGATAAGTCCTGGGGTAATTGATTCCAATTATGAAGGTGAAATAAAAATTATAGCCAGTTCTCCAAAGGGTATATCAGTAATTTCACCAGGAGATAGAATAGCACAGTTACTAATAATACCAAGCCTACATGATAAATTTTCCAGTCATGTTGTAGAAAGAGGTTCCAAGGGATTAGGCTCCACAGGTGTAGATTGGGCTATGCTTTCTTTAAATTTAGATTCTCGCCCCATGCTAAAACTAAATATTCAAGGACATGAATTTAATGGGCTACTGGATACAGGTGTGGCTGTACTGGACCGGTAGTCAATGACGGGTAAGATCCAATTACAATGGTACCAACCTAAGACAGGAGGCTGACGCCCTGAGGTCAGCTCATCCGAAGACGGGTAAGGACCATATGTATTGGACAACCTAAGGCAGGCACGGTCCATAAGCCACATGCTTGTTGTTTAAACAGAGAGGGGGAGATGTTGAGAGCCACAGCCAAAGGGGCCCCAGCAAACTTCCAGCTGCCAGCAAGCTTCAGACTGCCCCAGCAACATCTAGCTGATTGGCTCCTCTGCGGTGATGTTCATTGGGCTGTTTCCCTGCCCTTCAGACTGCCAGCTGATGATTGGCTCACAGCTGCCCCAGCAACATCTAGCTGATTGGCTCCTCCACGGAGCTGCTCATTGGGTGACTTCTTTGGCTCTGCCCACGCAACCCAGCCAATCGGCCTCAAGAGGAGGAGGATTGTGGGAGGAAAAGGCTGGTGTGGGGGAGAGAGGCTTGTGGAAGCCGGTGGTGGCAGTTGGGCTCTGAGGGTTTTTCCCTGGAGCTGTTTTGTTTGGCGTTTGTAGTTCTAAAAATAAAGTTAGTTTCTTTTTGACAAGTGGCTCCTGATTTGTGCCAAGCCAGACTTCGGCAAGTTCCAAATATGGTAGAGAGATTAGTGAATCAAAAAATAAATTAAATCTTGCTGGAAAGTCGAATTGTTAGTGTTCAACAGTTTCTCAGCCCTGTCTCTGACGTCTATCAGAATCACCAAACCCAGATCAGCCCTTCCAAACCCAGTCTGTATCCCACCAATCTGGGCTTCAGATACCTCAGGATGGCCTACGCTGCAGTCCTAAGATCTCCTATTTGTAAAGAGACCACCAGGGATACACTCATGCAAAGGAGCAACCCCAAGATGCAGCAGCAAGACAAGGGCCACCAGCACTCTCAGCAGGAAGACCTCAGGCTCTTCCAAACCTTCAGACACCCCCCCACTGGACCTGCAGGTCCCAACTGGAGTCCCCAGACAGAGGCTCTTGTGGTGGTAAACCTGCTGGCACCCAGGCCCCAGGCCCTGGCTGGTGTCCCCAAATGGGTGCAGCCACAGCAGCCAAACCTGGAGTCTTCCCCCGAAATCCTCTAGGCTATGGTAGCAGCGGTAGTGGCAGTGGTTGTTAGCAACAGGCAGTAGTAGGTCGGCAGTAGCAGCAGCTGCAATGGCAGCTGCAACTGCATCTGGGCGGGATAGGTCACCAGGCGATCTCCAGAGGTCAGCATCATTGTCAGCTTCAGTTACATCCAGGGCATTGGTTTCTTCTGTGGCAGCAACACCTAGAAAGAAGACTTCCAGACAACTGCAACCTGGCAGCATCAGAAACGAGGCAGCAATGGCAGCGGTTGATTGACAGGAGATTTCTGGTTCAGCAGCAGCAACCTCAGAGGTTGCTGTTGGATTCACTTAGGAGGTAACAGAGGCCCTCGGGAGAGAAGAGACCTCTGGGCTGGGCAGCAGCGTCTGCAGTCTGCAGATGATTAAGTTTTTCTCCCTCCGTTCTCAATCTATGTCCTTTGTTGGAGACCTGAGTAACCATGCCTTTGCTGACTGGCTTCTGGACTGGTGAGCTTTATGAATATGCAGCCAGGGTCACTAATCCCTCTGCTTTTTAAGGCCCTGAATGAAGATTTCCTGAAAGATTTCTGATCCTCATTAAAATGTCCTGCTTTCTGTTTCCTTTTTAAAAGGATGTCAGCTGTTTTATAATACAGAAATAATTAGCCAGTGTAACTAATGACATCAAGCCACAGAGCCAACCAAAAGGGCTTTTCATCTTTTGTCTTAATTAACCTCATTCTTAGAAATACATTAGTATTACTGCTTTATTTACTATCATATTATTTACAAACATTATTAAATAAAGCTATGTTAAAAACCAACTAGTTAATTGATTTGCTGAGTCTCTTGAAACAAAACAAAACAAAATATAACTAGATTTCAACATTACCACCATCACAGAAATTATTATTTATTGGTACCAAGGATTGAACCCAGAGGCACTTAACCACTGAGCCACATCCCCAGCTCTTTGAGAGAGAGAGAGAGAGAGAGAGAGAGAGAGAGAGAGAGAGAGAATTTTAATATTTATTTATTTTTTTAGTTTTCGGCGGACATAACATCTTTGTTTGTATGTGGTGCTGAGGCTCGAACCCGGGTTGCATGCATGCCAGGCGAGCAAGCTACGGCTTGAGCCACATCCCCAGCCCATCCCCAGCTCTTCTTATATTTAATCTAGAGATAGGGTCTTGCTAAGTTGCTCAGGGTCTCTTAAGTTGCTGAGGCTGGCTGTGAACTCGAAATTCTCCTGCCTCAGCCTCCTGAGCCACTGAGATTATAGACATGTGCCACCGTGCCTGGCATACCTGGTTAATTTTTTTTTTTTAAAAAGAGAGATTGAGAGAGGAGAGAGAGAGAGAGAATTTTTAATGTTTTATTGTTTAGTTCTCGGCGGACACAACATCTTTGTTGGTATGTGGTGCTGAGGATCGAACCCGGGCCGCACGTTTGTCAGGCGAGCGCGCTACCGCTTGAGCCACATCCCCAGCCCCTGGTTAATTTTTTCAGTTAATACTTACATCTGTATTTGTTTTATGAAAATTATCAGTCATAATTATTTCTTCTGACCTATTTTCATGTCTTTTACCTTTTTTCCTTTTAATTGATATAATACATCATAACACGCCATTTTAATGTGTTCACAGGTTTTTAATGTATTCATAAGACTGTGTAATTATCATTGCCATCTAATTCCAGTGTATTTGCATCACTTAAAAAGAAACCCTATGCCCAGAAGCAATCATTCCACTTACCCTCATCCCCTATTCTTTGGCAAATATGATCTACTTTTTATATACATTAATTGACTTATTTTGAACATTATGGAATCATGTGGCCTTTTGTGTCTGATTGCTTTAACTAAGTTTCACTGATATTATAGTGAATACTTCATTTATTTTTAAAATATATATATTTTTAGTTGTAGGTGGACACAATACCTTTATTTATTTTTATGTGGTGCTGAGGATCAAACCCAGTGCCCCACGTGTACCAGGTGAGCGCTCTGCTATGAGCCACAACCCCAGCCCTATACTTCATTTATTTTTATGGCTGAAATAGTCTACTGTTAAACCATTTATCATTTGGTGGACATTTGAGTTATTTCCAATTTTGGCAATTACAAATAATGCTGTAATGAACATTCATTTACTAATTTTTCTTTTAAATTTACTCGTATCCAGTTTAACTATTCATTAGGTTTTAATTTCAAGCCATTATCTTCAATTTCCAAGATTTCTAATAAGATTTTTCCCATGGCTTTTAGTTGTGTTTCATGACTTATTTTCTCTTCAAAGGTTTAGAATATAGATACTTAAAGTCCCAGATTATTCTATTAACTCAGTTTCCTTGGGTATAAATGCTGTTTGGTAAATGTTATAGTTTTCATGGTATTGATCTCCATAGCTTGGTAATTTTTAGTTTAGGGATAAATGCCTATGATCTATTTAACTTGAGTACATTCTGTATTGATAGCTACAGTGGGAGATTCTCAGGGTTGATGAGCCTAGCCTTGCATTGTATATATCTTGGATTAAACTGTATTTGGGTGGCAAGATACAAAGCTCCTGCGTCTCAGTGGACAGTATAGTTCTGAATCCTGTAGGCGCATATATATCATAGTTCTAAGACCCTTTTTCTAAATCAGTGATGCTGCTGCCAGTGTTCCTTGGCAGGCAATATATCTCTGGCTTTCATTCACATTTTGGTCCCTTGCTTAGACTTTCTATGTTATCTGGGTGGCTGTTAGTCTTAAAATTTTGAGTATTGCAATATTAGCTCCATTTATCCCCCAGTGCAGGCCCCAAATATAGTATATCTTTAGACTTTGTTTACCATGATGGATTCTCTCACTTGCTCACTTTTTGTTGTTCATTTTGAAGACAGGGGAAGAAAAATACCTCTCCATTTCTTGACTATAAGATTTCCCTTTTCTTTTTTTTTCCTTCCCATAACTGTCTTTATTAATTTAAAAATATGTGTTCTAGGCCTGGGGTATAGCTCAAAGGTTGCCTAGCATGCATAAGGCCCTGGGTTAAATCCACATTACCTCCCCCCACCATTTTTCCCCATCATTTTATATGTTTGGGAAGATAAGATTTCAACATGTGCTCAATTTATCTTAAAACAGAAGTCTTTCATTAGCTAGTATTTACCTTTTTATATTTAACTCTAGCCAATCCATCTATCTTTTGTTTGTTTTCTTGCTTGCTTGCTTGCTTGCTTGCTTTTTGGTGTGTGGAGTCAGACAGTTGAAATTGCTCTTCTCCAAAATAACTATATAATTTATTTTAAATTGTTATTAAGAGAGGCTTAGGGATATAGCTTAGTTGCATGAATGCTTGCCTAGCATGCACAGGACCCTGGGTTCAAGCCCTAGCACTACACACACATATAACTGTTATTAAGATTTCTAGCTGGGGTGGTGGCTCAGTGTTAGATCGCTTGTCTAGCATGTGTGAGGCACTGGGTTTGATTGTCAGCACCACATATAAATAAATAAAGGTCAACAACTTAAAAATATATTAAAAATTTAAAAATAAAAAAAATATTTCTAAAAAAGTCATTTATAAGCCTTTTCACCTGTACCCACATCCCCCACATTTCTGTATGGGCTTATTCAAAGAGAAGGAAGATTTAGGAACAGTTTTTCTTTATTTCTCAGAAATGTAATTGAATCAGAATAAAGAGGTTGCCTGAGGTCAGGAAGTCAATCAGTGGTAAAGCATCCTGGTTCTTCGCCAAGCTTATTAAACTTCAGTGTAGCATAACCTTGCTACCATATTATCATCTAGGGCTTTGTGACTAAATTAGGTTTGAAAACCAAGCTAATGGCAAGAAAAATACTACCATTAAAACTGATAGCTAGAACTTGATCTTGGGAATGTCCATACTTCTTTGAAAAGGTTAAAACACTATTAGATATAAGTATGAATGAATGCCTTAGGAGATACTTGTTCTATTATTTTAGGATATATTTTATTTTTACTTGGTTTTTAAAGTTGATGTTTTGGTATGTCAACATCGTCAACCTCATTTACAAGGTAAAATTTGCAACACTGATATTTTATCTTTATATTTCTTTCGTTCTCCATATTGTATTAATAAGGAGGGTAAATAAAGGATAACATTTTACAAAATACAGGTTTGATTGTTTACTTGTAATATGAGTGCCAGGGAATGTGTGGTGTATACTTTGATTGCCGCAGACCGGCTGCGGCAGAGCCGGGGGTGACGAATAACTTGTGCACGTTTATACAGCAGGAGTAGGAGCCATTTATTGTAGGACAACAGAGCTATTTATACATTTTGCACAGCTTATCTTAATTAGCATAAACTAGATACATCAGTCAACCAATAAGGAATCTCCACACTTAATGGCTCACTTTTGTTACTTCTCAAACCACTCCCTCTGGCATTTTGCCAGGCACCAATCAGACTTGTTTACGAACTCTAACATTCCCCTGGCAAAATACCAGGTGTTATTTTGACTTGTTTACAGACCTTAACATTTGATGTTTGTATGGATGACCCACAGCTCACCAATACTTTATACAAAGTTCTGAATCAACATATATGAATGTGCCAAGTAGTTAATTTACAAATTAAATGGGCAAGATTTTGGGGCTGGGGTTGTAGCTCAATGGTAGAGCACTTGCCTAGCATGTATGAGGCAGGGGGGTTGATCCTTAGCATCACATAAAAATAAATAAATGAAAGTTATTTAAAAAATGGGCAAGAGTTTGAGTTTAAGTTATTTAAAAAATGGGCAAGAGTTTGAGTTTATTAAAGATGACCTCCTTTATAAATATACTATATTAGATTCTTTCCTGAGCTGGGCGTGGTGTTGCACGCCTGTAATCCCAGCAGTTTGGGAGGCTTAGGCAGGAGAATC